>NC_089806.1:22174099-22796599 GCF_029633855.1 Hoplias malabaricus | reverse complement strand
TCTCTCTCTCTCTCTCTGTGCCAAGTCACGTTGTTTCTGTGTATCTGCGTCAATACCTCTCTCCACTTCCCCACTGCAGGTTTGGGTGTTTATCCCAATCAAAAAATGGGCTACAGGTGTCTAGCTAAACAAACACACACAGACACAAACACAAACACAGCTCATTAGCAACCGTTATAGTGCCCATGATGATAGTTTAGGATTATAAATGACTACATTCACTATTCATTGCTAAAAAGCCCAAACTGCTAATTTGCTGATGTTAGTTCTGGCATGAGGCTTATTTCGAGAAATGAGAGAGAGAGAGAGAGAGAGAGAGAGAGAGAGAGAGAGAGAGCACAATGGAGGCAGCATTTGTGTTTCTTTAATAAATTGTATTTATTTGCAGGGAAAACTGCCCAGCCAGTCAGTTGGGCCTCATAGAGAAGTACCCAGCCAGTCACTGGCCTTCATATATCCTGCTGTTAAATTTCCATAAATGGTGTTTTTCCAGTGCATGGACGCTACAAGACTCAATTCCGCTTTTCCATTAGGCAAATCTGGTACCTGGGAAATGGAATCTGGCTCATGGCTTTTGCTCTTAGTTCCAAGCAGCCAAGTGGCAACTAAAGGTGACGTGTAAACCTTGCAGAGCGCTGAATGGCCAGAGAGGCTTGTCAATCATGACAAAATGCAGACCCTCAGCACATACTAGACATCAGTAAAATCTCCAATTTACAGCAGAAATTACATTTGTTTTTATCTGACTCACAATGGCAGCTCATAAAATTGTACCGTGATCTTTTGAATAGGTTCAAGCGCTTCTTGGATTGGTGCCCAGTGAAATACTCCATTGAGTGTCAGAGGGTGCAAAGCTGAGTAGAGTACAGCGTCACTGGTGGTACCCTCTAGGGTACATATTCAGTACCTAAGGCAAGGAGAAAGGAAGGTAATGGGTAAATAAAACAAAGAAGCTGCTGATATTTCTTAAACAAATGGACTGGCCACACTGTAATTTAGGACTACTTTGATTGTAACAAGCAAAAAATGCAGCCTTTTTCTAGGACTGATTTGTTTATTTATTTTATTTGTTTTAGATGTGTAGAAAATTCATTTCTTATTTCTTTAAGAAACTAAAAACAAGTCTCTGAAAGACAATAGAGACTGTAATGCAAAGGACATCGAATATGGATAAGTTCAGATCATTAAAGTTAGGCACTTGTTTCTGAAACCAGCAGCTAGCAAGAGAACCAGTTAGTTACTGCAAAGTAGGCTAAAAGCTAATTAGCTCCCAAGACCTAAACCGCTGACACCAACTATCATTTTTAAAGATGATAATACAACTGTTTAGTCCAAGTTGTCAAACAGGCTCACATTTATTAAACCAATACAGTGAGGCTTTTAAGGCCTTTAAAAAGAGCCCTCGCAGAGCTTTATAGTATTGCAGCAACACTCCAACCCTAGCTTTACTAGACCATACTTCAGATCAGTTTGGCAAACTGTAAGCATTTAATAGGACGCCTGTGTGATCTGCAAACATCTCAGTTTTGTTCTCCTTATTAAATGCACTGTGCATACCTCCTGCCAACACGCTGCTTACACCCTGTGTTTAATAGCTGCTGCACTGAGCAAACGTGTCTCGCTAAGACACATTAAACCTAGCTGTCATCACACTTAGCCACTGCTCAAACATGCTAATGCTAATTACACTGTAGGCTGTGCTTTTCTTTGAATGGTTCTCTAGCAGTGTAGCAGAGGTAAAAGGTCCGCAGTGGGAATGCTAATGAATGTTAGCAAAACAAAGCCTTCCCTAATGACAGCTCTCAGATAACAGGGTGCAGGCTGTGCTCTGTTTCTCTCTCCAAATGAGTTTTCAGCAAAATAGCCCTATTTTAAGAGCTTAAAGAATAGGGCAAGTGCATCCGTTTCTTTTAAGAAAATAAAAAGTCGTTGGATAAAATGAAATGTAATAATGTGATGTTTTGACAGACCTGCTTTCTGTCCAAAAATAGTGGTACAGAGGGTAGACAACCGCACAAAGAGCCAATAAAGGCCTGACATACTGGTACATGATGTTAGACACTTGACAAATTCAACCAAAGGCTATAATCCACTACGGTACCCTATTGAAAATAAAGGTGCCAAAAACGATTTGTTGGATTGACGCTTTGGAAAAATGACTTTTTGGGTTTCCTAAAGAGATGCAGTGGCTTAGTGACTCAATAAAGATATATATATTTTAGTATTCTTCCAACAAATTTCTTGCTGCCAGCATGCGGCCACTTTCTAGAGGCACTTAGTAAAATAACGGGTTTTTTTTCTAAGTACAAGGGAAAGTATTAATTTATTGATATTTCCAAGGTACCCACATGGCCAACAGAACAGAGAGAGACAAACGGATTTGACATACCACTGCAAAGTACTCCAGCAATGGCCCATTACTTATTTGGATAAATTCAGTTTTTTATTTTTTAAAGAGTGCATACAGAGGGGCAATCTACGCTCCCTAACAATGACCAACAGGCAAAAACATAGACTGCATGTTTAGATGGATGTCTAATGTGCAGTGCTTAATTTAAGCTGGATCTTACTATAACAAAATGAGGCACCTCTAATATTTTGAGCATATGCTCTAGAAACTATGTATTTTATGATGGAAATTTAGAGCCACGGCATTGAAAAGAAAAAAAAAAAGATTCTGAGAATAAAGTCAGAAAACTTCTGAGAACAAAGTCAGATTATTTAGAGAAATACTGTTTGAATTATTATTATAGAAGCAGTCAATGAGGTGAACCGAATTATTTATTAAACGCATCCACATGATAGGACAACTAACCCCATCAGTGCTGCCACTGACTGCAATGCATACGACTGTAGTTTATTGCATTATGATCTAAATTATTTTCCATACTGTGGCCCTAAAATTCTGCTGTACTCTGTTGTAGATCAGGCACGTCTGCATTGCATGTAGAAAATTCATAAGCAAAGTGTGTTAATGGCTGTAGAGGGATAACCCACCCCCCACTGTCCTGTCAGTCTGTAAACACAACCATCAACATGTTCTGGATCCTTTACAGTCCATGCACACTTGATGGATAGCGCCACTCTAGGCGTTCCCTGATAAAGTGTAAGCACTGGGTCACAGTGCTTCTGAGGGAAATTTTATATTATTACAAGGAATAATAATACATTCAACCAAAAATAATGGAGTTCCAAAAGAAGATGGATGTAGGTTATATGTAGTGAGAGTGAACATGAAGAAAGTAGGACAGTCCAATATTGAAGAATCCACTGTATACAGACACGCGCACACACACACACACACACACACACACACACACACACACACACACACACGGACATTGATACACACCACTGCATGACCCCAGAGAATGAGCAGAGCAGATCGAATCAGCTCATTTCTACAACTGATTCAATAGCATTTTATCAGAAAAGAGGTGTGTGTGTGTGTGTGTTTGTGTGTGTGTTGGCAACACATGCGGCTAGAAGGCAGCCTAATATCTAGCAATATAGCACAGCTTTTCCCTCGTCGATCATCCGTGTTCCCTGTGATTACGATCACATCCGCTTTGTGTTAGGGTGATTTGATAACAAGACCAGAGGCTTCTAGAGGCCAAATATCATTTCATCTCATCGTTCACCTGATGAGCAAATTAACATCCTCCATGTCGCCGCTGATCAGAAGTCCCCATAAACAGGAACACTTGGCGGTACGCTTTCTTTTGGCCACACTCACACTAACTGGACATAATTGATTAAATGATCATGTGTAATTGCTATTAGAGTCCAGCCACGCTTCCATTTGGAACTTGTGAATACAAATTGACCCAGAGCCAACCCCTTATTTTCTAATCTCTTCCTTCTTTTTTTCTCTTCCTGTGACTAGTCAGTGTTTTACAGATGATTTAGATGGATGTTGCATTACGTTTACTTGATTAAAAAAAGACAGTGTTGGAACATGCTATATGAACAAACATGTGTTTGAATTAATTGTCACAAAGATGCATTCTGTCACTGTGCAAAGAAAAACATATCTCCATTTTTGTTGACTTTTAGTTTGCTACATCTTTTGAACAGTGCAGCTGTCCTGAATGAACCAATTGAAATGCTCCAAAATTATTTGGAATAAAATCTTTTTACATTGAATTCCACTGAAAGTTAAGAAGGTTGTATCCTCTTATGAAGTCACTATTTTGGAGATACAGGTTCATTCTTGGACAACGGAGATTTATCTGCCTTTCGATTGTACCAAAATATAGCTCCACTCGGGCATTTTAAAGTTATAAAGGAATTATATATTTCACACTTGTTCTTTGTGAAAAGAAAACATTATTAAATAATAAACGGTGGCTGTAGATGGAACTGGTTCACTAGCAAAGACTTTCATATTTCCTTTTGTAGATTTGACTCTGTGTTCTGCATGTCCATGGGATTCTGCATATTAGAAGATATTCACGTCAAATTAAATTACAACTGAAATTGGGCCATAACAAAATTACAAAAAGTATATAGAATATCATCCCATGGAGGCTCAATAAAACAAAAAGAAAAAACTTGGTGCTCAATGTCTCTCATTTGAAAATTATGACAAACTTTAGTTGGGGAACATATTCTATAATAATTATAGATTTTAAAGTTGTGTTGATTTCATGTGCCCCATTTCACCTCCAGGACTTCTGTTTTGTTCTTTTATTTCACACAGCAATTTAATGTAAGACTACAAACATTCCCCTCGTCTGTACCTTTAAATAACACTTCTGGAATTTAAACCACCGTTGTACCTTTCAAGGTACATTTACACTGTGTGTACCTTTAGTGACAATAATGTACCTCTACCATAGCTTTTATATATAATTATAGCTCTCTGAGCTAACAGAAGAAGGTCCACTCAGCTCAGTCAGCAGTCAGTGACCAGTCAGCAGTGCCATGGCAACCGTCTCCCTCCTCCATTGCTGGGCAGAGTGAAGCCAACTAATTTGACATTCGCACAACTGACCTGTCCATGCTCCACCCACAAATGCATTCTTTAGAAGATGATGGGAAGCTTTACAGCAGGGGGTTTAAACCTGGGTTCCTACCAGACCATAGCTCTTCGGAGTTTAGCTTTTTGCCTCATTAAACACATGTGATTCCACTCACCAGCTAAATAGCAAAGCCTCATTAGAATTCAGTGTGGAAAAGGGAAATCACTAATCTCTGCAGAGCTGTAGCCTGGAATGATCCCAGTTTTACACTGCTGCTCAAGAAAATGTTGGCCGAAATTACACTGAACTTCATGAGAATCTGTTTAATTTCTCTAACAATTGCATATTTTTATAATTGAGTTCCTAAGTCAGTTTTATCTTTTACACATTCTACTTTGAACATGTCAATGTTTCTCTCACTCCTCCGCTAAGAAAAGGTTAAACTGCCAACAGGTGTGATAAATTGTGGTCTACCAACACACTTCTCCGTGATTTTGCAGGTGTGTGTTACCTCATTTATTTATTTATTTTAACATTACACTTATATAGCGACTTGCTAAAAACCCAAGGAAACTTTACAATCAACACATCATTCAATCCAAACACACACTGGCGAGAAGCGGCAGCCAAACGTGCACAACATACTCTCGACCAGGAACGACCGTCCTCCTGGAGGACTGCATTGGGGCTCTAGGGTTTCACCTAGGAGAGAGCGCCAATCCATATCTGGGCACACACACATTCACTCACACACCAGGACAGTTATTAGAGAAGCCGAGTCACCTAACCTTTTTAGACTGCTAATTCACCTAATGTTTTCAGACTGTGGGAGGAAACCGGAGAACCCGGAGGATACCCATGGAAACACAGGGAGAACATGGAAACTTCAACCCAAGATCCCAGCACTGAGAGGCGAACGTGCTATGTCGTAACCACATGTTATATAGAAAATGTTATGGCCAATGCTCCTTGCTATATTCATTCCTCTAATGCACATATTACATCAATAAAAAGAAAGGATGCTATGTTAGAAGCTCTCATCTTTTACTTGGTCTGAACAGAGGCCCTTGTCTTTCTCCACTTTACACTTGGAGAGCAAGAACAGCCAATGAGAGAAGAAAGAGCCTGATGAGGGCAGTAACTGCTATAAAGCAGTAATTTATAATCACACTAAAAATCATAATTTTTTACCCCTTAAATAGACACAAACATCCATAGAAATGTCAAAAGAAAATACAAGCCAAACCTAGAACCTCACACCTTCTCGGGTTACTTTATGACTTAAGAATCTATGCAGTATATTAATATATGTGCTATATTAGCTTTTCTGAAGCTAATAAAATGTGGCAAGTTTTACACATTGATACATCTGCCACCTTAGCTTGATTATACAAAATAAAAGTACAAAAAAAGCATTATCTTGAATGAGATTCTTGCCAGCACTCGGCATCCCCCTCATAACACTTTCACTGAAGGAATGGATAGGTCAATTAACTCGTAAACCGCGAGTGGAAGTACCTTATAGTATTGAAATTTGCATTCAGTAATTCAGCCTGCAGTTTCCTCTCTCTCTGTGTTTCCACTCAGTAACTTCCCTGGTCCTCACAGGGTGGGGGGGAAACAAGTTTCAAAATAATGAATAAACATGTAAGTCTGTGCTGACAAGTCAAGGGCAAACATTAATTAATTAATGCCAAAATGTTGGAAGTGACAAGTTAGTTTAGAATATTTCAGAATTTCAAGGCATTTAATTAAAAATATGCAAATGCTTGCTCAGTTTTCCAAAGTGTGGAGTGCTCACATTAAGGAAATCATTTTGGACTACATTTCAATTATATTCACAGTGACTATTTATCCTCAGCTATGCAGAGAATGAGGGGGGATGGGTAGAGAGAGAGAGAGAGAGAAATGAAATTACTACTGTCAGCGCTCCAGAAAAAGCAAACGAGCAGATCAAATGGAAGTGTTATTAATAATAATTAAGAATGTGCTCCCTCACGGAGCCATTTTTTTCTCTCTGAAGTGGAGCCAACCAGCAGGAGGGGCCAGGAGGATGAGACGGACCTCAACAATGCGCGTGACAACAAAACATTTAGTCTTTACGTCTTTATGTTCTTTCCTTCCCTAAAGGAATCTCAAAAAGGATGGAAAAGTCTCTGATGTTCTAATCATTTAGGGCCTGATAGAAGAATTTTAACGGTTTCTTTACCACAGCAGCCCTTCATCTGACACAGGAAAAGGAGGAATCGCACCAGGTCCTTGTCACTGTGGCCACAAGGAAATGTCAATCTTTTGGAGAAGGAAAGAATGGGAATCGTTGAGAGGCACTCATATCACAGTCCTGAAGGAGCCACAAGAAGAAACCGCTAATCAACAATAGAGAAGAACTGGAGGCATTAGTTCAAACCCTGCTGACACCAAATCTCTCTTAATAAGCAAAGCAGCTTTGGGGATTCAGCGATCAGCGTGAGCTCGTGGATGTGCGTGTGCTGATGATGATCGATTGCAGGCTGGCCTGGTGTGTAACGTTTGCTTCATGTCACCTTCATAACTGACTCAATACATCAAAGTGTGTGTATGTGGTGGCCCTGGTGGTTTGTTTGTGGGACCTCTAGTTGCAGACACATGTAATGGTGGCTCTAGGATCATGGGAATGACAGTGAGTTCAAACAGGCCTCTGCACAACCATTTAATAATTTGATTATATTACAATTCCATATAATGTACATTTTTAAAAAAAGTGAAAATCTCTTGAATGTAGTCAAGGTATTTGATATCTGTCATTATGAGATCATTCTACGAATAAAAAGGGACATACCCCTTACCCTAAGTGCCACTTTCTCTTGACAAGGTGTACCCCAAACACTGCTCCAGGTGGTGCTGCTCTGATGGCGATGCCAGACTGGGCCTCGTTGGACATCCAAATGACCAATTTCTCCTGTTTAATTTTTGTGTTTCCTTTAATGATTCTTTGGCATTGAATTCTTTGGCAGAGCCAAAAGTTGTGAGAACCAAATGGCAGATTCCATAATCAAGAAATTGTGTTTTGAGAACCCAAAAAGCTGAATCCATAACCTAGAAATTACATTTTAAAATGCAGAGGACTGTTATAAATATTGAAAGTTTCAAAAACAGCTTTATAAAGAGAATATTTCCGTATGTACTTGTTTATTACTCTGTATTTGCGATATGCTTCTCTCTGTCTCGCTTTCATTTCGAAAAGCTTGTTGCCTCTGAGCTCTGGCCATTGGCTGCTGGAGATAAGCCCCCATCTGCTGAGTACATTCTACAATTCAAAAACATACCCAATAGCTTAGCACTGAAAGAGTTAACCTTAAATAATCCTTCCAACACTGTTGGCTGGATATTTTTGTCCAGCAGTGACACTGAGGGCTTTAAAAACTCAAAAAGCACTGCTGTGTCTGATCCACCCGTACCACCACAACACACACACTATTTTAGAGCTTTTATATCTGATCGTACAGAGCCGTGATACACGAGAGCAAGTGTGCTTTGGTCCAGATGCTGTCATTGATATGTGCTAATACATCCTTACTGCACTGAGCTGTGGGGAGTTCTCTTATGTGTCCTATATTTCACAATCACTGTGGAAACATTCGATAAAAAAAATGTCAGTCTGGGGAGGTTAAGTCTCATGGGGAGCAAGGTGTCATGACATACATAGGAGTGTGTTGGGGGATGGGGAAGAGGGTCTTCTGTTCATTCTGGGAATCTCTGACATGTATGAAGGCAATCTCTGTCTCTCTCTCTCACACACACACACACACTTCATGATGAGCTCTTCAGGGACGGGGCCCATACTCTAGTGCAGGACACATGCAGTTAGTGTCTGTAACTCAGGTCGCCGTGACGACGGTGGTAAGGAGTGGGAGAGGGGGAGGGTACTGCCTGGAGGTGAAAACCGTTAGTTATCGACATTCCCATGAAGCCCCTCTGCAGCTCTGGTGGGTTTGGCTTGCTGTCAGACGGAGAGGGGGCTTTAATTGCAGTCGCTCCACATGCCGTCACTCATAATGTCAGCACTCTCTCTGAGCCCGGCACTAGAGCCTCTATAAAAGCTCTGCACTGGACACAGCAGTCCACAACTGGACACCAGCTCTGACAGCAACAGTGAGGAAATATCAACTCACAGCTCACTGGGGTACACCTGCTCTCAACTGCTCAACAAGGAGCAATGCACACTGAACGGTATAGTGGAAAGGGTTATTCAATCTTACATCAACATTTCAGTTAAACAACATCCAGATCATAAGATCTATGCTTATATTTACAGCATATTGGTTTCAAGCAATGTGATTTAAATGTAGCTATAGCTAGTATACACCCAGTAAACAAGGAACGTTCCTGGACGTTCAAAATAGGTCTAAAAGTAGTCTGTACATCAAGAACATATTTTAAACGTCAATGGACGTCCAAAATCCATCTTAATAAGTTAGTTAAGTGGTGACCAATCGGTAACGTCAGTGGACGTCCAAACCGCGTTTTATACAAGTAATTTATTTCGGGACCCATTAATAACGTCAATGGACGTCCAAAATACGTCTAATAGTCGTCTTTTCAATGTCTGTGTTTGGACGTCTTTTCAACTTTCATTTTCAACCTTAAGAGAACGTTGATTAGACGGCAGTCATTACGTTATTTCAACGTTGAATCAACGGCTAAATGTTTACTGGGCATACAAAACTGCTCAGACAATATGTCAAATGTGTGCAATAAGCAACATATGAAAGAACAACTAACACTAACATCTAATAATAAATCCTAATATAGAGCATATTCATGTCTATTATTCTCTAAAATACTATTAATAACGATATAACTGCTATGAAATAATAAATTATACCCTTCTACACCTTTTAATCTGTGACATACACATCATAATTTTAAAATACAGAATTCTAATCACCACTAATAGCTTCTAAATAATTAATTTCATACTCATAAATTACAGGTACCAAGCCATACAACCTGAAATATGACATAATTAATAATTACAATCCATAATCATTATGAACAACTAGTGAGTAAGTGTCTCCTCCAGCTTTTCCATAATGACTTCTACATAATACTGCTTTCTCTTTGGAATCATCACTTGGACAGCATTATAAAGTAGATTGTGTTCTTTGTTATAATTATTAATTAATTATAATTTAACATTAAAGATAATACATGCACGTGGAGAATTTAGAATATTTCACAACAGTGAAAAGGCTGGGGGCAGAGCTCTAGGGTTCTGGGGTTGTGGGTTCAAACCCTCCCTTGGATTGATGTTAAAGGGAGAACCTGGATCCAGATGAGTGCAGAGGGCAGATCTGAGAGAAGGCCAAAAACCAAGGAAATATCCACGGTATGTCCTTGGTATCCAAAACTAAACAGGATGAAGTGGTTGCAGAAAATGAATTAAGGAATGAATATGCTGACACTGGGACGGTAAGTAAGGATAGGAGACTATACATTTTTCCCCTCCTTCAGTCCCTTGAATGTGCAAATGTAGACCAGATTCCATATTACCATATTTGGAGAAGGTAAAGGATCATATAGAAGGGAGTGCTAGCCAAGAGCCGGGAGAGGAGAGACGAGCTCGCTGAATTGAACACACCTCTCACGGGATCCTGTCTTCACAATACCAGCCAGTCAACAAATGAACAAGCCAACTAATCAACTTAGCTTTTTGTTCTTCAGCATATTTCAATAATTGTTTCACCTTAAAATAATGCTACAGTTACCTTCACGGCCTGTAACTGTCTCACTATTTAAGGTGGTATAAAAAATGTAAAATAAGCCAGTAATGTTTTTATTATGAATAGCTGTGGCAAGGTGGAAAATCTAGATAGATAGGAATACTGTTCATATCAAACTTATTCAGAATATAAAACCTTGACAAAAACAAAGTCTTTGCAATTGTTTCGCAACACAACAAAATGACGTCACTGAAAAATAAAAATTCACAGATTTAATTGTCTCGAATGAAGACAAAAGCTCTCTGGAGTGTTGGACTTTGTAAGCTCTGCAGTATTACATCATGTTAGATATCATGTAGTGTCAATACAACACAATTTAAAAGAACACTAGGTTATTTAATTTTGCTCCTGAGCTCCCCCTGCAGTTGATGGAGGGTGGGTGGATTCATGCCCTCCTCCAAAAGTTACATAGTGCAGTTTCTATAGTGCTGAGCCTGAATAGCAACGACAGAAGCTCTGTTCTCTCTGTTAAATGTCAGTGATCACAATCACTTTGAAACCATAATTTTATAGTAAAAATATTACTTAATGTTATTTTACTCCAGAATCTCGACACTGTCAAATGTGCAGTGCATTAGCTTTAAAATCATAGCATTTATAAGAGGCCCTCATCCGGAAACGCCATAGTTATATCATAGGGGAAAACAAACGCAATGTTTTTGTAATTGCCCTTGTTTGGGGTAGCACTGTGTACCTGCCCAAGCAGGGGAAACAAACGCCAGTTTGCTGCTCTGAGGGCAGTGTTTTATCCCACTTCAATATACCAACTAATCAGTGTACAATTAACAAACTATAATTACTATTAAAAACATGAATAATCAATAAATAAATAAACAAAATCACAAAAACTAATCGGTTTTAAGTGATAATAATTTAAATGAAACCAGGGCACTTCACTGTTTTGTATCAGCAGTGCATCACTGGCTTAAGAGCATTACTGCTAACAGCTCACAATGAATCAGCATCTTCAAGCAAACTGTTTTTAAATATATATATATATAAAAAAAGTGATTCAAATCAGTGTTGTTCCCTGTTTCCTTCAGTGAGCACCGTCACCCAGTCTCCAATCTATTTCACAGGTTGTTGTTTTCTACCTTTTAGTGCAGCCCTTTTAAACGGCTTCCCTCCTGAGGAATCTCTCCCCTACAGGTCTCTTTCGCTCTCACCCTACTTTTCCCCCCTCACTTTTGCCCTCACTTTCACTTTTTCTCTCTCACTCTGCTCTAAAAACATGAGGGATTTGTGGCTATCCCCCTGCAGTATTAGAAGCTATTGGCTTGTGGAGGTCACTTGCCTGTTATGGAAAAATCATGTAGTGCCTTCATCTCTCTCTCTCCCTCTCTCTCTGAAGAACAAATCTTCTGCCTGATGGCTTTTCAGTTCCTCTGACCTTCTCCCACTCTATAGAAACTAACACTTGAGTGGCAAGGCACGTTTGAACCCCTCAGTGCCACTTACCCGCTTCAGTCAGTCAGCCCTCCATCTCCAGCACCCTAGACCCTGTCACACCTGAAAAAAATAAACAATGGCAAACCAAATCAGCACACGCCCTCCATTTTCCACTTAGCTCCACATTACTGCTAATTGTGATCCTTCGCCTTCATAAGCAAGTTCATATTTTATTTAGTTCCTTGTTTCTGAATCAACACCTGGTTATCAGCAAATACGACTGATTGAGAATCCACAGCTGAGTTTTCCCCTCTTTTCTCTATTTCTTTCAAACAGCAGGAATTCGACAGTATCATACCTGTGCTGGGCAAAGAGCTAGGGGCGATTTGGCATCACCTTTGAGAGCATCTCACGGAGGAATTTCTCTGCAGCACTGGCAGGCCTGACCTGCCTAATGCGCCTCGACAGCAAAGAATCTCAAAACTGACGCCTGCAAAGAAGAGGACGCTCACATTATTCCATGACTTTCTCAAGTCTGACGTCTCAAATGGAAAATCCAGAGATAACAGGAGTTGGAGGCAAAAGATGACGTTCGGTTCCAAAGGACAAGAGATCTGCTTAATTTTACTGAAGGCCAATGACTGGTGGAATATGCTGCCAAGTTCCGAGATGGAGGTAGAACATCTCCACATGATCAAATGCAGAAGAGTAGCCCCCCGCTGCGACAAAACCCCTCTGATGATCAAATCTCACCTGATCAGAGACCAATCTAATCTCCGCTCCAGCTCTCCCCCGGCTACCACTCGCAGATTAAGGAAAAGATGTTGAATTGCAAAACAGAGGAGAGGGGGTGCACTGTTCCAGAAGAGAAGATATCGTTAATGTGGCAATGTTGAGCATTAAGCATTATTTTAGTTTGGAATTCTTTCTTTTTTTTCTTCCTGCTTGAAAGTGACTGAAGGCATTAAAAAAGGCTTCTGAACCAGAGAACACTGGGACGTTTGCAGAGGAGGAGTGTAGGAGTGGCACATAGAAGTGGACACTAATGCTTCTACATTAAGATGAAGAGACTACGTTCTGAAGGTGCTTTGAAGGTGACAGAAGGCAGTCTTCATGACATTATCAGTAACTGATTTTAAACTCAGATCAGGTTCCTGAACAGCATCAAGATTCCTCACCCCAGGATTAATCTGTAAAGCCAGATTTCCCAGCAGGCTAATGTACAGCTCTGTATCATCTACACACCTGTATAAAATAACCCCAACGACTTTGATCATTTGACCCAATGGCAACATAAAGGAACAGAAGGAAACCGAGTACTAGCCCCTGTGGATCCCCATACAGAACATTTTGATTTAAGGGTGTTCTACATTGAGTTTAACTGGGATCTAGTCTAAAGCTATATTTCTGGAAGGTCCTTCTCTGCCGTGTTCTTGTTCCCTATCTTTCTTGTCTTTATGTCTATGTGTTTTTGTTTTTCTCATCCAGTGTCATGCACGTGTCATGTAGACATACTAGGAGAGTTGTGTTTGGTTACCGTGTTTACTGATTGTTCCCAGGTGATCCTTGTTTTTCTTCCAGTGCAAATATCCCCCTGACTTTGTTTAGTCCTTTTGCGAGGCACTGTGTATATGAAAGCCTTCTTGTGAGAGCACGTAAAGTCTGTTGTGTTCTAGATTTAACCTTGTTGTGTTTCATGTATTCCATAGTCTTCTTTATTTCCTAGCTTTTTTGTTTGTTTGTTTTTTTATTTGAAAGTACAGTTAAAAACAAATAAATAAATAAATAAATAAACAATAGCCTTGCACCTGCCATATTAAACACAATTTAGAAAACTGCTCTCAACAACACTGCACACAATCAGCCATAACATTACTACTACCACTTTGTTTCTACACTCACTCTCTACTGAATGTGCACATGTACACTGTAGTTCTACAATTACAGACTGTAGTCCATCTGTCGCCCTGCCCCCTGTTCTTCAGTGGTCAAGACCCCCACAGGACCACCAGGGTGCAGGTATTAGTAGTGGATAGTTTAGGTTGGTGGACTCAGTCCAACAGGCACTATGCAGGGTTTAAAAACTCCAGCATCACTGCTTTGCCTGCTCCACTCATACCAGTACCACTAGGCAGATCACACCTGCTCTGTGGTGGCCCTGTGCAACAGTGTGAAAGAATCACACCACAGTGCATACTTGACAAGAAGGTTGAGAATTCAGGCAAGGAGGAGGATGTATTTCATTGGGATCAATAAATAGTTATGAGCGCTGCACAAGATGACAGCCAAATAAATGCTCCAAAGAACAGCTCCTAGCCACCGCTCTTAGGAATTCAACATGGTCGAGTCTGACTCAGGTCAAATTGCAGAAGACAATTTTTCATTTGCAATGATGTGAACAGGAAAGACTTTAATAGACACAGACAGTGTTGATCTAAAGTTCTTAATGGACTAAAGGAAGATGGGTGTGTGCCTTCCTTTCTCATACTTTCTTTCTCACAGACACACACACACACACACACTCCCAGCTCTGTCTTGCTGGCTCCAGGCTTGCTGCAGGGCCTGTGGACCTGTGTGTCCTGTATGAAACACAGGGACGCTCAGAGCAGCCTACTGCACTTAACTAAGAGGACACACACACACATACACACACATCCACCTCAGACAGAACAGCCTCAAGAGAGACTACTGAATTAAACCCTGCTGACACTCATATGCTATTGCATTTTGGCGACCTTTTCCATGCAGAAATAGCCAGACATCTTGTAACACAGAGGTTCTGGAGTGGACAGAGTCTGGGACAATGAGGGTCTGTCTGGCTGCAGTGGATAGCCTAGGCTCCAGCAGCGTGGTCACTGGCAGATGCTACAGGCAAGCACTGCGAAGAGTCTATCCACTTACAATGTCCCATAAATGGCATTCTAATTCTAACCAACCTGCCCCGGAGTATGTCTGCAAGCAAGCACTTCAGCTATATCCGGATCAAGACGAGACGAGGCTTTGATTCTCCCCTCGGCTCTAGCCCAAATCTATATAACCTTTAAAGTTCTTTTTTTTTTTTTTTTTTCTTGCAGCCATTTCGGATACTGCAGCAGCTTGTCAAGACTGTCTTCTTGTGAAGTACAGTCTGTGCCGACATCATACAAAAAGGACCCCTTCAGTGCGTGGGCATCATATTCAACAACTACCTCAGTCTGACTGTGAAAAAGCCTTTGGAACACAGAGAGTTGTAACTCTGAACTCCAAATCTACCACATTCAAGAGCCCTGTCAAAGAGCCTCATATAAACACATGACTCCAAACAGTGGGTATTTGTGTGGTGTGGCTGACTTTTCCAATAAAACCAACACCGCTTGAAGGTAGTATCTATCACATTGGTGGGAAACTCCCAGTGCACTTTAGTGATCAGCCCCTGGCCCCTGCGGTGACTGGAGTGGGCATGGCTCCGCTTTTGTGATTTCCATGTTGTTGTGACTATGTTGAGCCAACGCATGTAATTTTGGATGAGATGATTTTAATAAAAACAGTTTAATTCAGGTCTGTTCAGCCAGCTGTCTGGTTTTTCTGCACAGGCTGCTGTTGCCTCGGGAGACGGTGGCAGGAAGAATGAAAGATGTCCCATTGACATAAACAGGCACCTTTATTCTATATGCAATCTCTGGGACAAGAGTGCTTAACCAATTAAAAACAAACCTAACGTGTTCCCTTCTCACCTTCCGTCCTCACATCTTAATATCCTAGCTTTCAAATCATTGTTTGAAGGAGAGGAGAAAGATAACCAGCGGCACCTAAGAGTGGTCTTCAAATAGAGGGCGAGAAAGAGAGAGGCTAAGAAATAGCATTCCATTTTTTTCACATGCATTTTCACACTTTCTCCAGACAAGACTCACAATATGATGCTTTTCACACTTTTACCCTGCTATCACACACACACACACAATTTCATTATAATGTCAAGACAGACACACTCTTAATTCATGCATCCATTCACTAGATCAGTTCATGATGCAGATGAACACTTACAGCCATATAAGTCAGGACACAGGACTTGCATATTAATGCCCCATAATGGTATATACCACATGTTTTCAAATCTATGCGGCCTACCTTTTTCAACAGTGTACTTTTAAAATGGCTGACTGGAATAACACTATAGCTGAAACTGGTAGGCCACATCCCAATTGTGTACTATACACTAATATTATACACTGTGTACTAACATTAAAAGTGCGAGTTAATCAGGCTAGAACACAAAATATTAATATACTACACTGTAGAGTAGAGGGGCGGCACGGTGGCGCAGCAGGTAGTGTCACACAGCTCCAGGGACCTGGAGGTTGTGGGTTCAATTCCCGCTCCGGGTGACTGTCCGTGAAGAGTTGGTGTGTTCTCCCCGTGTCCGTGTGGGTTTCCTCCCGGTGCTCTGGTTTCCTGCCACAGTCCGAAAACACATGTAAGCAGGTAGATTGATGACTCAAAAGTGTCCGTAGGTGTGTGTCTGTGTTGCCCTGTGAAGGACTGGCACCCCCTCCAGGGTGTATTCCTGCCTTGCGCCCAATGATTCCAGGTAGGCTCTGGACCCACCATGACCCTGAACTGGATAAGGGTTACAGATAATGAATGTAGAGGAGAGGAGAGGAAAGAGTAAAACACTATTTAGGAAAGAGTAAAAAATTTTCAGAAATGAGAAGCCCCTCCCTATCCCTTTCCCATTGGATTGTGGGACACCAGTGTCCATTATTACCATTCTGAAAATTCGACTGGTTCCAAGTTTACACTGTGAATATTTAGCACACTCAACTTTGACACTTTAACTCTACTACATTCTACATACTCAAACACTAGCTAGAATCAGTATTAAGTGAACATATGTACCTGACTAGTGTAGTGTTTTAACCACCAGACATTTTAAAACCACAGCCTGGATCCTGAATCCAAGGCTGGAATTGAAGCTCTGAAGTTGATGGAGGGATTATTATATTTTGGGCAATATTATGCTGGGAAAGCCTATGGTCTAAGTATTCATATGCACTCCAGTTCCACAAGTTATAAACAATGAAGAGTGTTGTCACAGTTTACACAGTATTTGAATCAGTTAAATTGAAGCTTAAATTACTGTAGGTTAGTGTTTTATTTTTGCTCTGAAACAGACAGACATTTAAATGCTAATGTGAAGCATTGGTGCTGATGGGGCTGTACGACCAGTGCAAGGATCTGCAGAACCGTGTAGGAAGTGTTAGTTTTAGCTCGTGATCAGCTCTGCAGAGAGCTGGGACTCACGCTTGATTTTTGGCTCTCTTCAAGCGTTCACATTCCCTCAAACTCTCATCGTCCTGCAGTGCAACAGTGACACAGCGCTTCCAAAACGCCAGGCCTGATTAAACGCTGATCAAATACAGATGATCATGATAAATGCCTCTCCCACACGAGAGAGAGAGAGTGAAAGAGCGCAGAAAAAGACGACAAGCCTCAAAGAACATGCCACAGTAACTCGCTCTCAGCTGAGAATTCCTACGAGAGTCTAATAACCCCACGGAACTTACATGCAAATAAACACAGAGAGAGAGGAGAGCAGGGTGTCTCTCAGGTTTTAGCACTTTTCGCTTCCCAATGTCTGCCCCCAGAAGGCTATTGTCTATGTCACCATGGGAACAACACATGTCAATCAAAGCCGTCTGTGTTTGGAGGTGTCATTTCGCAGCTTGTCACAGACAGCAACAAGAAACATATCTCAGGGAGCAGCGATAGTTTAGCAGTGTGACATCATGCCAGGAGGTAGAGATAAGCAAACCGGCTGAAAATAGAAGGACTAAAGATAGGGGGCAGAAAGTGAAAGAGATACGGGATGAGGAAAATGGAGTCTTCCAAATAGAAAGCCAAATTCTCTCATTCCATCATAATCTATGAGGTATTGTTTTCATCGTGCCCTGTCTTAACCCCTCTCCAGTCTAAACCTGGAGTTCAAAAAACGATTAAAAGACATCTCCTAACAACTGTGCAGGACCAGGGCGGTCCATAAAATAGCAGTTCTCACTTTAGCCCATTAACTTAAGCCCAAAGTAGAGGCCTGTCCTATAGGAATGTCCCCTAAACTTAATCCTACTGATGATCTTGACTTTACATTTAAAGGAGAAGTATTATACATAAGTATATATAGTATTAGTATTAGTATATATTAGTATATAAGTATAAGTATTATATATGAGTTATATATAGTATCTTTTAACACATTTACTCTTTGCCATTTTAAAACACAGGTAAGCTTTAATATGATGGAATTACCATAAATGATTAAGACAATTTAAGACAGTAGTGTCGCAGTCACACAGCTCCAGGGTCCTGGAGGTTGTGGGTTCGATTCCCGCTCCCGGTGACTGTCTGTGAGGAGTTGATGTGTTCTCCCCGTGTCCACATAGGTCAGCAGTGAATGTTATTTTAATTAATATCATGCCACATTGTGTTGCTGTTCTATGTCATTTCCAGTTAAAGGGCACAGGAAAGACTGATGTTAGTCTTCACAGCTTTCCCAAAGGAAAAAATAGGGAAGATATTGTTCCCGAGTGAAGGTCCACTACCACTGCATCCATTTGACATCATTACCCAGTTTGCACCTCAACAACAATGACAACCTACATGTAGTGTTTTTTTTTTTGTTTTGTTTTTTTACAAAAAATTAAGTAAATCAACTTTTAAACAAGGGCGGCACGGTGGTGCAGCAGGTAGTGTCGTAGTCACACAGCTCCAAGGACCTGGGGTTGTGGGTTCAACTCCCGCTCCAGATGACTGTCTGTGAGGAGTTTGCTGTGTTCTCCCTGTGTCTGCATGGATTTCTTCTGGATGCTCTGACTGCAACGGTCCAAAAACACACGTTGGTAGGTGGATTGATGACTCAAAATTGTCCATAGGTGTGAGTGTGTGTCGCGCTGTGAAAGACTGGCGCCCCCTCAAGGCTGTGTTCCTGCCTTTCACCCAATGATTCCAGGTAGGTTCTGGACCCACCACAACCCTGATTTGGATAAGCGCTTACAGACATTGAATGAACGAGCGAACATTTTTTTTCTTTTACTAATCTAATGTAATCCTGTTATATTAGTCTTACATCAAGTCTTACATGTGTTACCAATTGCGATTTTAAATTATCAAATGGTCACAATACCACAAGGATAAAACACCACAGCACTGTTCTCCCCTGTCTAAACAGCCCTGTTCAGAAAAACGGATTTAGATGTGTGATAAGAACAAGACTATGTTGACTCCAGAAGTGAGGAGTCCAGTAGTGATGAGCGAGAAGCAGAAATGCTGGCTTTTAGTCATATTTGCTTTGTTTTCTTTCTTTTGTGTTTTGGCTTTCTCCATAATTAATCAGTACTCTTACATCTCTGCACTCGTTGTGTTTGTTTTGCTCCATTTAATGTTGTTTTGTGCTCAAACATAAACAGGAGACCAGGCAGGTATTCCACAAAGCGGGATTTTTCATGTAGTGAGATATCTTAAGCCAAAAGTTGAGGAATGCCCAATAGGAATCTCACAGACTGCCAAACTCTCATGACTTTGGGCTTTGTGCCTGAAGAGACTCAGATAAGCAGGCGGAACAACTCTGAAGTATGTACTGTCTACATAAGACACAGCACAGCATCAGAGTGAATGGTTTTAACCCATGTGTTCAGGCACATCATAAAAACTGAGTGGGTTGTTTTCTTTCAGTTTGTGGGTTGGTAGGAGTCTCAAAATCCCCAAGTAAATGTGCTAATGAACTAAAAAGTGTTTTTCTTTCATAATATATCTTCTTTAAGTTATCTGCCTAACCTCCATCCTCAATGCCCCCTACCCTTGGTACAATCAGTTATTATCAAATAAACACTATTTAACGCTTTTTTTGTCTAGCTTCCTATCCTCTCTAAATCATGCTCTGCAAAATGTGATGCTGAACCAGCCTCCTTAATACATCTGCTATTTGGCCCTCAACACTTTTAATTAAAACTCCTCAAGTTTTAACATCACAAAATCCCCCTGCTTTCCTCACCTCTCATTGATTTCAGCACTGATATATCCCCACCTTGATTCCCTCTGTCTCTCCTCCTGTTCTTTTCTACCCGTTCTCACCCTCCCCTCCTTCTAGCAGAGAAGTTTTCTTCCACAACTCCCAAGGACATCAGCTAATGCCTGAACTCCTCTCAGGAACAAAACAAAAGCCGTTTGAAGCTCTCATTCCTGCAGCTGCGGCGGCAACAAGATCATCAAGGTCTTTTTGAGGCGTTTCCTTATGAAACCGGACTTATGTAATCAACTAAACCTAATAGCACAGCTATAAGCCTGCAGATCAAACAGCCAGTCAAACAAGACACGGGGCATATAGGACTGACTCACACTTCTACTTACAAGGGTGTTATACATGTTGTCTTTGCATTACATTTTGCGGATACTTTGGCTCACTGAAAAGCTCAGAGCAGCATTTCATTTCCACTGTTACTTTTCAAAGAATATGCTCTTTGCCGACTACTTCACTGCAACAGCCATGGATGGAAATAATGGACTGAAGTGGATCCTGACAGAACACACTATAATTACAGTGATCTTCGACACTGATTACTTGTTAGAGCTTTACATATTTCATTGTTTAGAACATTGTCCAGCTTTGATTTGTAACAAAGAGTTGCACACATTAGTTTTTACCATGAATCCCCGAACAAGACAGAGGCTACTATTTAGGTAGAATGCTAAGGTTTAATTTACAGAGAGAATCCTGGTGGTTTAGAGGTTAAACTTTAAATGGCTGCTTTCTTTCCAAAAGAATGGGTTGAGAGTGCTTTGGCCCAATGATGGCTTAAACAAATGAATTCTATGAGATCACAACAATGCAAAGGTAGTTGGAGTGTTGTGTTGTTCCCAAGCTGGTACTGTAGTCGGAAATGCTAGTTTGTATATGGCAAGCTATTGGAAATAATCAACCAAGAAAGCATGTGCTCTTATTAAAAAGATTTGTGTACATGGTCCTATATCTTTGGTCAGGTCCTGTGACCAATACAAGTTTTTTTCCCCCACAGTTAGCCCTGAAGGCCCAGTTGAGAAGAATTCTTGTTTAAAAGCTGTTGACAAGGTAGGTTGCTTGCTGCAGCAATTCCAAAATCCTGGCTTTCTACACTTCTTGCCATTGTCTAACAAATGCCACATTGAAACATATTGGACAAGCATCAAGATATTACCTAGATAAGGACTTCGTTATTCCCTGAGGCATCCAGTGGCCCTGCCGATTGTGAGTAATTATGGCTGTGCAATGGCGAGACTCGACCCTCTGCGCACACAGATGATTATCAGTTTAACAGCATGCAGTCATTATGAAGCACAAAAAAAGGGCAGCAGTCCTGAATTTACATTCAAAAGACTCCAAATGAATACAGCACCAACACCTCATACCCAACATCTTCTACCATTATCATATATACTCTCTTTCCCCCTCTCTCATTCTCACCTTCCCTCTGCCTCTCCCTCCCCCTCTCCCCCTCTTTTCCTCTCTCTGCTGACTCCTTCCAATCTACACATTAGCAAATGAACAGGACAGGGAGCAAATCAAATAAAGGTCAAGAGTCCAAATGAAAGGGCTGTAGAGGGCATGGAAGGAAGGGGCACACCAGTGCAGACTCCCTGGATGGCAATATGTAACATCCCACCACAGAGTGAGGGATTTATTCCCCAAAACACATTTTTTGTCACACAGAAACCTTGCGACAAATCCTATAACAGGACAGTGATGGCGATATAATGCCATGACACCTTATTTGAAGGAAACATACTAACTGGACATACTAACTCTATGACACTGTGTTTTAAACAGCTTTTGTTGGTATTCCAAATATGACAAGACATTTACTGAAGCACATAACATTATACTGAAGGGATCAGCCTTAAAAAGTGGCTTTTACATTTTGTTATAAAGCATCACTCCCAAGTAATGGAAATTTTTTAGAAACTTCTACCACTGTTAATGTTATGCAAAGTCATATAAAGGCAGCTTTCAAATAAAGCAATGCAATATTACATTTGAGAGCCATTTAACATGAAATAATGGGTACTAGCTAACTGTATAAAAAATTCATAACATCCACAAGCAATCAGTACAAATATTCATTCATCAAATCATCTTCTGTAATAGCTTCAATCTGATCAGAGTGGCTGTGGGTCCAGAGCCTGAAGGTTTCATACACATCACAAGCCTCATTAATCAAGTCTGATTTGGCTGTTTTGAGTGTTCATATTCATAAACGTAAAGGACATGTATCTGTCTATAATGAGAATCAATGTATCCCTAAAAAGCTTGCATGTGCACGGTGATGCACACTTTTTTCTCTGGTCTGAAAGCATATGAACAGTTATAGTCGTGGTTGTCTAAGCAACATATGGCCAAACAACTCTAGCCTTAGCTAATATTATGAGACATATGTACAAACAAATACATCACAACATACGCAGGAGGTAATGCATATTGTATGGAGACCATTTTTTAACTGAACTGTAAGATTAACTACTATCTAGCAAGTAATATACCGGCCATCTTCTCCAGACACCCTCAGGCACATGACAGCTCACAAAAGTATTGAGACATACAACTAGTTTTTAGCAGACTGGTCCACCTCAGTGTCAAGGTGCTCCTTGATGACTATCTTGTGATTCTCTTTTATTGTCCCATGGATTAACCGAACAACAAAAACATCGGCGTTAACATTATGGTTGTTTACTTAAGGTAACGTTAAGCTTTAAATCCATTACCAGTGGACACCCACAGAACTGATAGCACAACCAAGTTCTCTCTCCATTACACCTTAAATGGTACAGCAGGCACATGGTATCCACTGCACCATTTAAGGTGGAACGGGACACTAGTGAATAAAAAGCTGCCTCCAGCTTCATGAGGTTCTGAGAAGTGACAATTGTGTTTTGCACAGTTCTGTTGGTGCTGTCTTTGCCCTGGTGATAGATTTTAAACATCGACAAGAAACACAACTAAATTTGAGCAAGACACTTCTGAATAGTTGCCTCAGTCCCGTCCTGACCACAAGCATTTTTCAGTCAAACATGGGAGTCACATCAGCCTGGTATTTTGAATGTAGCCTAATGACACTGGGTGTAAGGAGTATTAGAATTAAATTACACATGACATCTTAAAACATACACCAGTACATTCATTCATTCATTATCTGTAAGCACTTATCCAGTTCAGGGTCACGGTGGGTCCAGAGTCTACCTGGAATCATTGGGTGCAAGGCAGGAATACACCCTGGAGGGGGCGCCAGTCCTTCACAGGGCAACACAGATACACACACACATTCATGGACACGGACACTTTTGAGTTGCCAATCCGCCTACCAATGTGTGTTTTTGGACTGTGGGAGGAAACCGGAGCACCTGGAGTAAACCCACGCGGACAACACACCAACTCCTCACAAACAGTCACCCGGAGCGGGAATCGAACCCACAACCTCCAGGCCCCTGGAGCTGTGTGACTGTGACACTACCTGCTGCACCACCGTGCCGCCCTACACCAGTACATGTGAGACCAAATACACTATTAAATTTAAGTCACTGTCATTAATGAGTCTTAAACTAAAGTAACTGGCACTGATTCAATTTTACCATAAAGTATCGTTTCAGAATAAAAGACAAGGAAGTACAATTAGAACTCTCTCTGGTAAAACACAACTCCATTAAAAGCAGAAGCCCTCCATCTTGTACGCCACCTGAATACTGAAGTACAAAATAACTTGCTTTTCTATGCTCTTAAGCATCAATGAAATGCACTTTGAGTTATTATAGTTATTATCTACCATTATTTTGATTAATGACGTTCTAGTACACATGCCTCTGTGGCTGCAGAAACAAAGAGAGAGGTAATTGTTCATATCTGCAGAAACTCCACCTCTGTGCTTTATACACAGTATATGGCATTCTTAACCAGGCCTTGTCCTTAAATTCTAAGACTCGGAAATGCTTCATAACAGTTTAAGACATTCACTACAGCCTCCATATAAAGTGCTATCAGATAATACATGAATACATTAGATATGAAATGAGAGCACTGCACACTAAACCTTGATTAGTCATCATTCAGCTAAGTCTGTATCTCTCCTGCTATAGTGAATCGTGTTCCTGTCACAGTGGAATGTGGGTTTGTTCATCTAAAATCTAAATGCCAGTTTGTAAGCTTAGACAGAGGGTTGTCGTTAACCTCTGTCAAATAGAGAGAGAGTGAGAGAGAGAGAGAGAGAGAGAGAGAGAGAGAGAGAGAGAGAGCACTCTACAGTCTAGATAATTCATTTCACACTTTTTATCTATTAGGCAAATAACCTTTTTTATGCCATGAAGTCCTGATTAATGGTCCGAGGTTGGCCATGCGTTAGTAAATTCGCTACAGCCAAGTGCCAAGGTAATGGACTCAGCATGGGACGAGTGACTGAGGAACCCCAAAGTGTATTCCCCCATATTTCAAACACTTGACTCAGGTATGGAGTGTATGGGTGCATGTGATTTCCCGTAGAACAGCGTATGTATGCAACATCCATCACCATCTAACTGTTTGCTTCCATGCCAGCATGCAATTTACCACATCAAAATGTATATGTTTTATCAATGTGCTACACCAGTAAGTGACCATGATGTCCATCAGAGAGTTTTTTCTTTCAAAGCACAGCCGATGAATTTCATTCTCAGGGGCATATATAAATGTATGTGCACATAGTAGGGGGAGGAAATCATTCCTTCATGCTGGCAGGGAAGCAGAGATGGAGTCCTACATCATGTACAGTAAAGCAATGCACATGGCAACCGTGCCCGCCACTCAAATTATATATTTATTCATTGCCCAGTTCACTGGAGACACCTTCCTTGTAGGTCCAGCTTTCTGGTGTTGCTATGCACAGTGTGTGCTAGCCATTCTGTGAGCCTCGGAATCTGACCAGTTATTCTTGGTGAGATATTTAGAGGAGATGGCAGAGCTCATATCCTAGCAGTGATACTTAACAGTGCACAAAATAATGTGGGTAATAAGTGAATATTTGATCTCAGAAGAAGTGAAGTATTACTGTGTTATTCAACCTTGGGAAAATCATTTGCAATTATCCTATGTGGGAGTGAACTCACACACACCAGGGTCAGTCTGTAAACACACCCAGAGCAGCATGCTGCCAGCCATCACACCCAGGGAGCAGCTCAGGGTTGGGTGCCATGCTCAAGGCCACTTCAGCAGTTGATAGTTGATGTTGAGGAACAAGACAGCACTGTTCTTTCCCTTCATTCACCCCCCCACCATTTTTTCTGCCTGTCCTGTGGATTGAAATGGCAAACTTTTGCTCCCAAGTGACCATAAGGTCTACCCACAACATAATAAGTAATATGAAACTGCACATATATTTTACTGGTGACTGTGGGTTACCAAACATGCAGAGCTCTAAACCTCATGGAGAGGCCTGAAATAAGTCCCGCATTCAAAAAAATCAAAAACTGTACTAGATACAAAAATACAAAGAAAGAACTGACAAGGAGAACAGGATATAAACATACAGAGCTGAATACAAACCAGGTCACAACTAGACAGTGCAGTGCAAAGTACAAAGGGATCAAATCTACATAAACAAGGAACAACATGAATGTATCGATAAAAGAACAAAGAAATTCTGACATTAACACACAACAGCCAAGAACTGCCTACTACTGCAGTAACTACCTAAAGGTCTGCTAGTTTGGCATGATGTGTAGAAAGTGGAGATTCATGTCGGACCAATACCAGTACAAAACAATACACAAAGTGCTTATGCGCGGATGTACAGAGAGCCAATCAGAATGGAGCTGCCAAAATCCTGACAGTGAGGCTAGGATACTGCACTGAAAGTACCAGAATCTCCGTCAACTTGTGGGCGGAGCGTCTGTGGCTTAAACTACGCAAAAAAAATAACAACAGGCTGTAAAAACAGGGCTGTGCCCAAAATTGCAAACTACTACAGCATACACACTAGATTAGCACCTAGATCAACACTTTTCAGAGGAGTTAAATTGACATTAGTGATACAGAACTACTCCAACACTATCAGTACCTGACCTTACAAACGCCATGACCTTACTGACCTTCAAATCCTAGTAAGGTCAAGTCTAAATTCTTCCTGAAGTTTAGAGGATGTCAAAGGGTAACAGGTAAACAAGCTTCCTATAAGTACCCTTCATTTCACGAAGATATGTTGGAAGAGCTTTTGTCCACATAGTGAATACTCATTGTCCAACTGTCTGGTTGTTTGTCATGATTGGTGATGGGGTTCCTCATACTCTTAGGAAATGTGTCAGGAGAGAAAACCCTTCCTCACAGTTTAAGTACAACCTTGAGCCTATCCTTCTCATCGTGATACAGCATTCATATCACGCATCTCAGTGTTTCTTAAGCGGGCGGCTGGTTTTAAGGAACAGACAGGTGTATTAATGTAATCAAAAGATTGATTGCCGGTGCTGGGCGTTCTGTATGAGGCTTAGTGGAGATTGATAAGCTATAGCTGCTGTGTTAGCATGTCTGGCTCCTCCGCCAATGCCCCTGCAGTCATGCTAGTCGTGGGCAGACAGTCAATCCTTTCTGACTCACGCTTCCTGAGGAAAATAAGCCTCTCTGAAAGCCTGTACCACTGACAGGAATGGGTTCTCAGCAGGAAACTGAGACCTTCTCGCTCCCACTCTAATACACACTCTCTCTCTCTTTCTGTGTCACAAAGGCATTTCAAAACTCCCCAAGACCGTGCAACAGTTCTCTAAAACAGTCATTCACTGTCTTTTGGAGAAAGGGAAAAAATCCTCCTCAGTCTGTAACAATAGGCTTTTCATTGTGTTCTTCCACGTTGACGTCCTTAGAAATTCAGTCAGTCACCACTTTGTTAGGACTCTTCCGAAAGGGTTTGGTGTAGTGGCACTTTGCGGAGGCTGTCTCTTCACGTTACATTTTTTTTTTGCTCCTCCTCCCTCTTTCTCCTTCTCTCTCTCTCTCTCTCTCTCTCTCTAATATTGCCAGCTTTTGAGCATATGCTTTAAACTGTCCTGTGCTGTCTAAACTACTCATATTCTATGTGGTGAGAGTCTGAGTGTGTGTGTATGTGTTGAATTTGGAAAATACTTAGCTTCTGTCACTTGCTATTATGTCCTGGTGATTGTTTGGGGAAAGGGAGACAGAGAGGGCTCAGAGATTCGCTCTCTTCCTATTGATTTCCTTTAGCCTGCCCAAGAGCTGCAGGCCAGCAGTGTTTGTGTGTTTGTGGGAGAGAGTGAGAAAGAAAGAGAGAAATAGCCATGATGCACACTACTGCAATAGTCTGAAATAATAAGTTATTCACTTTTCAGGTGACATTTGTTGATTATAATATATATATATATATATATATATATATATATATACGGAATAGTAACAACACAGGCAAATATGGTTTGAGCTAAAAAATTTGAAAAACTATTCAAACAGTATAAAGAAAATGTAAGAAAACTCTTAACAATCAGGTTAGACCCAGAAGACCACCGATATTGTCCTGTCCATCCTTTCAGCAATAGAAGTCCACGTCTCAACAATGAATCTGAAAACCGGAGCTGATGTGTATCTGTCAAGGGGTAGTTTCTGAGAAAAGAAAATAGACAATAAAGCTAAAAAAAAGAAAGGCAAATGAAAGAAAGAGGCTAGTGTTCTCAGAACTGTTGACCTCAAACTTATTGAATAAGGTTTACTTGGATTGTGAGAGGCAGAAAAAAGGAATAAACTTCAAACACTGGAACTTGGAGCTGTGGAGAATTATCTCTGTAGTTTCAAAACAAAAAGCAAGCATCCGGAACATAACAGAGGCCATTTTAACGTATTGACACAGTAAATACTGCAAGAAAAAATCAGCTGTGGGGCCTTGAGTTCTTTTACAAACGTAATTTCCAGAAATGTTGGAATACAATGTAATAAAACCATGTATCTGTGAGTTGTTAAACCTTCTGAAACTATAACAGACATATGTAAAAACAAAAAACAAACAAACAAAAAAACCCTGAGCCAATTGGTTGTGTTTTGTAAACAAACACATTTAGAATTTAATATCTGCAACACACTCAAAAACAGCAGAATGGGGAAAACAATGTGAAAATGTGTACAATATTCATCTCACTTTTCTGAAGCCTTGAACTGAACTATAAGTAGATGAATATTAAACATATAAAAGGAGCATTCACCACAAGCAAAAACAGGGCATTGCTCATCACTTTATGCCACAATTTGTGAGAGAATTGTCACCCAGTTTGAACAGAAAGTTGAAAAAGTTGAAACGTCTCCATTTACAGTTCACAATATCATGAAAGTGTTCAGGGAGTCGGGGGCAGTCTCAGTGAGTAAATGACCACTGAGCCCTCGGGCAGTATTTTTGGACAAACCGCCTCACGCTCTCATGACGGACATGGCCAAGCAGCCTCTGGAGAGCTGGTAAAACATTGTCACTCAATACAGTCGTCCTCTGTATCGAGAAACGCAACCTGAAATCGTGTTATGCAAAAAGGAAGCCATGTATTAATTTAGCACACAAACACACAGTTCCATGGGCTTAAGGTAATCTGATATGGCAGAGACTCAGTGCGGACTGGGAGGGTGTCCTATGGGCAGACCAGTACATGTTTCAGCTTGTTTTTGGGTAAAATTTATGTTGGATTCTATAACAAAGATGTAGAATTAAAAGATCAGGTGACTCGGATTTTATTTTATTTTATTTATTTATTTATTTATTTATTTTTTGTGTGTTGCAGACATCAATTTTTAAATCTGAATCTAGTTTATCACTGAAAACACTAAAAATATTTTCATTTCCAATTTACCTTTTTAAATAAAGATTCGAGTGAATTAACAAATTACAGATTTCAGATTTTATTGCATTTTTAGAAATTGACCAAACTTGTTATTAATGGCTATTCTAAATATGCCTATGATAACTGCGTAGGTCATATTTATGTCCTTTTAGCCTTGGTGTTCAGTTGGAGATAACACTACTCTACAGAAATCCCAGCTCTAGAGAGAGAAGTACATACAGTGGAACCTCTACTAACGAACGCTAATACTAACGAACTTTCCAAGATACGAACCGGGCATGTGAATATTTTTTGCCTCCACCAACGAACCATGACTCTAGAAATGAACCCGAGCCTCTGCCGAGCCGACGGCTGGAGATGGCCACTGACCCCAATAGGCGAGTCTCCCAGCGTGCTCAGACTTGACTGAGCTTTTAAGATTAGCAAATTGTAGTTTTAGTAATTTAGCATTAGTGTAAATAGCAGACATCGAAATTCATGCTAAGTTAAGCCGTATCTACGCTTCGTCTCCCCACATTCACCCGCCTACTCTCTGTTATTCCACCCACCCCCGCCTCCCGTCATACAGCCAGTGCCTGTGTTACTCCTCCAGCCAGTCGTCACGTCTTCGATATGTAACCACTTAAAACTTTTTGTTTCCACTGTATTTCTTTTTTATTTTTAGTAATGCTACATGTATATTTTACTAATTTGAGAGTGTTGTAAACATATATCAGTGCAAAAGGGGTAATTTCGGGGTGGGGGCTGGAACGCTTTAATTGCTTTTCCATTATTTTAAATGGGGAAAATTGACTCGAGAAACGAACTTTTCCACTTACGAACCAGGTCACGGAACGGATCAAGTTCATAGGTAGACGTTCCACTGTACATTGTTTTGTAAGTCTACAGGGCAAAGTGCTCCAACTGAGATAAAGACTGTCTCATAAACCTACTCTGCCACTATGTTTATTATCAAACACTGTGAGAGCAAAAAGAAAGCTGCAATACATCCTTAAATTAGTAAAGTGCTATTGAAAAAGTTTTCTGACATTCTCCTGCAGTGTGATATTAGCTGTGGCAGTATCTTCTGTTCTTGAAAGGTTTACTGCATTCAGCCTCAAAGGCTGAGAAACATTATTGAGAAACATTACTGAAGTTGGATGATTAGCACAAACACCTCTCTGTCTCATCCCTGAGATATTAAGAGGTTCTGTTACCATTCCAACGGCCCACAATGCCAACACTCGGGGCTTTATACCCATCTAGTCGAGGCTTGGTGTAGACATTGTAACTAAAGCTCAATTTGTAGATACTTGAGAGAATTCCATTAAACAGCAAAGGCTTTGTACAAGAGAAATATAATAAAATAGCTGCCCAGAAAAAACTCTAAATAGTTCTTTACCTTCAATGTATGAATTAGATTAAAAGCATGTTTTTGTTACCCATACTTTCATCCAAAACATTCTGGACCATTTTATAAGCTCATTTGATAAGCATTTTATATCACTGGGGCTAAGGCAGGAACACACACTGGAGGGGGCGTCAGTCTTTCACAGGGTGGCATTCACTCACACACTCACACCTACGACACTTTTGGTCCGTGGGAGGAAACCCACGCGGACACAGAGAGAACACACCAATCTCCTCACAGACAGTCACTCGAAGCGGGACTCAAACCCACAACCTCCAGGTCCCTGGAGCTGTGTGACTGAGACACCGTGTCACCCGAAAACTATACAATAAAATAAAATGAAATAAAATAAAAACCAACGCCACACACACATTCTGCAATCTTTGTCCATTTTATTACCTCAGCTGACCATATAGTTTGATTTTTACAATTACAGACCACAGTCCATCTGCATACTTTGAAGAACAGGGAAAGGGGGCCAAAAATGATCAGGACTAACACAAAGCATGTATGAATTGTGAGGTGGATCATTCTTAGTACTGGTGTGTTAGGTTTTAAACACTGTGTCCACTCCCTTAGACACACCTATCTCATTGTCTCATCTATCCTTTGTCAGTGGACACTGCACACTGACCTCAGGAAATTGTTGTTGGCTGTGTGTTGGTGGACTATTCTCAGTCCAGCAGTGACACCGAGGGGTTTAAACACTCCACCAGCACTCCAGCAGTGTACATGCTCTAAGCTGTTGCATCATGCTGACCCTTCCAGTCCCCTTATTGTGTGGAGGGTAATTATCAAGCTGCAGCCCACAGCCTCGATTGATTGTGAAGTGTAATTTCTCCCAGTGTGATCCACTAACAGAAACACACACACAAACATGCACGCAGCACTGCCAATGCTATTGATACCTGCTTTTGATAAAGTCTACAAACAAATTACAAGGTTAGAGCTGCCATGTGCTTCTATGCTCTTTTCTCTTTTGTTCTTTATCACCACTATTTCAAACCAGTCCATACTGAGGCTTAAACACAAGAAAAGATGTCAGTGTCACTCTCTCTCTCTCTCTCTTTCTCTCTCTCTCTCCCTCTTTCTCTCTCTCTCTCTCTTTCTCACTCTTTCCTCTGTCCACAGGAAAGTGCTGTTGGGCTGGGAGGAACACAGAGGTAATTCATCAGGTTGATTGAGCTACACGGTGTCATGGGATCGAGACTGGAGACTAAAAGCAGATAAAAAGCCATTTCATTCCGAAACCACAGCGGTGACTGTGGTGCTCCTTCATCCAACTCCCCACAACAGCACTTAGCTGTAGCATAGCAACCATCTCAGAGAGAGAAAGAGAGAGAGTTAGAAAAAGACTGAGTCAATGTGATTTCTTTAAAGGGACTTCCTCATACTCACGAACAGCCTACCTCACGCACCACAGCCACATCAGATTCAGTACACACATTACCAGTCAGACAGTACACACATACGGCCAGAAAACACACTGTGTGCCTTACGCACACATTCATTTACAATGCCACATTCAAGCACATACACACTCAGTAAAAAAAGATTAATAAAACTGTATATTAGAGGTACATTATTGTCACCACAAACAGTGTAAGTGTACGTTTAATGGTACAACAGAGGTGTTAAAGTCCAGGTGTGTTCCCTTAAGGTTCTGAATATGTAGCCTTCAGGTACCACCACAGAGACAATACTGACAGTGTACACTTGTTAGGATATTGTGTCATACAAATGACACACAAACATTCATTCATTCATTCATTCATCTGTAACTACTTATCCAGTTCAGGGTCGCAGTGAGTCCAGAGCCTACCTGGAATCATTGGGCGCAAGGCGGGAATACACCCTGGAGGGGGCGCCAGTCCTTCACAGGGCAACACATTCACTCACACACTCAAACCTACGGACACTTTTAAGTCGCCAATCCACCTACCAACGTGTGTTTTTGGTCCGTGAGAGGAAACCAGAGCACCCGGAGGAAACCCACATGGACACCAAGAGAACACACCAAAAAGTCCCACTCATCCTGTCTGTGAGGGAGCGGGACTCGAACCCACAACCTCAAGGTCCCTGGAGCTGTGTGACTGCGACACTACATGCTGCACCACCGTGCCACCAGACACACAAATATATGAAAATATAACTACTCATGCCCCCTCCAGGGTGTATTCCCACCTTGCGTCCAATGATTCCAGGTAGGCTCTGGACCCACCGCGACCCTGAACTGGATAAGCGCTTACAGATAATGAATGAATGAATAACTACTCATATATTTTCTCTACGAATTTTCATGTGTGATATGTCAGAAAAGTGTAATGAAGTACTGTTGCACACAATACAAACCAGCCATATGTCTTGAATACCACTACAGCACACACGTCTGAAGCACCTTTTTTGTTTTTTGTTTTTTTCTTCATCTACTCAGCAAATACATTCTCAACAGAACAGAGAGTGCTTGTCTCCAAATAGCATTTAACTAAACGCAACTAGATACAGGGGTCAGTGCTGGAGTCTAGAGACAGAAACACAAAATAAACATAAGGGCGACACCATACAACAATAAGGGCTCAAGAGAAACACAGTAAAACAGTTCAAGACCATTCAGTAAGTGCCGGCTTAGTGCTCATTTAAATACTGCACAAAGAGTTTTCCCTCTGTGTTTTAAGTCAGTAAGGGACTTTTCAGACATACAGTGGAAGTGTAATCCACCATCTGGGATCCAGGCAGAAAGGAGTCTTGATGCTTGTCTTAAATGCGACTTGAAGGATAGTGGTTCCAGCCAAGCCCTATATGAAGCCTGAAGTACTCAAGGCGTGGGTCAGGTTTTGTTCATTACTAGAAGGGCTAGTCCGTTCTTGGCTTTGTAGGAGAGAATCAGTGTTATTATTCTGATGAGAGCAGCTACAGGAAGCCAGTGAAGGGAACCTGAGAGTGGAAAAAGATGAGTGAACTCATCAGATTGAAGACCAGCCATCCCGTGACATTCTGAATGGGCTGAAGGGGCCTGGTGGCTCAAAGAGCAAGACCAGTGAGGAGAGAGTTGTAGTAGTCAAGCTGTTGGGCCTAAAAATGTGACAAAAACAGGCACACAAACTCACACATTCCTATCTTTCATCCTCCACAATATGCTGCTCCCTTTCTTCCTCTTTGCCAATACTGATCTCATCTTAGGTAATCCTATATTTCATAATTTTATATCATCCTCATCAGTGAGCAGCCGAGTAACACTCTCTCTCTCTCTCTCTCTCTCTCTCTCTCTCTCTCTCTCTCTCTCTCTCTCTCTCTCTCTCTGATTTGTGTGCTGAAGAGTCTCAAGGCCCCAGCACTCCACTGCAGCGTCTGAAAGGTGAGTCAGGTTGGGCTCTGATTAAATGGGCTGCAGTTAGCTCTGCCTCCAGAATGCTGATTAGCCATGGAGCTGCAGCTGGCGTGATTCCTCCATTGTTTACTGATAAGGAGCATTAAGAGCGCGTCATAGTGGGACACCAACGATAGGCTGGGACTCTCCATGCTGGAGGAACACTCAGCGCTAAAATTGCCTTTTCTTTTCAGCAGGCAACAGTGGCCCATCAGGCCAGAGGGCCTTTGACACAAACACAATAACAGAGTAACACAATAACACTTGGAGTGTCTGATTCTATTGATACACTCACCATGCAAAGGTCTCTGGCTCCTTCTCCCTCTGTTCTTTCTCTGAACAACTGTGTGGTAGGAATTACACCAATTTAGTGATGACCTGACACCATGTATCGACACCAGTCTGATCCAGTCCTGTAACAAACCTACCCTGAAACAGCACACACTCCAATTATGTAATGTCAGGTTGTTAGTGGTGAATTTCATCCAGCGGGGGTCATGGAGTGCTTTAGTAGTTTGAACATGATAGCCCCCGTTCTGGCGCTGTGAAGACTTCAGTTAAAGGCAACTCATATTAATGCACAGTAGGAGAAATATTAAAGGTTCAACATTAGTGAAGGAATTTGGGAAAAACTGGGGCATTTGTGTAATCTCCACCTTCAGATTTTTTTCCCTCGCTTCATATGAAGGCTCAGAATTAATAAATAGCTTATTTCTGTATAAACTCTGGTATAAGACCAGTATAAACTACAGCTTTTAACGACACTACTTTTTGAGACTCACTTTCACTAAATGTTCAACCTATTTATTGTGCCTAACATCACTTTATCAGGGCCTTATCATTATATCAAACTGTAGGTATCAGTGATAAGGCTTGGAAACAAGATTGTCAAAGAGTTCTGTAGACAATCGTGAGGTCTGTCCCAAAACCTAGTGAGCACACGTAGGCTGTTCCATTCTTAGACACATTCCTAAATACGCTGCTACTGAGATACCTTAATCTGGCCCAATTTTAAGGCAGCATTGGACTGATCCTCGGATGCTAAAGCTGGGGTAACACTACACAACTTTTAGCCTGATTTGCAGTCAGGTCACGTCTGTGCTAGTTGTCTCTAGTATGCAGACTCTGGTGTCAGTCGCCGGTGTCAGTCGGGGGAAAGTCGTGTAGTGCAAGAGGGGCTCAGACTCCAAAACACGTTTCAGACCAGTCAGAGCATATCAAACATGTTTGATTTTTTTCCACTTTGGACATCGTCACGTAGTGTAAACTCTTCACCAACTCAATGCTGAATGAGTCCCTTCAACAGCCAGTGTTTATGTGTGTTTTCTAGGAAACGCAAGACATGTATTTAGTTTGGGAATTTGGGGTCATGTAGCGTGTTATCCCCAGTCATGTAGTGTGTGCCTGACATTTTTTCCAGTTGTGTAGTGTCTCTAGGGCTTAAGGCAATCCCATGATGCAACGCAAGCACAACTCCTGTAACATTCGCTTTTCTCCCAGAGCTGAAATAATTAATATCTCAAGAAAAAAATAAATAAACACCGGTTGCATGCAGTGGACTGGAACAAGCTGTGACACAATCGCTCTCTATGTAATGTATAGCCCGGTCTAGTGTGTTCCTGCTGTCTGTCTCATTTGTCTCCGCCTTTGCTCCTCCCTCTTGTACCTCCTTTGTGTTCCTGCCCCCTTGTTATCTGTCCCAGGTGTTTCTTGTTTGTGTAGTCTTTTTATAGTCCATGTCAGTGTTTCTTGGTTGTGGGACATTGTGATTGCATGTATGTTTGTGGTTCATGTCTGTGTGTAAGATTCTAAGTTTTGGTGTTCTGTTTAGTTTGAGTTCTGCTGTTTAGCCTTGTTTGATGTTGATCTTATGGTTTAGTGTCTTGCCCCTTTAGATATGTTCTTGTTTAGTGTTTAGCTCTTGTGTTTAGCCCTTGTGTTTAATGTCCTAGCCTTTGTGTTTAGCCTTGTTGTTTATAGTTTAGCCTCTGTTTTTTTCTTGTTTACTTTCAGTTTTTAGTCTTGTTTAGTTTTAGTCCCTTTGTGTTTAGTGTCTAGCCTTGTTTAGTGTTTTGTTTTTGTTTCAAGATCTTTGTATTGTTTTTGTTCTTTAAGTTAAATTAGTCTTGCTAAGTGAGTTTAGTAGTCTTTGTCTAGTTCCCTTGTCTCTCTGTTTAGTTCCCTTTTTGTGTTAATTAAGTCTCCTGCGATTACCTCCTCCCTGTTCATTGCTCTTTGACCTCCCCTACATACCACTACAGTGTCTCAATAATCTGCCTCATGAGGACAGATGACCGTTAGAATGCTGTCTATGTAGTCGGTGCCTACGTAGGCAGCTCTCTAGGTTTTGGGACAATCCTATGGTTAACTGCATTGATATTTTTTTTTCTCCACATTAAGTGTTTCCTCAAATAATATCCTACAGGAAGTAAAGCTTTGCCTTATAGCTGTCTGAGTGAACAACTGCCTTTATCAGCACGTATACATGATCACCTTGTTTCCACATGCTCTATCCATTTTAATCAGCTCCACTTTACCTACAGGTGCACCTTGTAGTTTGACATATACAGACTCTCCATATGTTGCTCTGCATTCATTGTAAGCCTCCTTTCACTCTGGTCTTTACTGATATTACGAACAACTGGCAGTGAGCTTTGCTACAGTTGTCAGCTATAACTGCTGTCCCATTTAAGTTTCAGCTGGAAATTCAAATACAAAGCCCACTACACAGAACTATAAATGGTTGGTAATGACTTTTAAATATGTGAGGCTTTAATAACTGATTGAGGTAACGTGTTATTAACCAGATAAAAAACTGACTGGGACATGTGTAGCTGTTATTATTGAGTACATTAATCAGATCATATCTCAGATGACTGAGCTGTAGTTTTCTAAAGGTATCTGTATGAGGAGAGTCTGAGAGATGACACTAAAGAATTCATGAGCCAAACAGAAGAGGTGATCCTTCAGCGTCAATCAAATATTGATATATCAATCAATCGTACACGCCCGAACATTCGCACACATACTCAGGCACTTGTCTCACAGTGTTAGAGTCCAGCCCGGTTACCCTTTAATATTTGTCAGTCTACCAACTGCTGCATCACCTGCATCAAACTAGAGTGTCAATCAGAGGGAGGCTCATGAATCAAACATGAGTGTGTGGTGGGAGGTCCTGAGAGGGGTGCTACATATTCAAAAGCTCTGGCTTATTCCTTTATTTATTTATTTTATTATTTAAAAGCGGGATACTGCTATCACTCACTGCTGTGGATGAGAGCGGTAACACTGCAGGCTGACACATAAACACACATACAGGGAGGAGAGGTGGTGGGAGCTGGGGCTGAGGAAGGAGTGTCTCTTCCTGATACTGTTCTCTCTCTCTCTCTCTCTCTCTCTCTCTCTCTCAGCAAGTGAGCGAGCGAGCGAGGTAGCAGGGAAGCCCCCAGAGGAGCTTGTCAGGTTTGCGTGTGTGTTTGATTCGGAGAGCTTGGCAGCAGTGATTGACGGAGACTGCACTGCTACACAACACAACTCTCATAACATCAATTATTCAATCAGTGACAACCACACACAAGAGCTCGTGGAGCTCGCTCTCTCACTCTCTCTCTCTGACTCGGCCTCTCTCTCCTTCGCTCTCTTTTCTACTCAGTCACTGCAGCTCTCCATTCTAGTATGCACGCTCTGCTCCTCCATTCAGATTCAGACTTTAAAAGAGCAGCACATACTGTACTGAGCAAAACGTCTAGCATATGCCACACTGTGTCATAACGTACACACATGAGCATGCGTATGCTCTCAGTGTGTTAGAGGAGAATGTGTGTCACAGAGAGAGAGAGAGAGAGACTTAGCTGCAGGGATTGCTTGGGGCAACTTCTATGTTCAATGCGAGTGTCGCTATTAAACATAGCTGCCTGTCACACATTCACACACACAGACACACACACACGCACACACACAGTGTCAAGAAGTCCCAGACCCCCCACTGAAAGGGCCCATCTGAGCGCGCTAACGAACAAATGCTCCGTCTTAAGTTAGATCTTCTATTACAGCACACGCTTACGGCCTGAGAGCTACACATGACCTGAAGAGCACAGATAAAACCTGCCTGCAGATACACCAGCAAGAGAGGGTGGCAGAAGGATAAGAACGGGAAAAGAGAGAGAGTGTGTGTGAGAGAGAGAGAGAAAGTGGGGGGTGCTGAAGGGGAGATATAGAGATAGGAAAGCAAACATGAAAGGGGCAAAAAAAAAAAGGGAAGAGCAAAATGGGAGGAGCTATGCACCAGTCAGCCATAACATTATAACCACCTTGTTTCAACACTTTTTGTGCGGTTCAGCGAGAGCAAGAAATAAGAAAGGAAAAGGAGGGGGAACAGGGGGAGACGGGAGGGGGCAGAGAGACATGTGTGTGTGTATATATAACTGTGATTCAGCTGCTTGCTCTTATACACACACTTCATAGTGACTTTTGTCGCCCCAAAATATGAGATGCACACAGTCATGAGCAGAGAAAAGGATGGCATCTTGTCGAGGGATGGAGGGGATTCTGCAGTGGTCTGAATTGACTGGAGTACACACACACACGCTTCCTCTCCAGACTTCCCATCCCCTTTGAAGCCGTGCCTCACCCATGACGTTACAATCTCTTCTGGAGAAGAGAACCTGGAAAAAGGGATTTGGGCTGCTATAAGAGAGACAAAGCACCCCCCCACACACACTCTCTCTCCATCCCTCATTTTTCCTCTCCTCACGATGATGTAGAGAGGGACACACACTCGTCCTGCCACCTCCTGTCCACTGGTTAGCTCTACAATTCCTGACCATTCTCTCCTTCTCTCGGATCCCTGCTTTCATTCGGCTAAATTGAAATTAGCAAGACAAACATGCGGGAACCAGATTTTCCTCAAGCTAGGATTTCTGCTTTCTAGAGTGTGTCAAAACACTCGCTCAAACTGCAAAGCTATGCAGACTACAATCATAAGCATGCACATGCACACAGACATATGCACACAAGCCATGAATAAATGTGGGGGCTGCAGTGTTGGGGGTTATTTGAGGGTGTAATGCAGGGCTGGGGGAAGTGTGTGTGTGTGTGTGAGAGTGTGTGTGTTGGGGAAGGTTGAGGGGGTGTGAACAGGGTCTGTGTGAAACTCCATGCCAAGACGCCTGTTTAGCAAACATCATTTGCATACGACTAACGCGGATGGAGTTCTGTGTCACGGCAATTATAATACATTTGCATAAAATTAATGCTGTGCCCCGTCTCCGTGGCGATTGTTTCTGATGGAGAAAAAAATAAGCAAACAGAGGAGCAGAACGGCTGTAAACGCACAGTAAACACATACTCGCACTAACACACGGCAGATGTGTGTGTACCCCTGCGAAAAAAAGGAACCCACAGAAGAGTTGTTAGAGTTAAACACAGGTCAGGGCACTAGTGTGTGTGCGTGTGTGTGTGAATGTAGATTCGCACTCAGTGTAGGTCACTGATAATGTATGTCAATAATAAATGCAAAGTTTGTAGATTATCTGTCTGTGCCTCTCTCTTTAAATTGTAATCTGATTAACTGAATGTAGTAGGAATCATGACAGCAATGGCTCCCTCTTTCTTTACTCGTGTCTATCTTACTTTATTTAGCTCCCCGTCCTCACCCCTACACTCATTCACAGAGTGCAAACCTGCACCTGTACACATCCTCATTTCCAGACAAGTTGGAATACTGAATGAAACGTGAATAAAAGCAAAATTCATTGTGTAAATCATTTAAACTCTATATGTAATTTAAATCATTTCTTTTAATCTGTCCATTTTGAATTTGATTCAAGCAACATGTTTCAAAAAATGTTGAGAACAGAAGACCAGTAGAAGGACAGAAGGAAAAAATAAAATTATGTAAAACATTTTAAAGGAAAAAAAGGTTAATTGGCAACATGTCAGGGCAGCACAGTGGCACAGCAGGTAGAGACTTGGAGGTTGTGGGTTCAAGTCCGGCTCCGGGTAAATGACTGTGAGGAGTTTTGTGTGTTCTCTCTGTGTCTGTATGGGTTTCCTCCCACGGTCCATAAACAAATGTTGACGACTTGGAAAGCTGTCCATAGGTATGAGTGTGTGTACCTAGCCACAGGAATGCATCGCGTTGTAGTGTTGGTCTCAAAGCCCGGAAAAACAGGGAGGGTTGTGTCAGGAAGGGTATCCGGCGTAAAACTGTGCCAAATCGATAATGCGGATTGTTTGATCTGCTGTAGGGACCATTGACAGGAGTAGTGGAAAGAAGAAGAAGCAACATGTCGGTGATATGACAGGGTTTAAACAAGCATCTCACATAGGTAGAGTCCTTCAGAAGTAGAGGCAGCGAGTGGTTCACCACTGAGAAAGACTGAGCAAACATTAAAATAATTCAAGGATAACAAACATGTTGGATTTCATCATGTACAGCACATATTATCATTAAAAGGTTCAGGAAATCTCGAGAAATCTCTACATGCATCCAATATTAGCTGGCTGTGGTCTCCTGGCCCTCAGATGGCACTGAATAAAAGAAGACATCATGAGTTCAGAAACGCATCCCAAAACACTCATAAAACTCACCAATTCAAATTGCATGTATAAACAGGATCCAGAAACAGTCCCCTTCTATGGGCCTGGGCTCTTTTAATATGGGCTGAAGAAAGTGGAAACTTTCTTCAGGAGCACAGGGATCATCAGGCTTGTTATAAACACACAGCTCAAAAGTAAGCATCCATAATGGTATGAGGGGCACACATGGCACATCTGTAAAGGCACCGTTAATGTTGAATGATATATGCAAGCTTTGGAGCAGCATATTGTGATCCAGAACTTCTCCAGTTTAAATTCTGCATGGATTACATCAGCATGGCTCCTTAGTGAAAGAGTGAAAAATCATCCAAATCTACAACTAATTTAAATTATTTGGCACATTATGAAACGAAAAACAATATAATGGAGACTGTGAGCAAGAATGGGATTTTATTTCAATTTTGAAACTACAGCACAAGCTGTAGCACCTCATCACAGTGTTTGCCAACTTCACTGGTGTGCTCACATTCATGAATTTGGGTCTAATTTATGTTTTCAACTATTATTTTTTCTCTCATTACAACACCCAGCAGGCACTGTGCAAGTTCAACTCACAGTCAATGGGGATACTTCTCTCCCTCACATGAAGAAACCCATTAATGCAGAGGATAAGAAAGATATGAGATACTCTGATATGATATTTCGCTTCATGGCTGTAACATTAGCTACTTGACTCAATTTGCATTAGTCAGCTAACAGGGGGAAAAATCCTTGAACTAATGGATGTATAAAATTGTACATGAAATATATAAAAATCCAGGTGATTGTCTATGAGTTTGGTGTGTTCTCCCTGTGTCGGCATGGGTTTCCTCTGGGTGCTCCAGTTTCCTGCCATGGTCCAAAAACACACATTGGTAAATGGACTGGGGACTCAAAATGTGTCCATAGCTATGTGTGTGTGTGAGTATTGCCCTGTGAAGGACTGGTGCCCCCTCCAGGGTGTGTTCCTGTCTTGCGTCCAATAATTCCAGGTAGGCCCCTGACCCACCGTGACCCTGAACTGAATAAGCGCTTACAGACAACGAATGAATGAATATAAACATTACATATAAACATAGTCAAGTACATTTTACCCATTAATATATAAATGTTTCTCAGTTCCAGTTTTCTGTCTCGCTGCCTCTCTCTCCCTCACCCAACCCCCCCAGTCAGACTCATTCAGTGGTCTCCTGAGTGCAACCCTCATGACTGGATCTAACCACTCGACCTCCACTGCTGACACACATGCTCTTACTGCACATATGCCGTTCCAATTCATAACAGCACTCTCACTAAAACTACACCATTACAGCCCTTCATCTGATTTGAATGAGAGAGATTACACAAGACATACACATATCATATTAGCATAACTTTATCTGAGCCATTTAATCTTAACTGAATGCAAGCGTTCAGCCACATATACACTCCTGATAATAATAATAATAATAATACACCTACAAAAAACATTAACTGCTAAAACCAGAAGACAGGTCGCTTAGATAAACACAACAACTACTAAAATAACAATTAAGTGCATTATATTAATGCATCATTCATTCATGTATTCATGCACCATCATCCTGTAGAGGGTCACAGTCAATTCAGAGCCTCCTCAGAATGACTATGCATTTCTATTATCTGTACTAAAAATAAATCAACTCTCTGTCTCTCTCTCCCTCTCTCTCACACACACACACACACATTCAATGAGAAGTACTCATTTTATTTTCCTGATCAATGAAATACGTAAAAGCGAGAAATAGCTCAGATCCGTCTCTCTCACCCTCCTCAGCTGAGAGGCCATTGATCTGGAGCAGGCCAGTGACTTTCTGAAAAATGGGCAGAGGGGGAGGGGAATAAGAATTAATACAAAACACCTTTAACTGGAGTCTTAATAAAAGGGCTGTCATTGATTGCAGCACTGCCGCAGTTTGAAGTTCTGCTGGTTTCACTGAAGCATGAGACAGTAAACATACATTTTCAGCCATCTTAATATTTTCTCTCTCATATCCCTGCACTTAAAGACTGTGTCACAGATGCAAACCTATACTGGCTGTATGAAGCCAATTCTCTCTGCTGTCCCTAATGATGGAGAGTTATTTTCTAATATCTAACATAATTGCACTTGCTGCGCAGACAATGAGAACACGTCTGAGGATGAGATCGCAGCTGACGAGGATCCAGCAGCATTACCAGGATCTTTGCTCACATTAGCATAAAAATCAAAAGCAATCAGAGCAAAGTCACGTGTGAATTAGAGAAACACAGGGAAAGCACTGCGTGACTTTTCCCTCGACCGCAGAGAGTGGATTACTGCAGAAAATCACAGTCCACGTGTAAACAGTTCAGCGCTGTTCCGAAGGCCTCGTGCATAATCAGATGCTCATAAGAGCTTTTATATGGCTAGTCAAAAGTTTGGGCACACCCGCCCCCCTTTTAAGATTTATTTGTTGGTTTGAGAGAATGCAACTTGTTCAAGTCATCATGTGTTTGAATATGTCAAACAGTATTGGAAACGAGTGTTTTGCACAAACATAGCTGGGAGTGGTAGAAAGAGTAATGTAAACAGAATTCAAAAGGCAAGCAAAACCCACTACTGTTTGTTCAGTAATCATTGACATCATTTTTATTAAATAAAAAGACATGTTAGGGCTGGACAATTTTTATGATATCTATATTTATTAATATATATATATATATATATATAAATATATATAAAAATATTAATATATTTTTCAGTTTCATGTTTGTAGCCATGTGTGTAGGTTAACATGATGTCATGTTTCTTGTTTGCTCTTGGACGGTTTTTCAGTGGATTTTATAGTGTATAGATGTCAGAATTACATCCTATTGACAAATGTTAAATATAAATATAAATTTCATTCATTCATTCATTATCTGTAACCGCTTATCCAATTCAGGGTCGCAGTGGGTCCAGAGCCAACCTAGAATCATTGGGCGCAAGGCTGGATTACACCCTGGAGGGGGCGCCAGTCCTTCACAGGGCAACACAGACACACACACATTCACTCACACACTTGGACACTTTTGAGTCGCCAATCCACCTACCAACGTGTGTTTTTGGACTGTGGGAGGAAACCGGAGCACCCGGAGGAAATCCACGCGGACACGGGGAGAACACACCAACTCCTCACAGACAGTCACCCGGAGCGGGAATCGAACCCACAACCTCCAGGCCCCTGGAGCTGTGTGACTGCGACACTACCTTCTGTGACACTGTGCCGCCTAAATGTAATATAATTAAATAAAAAAATTATATTTAAATTGTGGCCATACTGAACAGAAATGAGTTTACAGGGGTTATAAACTGTTTGGCAGGCTATGTACAGACGTGTGGGTGTCTACCGCTCTTCAGGTCTATAGCACAGACTCAAAGTTTGAGTAAGGCATGTACTGTCCCATATACAGGGTCCTGTTTATATGGCTCTAAAGAAGTCTCTGTGCATTGGAAAGCCTCATTAATCATGCATGCATCCTCATCTTGAATTTGCATATTTAAATCGGAACAAAAAAATACATTTAGCTTGGACTGGGCAATTATATGGAATATGTTTTATTCACATGTGAATCAGTCCAGCTGAAGAGTGGGATTCTGATTTCAGCACTTCACACTATGACACACACATTGCACTGTCAGTATAATCCAGTTATCCTGTGTCTAAAAGTCTGTAAACATCCCTTGAATTAATGCAACTAGTTTAACGTGCACCCCTAGATGTTCAGATTATGGTCACCATCCTCAATGCCACGTGTCAACTAATAGCCCTCAAGTTTTGGGCTGCAGTAACAGGTGCTTCATCCATTTGTAATGATTTGGAAGGATGTTTGTGATCCAGAGATTAATCATCCAACATCCAAAACTGACTTTACATTTCTGCCCCTAAAATATCACATAAAGAGTTACATTCATTACTAATCTAAAAAGATAGACTTGCCTATGTATTATCTGCCTTTGTATGTGAGCTGCAATCCCTAAGGGAAAAGAATGTTGCCCAGTTTTAATAAAAAAAAAAAGTATTCTGCCCCTTTGGTCCCTTCATTTTAGTGTAAAATGTTAAGGGTTAACAATGGTCTAGCCACTCCAATGAAGTCATTTTCATGCCTTAAACTGGCTATTTACTCCAGAGCTTTGTGTCCTCTTCTCACTTTATAAATTTTAAGTTAATTTATAAACTTTATAAGTTTATAAATTGAGTAAACGTTGGACCTGTTGCAGATCTCTGAAAGGCTGCACCCATCCCCCCAAACCCCCTTCCATGTGGGGGTGGCGTCTCCCTCCACTTTTAATGAGTCTTTTAATTAGTTTGCTTTTTAATCTATATCTCATTAGTCTATGACTCCATTCAGCTGCAGCTCCCTAAGAGAGACCCCTGAAGGGGAGGGACAAGCAGAGCATCTTCTGGATGGCTTTAAAGACCAGAGCTAAACAGGCTTTCTTGCTAAACCTGAACACTTAAAAGTCACAAAATGCTGCAGCAGGGTTTTCAAATTTCAGGCCTGTGGGACTAAAACAAGAGTTACCATGGTAACACTGAATAAGTTTACACTACAGTCACGGAACCGGTGGTGGATTTAGGGATGGGCAACCTGGAGGGCACTTTTCCGGGTGATGCACCGGTGCCCACACTCACAAAAATCAATAATTGCATGCCATGTCAAGTGATAATTTTATGTCCTAAATTTCCAGGGCCTACGGAGCATGAAAAATCTGCCTTAAACCTGCCCCCAAAACCCTAAACCTTAACCTGAACCTGACTCTAAGCCTAAAGCTAAGCTCCTATAAATAAGAAACTGTGTAATAGTATAAGTATACAGTATCAGTGTGGCCTGTTCGCTGTGGCAAGCACCTTGCATCAGTCTTGAGTGGTCTATATTCATGTTGTATAATAGGTGTACAAATAAAGTTTTTGTAATTTTAAGGTAATTGTTAGCATTAAAAATAACAATTATTGTTTTATTAATAACTAAATGAAAAATAAAGTACTAATATGTTACTTTACTGATCGCTAACATCAAAATCACCATCTTTAAATCGTCTAAACCAACACTCACACATGATTTTGATACAATATTATCCCAAGGACAGGACAAATCGATGCACATATTTTGCAGTGCTTTTGCCTTGATGGAACACATGAATGCAGTGACGAATAAATTCTCCTTGCTCGCTCGCATTTTCAAACGACTTCATTTTTAGGTTATATTTGTTGAATAACATGACAAAAGACTCTGGGTAGGCTCTGGACCCACTGCGACCCTGAACTGGATAAGTGGTTACAGACAAGGAATGAATAAATGAATGAATGAACTAATGAACTATTACAATTATTATTTTTAATACCATAAAAAAGTTACCATAAAATGACAAAGGAACACAAGAATATGTGAATTTGGAATCACAATTATATGTTACACAAATAAAATTATTTAAAACTTATTTGTAGACTTAATAGTGTAACCTCAGCTCTCCCAAATGCAAGCCAGAGGTTGGGAGGAGAAAGGCAACCTATAAAACAAAGCACCAGTAACTTTTACAGTACTAATTCAATTATAAAAATCTGAAGTATTAACAAAAACACCACAACTTATTTATAAAACAGACAAAGTTGCAATTTCATTTTAGATACATGTTATTTTTTGTCCACTGAAAAGGAATTTAGAATTACAGCACTGTCCAGAATAACAGCAGAGTGCAGTACAGTGAACTGGACAACAGTGAAATGGATGACTTCAGGGACATGCATTAGGAAGATAAACAAGGGCCAGACTGAAAGCTTTTAATACGTCTTTTCAGGACGAGGTTCACAGTCATATTTAACATGCATCTTTTGAAAATGAAAATATACAGACATTGCAAAGAGGAGTAGATTTATAAGAAAACCAGGTTAATGACTTTGCCCCTTGGACTAATATAAATCGTTGTACATCACTTGTACATCCACTGGAATGATCTATTAAAAAGCATTAAAACTGTAGAGCAAAAAGGATTGAATACTATGTGAAGCCAAAAGTACCTCAACGTGGAGAGATTATAGGCTGCTAAATGCGAGTGAGTGAGTTATAAGCCAGGTCTGGGAGTTAAAAACAAAAAATTTAAATCATGTTGACTTAACCTGGATTTGTAGTGCCTATGGCATGCTGACAACAGCAATAAGCAAAGAGAATTCTCGCATACCTCGCACACACCAAAGATGATTTCTCTTATGATTCTGCCAATTATAGCCATCCCTGCAGCTGTTAATGCCTAAGGAGCATTTCATTTTTGTGCTATTACGCACCTCACTCAGGCTTCCAGGATGTGGTTGAATCTTTCAATGGCTCCTCTAACATGGCATCACCCACACACCATGCCTGTAGGATATAAATGCTGTTCTCTCGCCAGATAAGGCCTGGAAGCACTGAGGAGTCTCCAAAAAGCAGCAGCGTGCTGAGGGGAATCTCCCACTGATAGATTGTGTTCGTTAAGAAAACACATATAACAGCTGCCAATTCAAAGCTATGTGCATGATAAACAGTCACAGCCAAATTTGCATAATTCTGACCTAAATTTCATCCATTTGCTTGTTTACCACCACTGAAAGGAAGCAGACTCTTCTGACAGCACAGATATCAGAACTGTTTACACGGTTCTCTAGAACAAAGGAATGAATGTCACCTACAGATATATTTCATAAATGTACCTTAGCTTGATTTCTGAAGTCTTGGGAGTTAATGAAGAACACCAACACACAAACACACACTTACTCAGGCACAAACACCGGGGGGGAACACATCTAATTATCCCCAAGTCTTCTGTACTCATCACTTTTCTGTCACTTTTTTCCCTTCTTTTTCATGCTACCTATGTTTCATTAGACGGTACGGCTGATGGGAAACATGCACATAATCAGTAAGTCCATATGAAACACGCAGAATCCACAAATGATAAAAACAAGCATGTCCCACATGAAAGCTTTATCTATGTTTTACAATTATATCAGTGCAATGTAAGCAGAGTGTCCTTAGCAGTTCATAAGCAGTAACACAGTGTAACAACAATGCTTTTTCTCCTCCAGCGATCCTTTTGTAAAGTGAGTCATGCATTTTACATGAATCCCATGAATCATACATGTTCACATCTTTGCCCATATAGAATAATTTGGCTCATTTTCAGTGTGTTATAAAATGTAACAGGCACCAGCAGAATGCAAAGGAGGTGAACTACTGTATAAAGATCACAAATACATTATACATCCCAGTGTATCTTCCTCCAATTAGTAATCTCAGCTCATTTATGGTGCGCTCATTGTGGACACAGACGTTGTGCACATGCGCACAAACAAACCATAGCCAATAAAACTGCCAAGGGTGAGCATAAGGCCACCATTTTCAACGCCATGCGTCAGCTAGAGGGTCACAAAGCTCAAAGCATTGCAGTAGTGGACCACAGGATCTTTATTCTATGAACTGAAAATAATCAAATAACTTTGAGATGAACTGAAGTAGTTTTTATGATCCTGAACTAATTATCCAACACCTGTAGCCCACCTAGTACCACAGGGCCAGATATGATCTTCTAATAAGAACATCTGGGGACAACCATGAGTAATTTGGGGCTAAATGTGGTTGGGAACCTACTGTTATTAGGGTTGGAACAAACTGAGTGTGACAATACGAGCCAAGGTGGAGCTAAAAGTAGAGCTCATCTACACTGCTTACAGAGTATATTGTATATAAAGGGAGTTTTAAAATACAGGAGCTGTTAAAATACAGAAACTGTTTTGAATAATAGTGCAACCACAAGACAAACCTCAGCAGACGTGTAGAAAAGGATGCCAAAACACAAAGTCCAAAGCCAGGAGGACCAGAGAACAAAGTTACCAAAGGGACAAAACCAAGATGGAGAACCAAAACAACAAGCCAAGATCAAAGCACAGGAGGACAGGCACAAAAGGACCATTCAGCATTCAATGTGGTGAGTTGGTAGTACTTCACAAAGTTAGGCCCCGTCCATAAGGATCATTTTTAGTTTTAAAAACTGAGATTTTCTTGAAAAAATCCCCATCCTAAAGAATACGCAAGCATTATAGCATTATCCTGCCAGTCCAGTAGGACCTCTTTAAGAGAGAAACACAGTGGTTTAATCCTATATCACTCCATACTCCTTATGTAATGCACTACGCAAGTCATGAAATTACTAAATCTATATCTTCACAGTCCATTATTTATTTCTAAAATAAAATATTTATTTTTATTTATATTTATTCATATGGGGGACTCTAAAATACAGTGCTATCTGCATTTATACGTGTAGTTTTATGACTTATTCACTGTATAGGGAGTGAGGAGCTATTTGAAATTCAGTCAAAGACGGACATGATGTGTGAAGTTTTCTAACATTCACACGAGAAGTGACAACAGCATTTCCAAATATCTCCTCCTTGGAAAGTGTTTTGGAAAGCCTCTGTTTTCAGTGAGCTAAAATACTGTTTTTGTGTGGATGGGAGGTTTAATCTTTAAAAATAAAAAAATCCATGTGAACGGGGACTTAGATTGAAACAGACAAGGGATAATGAGTCAAAGGAACGTTCAATCAATGATTTTATATATATATATATATATATATATATATATATATATATATATATATATATATATATATATATATATATATACACACACACATACTATATAGCACCAGACTACACATAATCTCACTAATGCTCTCATGAGTGAATTCAATCACATCCTCACATCGCTGCCCCAACATCTAGTGGCTAAACCAGCAGAGGCTGTTTCTGCAGCAAAGAGGGACACAAACTCCTTATTAATACTCCAATTTTCAAAAGAAATGTTGCGTGAACCAGTGTCTATAAACTTTTGGATGTACTGTGTATATGGTGTGTGACACAATAAACTGAAATGATCCAACGAAGCTGCCTGGCTCTAATTGCTCCAGTGTCGTAGTAATGGGAGAGAGTGGGAAAGCCTTTATAGCAACATCACAGTTCAGAGAAAAAGCAGCTTGATTAAAGAGCTGGAGAAAGTGTGTGTGTGTGTGTGTGTGTGTGTGGTGGGTGGGGGATATCCATGCAATGTACATCAGTGTCAAATATAATTATTCAACTTCTCTATGTGTGTATGGTGTATCAATGTCAGAGATAATTACTCAACCCATGTACCCATAGTAGGAATGGGGAGAAAGGTCTATGGAGAGAACCATTTAATGAGCTCAGAGACTGATATGAACACACACACACACACGCACACACAGAAGTGATGAAAGGATATAAACAAGCACACAATTAAGCTAGCTTTGCACCTATGACACTTTGACAGAGTTAAATTTGCTGCTACTGAAAGTTCATGCTCAGCCCCTGTGTATCCATCTTACATACAGGCACACAGACACACACACACACACACAAGTAGGTAAGAATACAGTAATTGTATTGTAGCAAGCTGTATTTAGTTTTTTACTAAGTTATTGCATAACTGAATATACAAAAGTGGATATAAATTTAGTTAATAAGAAAAATGTATACACTCTGATGAATCTAGTTTCAGAAACAAAATACATTGCTGTTTAAATATATACACACATATTACTCCTTTTAAAAATAATCATGTACACTGTGTACATGTATCTACCACACATGCACACATATTACGAGGCTTAAAGATATAAAGTTCAGCCAGATCCATCTAGTCCAAAGCTAGTAATATTATATCCACACATATTTACTTAAATACCCTTCATAAAGCATGGCCAACACCTCCTTTCCCTCCACCAAGCTTCCTATAGACTGCTTTATTGAGTTCTGCTGGATATTGAGCGCTGAAATATGAGGATGAATATTCAATCTGTTGAAAGGAAACTCAGGCTTCATTCGGTTCACTCCCAGCGGGGTAGTTAGCAAACTGTTTGGGATTCGCTGCACAGTTCAGAGCTGCGTCCACCTATAGCTCAGCCACACAGCCGGGGGGAGCAGTCAAATACTGACTAACTATGGTGAGCAGAGCTAAGGAGCTATAGCGCTGTTAGTGCACAAACCTCAACACGGCTTCCACGAGCATGCAAACTCTGTCTGCCCTGAGATTTGTGCTTACAGTTAATGTAAAACTAAGTGGAATGGGGAAGAGTATGTGAGATAAGGGGTTGTAAGAGGTTTCTCTTTTACTAGTAGTTAAGTTAAAAAACTAATAAGTTTAAAGTATTTGCGACTAGCAGGAATGTTCTGGTCTGAGGGCAGCAATTTGGTAGTGTCGCAGTCACACAGCTCCAGGGGCCTGGAGGTTGTGGGTTCGAGTCCCGCTCCAGGTGACTCTCTGTGAGGAGTTGGTGTGTTCTCTCTGTGTCCGCGTGGGTTTCCTCCGGGTGCTCCGATTTCCTCCCTCGGTCCAAAAACACATGTTGGTAGGTGGATTGGCGACTCAAAAGTGTCCCCATGTGTGAGTGTGTATGAGTGTGTGTCGCCCTGTGAAGGACTGGCACCCCCCTTAGGGTGTATTTCCCGCTTTGCGCCCAATGATTCAAGGTAGGCTCTGGCCCCACCGCGATCCTGAACTGGATAAGCCCTTACAGACAATGAATGAATGAATGAATTGACCTATGTATGAATGAATGAATTGACTCATTGACTCATGTAGACACAAATATCACATTATCAGATTACTAAAGAGCTTCTGTCATTGCCAAATTTTGATTTTCTGAAGCATAAAATACTGAATACAAAACAAGAACATAAGCTTTAACCTTACCTTCTACTCACCTGGGCCCAGTGCAGCCTTGAAGGAATCTATCAGAGATTCATTTCTCAAAATCTGACCCTGAGTTGTCAAAGAAGCTCATTTGTATTTCTTACAGATCTAAGACGTCGCAGCTTTTGAAACAAAAGCAACCCCTAGAATCCGACAAGTGGCTGACAAGCAAAAAACCCGTGGAGAACATCCCCGAACCAGCGCTAACAAAGAAGACTGCTTGAAAGAGAACTAACCCATATCTGTGTTAGAATGAATTCACAGTGGCAGATTGCTGAAGGAGTAGAGAAGCAGCAGAAGAACACAATGATGAATCCACAGCCAGCAACTGAAAGCAGAATTGTATAAAAGTACTTACCTTATCCAGCTGAATCCAACATGTATGGTAATGCCAGCACAGAGAGCATGAGAGAGAGAGAGAGAGAGAGATTAAAATCAAATCAAGCATACACAGCCTGCATTCGGCACATGGAACAGGCAATCTGTACTGATTGTAATGTTAGGTTTGGAAAGGCTATAGGTGACTGACATGCCTTAGAAATGCAGTGACAATAACAGGCTTCTATTCACAACAACTTCAAGATCTCAACCCTTTCAGCTTCCCAAAGGAATCCATTAATATATTTTTCATTTTGAAAGGAGTGGACAAAATAAAAGAAACAAATGACACAGATTAATATCAAGTACATAATAACAGGTCACACTACTTTTGGCCTTTAGTTCTTCTTGAAATTCTGGCGTGCAGGTCCCAGACTCTATATTCAGCAGAAATCAACATTTACATTTTTAAAAGCCTCCTAAATTTTGAAGAACAATGGAGGTGAGAAGCTGCTCTCTGAGCCCAAGGAATTCTCTAAAGCTCCATTATGCTACATTATTTTTGGAGCAAGCAGGTCAAGGTAAGTACTCTCAATAGTTGTTTGGTAATGTCATCTCAGAATGTAGGAACATTTTTGATTGTTGTATTTATACAAAATGGCTGCAGATTCCTACCATTCTGATTGGAGGTGCCTACTAATCTGACTTAAATGAGGCTCCATTACCACCACCAAGTCACCACACAGTAGCCAACTGAAAGGACTGAAAGGTAGTCTTTCTAAATCCAGAAAATATAATTGGGCAATACTTCACTCTTGATCATCAGTGCTAGGACGACATGACAACACACATAAACCTACATACATATCTATAAAGGCTTACTCCAACAAGATATCATAATGTCTGCTCTAGTCAATTTCACTCTAAAAAGGCTATAAGTCATGCAGCATTATACATGGTGACCTACAGTATGATTACCAAAAACCAATGACCCAAAAAGCAAATAGCAGTTTATCACAGCATATTTTTCCACTGTTTTACTGCAGTGTCTAGTCTCCAACTAGGTCACAGAGGTGCTGATCAAATCCTGCAGTGAGTTTTTGAGGCTGTATGTTTTGTGGTGTTTAGCACTTATATTGTTAGGTGTTCATCGTTCCCTGTCTGTGAGATTTAAGCCACTGTTCCTCTTCGCGGAAGCATTTTGAGTTTGGCAGGTACTGTCATGGTTTTAGAGAGTGCTGTCCCCGCTTCCCATTCCCCAAGTCTCACGATACACCTACATTTCAGATACGGTTTGACCTCTTCTGAACCTTTGGAAAACTCTCAGGCTCCTTTTCTCACTAAAGCACACTGCAGTATATAATTAGTTCTAATGAGACTTATCTGCTCTCTTGAAGTTGCCTTTTAAACTATTTCCAAGTTAAAGCCCTTTAAAATGTTGCGTTGGTTATTTTGTGCACCTCCTGTACGTTTGCAAATTATATAAAAAGACACAGACAGCTGGCGTGAAACAAGAATAAGGATCAAAATATTGGAACAAAAATGTCCATAGAATTAATTAAAGCTGCCTACATTAAGTCAATAACATTTTTATTTCACAGTATTAAGAAACACTAAAATTTCCTTATATTTTATTTTATTTTTTTTAATAAGTGAGTTTTATGTAGAAAAAACTGTTAAAACACCATATCCTCCCCAGTCTATTCAGTCTCTACATGAAAACTAAGCTGCCAAAACAGCATCTCCTAAAATCATAATTTATGTGAAATCACAAAACTACATAAACACTTAAACCCATCTGTTCATTCAGAAAAAAAAGCTCATATAACTACACACTGATGAGCCCCATTGTCTATTTTATCATGTTCTATTACCATGAAGATGCATTTTGTTCTTCTACAACTGCAGACTGTAGTCAGTCTGTTGCTGTGCATACTTTGTTAGCCTCTTTTCACACTCAATGGCCACGTTCAATGGCCAAGACCCCTAGGAGACCACCACCAAGTAGGTATTATTTAGGTGGAGGATAATTCTCCAGGCTGCAGTTACAAAACTACAGCAGCACTGCTGTGTCTGATCCACTTATATCAGGGTAAAACAATACCACACCGCCGCATTAGTCCCATATCACTGATACACAATCCAAATCATACCTGCTCTGTGGGGGTCCTAAGGTGCTTCTGACCACTGAAGAACAGGTGTGAAACAGAGCAGAAAATTTATCCAGAAATGCACCTGTATGGCAAGTGAAGTTGGTAAAATAAACAATAAATGTAGAAACAAGGAGGTCATTTTAATATTATGGCTGATCTGAGTAAATTTTTATAGGCACACACACGTTTAAAAATAAAAATAACTGGATATATAATAAGACTGGATGGAAAATGGCCATCTACATATGAAGTAGGACTACTTTTGATACATATACCACATTAAAATTTTAAGAGGACCTTGAGGGGACGAAAATGTAAACAAGAGTTTGTTAACTGCTACTAGAGTGCATGTAAAAGATATTGTTTACTCTAAGGTTCTGCCTAAGCCTTAGCCTTGTCTTTGGGAGATTGTGAGTTCTATCCTGGGTGATATCAAAGTCAGCAGTGGCAGCGAGTCAAAGTGAGGGTCCATACTCACACTTTGCTTTTCTCAGAATAATGTGAGCCAAACTTAGCTGTCAATACAGAATTAGCAGTTAGTGTCCTGCTCCAAGTGTACTGAGCTGTCCACTGATGTTTCAGTGTTCAAATTATCGCTGCCAGCTCACTGAGTGAAAGGGGAAGCCCAAGGTTGTGGATGGCAATCGGTTACAATTGCAATTGACAGAAGATTTGCTTTATACTACATTCATACAGCAATCAGCTATAACATTATTACCTCCTCCAAGTTTATTCACTCAGTGTCATACAGTGGCACTTTGCAGTTCTACAATTACATAATTAGGGCCATTTGTTTGTTTGATCCTTTCACCCTGGTCTTCAATGATGGTAAGGACCCACACAAGTATGGTAGTGGATCATTCTTAGTACATGAAGCTGGTGCAAGTGGATCAGATACAGCAGTGCTGCTGGAGTTTTTGAACCCCTCATAGGCCAAATATCCATTATCCAAATAATACCTGCTTTGTGGGGGTCCTGACAATTAGAAAACAGGGGGCAGAGGGAAAAATGCACTAGAATCTGTAATTGTAGAACTACAAAGCATTCTATATATACACATATAATTGACAGTGAGTATAGATTAAAAAAAAGAGATGGTAGTAAAGTTATATACACCGTATTGTATTCCACTGCCACACACTTAATACTACCCATTTTCCTTATAGAGACCAACATAATTTCTCTATTTTTTTAAACTCTTCCATCCATCCATCCATTGTCCATCGCTTAAACACTTCCGTCATATTTTTTAACAGATTCCATCATTCTGGGAATACAGGTCCCCACAAAGCATGGACACACCGCTACACACACATACTCCACTGGCTTCAACATCTGCAGTGTAAAGCCCATGGCCGAATGTTATAAAGAGTGGCACGAGGCCAAAACTGAAGCACAGAGCAGTGAACGGGCGAAAAGAGCAACAAAGCTGCAACCTTTTAATTACAGCTACACACCGAGGCACACAGCCCACTAGGGTCTTCAAGGTAGACCCTTTGATGAACCCTGACACTGCCTGTGAGGAAAAGCCTGGGTCCCATGCCATCATATCAGCCTGCTGCATTAGTAAGCTCCTCGCACGTTACGCTGCATAATCAGATCAATATACAGGCATAGGAGTCTGGATCAGGGGGGAGCTGTGTGTGTTACAGCGACTGAAATGGACTCCATGGGAATGAAAACACACAATCTCGTTTTGTTGTAGTGTGTGTGTGTGTGTGTGTGTAGGCATAAATAATAGGGCTTATACAAAATCAAATTAATAGCTGCATATATTCAACAACGCAATAGTGCATGTTACAAATACGGAAACGTAACTTCCGTAAGGTACACATCTGCCTTATTGGGGTTGCCTGATTTGTGTTAACAATGTTTGGTAATCAGTATTCCGATATTGACCTTTGCAACACTGATATTGCTGATGGCTACGAAATGCAAATGAGCCTCTAAGAAATTCCAGGATTCTCTAATTGTGACCTGGGCACCTTGTGTTGAAGATTTCTGTGGATGCTGAGACCATTTACTGCACAAGAATTAAACATTAAGAAATAAGAATGGCCCAAATATTGAAGGCCAGTATGTGACCATGGCCCATCGAGTGTGTTTCAGTTATAATTGATACCAAAAAAAAAATCAACAACAACAAAATCAAAAACTCGATAAGACCACCACATTAATTTCACAGGCCCCCAGGAGTAAGGTCATATAAGCATCCCCGGTGGCAATACTAGATTTAATTAATCACTTCCAGTACATAGAAACAGATCAGTAAATTTAACAGAACATGATATTAATGAGGAACAAGTAGATAAAACAGCAGAAATGGATACACCTTTGAGGAATAGAGGGATTTGTTACAGGTTCACTGCACACTCCATGCTGTAATATGAATTAAAGTTTATACTGCTCAGACAAAATACAGAAGCTCTAGACCAATATCCCTATATCTTAAATTATATTGCTCAGTCCAGATGGTGTATATTGTGTGTGTGTGTGTGGATGAGTGTCAGTGTGTATCCTGAATTCCAATACAATGAGAGATGTTGCACGGTAGCCTGTAGACGTCTCCATGGCTCTTTCTGTAGCTACTATCACACTACACATCAATCTCTATGAGTGACATTTAATTCCCTCCACCAGCCACAGTGAGAATAGAACCTCACACACACACACACACACAGTCTGCGCTCCCCACAACCATCAGCCCCTCTGTTTAGAGTTGAGATGAAATAAGCAGAGGACGAGCCCATCAGTTTAAAGGGAGATGAATGAGCTGGAGACGTGGGGGGGGGGGGGGAGAGAGAAAGAAAGAGAGAGAGAGAGAGAGAGAGAGAGAGAGAGAGAGAGAGAGAGAGAGAGAGAGAGACTCTGTATGTCTAGCAGCCAGCATCACTGAAAGAGTGAGACAGTACACATAATGGCAAACATACACAGGACATGACATTGTTTACTGTGTGTGTGTGTGTGTGTGTGTAAGAGAGAGAGAGAAACACTGTAATTTATTAAAACAATATAATTTCCACAACAATCATAATTTTATTATGATTATTCATAATAATTTCATTATAAACCTCTAACAAACAATTCATTGCATTTTTATAATCTGACACTGTACTATAAGTTAAATAATTACATTTTAAACTATAATACAACTAACTTAACAGTAGTGAACCATATCCACACAAGACAATGTAATAACATCTACATTATACTACAGTTTAAAATTGTATCAAAATATTTTGAAATATATATTTTAAGGTAAACAAACATGTAGTGGTCCAAATGTCTTTTTATAGCAATATCTTGGTGGTTGTTATACCTTTTGGGGATTGCTACCTTTAAAAGCATCTCCATATAACACCATATTTTTTTTTCATTTCATGAAACTAGGACTATTACCGGGATCATGCCTGTGGTTCTTGAATGCAGTGACAGTATGACAATGAATGTTGACTTGCTAAATATTGGCGTGTGTGTGTTTTTATTTGTGAAGATAGCCACTGACACGGCACAGCTGAAGAGTTCAATACGCTTGGAGGAGAACACTTACCACCCCACATTAGCTAACAGACATCCAAACTGGTCACACTGACCCAACATTAGGCAGCCTATCATTTGTATGACACACGCATACATGCATTGCTTGTCATATAAAGTACCAAGTCTACATCTTCAAGATGTTTATTTTGCATACTTTAGCCTTTAAAAATGCCAATTGTAATGTCTATTTTGGGTTTTGGTAGTGGTTTAGGAATAGATTTGTGTGGTTTTCCATCCATGTCGTGACTGTATCTTGGTGCTCTGTACTGTGCTTGAGTTTAATGAGACATGGAGTTGTTAAGATGTATTTCAGATGAGCTGTGAACAAATCTATCTAGGATTAGTTTTTTTTTTTTTTTTTGGAAGGAATGTTTTCAGTAAAGTCTGAACCAAGACTGTGCTTCGGTTTGGGTGGATAGGTTACCAAGGTGAAATGCATATCAGTTCAGCAGCTGTTCCCTTTTTCACCTTCAGATCAATGCACATTTGCTCCCTCAGTGTGTGTTCACGTGTGTGTGTGTGTGTGTGTGTGTGTGTGTGTGTACACATCTCATTTTAAGGATTAGTTGCTAGAGAGAGGTAATCCCGGTATTATGAATATTACAAGTGAAAGTGCTGTGATGGTCTGAAGGATATTAAAGTGAGTTAAAGGCTATTATAAGGATCAGCCGTGAGCAGCATGTGTGCAGTACATGTGTGTGAATGTATGTGTGTAAGAGGTCAAAACGGTGCAGAAGAAAATGTAACAAACACAGACAGCTCATTCATTAGTATTCCTCCCATACTGTGTTTGGAGTCATACAAAGAGGTCACCTCAATCCCACTAACCACCACCTTCACTTCTGACCTGCACAAAAAAAACACCCACAGAGCACCATATACTTGGGAGTCACACATACACAGATGCCCAAGCTTGAATTGTTATTTTCCAGGAGATATTTCTACAGACTTGTGTAATACTGCACCTAAATACTGTCTAAAAGTGTGCAGGATCCTTCTTCCAGTCACAAAATCTGACTGGAAATCCACTGGAAATGCCAACAACAATATGACTATATATCATGAGATCAGATCACGCAACACAGATGTTAATACGAGGTAAGATTATGGGCTTCCTTTTCTAGATGTCGATGCAGATATAATAGCCTAGTTCACTGAATTGGTCTCCGTTGACATTATTACATAGAGCAGATATTGGTTACATGTTCCTGATTCACACTCAGGAGTATTTTGAATTTGTACCTGTGTAGTATTATAATCCTTATACAATAACATAACCTTGTAGTATGTTTATCTCCAGGGCTGTACTCTCCGCTGTATATTTTGAAATACACAGAGCCTTTGCAGAATATATATACAGGGGTTGGACAATGAAACTGAAACACCTGTCATTTTAGTGTGGGAGGGTTCATGGCTAAATTGGAGCAGTCTGGTGGCCAATCTTCATTAACTGCACATTGCACCAGAAAGACCATGTGCATCCAATGGTTCAAACATCGTATCCTGAAGGCGGTGCTGTGTATCAGGAAGACAATGCACCAATACACACAGCAAAACTGGTGAAAGATTGGTTTGATGAACATGAAACTGAAGTTGAACATCTCCCATGGCCTGCACAGTCACCAGATCTAAATATTACTGACTTTGGGGTGTTTTGGAGGAGCGAGTCAGGACACGTTTCCCTCCACCAAATCCCTCTGACCACTGTGCAGGACTTGTATATGTCATTCCCAAGACGAATTGACGCTGTATTGGCCGCAAAAGGAGGCCCTGCACCATGCTAATAAATGATTGTGGTCTAAAACCAGGTGTTTCAGTTTCATTGTCCAACCCCTGTATATATTATATACATATTATATATTGACTCACAAAAATAAAGAACCATACATAATATATATTCTCTTTTACCCACCCACCATATAATCTCCATCAGCTGCTACATAACACGAGTGACAATTAAAGACAAGTCAGATCAGTGTATCCCTACTAAATCTCTGACTAAGTGTGATCATTTCTGGGGCTGATACTGTAGTATACGAGGACGATTCACGTGTACAGTGCTTTAAGCAGCACACATGAGCCAAAAAGACCAAACGTGATGAACTTGAGTGTCTTGGCGAAGCGGTCCTGTCATTAGCTCTGGTGTCATATGCTCTGAAGTGCTTGACTTTGAGTCTGCAGCTTTGGCTGGGATTAATGAGGTCACACTGGAAGGCTCAAGCCAAACGTGTTCCATCAGTTCTAAATGACTGAATCAGCCAGCAGCCATTATCCCAGCCCCACATCCTGAGAGAGAGAGAGAGAGAGAGAGAGAGAGAGAGAGAGAAATAAACAATCACCCAGAGGGCTGTAGGGGGGAGTGTGTCTCATTCGCAGGTATGGCATTGTTTGAGCCTGGAAAGCATGCAGTGGGAAAACAACAGGAGCTGATTAGAGAATACGGCAGGAATACACAGGGCATCTGCCACTGTAATCCAGCGGGATAGCTTTAGCAGCATGCTCATTACATCACATCTATATTCACACTCATGCACTGCTCGCAATTTTAAAAAAATAAAAAAGACAAACAGGAAGAAACTCAGTTGAGAACTGCTTTTTGGGGGGCCTTCATTATGTCTGCCAATTTGTGAGGAAAGTGTCATGTCAGAAGAGTTAGAGGTTTACTCAATTAATTATAAATAAATAAATAAAAACGGTTTTACAAGTTTCCTTATCCTTCTAAAGTGGTGGGTCCAGAGCCTACCCAGAATCACTGGGTGCAATGCAGGAATACACCCTGGAGGGGGCGCCAGTCCTTCACAGGGTGCCACACACATTCACTCACACCTATGGACATTTTTGAGAATCCATCTATTAACAAGTGTTTTCAGACCATGGGAGGAAACTGGAGCACCCAGAGGAAACTGGAGCACCCAGAGGAAACCTACGCGGACACAGGGAGAACACCCCAAACTCCTCACAGACAGTCACCAGGAGAGGGACTTGAGCCCACAACCTCCAGGTCCCTTCAGCTGTGTGACTGTGACGCTACCTGCTGCGCCACTGTGCTGCCCAGGAACATTTATGTCACAATATATTTTAATCACAACTTCAGGAAACATCTCTTTCATGCCAAAGTTCAGCAGTTATTAAGAGTTGTAGGTGTGTGACATTTAGTGTAGCAAGGCATCGTTTAAATATCATTCCTGTTGCAGCCAATTCCGAGGAGCTGCTCAGGAGGTAATCATGTTTCATGTTGAAATGATTGCATCCAGAAAACCTGATGTGAACACCCCCATCCACACAGACACGCAGAGAGAATAAAACAGAGGCATATAGACAAAGTCATGAGCACAGAGACCGTTCTTAACCACTGGAACCAACTGTGCTTTCAGATAGCTCTTCACACCAGTTCATCCTATCCAGCTCAGTGCTTGAATGAATCTTTTTTTTCCATCTTGTTTTCCCATCTCCGCCTCCACATTACCACTCCATTTCAGCCCTTTAGCATTTACACTCCTACTTTTACTGTTATCTGGAGCTTTGTCCTGATGAAGGATTTCTCCACACTCCAGAAGCACAGTGCACCACTGCTGTATCATTCAGGAGGCCTAAGTCTGGCTGGGTGCACCCAAGGCCTTGGCCGTTCAAATCTAAAAACCCTGTCCGTCTCCGCAGTGCCCCTGTTTGTGAAATCAAGAGAAGGAATCGATTTCTTCTCTCAATAAAAATGTAACAATTACCCTGAGGTGCTGTAATCTTGACAGATCAGCGTGCTGGGATAGAGAAGCTAGGCTGTCAGACTTGGGGCATTAGCGAGGGGGTCCAGGGGGACGGGCCGAGGCCAGCTCTGCTTACCTTAAAGGAGCTGTCTGCACAAACACAACAGGCTAATTGTGTGGAGGAAGGGTCGTCAGAACAGAGGAACGCCGGCTGGGAATAAAAACTCACTGCAGAGCTTGTTTGGAACTCAACAAGACAAATCAATTCACCTTGTGATTTGGTCAAGCCGGGACATCAATTCATAAATACAGTCATGTTTCAATTTCGATCTATCCTATCCATCAGCATTTGTCGATTTCATCTTGTATTTATTGCTATTTCAGGCAGTAGATTTATTTATTTATTCATATTTTTAAATCTGATCAGAACTGTGATGGTTAGGTTTTAGGTGAAATTGTTGTCGGTTGGTCCACTGCAGTCAGATTCAGGCAGAATTTGTTCCACTCTTCAGGTTCAGAGAGAATTTGGTCCACTGCAGTCAGGTTCAGAAAAGTATTCCATCCACTGCTCTTAGGTTCAGAAAGAATTTGCTCCACTGCTCTTGGGTTTAGACAGAATCTGGCCCACAGTAGTCAGGTTCAGAGAGATTTAGTCACTGCATTCAGGTTTGGATAAAACTGTGTCCATTCTAATCAGGTTCTACGGGATTTTGGTCCCCACCAATAATGTTTAGTTAAATATGGACCACTAGAATGAGGTCCTGACAGTATTTGGTTTCAGAATCTGGTCAGGATATAGCCAGCAGATACAAGTTACTCAGGCTACACTTTAGGTGAAATATACTTGGGTCTATTAGGCTACTACTGATTTTTAACCTAAGTTCCATTCATTCTTTTATTCATTCATTCATTCGTCGTCTGTAACCCCTTATCTAGTTCAGGGTCGCGGTGGGTCCGGAGCCTACCCAGAATCATTGGGTGCAAGGCAGGAATACACCCTGGAGGGGGTGCCTTCACAATGCGAAACACACTCACATTCACTCACACACTCACACCTATGGACACTTTTGAGTCACCCGTCCACCTACCAACTTGTGTTTTTGGACTGTGGGCGGAAACCAGAGCACCTGGAGGAAACCCACGCGTACCTGGGGAGAACACACCAAACTCCTCAAAACCCCAGGTCCCTGTAGCTGTGTGACTGCAACACCACCTGCTGCCCACTAAAGATAATGTGTGAAAGATAATTTCTTATAGTCAGCTCTGTACAGATTTTATATGGAGCTTGCATTTTAAACTTGGTGCTGTACGTCTGCCCTGACTCTGGAACATTACTGTCACATTACATTTAGCTCAGCCATAATAATTCCTGAATAAAAGTTCTATGACAAAGTAAGGCAATGTTTCCAGAAATTGCCCATGATCTAACATACCTGATCCAACAAATCAGCATTATCCGACCTCGTCTGATCTGTGTGTGTTCCATTAGATGAATCAGAAACCACTGGAATACAGCGTAGGAAATATACATGTAAGTATCATGATCAGCTACTAAAAGAATAAACATGAAAGCCCCAGGACTAGATTGAAGGCGTGCTAATGGAGAGTGTGCTGACCATACTTACGGAACAGTGAATATATTTTGGTGCCTGAGGTTTGCTGGCATTGTTCTGGCGTTTGTATTCAGGCCTGTTTTCTGACTGAAGCCTGACGAAGAGCTCTTCACTCCTCTCATCCTCTCAACAGTCAGCATGCAGTACCGCTCCATCCAGCAGAGCAAACATTAGAGTGGACAGAGAGAGTGCATCAAACCCCAGTGCCTGGCTGTGTGAGGAAGTGTGAGAGTGTGTATGCTAACCCCTGCTGGACCCCCAGCTCTGGAGCTAGGATTGAGTTTTATCGCATTAACCCTCTAAGTCTAGTCTAAACACAGCAGGTCATCTGGGAGTCCGGCTCGATCAATAAGGCACCTCGGCTCTAAGCACAGCACACAAATGTAACGGAGGATACAGGCCCTTTCACTATTCCCTAATAACGCGAGCTTTTAACCCTGTGTTCATGTACAAATCAGAGCTCCAGGCACTTAGGAACACCCAGGAGAAAAATAGAAAGCAGCGTTCCAAAGACAGTGCTCTGTTTGACAACAAATATGATACCTGATAGTTGCTGCTTTTTGAGATGTTATATATTAATGGTTTATGAAGAGATGGGCTAGTTTTTAAAAAAGCCTGGGTTATGGGTTTGTACATTCTAAACAAAAATAAATAAATGTGCCCTATTCATGCACCTGCAAATGCATTCTTTCATAGCAGGGTTTCCCGCGGTGCTTTACTGTTAGGGCGTCCCCCACCCCCACTGTAAACACTCAATAATAAGAGCTCCTTCAAAGTTGCAAAGTACTTTCTGTGTTTAATGCGTTATTCCTCAGTTTTCAGTCGCAAACACGCGCTCTGAGGTATAACCCAGCGTTTAAGGCGAGCTGTGGGTCTTCTCCGAGTTTCCCCGCGGCTATGTACACAATATTTTGAATCATTGATTTCAATTTGAACGCGAATCTTGAACCGATTCACTCAATGAGTCGACTCTACACTCAACCCATCGTTTAAATTCCTCAACGCGTCCAAACACCACACAGAGCACATAATTCACGAAATATGAGTGGATTTTTATAACACCGAATGCTGACTCGGTTCGTTTCTTGAGCTCTGATTCCCAACGGGAGTGCGTCTGGGGGCGGGGCTGATGATGTCATACTTTTTCCCCCTATTGTTTTATTGTTTTTTTAAGAGGTTTTCTGGTTATATGTGTGGTTGTTGTGCACATTGTAAACACACAGAGTTGAAACTGAGATAAAGCAGGTTATGTGGTGTGCAGATGTACCCCAAATAGACTATATATAAGCATAGGTCATCAAATCCAGACCTTGGGGCCAGATCCCAGGCTTGGATTTTAAAATGGCTGACTGGTATGACACTATAGCTGTGACTGCTAATGCACTTGACTGGCCAGGTATAGAGTCATTTCATCAGCTCATGATATGGCAGGAACATCCACCTCTATTTTATTGGCTCACAGTAAGACAGGAACATCGCCTTCTTTTATTGGCTCACAGAAAGTTATAAACGTCCCACTCTTTTTAATGGGCTTACAGTAACAATGGGATGTCCTGTGCTTTTTTATTGGATTAACATAAAACAAACACCCCCACCATTTTTTTTACTTGTTCACAGTGAGACCTAAACCTCCCCCTTCTTTTTACTGGCTCACTGTAAGATGGTCATTCACTCAATCTTTCATTTAACTTCTGTAACCATGTAATCATGATCAGGGTTGTGATGGGTCCAGAGTTCTACTCAGAACATCAGGAAGTCCCTGTTTGTTTATTAAATTGGCTCACAGTAAGACACACACACTCCATACATTTGTACTGTACTGTACAAGGACTTCTCCAGCACAAATGTTCTGTCTTCATTGTTTGGTGATGTCACATGCTCATAGTAATAGCAGAAAGTTAGTGAGGAGCAAAGTTTTATTAGTGAACTCTACACTGTAAAATCTCTCCTAAATCCCACCCAAAGACCTCCGGAGCGATTAAACCCAGCTCTGCATCTTCTGCAAGCTCCAGTGGGGTGTGTAAAGCCTGCTCTTTGAGCTCCAGCAGGGCCCCTAAAGCGCAGACTTCAAGCTGCCAGTATATGACTGTAATGCTTGAAAGTTATAAGTCAAATGTTTACCAATACTGTATACTGCCAGTAACACCCCAACATCTCATTTTGTGTACTAAAACCAATTAAACATTAACATTCAGTAATGGTACAACATCATCATCGTCTTTTCCGCTTAATCCATGGCCAGTGACGGTACAACATTGCAACTTTAATTAAAAAGGAATATACATATGGCCAGCTTAGGCTGTTGCACCACATAAATAAGCTGGGCTGGGTGCTGTCAGTCAGAGCATCCATTCCCTCCAGGTGTTAGGAAGCTGGAGAGAAGCACTGCATGATTTAGGAGATTTACTGTAATACTGTAAGTGTGCTTGCCATGAGATAGGAAGGGTATGAAAAGTATGACAGACAGGTAGTCTTTACAGGGGACATATACCTCTTTTTAAACAAGGTTTATGGGCTATACAAAATATGTTAATGAAGTTCTGTGCGCAAAATCACTGTCACAAAGAGATCTCACCAGCTCTATTCTTGTCCGTTTCAGTCCCTTTCAGAATGAGCCGTTTAATGACTCTGTTACATTTATGCAAATAAGCTGTTGCTGACCACGCTCCACCCATCCTATGTTTACGCTGGTTAGGTGAGGGGAGGTGCCAGGGTAGTTCTATGCAAATTTTCTTATTGTGACATCACAATAAGAGAGTCATATAAAAAGCTCGTAGAATCATAGACTCCTGATACGAAAATTTTTCAAATGACTCACAGGAAATGCATGTTTTTTGTTTTTCAAGTGTTTATAGGAGCAGTAGGGACCCAAGTGGAAATACAAAAGCACCCAAAAAGTGAGTTTTGCATAATATTTCCAACAGCTCTTAAGTGTGCTCCCACCACCCTCTGGGTATTTACTGGCCACTCTGTCTGGAATTTTGTGTACTAAGAATATGGATAAGGGTTAGTGACAACAGGTGTTTCCAATAATGTGAATAATTTGTCAGCAGGTTGCTTGATATGATTACAAATTACCACACACTCCTGCCTTTATTTACACAGTCAAATCCAAAAGAGCAATGCAATGCAAATATTTATCAGCCATATGTCTTTCAGAGATAGAATGGGAAGTGCGGTAGTAGGTCCAGAAACATGATGCTCCATTTCCAAGTTGGTCTCTGAACAATAGCACCTGACAGTCTCCACAAATGAGGAGACAGTCCACATTTGTCTCATGACAATTGGTTAACACTGCTCTTTTGTGAGGATGAGCACAATGACTGGCACTGCCTAAGCTCCAACTGTGGAACTCGACTATACCTCCTGGGTTCGGGTTCCTTTTGTTTTGCTTTTTTTGTTTTCTTTTTCCTGCTACAAAAAAGGAGAGAAGCCCAGAAGTGCCTTGAGAATGGATGAGTCCCGGAGAGCACATGCATGTAGTGTAATCTTTGTAACGCAGGGAATTATGTCCGCACAGCTGCAGACTAACCTGCGCATTTGCAGACTGCCCACGTGAAAACACAGCAACACCCCCCCAAGACACGCATGCATGCACACACATGAGGCATACCAAAAAGCTCCACAGCTAAAGCCATGAATAAAACATTGTCTGGAGTGCACATGAGAGCACAGAAACACACCAACGCTGGAACATACATATATACATACACACACACATACACACACACACAATACATGAGTTTCAATAGCACTTTCTGCTGGCCTGTCTCTGCGCCCTTCACTAAGAAAAAAGGACAGCCGCCGCGTACAAACAATGGGGAAATGGATTTGTTAGCATTCAGCGTCCTTCTGTCCCAAGGCCAACATTTACTGTGATGGGTTCCCTCCCTCTCTGGCCCAGTTGTGCATCAGGAGAGCAGCAGCGGAGGCCTGGAAACAAACAGGGGCATCATGCTGAATAACCCATCACAATGCTGCTTCAGTTCTGAGAGCTCAGAGCAATTAGACTCCGAGTGAGAGAGAGAGAGAGAGAGAGAGAGAGAGATAGAGAGAGAGACTCAGAGTGAGAGATGGTGATATATAAGACAGTGAAAGAGATTATTAAAAAAAAGAGGTGGAGCAAAGAGATTGTGAGATCTAAAGGGGAAAGGAAAGAGATGAGTGAGAGAGGAAGAGAGAGAAAAGTAAGAGGTGAGTGAGAGCAAGAGGGAGATTGAGTCCTAGAGAGAGTAGTGATATGTAAGACATAGAGAGAGCAAGAGAGAGAGTACCTTTATATGTATCAGTACAAATGAAGTTGTAAATGTAGATATGATTTAACGAGGTTATCCTGTATCTACAATATGTATCACCTGTACTTCAGTGTGTTATAGAGGCTGTGGTAAGCTCTCAAATGCCCAGAAATGTTCCAGATTTACCCAGAGGAGCCATATGTGTGAACGCAAACACCTGCAACATTTGTCCTTTGCATGAACTTACAGACTTTATCCCACTACCCCCCCAAATGAATACTCCGGCTAAAGTGAGCACATGTGAGAACAGAGATGCTAATGTTCATTAATATTTTCTTCACCCGCTGCACAGGCACCGCCCCATGTCTAAAGCATGCAGAACAATTCTTTTTTGCTTTCCTCTCTTTTCTGTGATATCAAACCAAATGCTAATAGTCAGATGTGCATACTGGAGCATGTCTATGCTGAATGTAAATAAAATGCAAATCAATTATGTAGACACTAAACATCTTTATATTTACATAATTTTGAAATGTAAGTGTTTATGAAGTAACACCGACTTGGATTCAGTCAAAACCGTACCCAGTATCCTTGAGGTCCAGCTAAAGAAGGAAAACCCAGTCAAACCACAGAAAACAAAGCCTATTGAGACAAAGCTGCCCTGTATTAAGCCGGTTTAAGAACTTATTTCAGGTATATAAACCACAGAACACTTCATTTATTAACAAGAATACTACCACCTGAGAAAATTCTCATGATGAACAACTGATGAACCTGAATGAATCAAGAGGCTGGCTTTCGTAATAACCCAGCTCTGTCGATACATGAGTAAACTCCATGCAGGAAATGCAAATGAGCAGCAGCTTCATTTACGGTCAGCGCACTACCGCGCCCGCGTCGATGGCGTATTCATGTCCGCGAATGTAATGAGAGCGAATAAGGATCTGATTGCTAATTTTCAAGGACAAAACCGGTTCAAAGAGGCGTCCTCCCCGAGCGCTGTGGAGTATCACGTGTGCTTTCATTTAATAGCTCTCCCAATCCAAAGGCTCTTCACCGCAAAGCACATATTAGCTCTGTACGGCCTGAGGGAGAGGCCAATTCAATACAAAGATGCTTTATTTGCATGACTATAATATGCTACAGTGTTACCAAAGCATTTCAATCTGTTTATCCTATATCAGTCGATTTTTGGTCCACACACACCCACCCACCCACACAGACACATGCAAACACACAGATACACACAAATGTTTAAGCTTATCCACAGCATTTGTATTAAAAAATCTTAAAAAACAGAATTCTTACTGGCACTGTATCAAAACGATGCTGAACAGGATGAAGCAGTTACAGCCTATAAATGAACGAAAGGACCACCTGTGAATTTAGGGAAAGTTGTCTGGAAAAGTCAAGCTTACAGAGGTTTCCCTTTATATCAAGGCCCCATCCACACGGATCCATTTATTTTTTAAAACTGTGTTTTGTTTGTGTTTGTTGTGTTGTTCCCGTTCACATGAAAACAGTGTGTGGACAAAAAAAAAAAAAAAAAAAAAACTGATATTTTCAGAAACTCTGACGAAGTAGCTGTTTGTGGCTGAAATTCAGATACCTCCTCACTCCCTATACAGTGAATTACATAAGTCATTACACTATGTACATGCAGCTAGCACTAGATTTCACATTCCCACATATGAATGAATTAATATATTTAAAAAATATATAATGCACTATTAAAATGCAGATAACATTTTTTCATGACTTGCGTAGTGCACTACATAGGGAGTATGGAGTGACTTAGGTTTAACGCCTCGTTTTGAAGCCTCGCTTTAAGAGGTACTATGGCCCCCTACTGGACTGGCATGATAATGCAGCCAATTTTGTATTCATCTGGACTGGAATATTTTCAAAAAAGGAGAATTTTTAAAGATAAACAGGTCCGTGTGGACTGGGCCCCAAATCTAGTCAGTCAGACAAGGTCCTTATTTGCCATCTGGATCTTTCCATTTTGGGTTTCACTGACAGGCAACACTACAATACCCTGACAGCCTTTCTACAGCACACTAGACCAATCCGAGTCCTTGGAGTCCTCTTAAAACTACGTTAGCCTTCATCAGTGACATGATTCTGTTGTAAGTTGATCGGGATTACAGCATCTGCCAAGTGCCATAAATGTAAATATGAATGTTCCTAATCATTTGCTGGGTTAAAGGTTAAACAATAAACAACCAAGCAAACACATACATGTGTGTGGCATCATGTGACTCAGAAGGGAAAACTGTGTGTGGATACATACTTTACACTCACTGCAGAGTCATCCATCTTACCCTGCTGTCAGATGGTCCCTGAGCCCTTCACACACACACACACAGTTTTCCAGGAAGACACATACATAGAACATCTCATAGACACACACACAGGCATGTACACACACAAACACACACACACAGGCATGTACACACACACACACACACACATTTTTGTATGCCAGTCATTCTCCTTGCAAAACGCAGTTCCTCTACAGATTCACTCCTTCAGGCTGAAGAGCCCCCTCACTCCTCCCCTCCCTCCCTCTGCACTTCACACTTTAGCCCGCCAGCAGTGTTAACTCTACGAGCAGCCCCCCACCCTCTGCAGGGTCATTGGTATTCCCCTTGTCATACTGCTATGTAGCCTTCTATTCTGTAATTTACAGCACAATAGGTATTGGAACACACACACACACACACACACACCACAGAATATGTTCATATCTCTCTGCTTTTCCCCTGTAGCCAGCCTGAGGCGAGCTTGAGCTGCTATCTCAGTGTAACCTTGGTCCAAATCCACACTGTCATGTCTCCATTTTATTACCACCCATTAGCAAGCAGAGGTCAACAGATGACTCGCGGTTTCCTGCAAATCCACACCCACACCTCCATACTCAATGAATATACATGAGTAAAAATGATTTCATCAAACATAGCAACTCTATTTTTCCTTTGTTTTTTTCTTTATGATGAAAGCCACCTAGTTTGTGCATATTCACCATGAGAGGTGGTTATGAAAAGCCGACAGTATTCTCTAAAGGCAGAAGATATAAACAATGTCAAAATATTGAGCTGCTTTAATACATGGACACAGCTGTCACAGAGACAAAGCAGCCAATAAAGACATGTATGTGAGAAATAGTGCCCGTTGTACGATTTCTAACCATGAGTGAGTGTGAGAGTTTGTGAGAAACACTGCCCCTTATTGTACAATTCCTAACCATGAGTGAGTAAGTATGAGGGTGAGAGTTTGTGAGAAACAGTGCCCCTTGTGGTACAATTCCTAACCATGACTGAGTAAGTATGAAGGTGAGAATTTGTGAGAAATAATGCCAGTTGTGGTACAATTCCTAACCATGGGTGAGTAAGTATGAGTGAGTGTGAGAGTTTGTGAGAAATAGTGCTAGTTTTGGTACAATTCCTAACCATGAGTGAGTAAGTATGAGGGTGAGAGTTTGTGAGAAATAGTGCTAGTTTTGGTACAATTCCTAACCATGAGTGAGTAAGTATGAGTGAGTGTGAGAGTTTGTGAGAAATAGTGCTAGTTTTGGTACAATTCCTAACCATGAGTGAGTAAGTATAAGTGAGTGTGAGAGTTTGTGAGAAACAGTGCCCCTTGTGGTAAAATTCCTAACCATGGGTGAGTAGGTATGAGTGTGATTGAGAGTTTTTGAGAAATAGTACCCCTTGTAGTACAATTCCTAACCCTGACTGAGTAAGTATGAGAGTGAGAGTTTGTGAGAAATAGTGCTAGTTTTGGTACAATTCCTAACCATGAGTGAGTAAGTATGAGTGAGTGTGAGAGTTTGTGAGAAATAGTGCTAGTTTTGGTACAATTCCTAACCATGAGTGAGTAAGTATGAGGGTGAGAGTTTGTGAGAAATAGTGCTAGTTTTGGTACAATTCCTAACCATGAGTGAGTAAGTATGAGTGAGTGTGAGAGTTTGTGAGAAATAGTGCCCCTTGTGGTGAAATTCCTAACCATGGGTGAGTAGGTATGAGTTTGAGTGAGAGTTTGTGAGAAATAGTACCCCTTGTAGTACAATTCCTAACCCTGACTGAGTAAGTATGAGGGTGAGAGTTTGTGAGAAATAGTGCTTGTTGTGGTACAATTCCTAACCATGAGTGAGTAAATATGACTGAGAGTGAGAATTTGTGAGAAACAGTGCCCCTTGTGGTACAATTCCTGAGAAGTGGATGCAGGCTAACATATGACATGTGGACCAATCACACGCTCAGCAAGCAGCCCGCACCTCACTTTACAACTCACTGCATCAATCTGTAGAGAAAACAATATTTTTAAGTAACAATTATCTTTACATTTTTTCATGATATACAGTATGTATATCATAACCACACTTGTGCAGATGTTTTAAAGAGGTTTTTGTCTGTGTTTTGGCCTGTGCAGGGTAACTTTTACACTCATGATGCTTCAGATTGATTACAGTGATAATATTTGTTTTATTAAGCAAAATTCAAACAATAATGTTGTTATTAGCCAATGTACTATAAAGGTACTAATGATAAACCCTTACATCAACTCAGAACTTCCATAGTGGTACTTCCACAGCTCAATTACAAAACCAACCAACTCTGGAAACTCCCTCTCGGTTTCATGCCAAACAATGCTGTATAGAACACACACTGTGATCAGTTTAAATCAATTCCTAACACTGGAAGCTTGAATATAGTTACAAATGACTGGAGCGTAAGCCAAAACACATCACGTTCAGCTGCTGTGATACTGCGAGGCAGCTCACACTAAAGCTCTGTGTAATTCCTATAAGAACCATCCAACACGAGTCTGAAGAGGAGCGCGTTGGTGTCTTATCAACACATACAAACACTGTGATTCCCTGTGGTTTCACACACATTCACATACAGACACAGACGCAGACACAGACACACACACGCACTTGGACAGGGTGCAAATTAAAGTGGCTGCCACATTCCAAGAAACCATTGCAACTTGCAGTGAAACTGGAACCAACTGTGAACCAATTAAACATCATTAGTCTTTTACAGCCTCCTCTCTGCAGAGAGACAGAGACAGAGAGAGAGAGAGAGAGAGAGAGAGAGAGAGAGAGAAAGAGCGCGAGAGAGAGCGAGAGAGAGAGAGAGAGAGAGAGAGCGAGAGAGAGAGTGAGAGAGTCAGTCTTCCATCTCATTTTAAGCCTTAGATGTAGTTGTTTTTATTAATGCTGACAGTAGTGCACCTTATTTACAACATTTATGCAAAAACACTCTTCACAAACATCCATCAGGTCAGAGTGGAGCCAATTCACTGTACTCTAAATGAAGTATTGAGGTGTTAATGCTAATAACCGTGATACCATATAAAGCACCCTGGATGCATTCCCAATAACCCTGAGCCTGTAGCATACTAACATGAGTGGAGTATATAATATATGAAACTGTATAATTATAACATTTTATTGTCATTTAATCCATTGGTGTTGGTGACCACACACCCGCACACCTGTGTACTCAGGGCAGTAAACACACACACACACCCAGAGCAGCGGGCAGCCATCCCTGGAAGCAGTTGGGAAGATGCCTTGCTTAAGGGCACGTCAGCAGTGGATGTTGAGGGAGGAGACAGTGCTGTTCTTTCACTCCTGATGCTCGCAATTTTCCTACTAGTCGTGGGTACTGAACCAATGAACTTCCAATCCCAATCCCACTAGGTGTTGTATGTAGTGTATAGTACATAGTGGAGGAACATTGCCCTTGAAATTCAAAACACAGATGATACCTTGAAATGTGTGAATTAATATCAAAAAGGCGTTTCGGTTTGCACTGTGGCTGTAAGAGTATGACCTGTATGAGACATTTAGTAGAGTTATTATTAGAGTTGTAAGCATTACATTACATCTGTGCTTCCCAAAGGGGGTACGTAGAGCTACTGCAGGGAGGGGGCAAGGCAAATGAATGAGAAACATGTTGTCACTCATAATAATTAAACAGTAAGGGTGATTTATAACTTTATTTGTAACAGTTCTGTATAAATTCAAATGTTAAGTTAAGAATCCACATGGATTGGCTTTATTTTTTAAAATAGAGACTTTCTCCTATCCATTTTTGAGATGATCAGATGACTAGTCCAGGCTGTGGTACTCTTAAAGGGAGGCATCAAAACACCATGAGGCATGAGAGAAGTGCAGGTGTTAATTCCAAATCACTCCATATTCCCTATATAGTGCACTACACATGTCGTGAATTTACTGAATCTAGATCTTAATAGTGCATCATATATTTCTAATTCAGCATCGTTTATATTTATTCATATGTGGGAATCTGAAATCTAGTGCTAGTTGCATGTACATTGTAGTTTGACTTCACTATACAGTAACCGAGAAAGCGTTTGGATTTCAGTCAGAGACAGGCACGCTGTGTGACGTCTGAAAATATACATTTTCTTTCATCCACATGAAAACTGTGTTTTCAAAAGCCGAAAAAACCTTGGAGAGCTTTGTCGAAAACCTCCATTTGCAGTGACCTAAAATGGCGTTTTCATGTGGACAGGAAGCCAAAATGCAGACGAAATACTCAGTTTTTAAAAATAAACGTATCCTTGTGGACGGGGCCTAAGTTCAGAATTATTTTCAAGCTATTCATAGGAATGACAAATCTGGACCATTAATAATGTGCTTAAAATACTGTTCTCCCTCATTTATAATACTTCAAACTTGATGAGCATTTCAGTAAAGCCTTGTGAAGGATGGTTCTTCAGCACATATCATTATGAATTGTTTCACTATTGCTACCACATGGCTTTGTTTCGCCCTGCTATAGCTGCATCTCCTGAGGCTGAGCATCTACTTTTGAATAAACAAATCATGACCTCATGCCTACATCTTAACAGCCATGAAACCATGGAAGAATTAATCAATCAGTGGCAAGCACTGGGTAAACGGCAGCCATGCTCTGTATCCCTTTACTGAGCCCCGCCCCTCCTCCTCCCATCCCCCAGTTTGGAGTGGACAGGCTGAGGTGATCTCGTCTCTTGTTGCTCTTTGCTGTCAGACTCTGAGAGATCAGCTCTTCAGTTTATTCATTGCAGGACTCAAGTGTTCCCCACAGCCATGACCTCTGGCCATTTATTTCTGATTGGATGTGACCTTAACAAATAGAGGGGTTCCCTAAGGTAAGAGACGATGGCTCTGGTAAAGCCCCCCCCCCCCCTCCCCCCATCTTTTTTTCAATCTCATTCAACATCTTCTCCACACACTCTAACACTCATATGTACATCCTACCCCCCCCCCCATCCCTACCATTCACACACTCTCTCTCTCTCTCCCTGACAGACAGTTGGCTTTTGTTGTGTCCTCTAGTGAAACGATACTAATCTTATTTGTTCAACTCTAACAAACATCACCACTGCTCACTCCAGCATGCACAGTTTAGATATATATTTAAGAATGATACAAAAAAACCAACAACTTAGGAACATAGAAGGGGGCATATAAGTGTGCAATAGCACTGTAGGTCCTGAGGGAGAGACCTGTAGGCCCCATGATGTATGAGCAGTCCAATGCTGGGCCTGTGGGACAAGCCTCTAGAGCTAGGGAAGCATCGTTGCAGGAGCAGTATGCAACAGCTTTGCCAAGGTATCAGTCTTTGTTCTTTCCATCAGCAAGTCAACATCAAACCCCTGTCTCCACAATGGGCCCATAACATTACATTTCACACGGCATGTAAACAATCTATAAAAGCATACAGTTCACTGTGTACAGAAAAATAACCTTCTCAAATACATCATGGCTGTGACATCACAACCATGAGAAATCTCCATGTTATTGTCCGATTCAGCCTGAAGCAGCACATTCCATCCATCAAAACAACCTAAAAACTACATTTTGGAAATGACACGTGAAAAGATTTTATTCATCACTGCATTTGTTATGAGTTCCATTGAGGAAAAAATGCTGCAAAAGCATGTGCATCGATTTGTTCTGTTCTTGATAAAACTGTATCTAAAAGTATAAAGCATGATTATTTAAAGATGGTGATTTTTATGTTTATATATATATATATATATATATATATATATATATATATATTTTTTTTTTTTTTTTAATGAAAATTGTTATATTTTATTTTACGCACCACAAAGTTAGAATTTTAAAATGATACACCAAAAAATCTACACCTAATATAATTCCTTTTCTCAAATATGCACAAGCAATGCACTGAGGTTTAAAGACTAGATCAGCCTGATATGTATTTGCCCTTTGCTGTAAATCTGTGTAATTATCGGCTATGTAATGGAGTATTGGCTGTGAAATGGCCGAAAGCCTTGGTTTAGTGTCTGCGCAGATTTTGGGCTAATGAAAACAGAGGGGCCCCTATTTACAGCAGTGTTTATAAATAGCCACGAAGATAAATGTGATAAATAAATTAGTCCTCTGTGCTAACTAGCAATGCATATATCATCATTTTAGCAATGTTTGAGCCTTTTCATGCACATCACTATCATTTTCTGCGCCATTAAACCTGAAGATAAATTGACACTTTTGTCCGTCGCCAAAGTGTTTCCCATCTGTCTCAGTAACAAACGCTCATAACAGGACGGTTCCACTCGCTACTCTTTTTAATCCATGTCCAGACGTGGCGCGGGACACACAAAATAATAGGACGCTGAGGGTCGAGGGTCATTTCTGCATGATCTCACAATGACTGCAGTTGTTTTGGGTGAATTGTCTGATTCAGACTGTGATGTGAAGATGATGCTATGTCAGTGTTATGTTTCTGCTATACTGATTTAACCCTGACAGCCACAGTAATGTCACAACATGACCAAACAAAGACAAACTGCATTATCCAGCTCAATGGCTACAGCGCCTCTGAAACATGTTTCTTCAGCAAGTGAAATCATGTAATAATTGCCTTGGAAATGAGTTAGTGATCAAAACTGTAATAAATTTCCCTCTAAATGGGCAAACTGTTAACCTAATAAATGTATCAGATAATGTAATAAAGCCTGCCTGATATTATAATGGAACGTACTTTCCAGTAGATTATTAAATTAATTGATGGTTACTGCATTATCAAAGACAAAGTGAATTATTTTGGTCCAATGCATGCCGGTGTGGAAAATTGGAAACAGAAATGAGAACTTAACAAAACTTAGGAACCACCATGCGTACTTCTGTTATAAACACACTAGCCCGCATCCTACAACACAGCCACAGCACATTGGAGCTCTGTGCCCAAAGGGTTTGTCTTGAGGGCTAAACAGGCATATTGTTCATGTGCCAAGTATCAAAAAGCCAAAGATTTATTTTTAAATGTATTCAAAAGCTAACTAGAAAATTTACGTCTGGCTTAATTTTTCACCCTGAAAAGGTGTGCATTTTTTTTGTTAAGTTGTAGATGCAGAAAGAAGCCAGTATCATAAGACTGTGGTAACTGTGTTTAAATCTTCATTACAATAAAAAAAATGAATTCCTCAAAAGATAGTAATATGTCAGATAAGGAGGAAACAAGCTAAATGCCGAAGGTATTAATGTAGTTCTTTGGCTATCTAGATAAGTTACCCTTGTCTGGCTCCTATTCTTGGGCTGAAAGGGTGAAATATTACTCCTGGCACACATTTTGTGCTGAAGACAGAATGTGTTTTCTTTGCCATTTTGTTCACCAACTGTGGCCAAAGTGAAAGTAATGCTAGCTTGTTTGTTTTTTCACTAGCCTACACATTTGTGGCCAGGGCAGCAGCCAGGTTTGTCTGACTGCACCTTTCCACCAACGAAAAACCAGAATCGTTCCTGTTCGCAAACTTAATTAGGAACAGTTTGGCATGTTTCCACCAACAAAAACAGGTTTATGAACCAGAAAGGTTAATTCCCAGTTGGATCCCAAGAACAGTTTGATTCCTCATTGCAAACTGTGATGTTGGCTGTGGGTGTGTCAAGCTAAAGAAGCTCCAGAAAAAGCTCAGAGCCTTAAATAAAGCATTGTCACACAATGGAGCTGGACGCAGTTATTTACAGTTTTAGTTATTTATAATCCATCCATCCATCCATTATCCACCGCTTATCCGGGTCCGGGTCGCGGGGGAAGCAGTCGGAGCAAAGGAACCCAGACCTCCCTCGTGCCAGCCACCGCCTCCAGCTCCTCCGGGGGTCTCTCCAGCATGTTCTTGGTCTGCCCCGGGGCCTCCTCACCAGGAAGGCGTCCAGGAGGCATCCGAACCAGTTGCCCGAACCACCTCAACTGGCTCCTCTCGACGTGGAAGAGCAGCGGCTCCACTCCGAGTCTCTCACGGATGTCCGAGCTCCTAACCCTGTCTCTAAGGGAGAGTCCAGACACCCTGCGGAGAAAACTCATTTCAGCCGCTTGTACCCGCGATCTCGTTCTTTCGGTCACTACCCAAAGCTCGTGACCATAGGTGAGGGTTGGGACGTAGATTGAACGGTAAATCGAGAGCTTTGCTTTTCTGCTCAGCTCTCACTTCACCACAACGGACCGATACAGAGCCCGCATTACTGCTAAAGCTGCACCGATCCGCCTGTCAATCTCCCGCTCCATTTATATAAGTGTTTTATAAATAAATAATAGGGAATAAAACAGGAAAGTGCGGTTTGTGTGTTTAGAGAACTAAGGTTCCAAGTATCCAGAACGGAACCAGTTCCAGATGACTTCCCTTGGAGGGCTTTTCCACCAACAAGGAACCGGAATGGTTCCAGTTCGCGAACCAAATTTGGAACCGTTGACGTTGTCCGTGGGCGTGTCGAGGTTCAGTAACTCAAGAAAGAGCTCAGAGCCTCAAATACAGCATTATCGGGCAGTGGAGCAGGACTGGGTGATTTACAATGTTTTATATAAATAGATAATAGGAAATGAAACAGGAACGCGCTCCATTTTTGTGTGTTTCTGGTGCTGTTAGGCACGATACCATGCACGTTTGTTAGAACCGCGGTTCTTGGTTACATTTCTACACTGTTCACAAGCTCAGCAGGACCGCTCTGAACTCGTCAATATTTACACACATATTATATTGCACTCTGGTCTGACTCAATGGTAAACAAAGAATAAACAATGACCCTGTCATGATTCTAACCGTTTATCTTTGGCTCTGGCACTGTATTCAGCCACAGCTATACCCACCGCTGATGACGTATTCCTAAATGTGTAGAAATGTGGGCCGGTCCACTGGAAATAACCAAGGTTACACGAATCAGAAGCAGAACCAGTCCAAGAACCAGAGTTGTTTTGGCGGGAAAGCGCTATTGGAGGAAAAGGGCTATAAGAGATTCCCTGTGGTCATAAGATATGTTACTTTGTGCACTGTGGGAAGTGAATTGAGACAATAATATTTGTCATATACATAAATTCCATGTAGAAGTCTACAATGCAGGATATCATCCCCCAAAAATAGTGATATGGTGGTGGCCTAAAAATTCCTTCAGTGTTATGTTTTAAGCGAGTGGTGTAGGTTCTGACTGCAGGAAGAAGTGCAAACAGGACTGCAGGCACCATGCAAGCAACACTATCACAACAGCCGCATTGACTATTCATAATTCATTATAATCCTCATTCAAAATTACAATTGTGTTATAAAATATGCATTAGGCGGAGTGAGGCAGACAGAGGGAGAGTGGGGGGACAGAGTAAGAGAGATAGACAGAATGAAGAGGAATAGAGTGGGGGTAGGGAGAGAGAGAGAGAGAGAGAGAGAGAGAGAGACAGAGAGAGAGGCAAAGGAATAACGATAATGATGATAATGTTGATGATGATGATGATAAAATATCAAATGAAACCTGCAGAGAGATATTAATGTCTTGAAAGCTTATCCACTAATATTAACACACGTGTGTATGTGACACTGCACTAATTGAGAGAAGAAATCCACACTAGCCATATCTGACTCGTTCTCTCTCTCTCTCTCTCTCTCTCTCTCTCTCTCTCTCTCTCTCTCATGGAAATTACAGAGGGAGGGGTAATCTTCATATGCATGAAAATGTGGCGGCCAGCTCCTAGAATAAAGATTAACATTGTGAGGGTCAGTAGAGCTATATATATATATATATAAATGAACACCACTGAACGTAGATTATGTAATCTCATTCTAATAAACAAACCTTTCTAGACAGAATTCCTATGAAAATATAAATAAACAGAATTTTGATATGAGGTTGTCATCCACTCCTTCTCAAGTGGATATAGTGGATTCCATGTTGAAAAAAAATGACGTCAAGTGACACTTTAAAGGAACAGTCGCTCCCTTCCACAACCAGCACAAAAATCTCTTGAGTTTCACTAATTTCCAATAAGCTAACTACCCTATTTTTTTTTATAATTTACCCTATTTTTCACCTTTGTGTTCGAATTTCCAGAAACTCTGTACAGTACAAAGGCATATGAATGAATTGAAAAAAGTGAGAAAGAGTGAGTCTGCGGTTTGTGTGATTTATACAAAGAAAGTGTGGAATTACAGCGGTATTAAAGGTGTAAAGTCTGTGGTCTGTATTTTAAACAAAGGAAATTAAGAATGAGACCTGTAATTCCATCCATTCATTATCTGTAACCGCTTCTCCAGTTCAGGGTCACGGTGGGTCAACAGCCTACCTGGAATCATTGGGCGCAAGGCAGGAATACACCCTGGAGGGGGCGCCAGTCCTTCACAAAGCAACACACACACACACACTTTTGAGTCACCAATCCACCTACAAACGTGTGTTTTTGGACTGCGGGAGGAAACCGGAGCACCCAGAGGAAACCCACGCGGACATGGGGAGAACACACCAACTCCTCACAGACAGTCACCTGGAGCAGGAATCAAACCCACAACCTCCAGGTCCCTGGAGCTATGTGACTGCGACACTACCTGCTGCACCACCGTGCCGCCCAGACCTGTAATTATAAAATTTCAGCATCACATAGTCATTATTTTTAACGTGGAACACACAATTATAATAAGAATACTAACCTCAAAAACTGACCTATTCCAAGTAGAAATAAATGTTGCAGATGAAAATTGAGAATAAGAAGCAAACGTCTGTTTCCTAAATTGACATTTAAAGTAGAAGGGAAACAAATGGATAAGGAAAATAACATCAGCCTTGGCTTTTGACACATTTAACACTAGAAGCGCTGAGAGCTGGGTGTTTTTTTTTTTGACAGATAGACTTTACTCTAAGCATCATGATTTTTGCCATGTCCTCCCTGTCCATCAGTTAATCCTCCAACCACATTACAGCATGTCTTTGTTGACTTTATCACTCACTGAAAAACTGTATGTTTGTGTGTTTATTATCATTTTTTTTTTGTAATCAATAACGAGATCTGCCATCTCACCTGATATTCTAACACAAATTAAACATACATTGCCCCACACTTGCTGTTCTGGAAAACCTCACTGGTGATAATTTAGGAAGCTGTTTTAGCACTATTTCCATTCTAACAGTGTGAATTACAATAATAATGCTGCAGAAAGCTGCAATATGACAAGCCATTTAACCAATAACCAGACATTTTATACTACATCCTGCGTAAACAATGATCAAAAAAATGCTGGCAACATGACATCTAGTTTTCATCAGTGTGGTAATATATGCAAACACACATCAGAAAAATAAGATATACTGATGAAATACCAGTAGTAACCAGATGAAGTTGTTTGGCTGTTGTTTGCCACATATGCTGTGGGCGGCGATGCTCTCAATGCGAGTGTGTGTGGGGGATTATGGGTAAGGCAGATTCTCAGATTCCACCTGTGCCACATTCGTTTGGTTCCCCCTACGACTGCAGCAGCGCTGTTAGAGTTCCCATCTGGAGCTGCTGTTTATCCAACCCCACCCAGTCATCTAGCAGCCACACACACACACACACACACACACACCTTCTCATTATCACACTGAAATCACATACACAGCAAAGTCAATTACAGCTCCACATTCTACACACATGCAATTACCACGCTGTCAATTTCAATGAATGTAGCACTGTGTGAACACAATGCCCAAATGTCTGTGTTGATGCTGCATATAGAGGAAAGATTCATTCATTTGCCGCCTTAAAAACAGATGAACCGCAAACTCTAGACTTCAAATGACAGATCATAAACAGCAAGCTCCTCGCCATAGTCCACCTCGCTGCTGTTCCATTTCTCTCTCTGTTTTCCTTCCTGGACCAAACCCACGACATTCAGCCCTCTTGTACTGGTCTTAGTGTCACCAGGCAGTTGGGTTATTATTGACCTTTTTTTTCAGGTTACCATAGAAACCAGGATGAAGTTTTAACTGCGTGCAGGTAGTGGAGAATTCGACAGCACAACAAACTCTTCTGGAACAAAAACACTCAGCATTTCAATGCTTTCCAGCAAAGGAATATTACATGGAAGCATTAGAACAAATGAATCAATAAACTCAGATTCTGTGTGAATGCTACTTCCTGCAGAAGCAGTGATTAAAGTGATGATTTGGCCAAAATTCAGATTTTACACAATTTCTCTTCTCGGCCTAAATTGAGTTGATCAATCAAGATTGAAACTGTGTTAGTAGTTTACTAATGCAGCTATGAGGCTAATGGTGAAGAAAGCTAATGGACGTTTACCCATTAGTATTGTGCAAATTGTTATTTACCTCGAGGCACATTAAGATAACAAATCAAACCCAGCCTTGGGTTTTCTGACTGGATGCAATTCTATACTAATCATAACAATGGACAAACTACCTCATGAAGCTATAATCAGTACTAGGCAACATCCCAGATCCAGTTAAAGAAACACTAAGTAAGCTCCTGAGGCTCCCCCTAGCGTAATTAATATTAACAGCACTGTATTAAAATAAATGGGGAGGGAGGGTGGTGGTTTCCTACCCTCCTCCAAAGTTGCATAGTGCAGGTTCTGCAGTACTGAGCCCAATATAGCAACGGCAAAAGCTCTGTTCTCCCTATTACAGACTAGTGGAGCATCACAAAGATTTAGAAGCTGTAATTGAATATTTTAATTACACAGTGTCCCTTTGAGGTGTACCTGTTTACATTTTATACACCTTCATCTATTATTTTAGGGACAGGAATCTTGAAAATCATATTTAGGTAACGCAGTCACTTTCTTTAAAGTGCTTGAAAACTGAAAAATAAGTTGGTTAAAGACAAACTGAATCCTGTTCGTTTCAAGAATTTTCATATTTGATGTCTTCTGTTCCTCTGTCAGTGCCTGAAGGAGACATTACAGAGCTAGAGAGAGAAAGAGATTGAGAGAGAGGGGGAGAGGGAGGGAATGAGCTAGTGATTAGCAGAACAAGGAGACAGAAGATGTGAAAGATCATAATTCATCCTTAAAGGAGGATATAGCTTCATGAATCACTGGTAAAGCCAGAGCCTTGCAGAAAGAGACAGAGTGAAAAAGAGAGAGACAATATGGCGGTAAGAGCGAGCGAGAGAAAGAAAGAAAGAGAAAGAGAGCAGTGACAAAGAGGCTGTTAAATGTGAGGGAGAAAGAAAGAGAGATAGAGAGAGAGAGAGTTAGAGAGACAGACAGACAGAGAGAGAGAGAGAGAGAGAGAGAGAGAGAGAGAGACAGACAGACAGACAGAGAGACAGATGGAGAGAGAGAGAGAGAGAGACAGACAGACAGAGAGAGAGAGAGAGAGAACCTCCATCAGAGATCCACAGCAGAGACAGACCCTCAGCAAGTACATACTCAGTGACCACAGCCTAACCATAGAGATGGGCAGGTCCTAGCTGCCCAACCTGACCTGAGAGAGGCAAGGTTGAGACAGAGCTGCACTTACTCCTCCACTGTGAAAGAGAACATTTTAGCAAAACAAAATCCACCCAAATCTGGAAATCGTAACAGTAATAAAAAAATGTAAAAGTTTTACTCAACAAAGGGAATGCAGAGTCACTTATTTGTGCTGCGAAATATGTGGCAACCCGTCAGTGCCGGAGGGACAGTGAGTAACTGAGACAGGGGAGTGAATGAGAGAGATGAATGTACACAGAAGATGAGAGAGGGAGTGAACATGGGAACAGAAAGAATTAAAGGATAAGCATAAATGGAAAGAGTGAGACTGAGAGAGAGAGAGAGAGAGAGAGAGAGACTGAGAAAGAATAGGAGGGGAACAAATAAATGAGGTTAAGTTTGGGTTTTAAAGAGAGCAAGTGGAGAATCAAAGAGATAGAGTCAACAGTGAGAGTGTGAGGGAACTGGAGAGAAAGAAAATACAGTGTATATGTGTGAGAGAGAGAGAGAGAGAGAGAGAGAGGGAGAGAGAGAAAAAGAGAATGTGCGCGAGTAAGAGAGTGTGTTACAGGGAGCCGACAGCATGCAAAGTGGATTTCTCTGGTAGGATGTGTCAACCTGTCTCGAACTCCCAGCCCAATTACCAGCCTCTCTTCATCTTCCCTCATTTCTCAGGCTTACACACACAGAGCCATGCACACATACACTCTCTCTCTCTCTGGTGAGTGTGTGTGACTGTTTCTGTGTGTGTAAATGATACTCTCTCTCATTGGAGGTTGTGGTTTGGTGAATAGAGGACAGGATATGCAAAAGGAGGAACTGCCGAAAGAAAAGGGTGAAAGTAGATCATCCTGTCATTTCCCCATCATCACATTACTCCTTATTATCACCCAGTCCTGCTGCTCCACTTCCACTAGACTTCAGGCAGTATTCAGCAGACAGAGCACTGCTGCGTATGAGAATAAGGGCCTGACTGATTCAGTGCTCGGCCAGTAAAATGAACCACTATAAATCCCGTGTACTTGCAGTGGTATCTTGCATTACTTTTTATGAGGGATAAAAAAAAAGAAATAAACAAAAACTTAGTTCTCTTCACTCTGCTAATTACCAGTTATAGCCCACCCTTCCCGAAATCCCCTGCATAACCTCCCAGATCCTCTTCTATAATCACATCTTCCTTGGCTTGGAGGTCCTTGTAAAGTAAGAGTAATGGATTAGCAAGCACATACCTTTTGAATCACTGGCATAATATCTTATGACAATGTTTTGGGCAATACTCCAACAGCTAAAATATGACCTCTTTCATCAGCTCTTGTGGTGGGGTACTGGCCTGCTCACTGCCGTACTGGTCGCTTCATCTGAAATGGTCAAAGCAAATGTAACTCTGCTTTAAGCGTACAGACAATTCAATTGTAGCAGTAAACGTAACCACACCCTAAGACATTATTTTTTCTTTTTTAAAGGCTGAACTGATTCGCTTTCAAATGAATTATACCAGGCTGGCTTTTGGAAACATATTTCCGAACCATCAAAAGAATATTTTATTGTGATCGGTTCTGCCTCTGCCGCGCCCCACATGTTCTACACTGCTATAGGCGACAACAGAATTTAATGACGTGTCACAGTGTGCAAATTAGCGAGCCAGTGTTCCAGCCCCCACCCCCACTTCCTGAAGATCCAGTGCTTGTACTGGAGGTTAGTGTCCAATAGCAATGTTTCTTGCAGCAGTTACAGCGTGCTGCATTTCACAACATACAGCAGAGCTCCACCCCCTTCTACAGTGCCCTTTACAGGCCCTCCAGCTTCAATGCAATTTTCAAAGTTCAACCAAGTAATTCTTGCAACAGACGTATGTATTTACTGATTCCCAGTACAGTTTACCATTATATGATATTGATGCAGAAGCCAAAATCATTTACTAATTTTTATTTATCATTTTATTTCAGCTTTTAAACATGTTTAAGAAAAGTGATCAATAACCCCACAATCTATTGGTGTAAATGTTAAATACAAAAATGACGAGAAAGTACATTACTTTTCCTTAAAGTTTATAGACACCTTTTGTAGTCTCAGTAGAAAAGCATTTCTAATATGATGGGATGCTCTGGAGCAACCAGACAAGCTTAATGCTACCACGCCCAATGTTAAGCAACAGAGAGAGATATAAAGCCACCCAGTATTAGGCTTTACAGTGATGGAGCAGCGTTCATTACCCGTGGAATAAGCTGGAGTGCTGTTTGTGGTCTGATGATCCACAGATATATGTAAAAACTAGTGGGCAGTGGATGTTTTGTAACTATAATTTTTTTTTTGATATACTACATGAAGCCAAGGAAAATTTGGGTTCTTGATTTATTGCCCACATAAAATTATACAGGCCAGTGTCAACAGATTTTTAGCACAGTATTGTAATGTGATGTCAGACATGTAATAAGCTATCAGTTAACAGCTCTGTGGCAAGAGTACAAACAAATGCATTCTCTCTGCTTCTTCCAAATTCAAAGTACCTGGCTGATGCTGCAGATTCTCAGCATGATCCACTTCTCATCATCTTAATTCAGAGAGATGACTTTAACATTCATTTAACATTTATTTGTTAATTTATTATCTGTGAATGCTTTATCATGTTCAGAGTTATGGAATCTCAGGGTGAAGGGTAGGAACAGACCCTGGAAAGGGCACCAGTCCACCATAGGGGATCACGACATTGGGAGAAACCGGGGAGAATATGGGGAGAACACACTCGACTCCTCACGGTTGATCCACAACCCACAATCCCAGAACACTAGACAGAGTGGCAGCGACACTACCTGAAGCAACTCCATGCTGCCCACTTTAACACTGTAAATCTATTAAAATCACTCGATAATGAACTGTGTCAGAGGAAGAGAGACTATCACTGTGTCCGAAACCGTAACCTATTCACTATATAGTGCACTGTTTTGGGGTTCTGCAATCCCACAATGCATGCAAACAGTAGTGTACAATCCATGTACACTAACAGATATCAGATTACCCATAATCCACTGCATTGTTTGGTAAAAACCCACATGAGGTAGTGTCAGAAATCATTCATTACACTCCTGAATTCGGTTCCCTATAATAGTGCACTATGTAGTGAATAATATAGGGAATAGTGAATAGGGAGCCATTTTGGACACAGGGTATGTGTGTGCATGTGTGGGGTGGTGTGTATTATTATTATCACTGCAGTATTTCAGCAAAGGGACGCTGAGCTGTGTATCCACATACTCCTCCAATCAAAGTACACAGGCCCAGTGTTAAAGAGAATATCCCAGACACACAACCTTTTGAATATTCATGGCTTAAATTTCAGATGCAATACTCAGCCGATGCACTACATGGTACACACCGTCCAAACAGGTGGCTTTTATATCCACTAGATCACTTCCATATTTTCTTTTCATTTTGTTTTGTTGCCAGAGTCTCATGTTTATATGTATGAATGGGTGCTGGGTATGAAACTTTTACGATACCTCATAAACAACTCAGAGAACAGTCACAAGGATTTTGTATGCTTCAATGAATCCATGTAGCAACAAACCTGGATTAGATCTTTCCCTGTGAAGGGAACGAGACTGACCTCTTCTCTGTACCCAAATGTGCTCTACTGACCTCCTAACAGAGAATCTGTAGCAGGAAACACACATTAGGTCACCTTCTAATAGTTAACCTATTGCTAAAGCAGGCTTCGGCTGCAGACAGGTACAACCTACATAGAAATGTACAGTAAATCCGCAAACAAAACTTAGAAGCTATAGGTGTTCCAAAAACAACAGACCTAAAACATCACTCAGCGTCTTTTGATAGGAATAAGATGATGCAACCAACTTTGGAGTTTTCTAAATAAAAATGTCCCTGCATATTAGTTCTGTATTTCTCCAATCACAGCACTGAACCTAGATTGAGAAGAGCGTGCATGGAGAATTATGAAAAAAAACAAGAACAGAAAAAGAAGAGAAACAAGCAAAAATGACTACAAATCAGCGTTTCTGCTCCTAGCCTCTCACTGCTGGGCTCTTGCACTGGTGTGAACCATGGTTCATTCTCATTTAAATGAAGCAGTACTGAAACAGGGCTGATTAGACAGGAAGAGAACAGTGCTGTGGTGTTTGATCCTTGTGGTATACTGACTGAAGTATGTCACAGGAATTTTTGTAAGACCCCAGAGGCCTGTGGCAACTTGTGGAAAAACTGGGCGTGAAATGTTCTCTGTGAAGTCCACAATACTGTAAAGTGTTAGAATAAATAAGAAAAAAAATTACATAAAATAGTTTATTCTGTAGATTCAGGCCTTCCACTCATTAGCATACTGAGCAGATTTACTGATTATTACATAAATATTACTACACTCTAATGCCTAGTCCATGCCAGAACTCCTGACACTGTTATACAGTTAACACTGTGCATTCATATTCATTAGTAAATGAGCAGTTCAGTTCCACAGTTCTTTTGTTACACAGAAAGCGGCTGAGCTAAGAACAAAGTTCCCTGATCCCCACAAACTCGCGAAAAGATGGAGATATTTCTCCTAAAGTGGGCCACCTCTTTTGACTTCACTCTACACCTCCACTTCCTAGAAATGAATTTGATCTAGAACACAGATTTCCAAATTGACAGTTCATTCGCACATTCAGCCGGAACAAGCCAAGCTGATTAGTGAACAAATCACTGAAAAGGATCTTTTCATCGGACAAACTTCATAAAAGTCAAAAATACCCGGCTTTGGCTGAGTAAAGATCAATCCACACGCACGATCGCTCGGCTGAGAACCAGAGTTCGTTTACACAAAAGATCCAGCGCTTAAAATCATGCTTGACATTCATGCTCTTTTAAAAGCCAACCCTGTCAATAGAGGCTCGCTCTCAGGCTGTGCACCTGCAGATATTCTTAAACATCACACACACACACACACACTACCCTGAGAGCATGGAAGAGATTGGCTGCACCTTCCTATCCTAAATGTTCCAGTGTTGAAGTAGCTGATTACTGTTTCAGAGGCAGTTAAGACAGTGGGAGGCAGAGGGGGGCAATATCCAGGCCTAAGAAGCTAGTGGGGGCTTATTAAAACAAATTGGAGATTAATTTGCCTCTCCTTAGCAGTCCATTTAATGTTTTTTGTTTGTGAGTGAGGGAGGTGGTGAGGGGGAGCAAGTAGAGGACAACTCCCCACACCCCCTGACCCCCTTTTTTCCATGACCAATTCATCCCCTGTCTGTCAGAAAGGGGTCCTGGTTTAATTCGTCTAGTTTTTTTTTTATTTCTTTCCTTCTTCCTGGAGTGTTGTTACGCTCTGGCTTTTGGCCCTACAACCTCTTTGCTGCTTATTCTTTCAGTGTCTTTGTATGAGGATTGATTCCACCTGCCATTTTTTCCTCCTCTGCATTTGTTTTTGTAGTGATGATTATTCCTCTCTACTCTCTCTCTCTCTCTCTCTCTCTCTCTCTCTCTCTCTCTCTCGATAGAGATGCATCTAGCTAGGCAGGGTAATTTGATTTGCCTTCTCCAGTTGATTGGATTACAAGAGTAACATCCATGTCTGTGCCCTCACCGTTCAGCAAGTCCATGCTAAGAGCATGTTCTCTCTCTCTCTCTCTCAAACACACACACACACACACACACACACAATCAGCCACTAGCCAAAACATACTATAGACTTCTACAGTAAAAGACAAGACATTTCACTGCACAAATGACTTTCTAGTGTGTACTCCTCTGTCCTCTCTGCAGTGGTTGTGTAGTTAATGTTGTATAGTGTTTGTGCAGTATATTGACAGTAGAACAATCTCCAAAATATGGGATGAGATCATTTAAGACAACCCGTGGGTCCAAAGTCGAATGCAAATATGCTCTGGTATAAAAGCAGAAGCCAGGACACGACTAGTACAATATGATTAAGGTTTAGAGTCAATGCTTTACCAAAGTAAGTTAACTGTATTTTACCTTGAACAGCCCATAATACTACAAAAAGCTTCAGGAAAACTGGGGGAAACTTTATATGTAAAGTTCAAGATATACATTTTACAACGAATGTTCTGTACACGGGCGGCGGTGGTGCAGAAGGTAGTGTCGCAGTCACACAGCTCCAGGGGCCTGGAGGTTTGGGGTTTCGATTCCCGCTCTGGGTGACTGTCTGTGAGGAGTTGATGTGTTCTCCCTGTGTCCACGTGGGTTTCCTCCGGGTGCTCCAGTTTACTCCCACAGTCCAAAAACACATGTTGGTAGGTGGATTGGTGACTCCAAAGTGTCTGTGAGTGTGTGTTGCCCTGTAAAGAACTGGCGCCCCCTCCAGGGTGTATTCCTGCATTGCGCCGAATGATTCCAGGTAGGCTCTGGACCCACCGTGTACACTTCCACAGCTGAAATTCTGAATAATAAAGTACTTATAATAAAGTAAAAATACTAAACTAAGCTCATTTTAAAAGTTGTCATTAGGTGTCTCCAGCTCCTATACGGATGGAACAGGGTGTGAACTTGTTGCAGGCATCACATTTGAGTTCAATTAATATATACAAATAAAACAGAACCTACTTCTCTGTTTTCACTCGCATTATTCATAGTCTCAACTTTACCACAATTGGGGATTGTATACTGATTTGTTATAATGTGTCTATGATATATACAATATATAATCTGTCTATGATATAAGAGATACATCTCTTGAGATGTTGATTTGAGTTATTTTAAGGAAGGATTTGACAGATCTACAGAAACAGGCACAGCGTCATATCTGGGAGCTGATGGGACACACGTGCCCACCCACCACATAACAAGCCACTGGAGCCCCTTCGTTTCTCCACATGTGCCATTCATCTGGGGGAAATAAACAGGCTATATATAGATGTGTTCATGGATGTACATTTCCCCGATACTTCCACTGTGTTTCTCCATTCCAGCCGCTGGGGTTTCCGCCCCTCATCTCCCCATTTCTCTTTGATGTCTGCTCTCGGTGCCCTGATGAGATGCAAACTGATGCGCTGATTTTTTGAGCCTGGCCTTCCAATATCCACCACCCCCCCTCTCTATTCAGATGCCTATTACTGTGACCAAAGCGGCATCAAATCTGCTCCGCTCAGCCGCCGTCAGCAAATATGATGGTGTTTGTGCACTGGGCCAAAAACCCACATCAAATGATGCAATCAAATTAATATTGTTTCTGTCACCGTGGGTCTTCTAATGTGCTGATTTCACTCAGTGGTTAATGTTCACAGAGGAAGTGACCACTTGTAATAGCTCTTTTCTGGGGTGCTATATAGAAAAATAAACAACATGGCAATACTCCCGCAACACCCAGAACAACAGCAATGAAGCTCTCTGGAAGGTTTTAAATAATGTCAGTCCACCTTTTCCTTGTAAATAAATGGACAGTTATAGACAGAAAGCCCCAGCAAGACATCAGATGTACACTGTCACATACAAAAAACCCACAAATGTGACAAAGATTAAGGATCCAATGATTTATTTAAGAACAAACAGGAAGTTACCAATAACTTGGTAAGAATAAACATTCATTCATTCATTATCTGTAACTGCTTATCCAATTCAGGGTCGCGGTGAGTCCCGAGCCTACCTGGAATCATTGGGCGCAAGGCGAGGAATACACCCTGGAGGGGGCGCCAGTCCTTCACAGGGCAACACGGACACTTTTGAGTCGCCAATCCACCTACCAACATGTGTTTTTGGACTGCAGGTGGAAACCGGAGCACCCGGAGGAAACCCACACGGACACAGGGAGAACACTCCAAACTCCTCACAGACAGTCACCCGGAGCGGGAATCGAACCCACAATCTCCAGGTCCCTGGAGCTGTGTGACACTACCTGCTGCGCCACCGTGCCGCCCTAAGAATAAACAGAATGAATTAATAGCACAATACTGATACAAACACTGTGAATCAGTTTAAGCAGTCACTGTACAATTATGAATATTAATGCTGTTTACAAGAGCTCAATAATTGGCTAACATCTGTCATTTTATGAGTCTGTAGTTGGTCAGTGTTCAAAAGAGAACTGATTCTATGCTCACAATGTACTCAGGACTCAGCTGTGATGCTATCAGTTTACTGTTTCACAACCGTGTGACAGTTGGTCCACGGTTGTTGTTTCTACAAACTGTGGAGTCTCTCACCGTACTATACAGCTAGATACAGAGCAGGAAAAAAACAGCCTACAATCCATTGCTTAATCACTCCAAACAAAAGCTCGTTAAAGAGTGTGAGTGCGGAGAAAACCCGGTTCATTAATTAAATGTGGTCAGAGTGCCTCTTCCACGCCGTGTCAGGGCGGAGTGTGTGGGCAGGGAAACACGAGCCTTGGCCTGATCTGATTAAGAGCGTGTGTTTACTGTTTATTAAAGAGCCCCACATCAAGTCCCACCTCCACTAGCAGCAACAAGCCTTGGCCTTCTCACACTGCACATGCTTAATACAGATCCTCTGAAGTTCACAGCAGCAGAAAGCAATTTGAATTTGTGAAACAGATTTTCCTTTTATTTACTTTTTCCCTTTCAACGGCCGTGTTTACATAATATTCGTTCAGCGGGAAGCCCAATATTAGGTTTGGAGCGCACCTGCTTTAGCTGCGAGGAAGAGGGCTGTTGATTATGAAGTGGGGCGGCTCAGGGGAAGGTTTAGGCAAAGCTGCACACTTCTGTCAGTACTGCTTTATTAAAGGACTTTGTTCTGCTTGCACAGGCTCTCTCACTTTCTCTCTCAGTTCCTCCCACTCAGACCCCCTCTCTGTCTCTCCTCTGTCTCTGTCTGTATTGGCCACATTCTCTCCATCTCAGGTACTGAAATATATTGATTTATATCATCAGTTCTACACAGGAAACTGCCTGCATTCCAAAGCAGTTGGCAATTTGCTTTCAGAAAAGTCTGGACGCATATGATGTTCCATTAAAATTCAGCGTAGGGTTTTCACTGGTATTAAGTGATGAGTTTGGGAAAGGTAAAATAAAGGTAAAGACCTTGGCAGTCCTCTGGCTTTTCCTAGAATATGCACTGCAATATTTGTATGGGAGGAGTGCATTCATTCTACCCCATCTTTCTTCTACACCCTTTTTTTTCAGATGAATAACAGAAGGCACAACAGTAAGATTCAGTGTTTTGGAACTTTATAAACTGTTTAAACATGCCCTTGACAGCTTAAAATATGCTCTCACTATTTTCTTTCAAGAGAATTCCTGAGCTTAAAGAATGTTTCACTAAAGTATAAGCTCAAGTGAAGTGTGTCCGAAGACCCAAGGGAAGCATGAGGGACTGTGTCAACATTCATAAAACAGCAATAAAATGCACCAGAACTGTATTCACTTCCAATGATAGGTTCTATATTACACATTGCAACTTGTCAAGATGGAAAGTCTTATAGTGAATCTTTTTTACCTAATCTTTTCTAAATCAGTTTTTAAAGCTGTTGTTCATTACTTTACGCAGCTAGAAACCACAAGAAAGGCAACATGTTCTAATTCTAAAGCACATAACCAACCCTCATTTATTTACATTAAAAAAAGAATTCTGAATTAATAATGTAATTGCTTAGCCCTCATGCTAAAGGTCTTGTTTTATTTTCTCCCTAATTATCTTCTGTCTTGAATTCCAGCCATCAGTAACTCTCCCCCTGTCAGACATAGCCCCTTTCCACCTACATGAAACCAGTTCAGTTTCCATTTGCAAACCAAATTTGGAACCATTCAATGTGTTACCACCCACCTAAATTGGTTTATAAACCAGAAAAGTTCATTCCTAGGTGGAACCAATGAACAGTAGGTTTTTCAGTGTGAACCGTGACAGCGTCCATGAACGTGTCACGCTAAAGAAGCTCCAGAAAGAGCTCAGAGCTTGTAATAAAGTGTTACAGTGCAGTGGAGCTGGATATGGTCTGTTGCAGCTTGTTGTATTATCCTCGTTGGAGTGCTGGGTAAAAACCTGTGAACCTGATGGGTTTTGAAATGGGAAAATGTGAAATGACCTGTTATCCGATTTCTGGTTTGGAAAAGTAACAGAGAAATAAAAGGAAATAAAAACAGGGAAATGTGTGTTTTCTGTAGCTGTGTTTAAGACTTCAGGTGCATTGCTTACATATCTCCGCTGTTCAAAAGCTCCAAAATATTCAAACTTCAACAGACAGTGTATCATATCACTCTGAAGCTGGTTGCTGTAAACAATGGATAAGCTATGACGCATTCCTGACTATCTATGTATATTCGGTTCTGGCACTGGTGCGGAATTCGTCCACAGCAGCTCTGTAACCGAGCAACCCCACAACAGCCCCCCACACCAACAACGTATTCTTGTTTCCCATCTAAAGTGGTGGAAATGCGGACTGGTTCACTGGGGAGCTCCACAGTTCCAAGAATCCTGAACGGAACCTGTTCCAGAACCAAAGACCAAAATATTTTGGTGGAAAATGTTGCACAGCACTGGAGACCCAAACACTAGCTCAGATGCTACACAAAAAGGGCAGTTTGTAGCTCCTGTTTTGCTCCTGTTCTCTTCAAACCAAAATTAATAGTGGACATTCATCCCCACCCCTCAAATCTTAGTGGGCCAGAAATAAGGTGACCAATGGAAACGACAGGGACTATCATGTGGAACCCTGTGCTCGGAACTCTTACCTGTATATTCTTTGTCTCTGTGTCTAGTTACCCGTTTGTGTTTTTAGAGCCAACCTTTCCATTACCTGTTCCATAGCATATCGCTCTTCAAGTGCTAATGTGTTAATGTGTATCCCTCAGGAAGATCCATCCGTTCTCTGAAGCTATGAGTGATATTACAGTGGCCAATGACCACTCCAACACTAACATGTGGTAGTTAAAGTTTGGTGATGTGGCAATATTCTAAATGTTGAATAGAGCCATCCAAATATATTATTATTATTATTATTATTATCGTTACACTTATATACCATAGATCGCACACTCAACAACCACTCAAAACATGTTTCATTTCAAGATTTTTGCTCATATCACATCTCTCCCAACACATAAACCTTCCCATCACATTCTCAACCCCATATGGCACCATTAGTGTGGAGTGTGAAAAGAAAAGGAAAACAAGGGATGAACAAATGAATGTGATACTTCTCACCCCAGCCTCGGGAGATGAGAGCGCAGCAGGGTTTAAGCAACGGGCCGCAGCGCAGACACTATGACAACAAGAGCTGCCATCGATTGAAGAGTGGCAAGAGTTTTCAGAGGGATGGGAATGTGAGCTTCATGGAAGCATGAAACACATGCAGAAGATCCTGTGATCCGGAACTCTACAAAGTACTTCATCTGTTAAACATTCACTGTAACACGGGATTCTATAGAGGGGTCACGAAGCAACGGCTTCTTGATTTCAGCGCCCGGCCGCATGGAAATATCTGTCTCCTGCCTTGTTCTGGATGAGTGGGGGAGCTGACTGCTAGTGTCAGGACTGTTCAGACTAATAGGAGACGGGACATTGGGTGGAGAATCCCCTCAGGAAGCTGTTAGCCTCAGCACACTGACTCGGACGGTCGGATCACAGAAGCAGAAATGCCAACGCAGTGCACACTAGGGATGCAGATTTTGGCAAATTCTTTTGACCTATAACTGACCGTCACAGCTCAGAGAATAGGAGTCAACGGACATACGTAAAATTGGGAGCAAAACCCATCAAAATAGAAGTTATGAAGCAGATAGCTGGCTCAGTCATGTTCAAAGTCATTGCCAAATAATTGATTCTCATATATTAAGGAGAGCATGCATCAAAGTGTTCTGTATCAGTGCACTGAGATATTAAAAAGTAATCCCTGAATGGACAGAGAAATACATGGCAGGATCTAATAATAATATGTTCCAAATTAAATGGCCAAAACCGTTGATGAAATGAGCTCAGTAGGTATGGAAAGCCATGACACACAAAAAGAAAGAAAAATCATCAAATTGAAATTGCAAAACTTACACTGAAACTGTACCTCCTCATTTAACCAATCCCTGGCAGTGAACGCACACCCCCACCCCAATGGAGGGTAGTCATTTCCGCTGTACGTGGAGCAGTCGGGCATTAGGCCACGACTGCCTGCCTCTGCCATATCTTTCTCTATAATTTTGAACACCCATGTGTTCCATCCTCACGCTGTTATGGATAATAGTTTCTCTCAGGGAATACTGAAGGATTTATCAGTGTTTAATTGTGATTTGAAGCTGTGCTATTGAACATGTAATTTAAAAATCGTTCTCATCTGGAACAACAAACTTCAAATCGATACAAACTGTTATTTAATGAAAAGCATTTGTTTGTTTTTTTACTGATAGAATTTGTCACATCCTGGCACTTTCTTGTTTGTTTTTCCCTTCCATGTGGCTCTTTCTGTCTATCATTGTTCATATCTCCGCCCTTGTTCCACCCTAGCTCCACCTTGGTTCCGCCTCCTTGTCATTGTCCTTCATTATCTGTGTCAGGTATTTCTTGTTAGTTCTTGTATTTAAGTCCTCTTCTCTCACTTCCTGGTATCGGTCATTGTGTTTGTGTTTGTGTTGTTGTGTTGCTCTAGTCAAGTCGTGTCGTTTCCTTCTGTTTCCTTCCTTCTCCCTGTAAAGCCGTGCCGTAGTCATTCATACTCATTTGTATTGTATTGTTATTGTAGTGTTTGTTCCTCTAGCTCGTTTCTCGTTTCTCGTTCTCGTTCGGTTTCTTGCCTGTTTCATGCCCCAGTCCTATAGTGTTGTTTCGTGCTCTTTTTCTGTTTCTAAGTAGTGTTTCTCATCAAGTTCGTTTGTTGTGTTATCTATATAATAAATTCTGTGCTGTAGCGAGTGTGTCCGCCTCCGTAAGTCCACCCTTCACGTCCCCGTGACAGAATTCATCCCGAGACAACAAGAGTGGCCTCCATACATACACAAGAGACAAACTTGGGGACAGTAATGATACCAGGTAGGCATCCTGACACATCACAACTTTGATTAGCATGAAACAGCAACACACACACACACACACACACAGCACTCACCTTTTCTAGTTGCTTTATTCAAAAATTATTTTCAAACCACTTTTCTTGTTCGTTTGCCACATTTTCTTTAGTTTACCTTTTGTTTTATTCTGCTCTTCTTACATCTCTCCCCCTCACTCACTGTCACTCTCCTTGCCCTACGCTGAATGTGGAGAAGCAGCTATTAGTAAGCACTTCATTCAGGCATAAAATTATACCCGTGGGCCCCATAAACAACAGAGCGCTTTGGGAAGATTAAATCTGTATGTGTAAGTGTGTGTGTGTGTGTGTGTGTGTAAGAGAGAGAGAACAATTACAGGGCTGCCAAAGGTCCATAAAGACTTTCAGTCCATTGACTGTCATGGTAGCAACCTACAAAGCAACCTCATCATCTCAGTGACAACGCAAGAACAAGATGGACCCAGGCCACTCAAGCAGAACTCTGGGCTTCACGTGCTTTGGTCAGTACACACTCATCAGAACAAAACTGTAATGTATAAGAGGTAAATGAATGTATGTGCAAAGTCACACGTCTGTTTCAATCTTTGTTTCAAGTCTTCTGCACATTTAAGATTCACAACTGTTGATTTGCTATAGAGGGTATGCGCTGACGTCCTTTAAAAGTGCTTAACAGATTCCTCAGATCCACGAAGAATGTATATGGTTCTACATAGTACCATACAGCACCAAAAAAAGTTAGGTTATTGTTATGATGGCAAGCTTGTAACAGCAGGAGAACTCTTTTAGGTGCTATTCTGAACCATTTGACACACAATTTGATAGATTTGACATATAGCCATTTACAATATAATTTCCATTGATCTGAGGAAACATTTTTTTCACAATGCAGCTAATGGTCCTTTAAATGTTCATGGTTCTGTATTGAACCACTGTCATTACTGAAAGACCCTTGGCAAACCATCTTTTTAAAGAGAAACGGACTAAAACAAGCTATGACATAACTAAATTAAAGGCAGTTAGACTTCACAGTGAGGGAAGGATAGACATCTGTGCAGGTAAAACCCAAAAGGAATAAGCCTTGTCTAGCTGCAGAGAAGATGGGGACAGTTTTTACAGCCCATTACACGTGTACGGAAAGCCTCAGAGAGATGTGTTCACATGTAGCAGTGTTAATGTTTGCAATTATGAATGAGTACACACAGCTTGTACTTCACTGCAAAGTCTTGGCTTCCCTGTTACGTAGCATTCGCTCTCCTGTAAAAGGACAGCTCTGGGTTCTTGATGAATCTATTTTTAAAGTCAAACTGCACGCTGCCATTCAGTCTTTCTGCCCCTCAGTGGGTGTAAAGCAGTGTACTGTACTGTCTCCCCATGTGCTTTGGCTTTGCAGTGTTTTGGTTTAGGTTCTGGCTCCTCCGTCTGTCCCGGTTATCTGTTTTACTTGAGAGTGGTGGGTTCCTATAGGGACCGAGTACTCTCAGGTGTTTCTTATGTATTTAAGCATGCTACTTAAATACATAAGAAACAGAGACATAGAGACTACTGTCCTGTCTCTAGCCTGACACCGAATGTCTCATTGTGAATGTGCCTATGGTATGTGTTTTTATCTAACTTCACTAATTCAAACAAACTACGTTCAGATGAAATTTATATCAGGTTATTTGACTGGACTTTGTTTATTGTGTGTGTTTGGATGTGAAAAATTGAAAACAATATTTGGAGGGGGCGCCAGTCCTTCACAGGGCAACACACACATTCACTCACACCTAAGGACACTCCGGAGTCACCAATCCACCTACCAACGTTTGTTTTTGGACTGTGGGAGGAAACCGGAGCACCCGGAGGAAACCCACGCGGACACAGGGAGAACACACCAACTCCTCACAGACAGTCACCCGGAGCGGGAATCGAACCCACAACCTCCAGGAGCTGTGTGACTGCGACACTACCTGCTGCACCACCGTGCCATTCTTGCTGCTTCTATGAAATGACCTATAGCTATTGTCTGTTGCTAGTTAGTTCACCGATATGAGAAAACGCCAAGCCTCAGAGAACAGATGTAGAAAATGAGGCCATTTGATTTCTGTTTTCCATTACTTGTAAAAGAAGGTATTCTTATGATTCCAATGTGTGCCTTTCTCTACAAAGTCTGCCAGTCCAGGAGTGTTGAGTAGAGAGCAGGGTAACGTGTGTGTGTATGTGTGTGTGTGTGTTGACGGAGGCGGATACTGCTGCTGTCTGGAGCCTCAGCGTGATTTCGCTTTTAAAACACACTTAATGCCAGATGACTGTTCAGATAAGACTGCCTGTTCTGCCATTAAATGCCAGCCATTTTCGTACACTTACGGAAATCACTGCGGATTTGCCTCTGACTCCGTAATTGTAATCGCATTAGACATGCAATCACAAAGGGAGGCAAAAAAAGAGGCATTCTCCAGCGATTCAATTATTCTTTGATTTCTTTTTCTTTCTTGAGGATGAGGCTGTTGTGACACCGAACGAAAAGGGAATAGAGAGAAAGAGAAAGAAACAGAGAGAGAGAGGAATGAAAGACAGTGCGACTCTGCTGCTGGTTTCTGGTTCCCCCCAGCATGGATTGGGCAGATTTGACTGCAGGTCTCTGGGGATGGAGTGTTGCTCAAACAGGTGACATTTACAAGTGTTCCACTCCATCCTCTCTCATCACAACCTGCTGCTTCCTCTTTCCATCTCTTTCCAGGGCTGAGAGATCAAAACAAAAACACAGATTTCTTCATATCTTTAGATACTGATGAGACAAAAATCTGTGCAAAAGTACAGTACAGTGCTAAAATATAAAGTAATTATTTCATCAGTAGTTATTTCTCAGGAGATTACTACACAAGGAAGGAGAACTGTAAAAGAAAGAAAAGAAGAAAACAGTTGGTTCCAAAACTGTAGCTGATTAAAATGCATTGATTGAAATGGCCTGTCACCATAAGAAAAAACTTCCAAAACTGTCATCTTAAAGAGAATCTTCACTCTTGTTGCACATACTACCACTGAGAGGAGGCAGCACTGATATGGATCTGAAAGGATGTGTACCAGTAACAAGGCATTTTTTTAAAAAAAGGAAACACAAACGTAGCCATGCTACAGTTCTGTCTTCTTGGATACATCATTATTCTAGTTTTTCTACCCATTCTTCAACTATTTTGTCTATATTAGTGTTGACGGTGAAATTACGGTGAAAGGACAATCATTCATTCATGTTCTGTTCCATCCATCCATCCTATTTAGTCTTGCAGTTTCACCTAACCCCACTGGCACCGTTAAAGCAGGCCACAAGTACCTAGTAGATGTACTGACAATACGGCTGTGTACCTTTCACATATGATCAGATACTGGACCAGTAATAAAAATAATTATATTTCTGTTGTAAAAAATAGTGTCATGAGATTTACTTAGAGACACAAATCAGACGGCTAAAGGTAAAGCTGTCTGTGTGTACTGAGTGAACAAAATGAGATATAATAGAAGAAAAAGATGTATGATACGAAGGAGCGCGTATTTTCCAGTGTTCTTTCAAACTGGATTACTTGCCCAAAGACTTTAGCTTTTTTTCATTCATTCATTCATAGTCTGTAACCGCTTATCCAGTTCAGGGTCGTGGTGGGTCCAGAGCTTACAAAGAATCAGTGCAGAAATGCCAACAATGCAGAAATGCCAACCCTTCACAGGGTAACACACACTCACATCTACGGACACTTTTGAGTCGCCAATGTTTTTTGACTGTGGGAGGAAACCGGAGCACCCGGAGGAAACCCACATGGACACGGTGAGAACACACCACACTCAGTCACCCGGAGCGGGGCTCAAACCCTCAACACCAGCACCCTGAATCTGTGTGTCTACGACACTTCCTGCTGCGCCACCGTGCTGGCTGACTTTAGCTTTAATGTAGGCCTATATTTTGTTTTTGACTTGGTTGTTGCTCCAGTCAGAAGTGTTGCTATGACCAACTTGCATTTTGCCTTACAAATGCAGTCAAGTGCCGTTTAACTTCCTTCCAGTCAACAGATCAATGGCCATTCATGTTAACAGTAGTCTTAAAAATTATAGTGTGCAGTGGCTACTGTTGACATTCTTACCTAGTTCATACAGGGACATGTAGTCAGTCATGCAGTGTGTCTGGGACCTTTAAGAAACTGCTGAATGTGACCAGTGTCTGGTGTGCCAGCTTTATCTTAATAAAGTTTTGCTCTTCTCAGTGACATTCCAGAAAACTCCTTCAGTGGGAAATAAAATTTGTATTTTAAAACCAGAGCAGATACAAAATGCAGACCTCCAGCACAAAATAGCCGTTTGTAAAATCTCCAAACTCCGTCTCACAACGGGCACTTTTTGAAGTTACGCCATGGTGTTTTGAAGAGGATCAAAGCCTCCTTGGATTGGTGGCCAACAAAAAAACCCCAGCGAGAGCTGGACACTGAAAGAAGGAAAACTCTGTTGTAAGAACTAGGGAATCTGTGAGAACAGAAAAACAAAAACAACACGTGAATACACAACGAGTAAACAGCGCTTAACGTTACCACTGTTGTGGTTTTTAAAGCCTGCTATTCCCGTCAGAGATGGGGTTGGGTGATATCAGCTGTTACATTTCATGGCGGAGCTGTGCTAGTGGATAAGTGACCGGGGAAAGCGCATTGAGCCGTGCCTAGCCGAGTTGAGCCGATGCCATGTAGTGGAAAAGCACCATAAGTGACTTGGTAATGTTCAGTCAATGTTCATTTCAGTCAGCGTCCTGTTTCATAGAACATAACATGGACGTTAAACAGCACATGACTGGGTAGAGAGCACTGTCTGCAGCAAGTTTTGAGAAAGTCAATTGCCATTGCCCTGACTGTGTGTTACATTTGAACCTAAATTTAGCACAGACCGATTTGATGTGAATCGGTACTCAGTAGAATAGATGTAATTTAGTGTGGTCCCTTTAAATACTGACTATGGTACCCAACCCTTACATTATGCCATACAGAATACAGCAAGATATGATGGAATTTATGACAATGGTGTTAACATTTCAAACTGACAACACCTAATTATAGTTAGAATTCCATCCTTACTACAACACATTGTTATTGTGCAACCCATCTGGACTGCAGTTCTTCTGGCCTCAAAGCTCCTGACATGCCCCATCTCCTCTGCAAAAAGCCTCCTCATAAAAGTATGCTTCTGTACCAATTACACATGAATTCCATGAAATCCTTATGACAACTAGAACCCACTGAAGTGTCAGTCAGTGGAGCACACTGGCACTATGTTGCTTGCCTTAATGTGGACTAGTCAGCTGAAATTCCACCAAAAGCTCAAGTAAAGTAATAGCAGTGCAGCCTTGAAGCTTTGGGATGCAGAGGAAATTTGAAGCGACAGGCTGTTTTAAATGAGACGGTGTTGTTCCACTGCCAGGCAGTTTGCGCACACTAAGAATGTGTGAACTGGTCTGTGTGTGTGTGTGTGTGTGTGTGTGTGTGTGTGTGTATAGAGGAGGCAGGATGTTCTGTATTCTCTCAAAGAACAATTAACAGGGGTTTGCCAGAGTAAGTCTTCATCCTGTCATACGCCTGAGATCTGAGGGTTAGACAGAGGCATAGAACTTGTTCTCTGTCTGAGCTTTCAAACACAGCAGGAACAATTGCAAAGAAATTACTGCTCAAACGGTGCCTGTGTCTCCTCAATTCAGCTCCTCACCATCTGCAACATGCACAAAGGAGGTCTGCCAATTGAAAATGTGTCTACAATCTGAAAAGTAAACCCCTATTGTACAGGGCATTATGTCTACATTGTCACAGTCTCAGTACAGGCCTTAGCCTTGTCCCCACTGCACAGGACAATCAACCAAAAGCTACAGTATATTTAAAGTGATCTTTCAATGAAAAGTCATACATCTCAAACAGTCTCTGGAGGGAATAAATAAAAATAAATAACCCTTGCTAGAAGCCCGATGTACCAAACAAATGCCAAGACATTTGGGTTTACAGATGGTCACCTCTGTTTTTGGCACTGGGGTGTTCTTCGTTCATTTTAATAATTTTAGCATTATGCAGACTTTTATAGCTATGCAGTAATAACAGTATGTGATACAGGGTCAGAAACTACATGAGCAAGTTTATCTCAGACATGCATGTGAGGCCTTGCTTCAAATAAGGAATACATCATACCAGAAATAGGGAGGCATACTACAACACAAAGGATCAGTTTCTCAAGTTTGAGCAAGAAATCAAATAACATAAATCAATTTTTTTTACTCACCAAACGTGGCACCTACTTGTGAAGTCTTTTCCTCACTGTCTCCAAATGTTGCTACTGGCAAGGAATTTATGGGAAATATCTGCCTCGACACCATCAACTTCAAGAGTATTTCTCCCATTTCTCCATGATGTGCTCATCTTTGAAAACACCTGGGAGAGGGGAGAACATCTGCAGTAGCTGGTAGGTGATGGCATTATCACATAATGCCATCAAGGTATATGTTCTGACATATGTGTGAGTCAATGACAAAAAATAAATCCAACATGAAAACGTTAACTAGGTCACCAATGAAAAAGGGGGAAAAACTGCCTTATTGAACCTCACTGGACGGAAGACTCCGAGCTGAAACACCGGACTATCTGGCCTAAAGCTGAAGGCCTGTCCACTACACGCTTAGACAGTGCCAATGAGTGGTTCACTTACTCAGATACAAAGCAGAAGTCTTACATTTATATTTCGCTGCTGCCCACTGAAAACGCATGCATGTCCAATATAGTAACTTTATAAAAAAAAAAAAAAAAAAAAAAAGATTAACTGTCAATGGAAGCCAATGTGAAAAGTAATTTTGGAGCATTTCTGTTTCTCCGTTTGTCATGAAATATTCACCCAATGTGAAGGACAGATGCTGTGCCCAGATAGTAAACTAAAAATAGACAAAAATTAAGATTTTTCTTTGGACAGCGATGATTTATAACAATTAGTAGGAGATCTTATCCAGAGCAACTGATAAAAGAGCTTTGTCATCTTGTTCAGAGAATACACCCTCACCAGAGCAGATAGGGTTAACATCCAACTAACAAGAGATAGATATTGTGCTGAACCCTTAAGAGTGCGCAAAGGCCGAATCCAAATAATTCTGATACCTGGGATAGAGAAACAAACTTCCCAAAGAGTGCCCAAAGAGTTCAGTCTTCAGTCTGCATTTGAACACAACAAGTGTAAGACACCAGTGTAAGTTCCACCATCCACAGTCTGGGAGCCAGGAAAGTCTTGAGAAGAGTCTTGATGGACCCTCCTGAAGTATTGTGGCTAAAGCTGAGCCTTAATTAAAACTTAAAACACTCCAGGTACAGACCAGGTTTTGACCATTATCATGGTGTAAGGTGGATCTGCTCAATTCTTGGCTTTGTAGGTGAGCATCAGTGTTTTAAATCTGATGCAAACAGCTAGGAAGCCAGTGCAGGGAAAGCAGCAGTATGTCTTATCTGATAGACTGCATTTAACACCAGGAGAAAACTGTGTCCATTCAATTTTTTTTGCCAAACTATGGTTTTAAAACAAAGCCCAGACGGCATGGAACAGGAGCAATGTGCTTAAGAAAGGCCAATTACTCTGACACAGTCGGACAAGCATAACGCTGGCAGATTCAGCCAGGCTCTTGTGGTCCGTTCTGAGTGCACCACGCATTCCCCAGCAACAAAATGACTTCAAATGCTTTTGCTACATGATTAGAGATGCTTCGAGCTACACTTGCCCATCTCCCCATACAAGCCTTTCTGTGTACTCCTCTCGCTCCCTGTTTTCTTATCTGATCCACTAGTACACAGCAAATTGAGTGTATATCAATTGAAAGCGGCTGGGTTCTCTCTCCCTGCTTTATTTTGCCAATAGGCACCGCTGAATAATTGATGGATATAGCATGGCGGTGGGTTTGCTGCTTGTATAGACCGCCTCTAATTTCCATCTTTATGCAGGCATATTTATCTGCATCCTCCTCCAAACTGTGCAGATGTCAGAAAGAATGTGTTGACCCAGTAACACTCCAGGGAATTCAGTCCCTTCTGGGAAATATATTACATACTTTCTGTCAAAACACGTGTGGTTGGATAAGTATGCATTTCACTGATGGACCCACATCTGTGCGCATCCCATAGCTGCGCTTCCATTGGCCATTACTTCACCATTCATTTTTATGTTTCAATGAGAACATGCCGTCTGGTCGCATTGCAGGGGAGATGCTTGAAAAATGAACACAACCCACTGTGCAATAAACACAAATGAAATGAAGTACAGCCTGCGTAGTGCATAAATATGTGCTCCGATTTTTCCAATGCAGTGCAGAGACACTGCTTGCTATTTACTCACAGAGTGAACAGGGCTTGAGAAACGTTACAGAGGCAGTGGAAGAAGGGTTAAATTTAAATGCAGTATTCAAGTCCTAAACACATAATGACACATCGAAACTCGGTGCTGTGTGTCTCCAGACACTCGCTCACACACACAGTAATACATAATGCAGTACAGGATTTGCTTGAGTCATAGCAAAAACTCTTCATTCAAAATATGAGAGAGAGAGAGAAAGAGAGAGAGAGAGAGAGAGAGAGAGAGAGAGAGAGAAAGAGAGAGAGAGAAAGAAAGAGAGAGAGAGAGAGAGAGAGAGAGAGAGAGAGAGATATTCCTCTGTGAATAAGAAGCAGGACCCTATTTCACACTACATGAGATGTGACCTTTTAGAAATAGCATTGTCTAAAAATGTGTCCCATCTCTCTCTCTCTCTTTCATATAACACACACAGGCAATGAATAACAAAATGACACACTCACGCACACAAAAAAACCCACCACACTGAACACACTCTCCATCTAATGCCCGACACTAAGCCCCCACCCACCAGCACGTGCTGCACAGACTCCATTAAGCTTCCAGCAACAGCCACATTACCCTTTAACTCCCAGAGAACCCTGCTGTTAACGTTCAGAGAAGTAATGATAATGCGTATGAGTACGTGTTAGTGCATTAATACGGATATATAACTGAAACGTTATAATGCTGCGAATGGAAATTCTTTATAAAACGCTTTTGGACTCTAACTTTGGCCTCTCAGTTTAAATTAAAGCTGATTTTGGGTCTGTGACTCGAGATGTACCAGTTATTAATTTATAGGGATAATTCTGATTTGTTTACAGCCAAACTGCCCAATGTGTCCCTTTTTGTCCTGACAATAATTAGCCTTTAATATTTAAACCTTAATGTTCACACTATGGGAGCTGAAATAACACACACAGCACACTAGAAGGTTTCCAGTCCATTATTACACAAAGCCGTATACTTAATGACACTATTTGCTCTTTCACTGACCAAACTGTTAATTGAATTTACAATCACACTTTCTAAAATAGTAGAGACAGCAGCAAATAAGAGGGAACAGTTTATAGAATATAAAGTTATACCTTCTGCAACATTCCACAAATAGCAGGCAAATATATAAAATGAGCATCCACCAAAAACTCTTTGTAAAAAGTCATAGCTAACAACATTGTGTCAAAAACTTCTACCATTCATAATATTTTGAAATATTCAGGAAATCTCTGTCAACGTAATGCAAGGCCAGAGATGTATTACACAAGGAGAGAGTCATATATGGAGTCATATATAGGTACATTAGAAAAAAAAATACTGCCATTCATGTCACATCTTTTTCTGGGAAATCCATGATTATTTCAGCAGGGCTATGACTAATCTTGCATTGCCAGGCTTTCAAGGGAGAGTGTGGTGTCTTCCATCACTTAACATCTCCAAGAACTACTTTCTACTGCAGAAAACAGAAATCTGACTGACACGTATAAGAACCAATCACAGGTCTGCTAGTTTGGCATGATTAGGGTGACCAGATCTGAGGATGACTACTGAGGTGCAGACTGACCAATTAAATGTTTACAGAGAGGGTTGTCGACCAATAACGGTAGCTCTACAGTCAGACCGTCCAATCAGAAGATTTTAGGCTACTTCACCACGCCCCCTTCTCACTCAAGTGAACCAATCGGAGTAGGGGAGGGCGGGACTAGTTTGTGAACGAAATGCTTCTCGAAGTTCTATGTAAGCGCTAGAAAAACATAATACTGGATGTTTGTGAAATTCAGCCCTGACATTAAGAGGACGTCTGGTCACCCTAGGCATGATGTGCAGAAGGAGGCGATTCACATCGGACCAATACCAGTATTAGTACGTATACGCAGATGGACAGAAAGCCAATCAGAATGCAACTGATAGAATCCTGATAGTGAGGCCAGGTTTGTGAAAGCATCAGACTCTCCATCAACTTGTGGACAGATCATCTGTGCTTGAGACTAGACAATGCCAGGCCCAATTCTGTACGTGCTACGACTGTGTGACTTTATACACAGTGAGTGTGGTTGCCTGGCCTGTTTGCAGTCCAGAGGTGTGTCTGATACCACAACATGGAAATACAAATCAGACACTAACTACTAGGGAATGCTGAACACTACAACAATTAATATCCTCAGCTCCCAAACAACTATATACATTATCAATAGAAAAGCTAATGTCCCAAATATTTGGAGTATGTTTCCATGAAATAGAAATCTCTTCCTTTTGTCAGTTAAATAAAGGTTAAATAGAATGAACAAATCACAGATCCTTGATTTTATTGCATGATTATTGGGGACTGTAAATTACTCATTTCATTTGTAGCAGATTATATTTGAGTACATTGCCAATCACTGGTGATGAGTAACAGAAATCATACTCCGATCAACCATAACATTATGGCCACCGCTTTGTTTCTACACTCATGGTCCACCCTCTCAGCTACACTGACCAGACTGGAGCAGTTTGATCTACAATTACAGACCTACCACCCTGTTCCTCCAGAGTCAGGACCCCCACAGGACCACCACAGAGCAGGTATGATCGTTATTAGTGCTGCAGTGATACTGACATGGTGGTGGTGATAATGTGTTTTGCACTGACACAGGTGGATCAGACACAGCACTGCTGCTCAAGTTTTTAAACACTGTCCCCCCTATTATGGTTGATGGGTGTATGAATGAATGTACTGAGCAATGTATGAAGAAATGTAGCTTTTCTAGTATGTGTTCATCAGCCCCTACAGTTCTCTGGATTTGCAGGGCTTGTTTTTTTATTATTATTATTATTATTATTTATTTTTTACACTTATGGCTCTCTGTATATGGGTATATACAACTTGTCAATCAGAGGCAGTCTGTCACTCCTCATTCTCAGCAGGATTTTGGAGCAGAACTGTTATATCAAACCCACATTAGAGGAGAGTGTGTTGGAGAACAGCCCTTAAGTCACGCTGCATGGAGGCCTAATTGTTATAGAGCCTACTGCTGCAGAAGCAGAGGTAGCAGGAGCCTGGTGAGAGCATTTAAACACACATGGAACCACACAGAGCTCCTCTGGAGTGATCCAGCACACTGGCTGCTTTAGGTCAAGTACAGGAATGGCTTTGATGTCTGTGTGGTGCTTAGCTCAGTGTGGCATATTTATTAAGTGGTGCTATTACTGAGGCACCCAAGAAAATGTTTTTGGCTAGAATGAAACTGAAATTCAGGTCATATGTAACTCGAATTTTGAGGTTGCAAATTTTGCCAGTCAGACAAGTATCGACTGAAGGTAGTGCTGGGCGATATGAGCGCAAAGCAATATCACGATTAATTGCATATTTTACCTTGATTACGATTAATGAACAATTATTTTGTTTTTGTATTTTTGATAGTTCAGTGTCGATGCTCGTACTGTAAATATATTCCAGTAGTAAAGCTGGGTTATTTTTTTTCTAATGTTGTTGGTAGCTTGTTTCTCTCATTTTTGAGCACTGTTTATATTTGGTGTGTGATTGTGCTTTGGTCGCTGAGTGTTTACATTTGACTTCTTTTTGTTCGTCTTAATTGTCGTCTTAATTACAGTTAAAATACAACATGTCCAAACCACAGACACTGTGTTTTTCTTTTTTTTCTTTTTTGATACAAGCTGCTTGAATCGCTTGGTCAGCTTCGGCATTTAGGTGGAGACATAACAGAATAAAAATTATTGATATAATCGATATAGACAAGATAGTCAATTTGAAGTTTTGAATGTTGATTCACGATGCACAGTCCTAATTGAAGGCATTATTAATAGAATAAAATGCATTGTGATCTCTAAACCACTGACTTTTAGGTGGGCCTAGACAAAAGTCAGTGGGCACACAACAATTGGTCCAAATTAGAGTTGCCTGTGGCTACGCCCCTGCTCCACACTACACTGTCTATTTATCTACTTTTGTTTTGCTTCCCCCAAGTACTTATACCAAGTTGGTTTGGTATCAGACATAACATAAAATCTAATAGTTTCCGCTATTCTATTAAAAACACTAACTGCTGAAAAATGATGTCATCATCTGTTCAATTTATTTCAATTTCAGAAAATAAGCAATTATTCATTCATTCATTATCTGTAACCGCTTATCCAATTTAGGGTTGCGGTGGGTCCAGAGCCCACATGGAATCATTGGGCGCAAGGCGGGAATACACCCTGGAGGGGGCGCCAGTCCTTCACAGGGCAACACACACAGTCACACACACATTCACTCACACCTACAGACACTTTTTTTGAGTCGTCAATCCACCTTCCTACGTGTGTTTTTGGACTGTGGGAGGAAACCGGAGCACCCGGAAGAAACCCACGCGGATACGGGGAGAACACACCAACTCCTCACAGACAGTCACCTGGAGGAAACCCACGCGGACACGTGGAGAACACACCAACTCCTCACAGACAGTCACCCAGAGCGGGAATCAAACCCACAACCTCCAGGCCCCTGGAGCCCTGTGACACTACCTGCTGCGCCACCGTGCCGCCCAAAATAAGCAAAAATTAAATCTTCTCTGTATACAGTGTTCACTTATTTGTACTTTTTAAAAATCAACAAAGCATGTAATTTGACCAAGAGCAACCCCAATTATGCATACAACTGTGAAAGTAAACAATCCCACACATAAGCAGCAGATCCCAACAGACTGGCGCAATCCGTAGAGTAGTGGTACAGTATGTTAGGTAGCTTGTAATCCAGGCTCAGTGCTCTAATCCCTGTCCTTTAGAGCCATATGAAGCCTCTCCCTGCAGCAGACAGGCGTGCTGATACTGTATTAATGCCAACACACAGAGAAAACTTTCACCTTGTGTGTGTGTGTGTGTGTGTGCACGTGTGACACAGAGACTGATGGTGTTTGTGTCCTTCCAATTGTCTACAGCCTTGCCCTTATTTCAATTTCAATTTCCATAATAACTCATTATGATATTTAACACAGCTTATTAAAGTAAGTGACTCATCTGGCTGTGTGTGGATGAGCGGAGGTTTCTTTTAGCACTTAATGAATATTCAGATGTAGAGTGACAGAGGGAAGGGGGTGTTTCATCACCCTCACTTTTTTCTAACACACAAAAACACACATGCGGCCAGTCAAAAGATTGGGTGCACTTCTACTTCTTATAAAATAATGAAGATTTGATTTTCAGAAGACATGCACCATTAAGCCCTGTGAAGGACTGGCACCCCCTCCAGGGTGTGTTCCCGCCTTGCGCCCAATGATTCCAGGTAGGCTCTGGACCCCCCCACGACCCTGCATTGGATAAGCGGTTACAGATAATGAATGAATGAATGAATGCACCATTAAGAATCACAGTGCCAAAAAATAAATAAATTAATTAAACATGTAGGGATGAGAACTACATCTCCTGGATCTGTGAAATGAAACACTTCTGTGTTCACCTGGATAAGGAGTACAATAAGATCATCAACCATCATGAAATATCAAAATCCATCTTCTGAATATCACAACCCTCTAAGCTTTGGTCGTATCGTCACTCAGCATGTTAGCTAGTGCTGGCACCTGTTACCTGCCATGGCAGAATCGACCAGTTAGAGTTAGCTATCTAGTGGCATTGTACCAAGGGCGTAGATTTGCTCTTGACATTGGTGGGGACCTGTGAATCCACCCCTCCATCCCACACACACACACTGTTTTTTTTTTCCTCTTTGATATAATACATATGCTATTCAATGTGCTTTTAAACTATTCTAAATAACAATTCATATTTTAATTCATAAAGGATATAATATTAAATGAATATTAAATGTCAAAGCCCAGCATTGCAATTAACGTTATTATGCTGGACTCATTTCATTAGCGAACTTGACTTTGTGACTTGCACGTTTCTTTGAATAATAGCTCCTTATGTCCACCTTCTGGTGGGGACACGTCACATCCGTCCATGCTAATTCTACGCCCTTGCATTTTACCATTATTAGTTCATCAAAAAGATGTCCTGGCTGTCTTCACACGTCTCAGATAAAGCATTTGCTACTGTTTGCCACCTACAAGTTTCCATTTCAAACTATTATTCCATGCACAGGTCCTGAAAAACCAAACATGTTTGCTTCTCATCTCAATAACATTATTATTCTCAGCAGAGGATATCACTGCTCATGAAAGGGGCTACCTTTGTCAGTTTTTCTTTGGCTTTGCATATTCATTGGTATTGCAAGTCTAGGACTCCTCAAACTTCTGACAGGCAGAGTGCACACATACAAAATGACTGCATGAGAGCAGGTTCATGTCCCTGAACAGCTGGATGAGGGTGATCGGATGCTATGCTATCCACTGATTAATTCATGTGTTGTTGCTTCTCCGTGGAGAGGCGGGTGGAGTAGGGGCTCTTAATAAACCGTGACAGTTGTGATTGTTTGGGTTTGAATATTGGAAGAGGACATGAGTGTTAGAGAGAGAGAGAGAGAGAGAGAGAGAGAGAGAGAGAAAGAGTATAAATATATATATATATATTTTTTTTACATGTGAAGGTTCTTGCGAGATTTTTAGGCTCATATGTTTTGAATAATTGTGCTATGTCACGCCGGGATGAGACAAGTAAAGAGACAGAAGCATGCGAGTACACAGATATAATAAGACTAGTTATACGCAAGCCGATAGAATGAACACAAAGTTGATTAAGATGAAAACGAACTGCAAACAGAGACTAAAAAAAAAACCTAGAAAAATGTAAAGAATGTAAAAATCCCCAGGTGAGCAAGCCAAGGGTGACAGTGGCAAGGAAAAACTCCCTCAGCTGAGGATGAGTCCATGAGAACTTCAGTGTAGGGCGGGCAGCTCCAAGGCAATTGGTAGTGACTGGAGCGTGGGCAGCTGGTCTGAGGCGTGGAGGAGGAGCTCGACAATCATCCATCAGCGTCCAGACGGACAGGTGGGCGGTCGTTTACTCAGAAAAAGGTAAAGGGATGGAATTAGTTTTGATCTGATTGGGTGAATGTAAAGCAGAAAATGTGAATATATCCAGAGTGTGGCTAATGAGAGCTTTAACTAAAAGGAGAGCAGCAGAAGGACACACAGAGGCAGGAGCATCCTGAAACACTGGCATCCCTCTGCTCCACCGTCAACAAACCTAAGTGATCGTGTGAAGCGGCAGCACGACAGCCCATGTAGGGCTTTATACGTTAATAACAGAATTTTGTAATCAATATGGAATTTAACATGTGAATACAGGCTGACTCCTGGCTGGAAAGATTCTCTCCCTCTGGGTCGCTCTCATTTAGGGGCAGACATTTCAAAGTTGATTTCAATTTTTCATAACATTATTCAAATATTAATTAAAAAATAGCCTTCACTACTCATTCCCTGACCATGACTCCACACAAAGTCTTTTTATTAACTCCGCCAGTCTATTACTCTGATTATAAAATACTAATATCTTAATGTGCTCTGAAATGTGTTGAGAAGGCTGCTGCTTGAGTATGAGCCCTGCAAGTAGCTAACAGAAGCTCAGTTGCTAGCCGCAGAAATGTCTTCTTCACCTGACAGACTAGAGCCTGGGCCCTCTGTAAGTTTTACAGTGCACTCTGGTGTAGTAGAAAGTTTAGATGTGCTTTTTTTCAGACATATGGTACTTAAATGAGAAACACTTTGCTTATTTGCATACAACCGACTGTCCAAATGTATTATTTGTTTAGCAAATATTTGTAAATATTTGCGCCCATCCCTAGAGACTATGGCTCAAAAATCATTCCATCAAGCTTCAGCTCTGCTTCATTTCTAAATTCACTTGATTCCTCCCCCATCCCCTATCCATCACCTTAGACCCTCACTCTCCATATATCCCTCTCCCGGAATTTCTCCTCTTGCTCTCCTTCTCTTTCTCACCCCTGCATGTCTTTCTTCCTCCTCCATCTCTCCAGGGCTTGCAAGGCAGGTGATGCAGAGAGCTGGACTGAGTGTGTTTTGAGGCCACAGCTCTCTGTTACTTAGCAACATGCTGGAAGGAAAAAAAAAACGCCTGAGTCATTGGCTTTCTCTCCAGCAAAACAGGGCTGACCACTGTGAGGTCAGGTCAAAGATCATCCCAGCCTAGGAAAAAACTTCAAACCAAAACAGAAAAATGTATGAAGCTTCCCTTCTTGCCTTTGTCTCGCAGCTAGTCTGAGGATCAATCACCTATAGTTAACAGCGTGGGCGATGTCCAGACAGCTCATATTCTGAACTCAGAACTCCTTAAGACAGTCCTGGGCTCTAACGCTGTTTCAGTGCATCTCACACTAACTGTTGGCCACTTTGCCTAATTAACGAGGAACGACATTCCAAGGTGTTTCTCCTCTGCACATTATGCATGCGCGCTAAATTATTTATCTGCTTTATTCCCAATGAGGATGGCACGCTCTCCGTGCTACAAATCTGTTACTGCAAGCCAACCACTTCCAGCCATCTGTCAGAACACATTCGCGCACACACACATGGGAGCTTGAAAACTATGGTCAGAACCTCACTCCAGCTTGAGAACGATGTCTAACTTTATCCCGACACACATGAGCAACTTTTAGAACCAAACATGGCGCAAAACAAACAACATGAAAGCTTCTGTAAAAAGAAATGACCCAGGCCCAACAACATTCTGTTTGAAACTGACACATAGCAAGATGTTACAGATGTTTTAACCTGTTTAATCTTAGTGTAGTATGCATGCTAAAACTGTATATATATATATATATATATACACACACACACACACACACTGATCGTGGATGGTCTCTTCATTCTACACATAACTAATGTAAAGCCTGACTCACACTGCAGGACAATTGGGCTGATATTGAGGCCGACTCAGTCCTCTCGACAATGGCAAGAGGTCCCCGATTTTAAGGTGATTATCTTCCCACATTATTCTGTAGTGTAGTGAGTCTATAATCCAATCTTTACTCCTCCGATCCTCTCCCAGAGCAGTTGGGGCTGCCCGATTGTGAATCGTCAATATCAAAATCCTGTAGTGTGGAGTGGACACAGATTCTCAGGTGTGAAACACTACTTGGACATCATGCCTGAAAGCTGATAAACCAATGAGAGTCGAGCTGGGATTATTTCACCGCTATCCACCATGTTTGTTTAAATCCAGGCTGTGTGTGAAATGAGCGGAGTGCTGTAAGTGAGGCAGTATTTGGAGGGAGGAAGGTTCAGAATCGTCAGAATTTAAAGCTTGTTGTAATTATTCTGGTGAGGGGAGCGCTGGTGTACAGGTGATGCGCTGCAATATTAAATACTCTTTAAATACCTTGTGAAGCAACAAGAGCACTCGGGATGGAGCATTGAAACTCCCGCAATGTTTTGAAGAGCAGAACTGTCTGTCGGTGTGTATGATCGGAAAGTGTGTGGTGCTTCATTCAGGGCGGATGGTGTAGTGTGGGAGAAGAATGTCTTTATGTGTGGGGTGGCTTACGTTTGCAACATGGGTTAGGATTTTTAAAATCCTGTAGTGTGAGCCAGGCTTCAGCTAACACTACCTGTCTGTCCTAATTTGTCTTTTGTAACATTAACAGAGGAGCAGAAAAAGCCACTTGTTTTAGCTTTCTTTTTCCACATAAATATGTGAACACAGCCCTACCCTCTGAGGTGTCTGGGATGCTCTGCAGTGCAAACACTAACCTCTTAACATAAGCGATGCAGTAAAAGGCAAGACACATCTGTCTCCAATGCCACTGTAATGTACAAAAAAGAGCAGAAACTAGGTTACAGCATCCTATATTGGGCTGAATCTTTAATCAGGGCCTCACCAGGTCATGAGACAATCCTGAGGTTCATCATTGCTCATAGCTGTCCCTTACATGTCTCTACACATTTTGTTCTTTGCAGAAAAAACATATTTTGATTTTCTCTCTACATTCTTCTCTCTGCCTCCCACTTTCCCATCCCATAAAAAAAAAAAAAAACAGAGGAAAGGAAAGAGAGAGGGTGGGTGAGGGTGAGAGGCTTCATGCATATTGCATCCATGTCCGGCCCAGCAATCACTCCTCCTCACCTCCGGGGAAATTTGAAGCACTCAGCTAAAATGGATTTTTTTTTATTTTGGAGGGGAGGGCAAAAATAAACAAGTATTTCAGTTTGGGGCAAATTTCAATATTACGACATATGGATAGAAACAAGAGAGACATGAGATACAGAACAAGTTTTGAGGAAGGGAGGTGGGGAGGGGGCTATAGCAGTGCTCAACAGTGGCCATGTCATATTATACTGACACAATTACACAACGCTGGAGCAGAATACGCTCACACATTAAAGCTCAGAGGGCAAGTGTCTCATTCGTTAATCTGCCGCATTGCTTATAATAGGATATTCAAGGGGACCCGGCGCAAGCCCTACTGTAAGGCAAGAAATTTGCAAGCAGTCATTGAAAGCAAGACGAAAGAAAGAACAAGAGAGAATGAGATCCATTATACAATGTAAAGTAGGGAGAGAAAGAGAGAACAAGGACAAAAAGACCAAGCTATCAGTACCTCCATTACTTCAATGATAGCTGAAAGCCAGATACTAGAACAGTGATCTTTTTAAAGTACAGTCATTAGTTTGTACATATTCTCTGTTCTCAACCCCGGAGTCCCCTTCTGATTCAGCCAGGGGAGTCAAGAGATTCATATCCCCTTTCAACTACAGCCCTACAGAAGATGACACCTCTAGAAGTCAAAAACTGCTTTCGAATCATCTGTAACCGCCTGCATTTCATCAGCAGACTTCATTTTCAGCGCAGAACTAGGACAAGACAATAAGAGCTTTTGTACATGGAAAACCTTGAAGACCTTGAACGATTCCCTGATAGGCCTTCTTCTTCACACCAAATGTCGATTCCATCTCAGGCTTACCTCAAGTCCCTCCGTGTCCACTGAATACAGTCATCCGTGGATACAGCAGCAATCTGGTTTTAAATGCACAGTCACTGCTAACTTCATACTAATTTTCCCATTCACTTCACTCTTCCTGCCCAGCATAATTCGTACATCATTATGAGACTTATCTCTCCTGCTCAGGTTAGAAAAGTAATGAGGAAAGTCTATTCAAAACCCACCCTTCTTCAAATGAACTCTCAGAATAGAGGAAAATGCATTACATTTCAGGAAAATGAAAGTGTGCGTATTTGCCACAGCAATCTATGGGAGTCAATATGAGAGTGTAATGAAGTCTGTAAGTACAGCTAACCAAGTGGTCTGCAAAGGCCCTGGAGAGGTCTTGAAACATTCTCAAGTTCTTCTGCTCTAGGGGTATATGAAATATAGGAACAAAATGAATTACTACTCGTCTGTTCTTCATTTATTTATATGTAAAATAAAAGAATCAATGTAAGATCAATGTTAGAAATACATTTAGGAGTGTATATTGATTTAAAAATGTAACCACAAAAGTATAGTTAAAATTCTAGTACTTCCTTGTATTTTTGGGAGGGAGATAAATGAAGTATAGTGTGCATGACTGGTGAGAGGTAACCATTCTTTTTACTTTATTATATTATCTTTATGTAATTTAGATAGCTTTTGAATGTGAATCTCTTAAGTTGCTGAGTAAAAGTTTAATAGAAAGATTTGGTGGAAACAGAAGTTTTAATAGACAAAATTAATGCTACGGCAAAGATCATGGCTCAAACACAGAGCTCTGTTTTCTAGATAGATACTAGGGTTGGGCGGTATAATGATAATACCATAAACTGCGGTATTTTAAAATGTGGACGGTATCTCAAAATGAGGGCGGTATTCATGGCGTGTCTGGTGTATCCCTTAACAGGGAGGGGGGCTGTGGGAGCTCATTGACTGCTGATGTAACGGTCTGAAAACGGGTGGAGAAAAACACAAGCCCCATAGCCCACTGCAGTTGTAAGTTTAACGCTGAGTTCGGGTTAAAAGAAAGGAAGAAAGCAGTAAATAGACAAAATTCTCAGAAAATCCTTCGCTTGACTTTGTGCTCACGGGTATATGGCTTTATTCTCTAAATATGTGTGTTTTGAGCCTCAATTTGCTGAAAAATGTGCTGTGGTGTGCTAAACCACAAGTGCCCGTTAGCCCCAGTTGTGCTTCTGAACAGTGCAGAACCGTCTTATTTTGCTTATTTTTTATTTATTATTATTTTTCTGTTCCTCCAGCACCAGTCACTGAAATTTGCTCTCCCTCAGAAACGGTGTTTTATCGTAAACATGTGTCGGTGTGCTCTGTCGGGCTGTGTTTAGCTAAATTCACTCGACTTTGTGCTCACAGACAACGCAGCCTGACATCACCGCCTCCCCACGGTAATACCGTACACCACGATAATATTTTGAGACGGTTTTACGGCGTGAAAGATGTGGATGCCGCCCATCCCTAATAGATAAATTTTGTTCAAAACCTTTGTAAATCAAGGCTATTAACAAGGAGTCCCTTGCTGCACTCCCAGTCTCAAATCCTTTGAAAAATCTTCACAATAGACAACAGGCATTCAGTCAAAAGAGCATTACTCAGGTCTGATACTGGATGTATGATTCCAACTCATTCCAATATTGGATGGTGCTCAAAACCAGCACAGCTCTTAGTGATTTTCTACATTCATCCATGGGTTGCAAGTGACATCACTGTATAGTAGCCACTATACAGAGTACTTACTCATTACTACACAACTCAAAAACTGATGTTTACATTGATATGTTTCTTTCAACTCCTAGTGCTCATTTAGATGGACCTCTGACCTCTGCAACACGTTTGTAAACAAAGCTGTTAGTCAGTAGAGGCTCTGACTGTGTCCCAAATAGCAACATATTCCATATATAGTGCACATCACAGACAATTACACTAAAATAACTACACACAGACAGTTCACAAATTCAAAGCGGAAATGTCAATCTTACAGCTGACAAAAATTATTTTTGACATATACTTTTTTATTTATAATTTTTCCCCCTAAATACAAAGGCTATGACCTACACTGTGTACACATTTGGGATTCTGCTTTAGCAAGAAACTCCACTCACTGATCATCTCACATTTTCACACAAGGAAAACCAATTTATTGAACTTTAAACCAAATCACAGAAATAGCTGATCTAGTCACATTAGATCAATTTCCTCTGTGTATCTGTGACATTCTTGGAACACAGAGATCAAATTATTTACACAATAAACAAGGGAAAATACTGAGACTCTATAATATATGGTTTGTTCTTGTAGTTTTTACACTAAAACAAAACACAAGTGAAATTACACAATTACTGAAGCTTGTATTTGATCTGGGTTTAACTCATAACACAGATTCTTTCAGAAGGAATCCAGAGAAATGCACTGAAGACTAACAATTTTCCCATTAGATCCTATGTCAAAAATGCTAACATAGCAAACAGATTTGAACAGCCCTTTTCTCTTCATTATGTTACACTGTGGGATCCTTTACAGCCCTGACGCAAAGAGGCTGTGGGTATCTGTGCTTCTGAGTGTTGTGAGACACTCTCAAGCACAGGGTGAGGAGTTATGCATGATTTTAAAATTAGCGTTCACATTAATGCTGAACTCTGAAACAAGACAATGAGTACTCAAAATGGTGACCATGCCAAAAATGTCACTCTAACTCATGGGTAGCGGACACTTGTCATAGGGTATAGTGACTCATTGAACTATAGCTTATGTGCAACAGCTAGACTGTGTATATTCTACTGCTGAACTCAGTCTTTTGAAGTGGAAAACTGAGTTGTATGGAACAAAGCCACAGAAGAACCAACTTTCACCTCAAGGATTCTTTAGGGAATCAAATGTGCCAGGGTTTCAAAGAACAATTTTATGGCCTTTTTATTTTTAACAGTGTATTTAGTGTTTTCTCTGTGCTTTGTTTTTGAGGCAGACTTGTTTTCACTTTGTCAAGAGCGTATTGGGAGTACATTCTGCAGATTTCGAAAGCCCAGTGAATTTGTACGCTGCGTCCAACCAGCCTTCATACTGATGCTGCAGCCCTAACCACAGTGCTACCATGATGAAATACAGCAAATATGAAAGCAACTTGAGAAACCCAAGAACAATGGGCAGTGGGTAACTGAAGTGTTGAGGATAACATTTGTCTGAAAGCCATCCACACAGACACTGCACAATCTAACAGAGTCATCAGTTGCTCCTGGTGTATTTACTGGACTCTCAGTTGACAGGTCTTCATATTTTACTAGGAGAACTTGTGAACTCTGATGAAACTAAAAGGGTATACAGTAACTTTGCTCAAACTTCTGACACATCTCACAGAGCCACTCGTTTCATCTTTAGCATGTCCGCTAGCATCTTGGGCTGGGACACTGATGTACTGCCTCATTCTTCCTCCATCAGTCAGCCACTAGAGCAGCACAAGCAAAATGGCTTCCATCCATAACCTCCACCCCCAACACCTCAAAGTGCCACTTGCTGATTATCAAGAGTGACAGCAAGTTGAAGTGAACTCGTGTTCTCTGTGGCGGAGCGGTGCTTAATTTTTACACTGAACTTGATCTACCTAAAAAAAAAAAAAATTAAAAGCCAGTCAGAACAGCTGCTGGACTCACCACTTGCATTAAACAAAACAGATGTGACAACAAATCAAAGAGGGACCAAACTCTTGATCCGGAGGAAAAGTCCACCACATGGACAAAGAGGAGAGTTGTCCTTAACATTATCATTTTCATATTTTAAGATGTATAAATATGCAAATCCATCTGTCCCAGCTGTCATGGTGAGGCGCCTCCCTGCTGGGCCGAACAGCACTTCTCTTGAAAGACAGGACGACAACCCTCTCTGGCACAGCAGCCTGTTATTGGACAGGTGCTGCTGTATATTTATGATCGTCTCCCTCTGTCTCCCCACAGAGGAACACTTCCTTGTAACATTGGGAATACTTAACGGTCCTCATGCCACAGTGGTTCCACATATAGTGTCACTATCACACAGCTCGAGGGTCCTTGGGTTTATGGGTTCAAACCCCGCCTTGGGTCACTGTCTGTGTGGTTTTCCTCTGGGTGCACAATCAAAAAACACATGCTGGCAGATAAACTGCCTGTGAGAAACTGAAGCCATGTGATGAACTGGTCCTCTGTCATGGATTTTTCCAAACATTGTCATGGAAAAATTGAAGGGAGTGACTTTTATGCTGCTTCCTGCCAAATATCAGCAAAAATAATAAAATATCTAGTAATTTATACTGAATTGCTAATGGATAGTTCTGAGGACATCCAGTGTGGAATTGATAATGACCTTTTAAAAAAATCTGATTTGTTCTATTAGGCAAATGTGTTACCTTGAACCGGGTACCCCACTTTGTTCGAAGCAGGATGAGTAGGGACTAAACGCGATGTGTAAACCTTGTAGAGCGCTGAATGGCCAGAAAGACTTGTTTGCACTGTGAAATGCAGACCTCCAGCACCAACCAGCCACTTGTAAAATCTCCAAGTTTTAGAGGTTCAAGCTCTCCTTTGATTGGTAGCCAGCAAAAAACCCAAGCCAGGTGTGCAACAAGGAAAACTCTGCTGATCTGTGAGAACTGGGAGCGGTGTTCAATCCAAAAAAAACAACAAAAAAAACAGGTGAATGCACTGAGAGTAAACAGCGTCTAAGTTTACTAGCTGCCATTGTTGTGGTTTTCAAACCCCCCTGTTCCCATTAGAGATGAGTTTTGCGACATAAACGAATACATTTCTTGGGTAAAGCCTATCTGAGCTGAGCCGATGCAATGCAATGGAAAAGCACCATAAGGGGTGGTTTCCCATCCAGGGATTAAACCTAGTCCTAGACTATATTTCTTTCAATGGAAAATCACAATTCAAAATGGTGTATAGTCCAGGACTAGGTTTAATGCCTGTATGGGGAAACACTCCTAAATCATTAAGAACAATATACATTTAAAAATATGATTCGTGACGTTCATAACCTGCAGTAAATGCTTACAAAGTCACTGTGCCATGCAACTTGCATCTGACAGCAGTAAGGCAAACCATGGATTATAAAACATCTGGCAGCCATTTAACACTGCTGAAAACTAAGGACTCCAGAGTCTTGCTGAGTACACTGAGCCCATGTATGTAATGCCAAGCAGGTACTACTACAACCCTCATTACTCAGCACTGGCTGACCCTCAAGAGAACAGAGTCTGCTATTTAATCGGCAGCAAAGAAAGGTATCAGTTCAGCCATAACACACTCTGCTACATCGCATCCTGTGTTAAACCAAACCAATCGGAAAGTCTTTGTCTTCCCAGCTGCATCAGCCTCCTCCACACCTAAGTAGAGGATGCAAATATCTGATAGTGTAATATCCTTGAACTCTGCAATGCCCACCTCAAACACACACACACACACACACACACACACACAACAAATACGCTTCGAATGCAAACTTCGTATTTGAGAATTTTGCCATCTAAGCATCTGAGGTGAAGGATAATCTCAAGATAGCACGTTAGTTAGAGCACACACACACACACACCCTTTTCCCTGCTGAGCTGCTCTCCTCGGCCTCTCCGACAGCCTGTGCTGAAGTGTCAGCTCCACTTAGGCAGGCAGAGAGGGGCCGAGATAAAAGAGGAAAGGAATTGCTTTTAGCCACCATGCTTCCCCTCGTGACGGCAAATGAAAAGCACAGAACAGCCGTTTTGTGAAGACGGGAATAAAGCAGAGAGTTACTGGCGTATAGAGGCTCTTTCAATCGGTTTAGAGTGAAGCCTCTGGCAGCCATACAGGCAGAATATGGAGTTTGATAGGATAAGTGTTTATTATCTCACAATGCTGTGTATACTGCACCAACTCCACCTGCACTCTGAGTGTGTCTGAGAGTGAGTGGCACTAAGAGAGTTTTAAAAATGACTGCGAGGAATGAAAATCGTGTTTGCGGCTGCAAGATGACAAGTGGCAGATGAAGATGGAGCGAATGAGAATGACGAAGGAGAGAAAGAGCAAGGGAAAAGCAGGTTACTTCAGTAGTAATAGAGAGCTGAAGAGTGATTGTGATATGCTCTATGACTCTCAGTGCAGGGGGGGTAGAGAGAGAGAGAGAGAGAGAGAAAGAAGAGCAACGGTGAGGGAGAGAGGGCAAAGAGGGCAACAAAGTGGGAGAAAGAGAGAGAAGGGCAACAGAGGGAAAGGAGAGAGAAGAGAGGGAAGAGGGCAACAGAGAAAGGGAGAGAGAGAGAGAGAGAGAGAGACAGAAATGAAGAGTAAAATAGAGAAAGACAGAAGTATGAGAGTACAAAGAGAGAAAGCGATTGGAAGAGTCAGGATGGAAAAGGCACTTTCAGTTCTGTCAAACAGTCACAAAATGTTTGCTGTTTCCATTAGGACAATGAGCACGGCACGGTGGCGCAGCAGGTAGTGTCGCTGTCACACAGCTCCAGGGACCTTGAGGTTGTGGGTTCCAGTCCCCGGTGACTGTCTGTGAGGAGTTTGGAGTGTTCTCCCTGAGTCTGTATGGGTTTCCTCCCACGGTACAAAAACACACATTGGTAGGTGGCTTGGCAATTGATCCATAGGTGTGAATGTGTGTGTGTTGCAATGTGAAGAACTGGCGCCCCCTCCAGGGTGTATTCCCGCCTTGTGCCCAATGATTCCAGGTAGGCTCTGGACCCACCGCGACCCTGAACTGGATAAGGGTTACAGATAAAGAATGAATGAATTAGGACAAGGAAATGATTTTCCTCAAGGTTTCCTCATCATGCCCTGAAGGAGATTTTTGTGGCCCGCCCCACACTGGCAACACTCACTAAAGACTAGAACCCAGAACTCTGGCTGCACAAGTTGAAAAATGTAGTCCATGAATAAATAAATAAACATTAAAAGTGCTATCTATGATGTAGATAAGCTCTAGATCCTTATTAAAGCAACCATAGAGTAGCATTATACCTTGAAATTACAGCTTCACTGACACATAATAGGGAGAGAATAGAGCCTCGTCCTTGCTACTTCAGGCTCAGCACTGCAGATACGGCACTATGTACAACCCCAAACCTCCACCCCACCCACTCTTTAACTCCAAGTATTGTCCTTTTATGTTTAGATTCATTACAGGGTAGAAAATAGGAGGTAAAATCTGCCAAATTTCAAAATGAAATGAACCAACTTCATTTTTCACTCAAGCATGGGTCAGCACTGACAAAATTACATAAAAATCAAAAAAGCATTTTGTCATTTCATTTTCAAAACTTTGCTGGTATTTCACGTTCAAAATTTCAAAATTCAAACACCCCTTTGGCTTTGCTTTATCTTCATGAACTGGATAATAAGATTCAAAATGAAAATGAAAATTACGATTCCGTTTTCAGCTCTGTAGGCATTTTCACTGACAAACAGACAATGAAAACGAAAAGCACCATGGTCCATGTAATTTTTGGTAATTCTATTTTAATTTTAAAAACATATTAAAACATTTAATTATAATTTTTTTAAAAACAGATGGTTAGCAAAAAGCTTTTTAATTTTACACTTGACCATGAAATACCAGCATAGTTTTGAAAATGAAATGACAAAATGCTTTTTTCATTTTAATTTAATTTTGTCAGTTCTGACCCATGCCTGAGTGAAAAATGGAATTGGAAATGAAGTTATTTAATTTCTTTTTTTTTTTATTGTCATGATATTTGCGCACACGTTTGGAAAACGAAAGGGCAAAACGGTATTTGCATTTTCATTTATAGTTTTCATTTCAATTAAAATTTTGGCAGGATTTACCTCCCATAGGTAGCACTCCCATTTGGTTTAATTCATAAGAATAAACATATTTATGCATTGGCTAACAAAATACATTGAAATGATGTCATCAAATCCGAGAGTTGTCAGTTTTAGCGTTGCTCAAGAGTTTTAATTTCTGTACAAACTATCCCATTAATTATTATCAACAATTATTTAAACACACACACAATGTTTTCAAACTATAATCCTTTCTTGTTGTTCATGACAGTAAAGCAGATGGCAGTGCAGCAGATTTTGAGCTTGGATTTATCTGTGTGTATGTGTTTCTGTGTCTGTGCTGTTGACAGTTGAGTCAGTGTGACAGGAATCAGGACAGTGTGTGATGCACCAGGATCCGGCCTGAAGCTGCCTGATAAAGAAAACAAACATCAGTGGACTGGCCAAGTCAGGAGACTATGCAATCACTCTCTCTCTTTCTCTCTCACTCGCGCACACACACACACACACACACACACACGCACACACACACACACGCACACGCACACACACACAAAACAGTAGCAAGCTGCAAACACACTTTTTATTAGACATACTATTAGAGTATCTGCAAAAACTATGAAACAGATCAAGTACAAACAAAAATCATGCCTGGATCTTCCAGCATATCCCAAAGTGGATTTACAAATCTTTGCGTCTGTTTCCATTTGCATTTCACACACTGCCCATCTTTTTTGATTTGAGTCTGCATTTTTGCATTTCCTTCCAAAGTAACTAATACACTATTCATGAGGAAAATCTGCTGATTCTGGTGTCAATATCAATCATTCAGTGTCAAGATCAATGCATCAATTTGATCGAGCAGAGGTGTGTGCTCAGAGATTTGGACCTGTCTTCACTAATACTGAGAGCAGAGCCCAGTGGGACAGAGCCTGGGCATTTAGGCTGTGACTAAAAGGGAGATGTACTCCCTAATGAGTACTGCAGCATGTGGGCTCCCCATGACTACATGGGCTTCCTCCCACTGACCAAAAACTCTTGCTGGTAGGTAGACTGGCCTTGTGAAGTGTGTGTGTGTGTGTGTGTATATGTGTGTGAGTGAATGGGTGAGAGTGTGGTGCTTTGTGGTGCTGACCAGTGTGTGTTCCTGCCCCGCGCCCAATGACTCCAGGTAGGCTGCAGACCAAATGCGACCCTCAAATTGATTAATTGGTTACAGAAAATGAAAAAAATTAATGGAATGAACTCTATAATTTGGATATTTAGCTAGCATTCAGTAGGGCCCTCGAAGGCAGACAAGGAGCGCTCATATTCATGCTTTACACTCACATAGAACCAAAAATATAACCCTTGTCACACAGCACATTCGGAAGTGATTTTAGTGAGTGGGTTTTCATGTAAAAATCATGGCAACAAAACTAAACTAAATAAAATAAAATAAATCTGCAGATGGTGACACAGCAGGTAGTGTCACAATCACACAGCTCCAGGGATCTGGGGTTGTGTGTTCAAGTCCCGCTCTGAGTGACTGTCTGTGAGGCGTTTGGTGTGGATTGGCGACTCAAAAGTGTCCATAGGTGTGAGTGTATATGTTCCCACCCAGTGATTCTGGATAGGCTCTGGACCCACCGCGACCCTGAACTGGATAAGCAGTTACTGACAATAAATGAATGAAATCTGCGGACCAACTCTGCAGTAAGGGCTTTTTTTCTGTACCAAAATAAAGCTTAATGAAGCCCAAAGAGCCAGGGGTCATTCTCTTTCACCCATGCGCTCACAATATATTACACATTACTGCTCCCAAATATGGACATATTAATCTCTCAAACCTCATTATCAAAAAGCACCTCTTCTCTTTCAGCCCCAAAGCACAAAAACCAGCAGGAAAATTATATACATTACTGAATTACTGCACTATACGCCAGTCAATATGCAATTAATAAGGTCTAAATTGGTCTTTGGGCTTCAGGCCTGACATACAGCTTCTCTGTCTCTCGCGCTCAGATGAAGTGCTGTGGAACATTACTATTGATATTTTAAATCTTCCTGATGAAATTTGTAATAGCTAAATGAGTGGCGCACTGCAGAAATGCATTATAGAGGCCAGAAAGGATCGAGCTGTACAGCCAAATACCATATCACAATATTTTTCCCTTTTTTGTTGGAATTTTGGTGTTCATTGGTATTTCTGTTTCCAATGCAACGTACAGACACACAGCAATCACTATGCAGTATTAACTTTTAAGAGGCGTTTTTATTATGATTATTATACTGAACAATTAAGAACAGTAAAAAGAACATGCGCAATCTCAGAGCGTATATATATTTATAAAACTCTTTTTAAATAAAAGCTTACAAACATGCTCTGGAAACATCCATATTTTAATTGATGCAGTTCATTCATTCATTATCTGTAACCATTTATCAAATTCAGGGTCGCGGTGGGTCCAGAGCCTACCTGGAATCACTGGGTGCAAGGCAGAAATACACCCTGGAGGGGGCACCAGTCCTTCACAGGGCAACACACACACACAGCTACGGACACTTCTGAGTCACCAACCCACCTACCAATGTGTGTTTTGGGACTGTCGGAGGAAACCCACGCAGACACTGGGAGAACACACCGAACGTCTCACAAACAGTCACCCAGAGCTGGATACAAACACTGGATGGACTTTCCAGTGTGCAAACAGACCAGACAGCCAGCGAACAGCAGAACTGAATCACATTGAAATGGGCAAGGAGATTTGTGTTTCAACTTATTTGTATAGACCACATGCACGGCACAGGTTTTACTTGCCATAAATATCTAAATATTTTAAACCATCGAAATAAGGATCCATAACATGCCACCAAGTGCGTCCTGGTTGCTTATATTTACATATATTTCCCTTAATGCAAGTAATGAAAATGCACTGTTTGTTGCAGCACAAACAATAAAAAGTATTATTGATGCACGATATAAGGACGGTCGATATATTATTTACCAACATGTGGATTTATTTTTAGTTATTGTTATTGGTCTCAGTTGCTATGATGAATTTCCTTTTTATTGGCGGTTTTAAGGGTGATAACTAATTTAAAATATCAGCAACACACACACACACACACACACACACACACACACACACAGAGCAGGTTAAATGACAGAAAGATACTCTCAACCACCACAGTGCAGGAGCCCTTCTTATATAAAATAGAATTATATGAAAATAGATATAGAGTCATTCATCTGTGATAAACCATTACAAACACTCACTCAAACACTCTCACTCTCTCCCTCGCTCGCTCACTCTGAGCTGCTTTATGCCACTCTCTCCCCCTCTCTCCGAAACAAACCCAGTGCTGCACTAATTAGCGCCCCCCTATAGAAACCGTTCATGCTGAACCAGCAGTAAATCCTTGATAAAAATGAACAAAATATCAAATAAGAAAATATAAATGAACTACGACTAATAAACATAAAAGACAAAATTAAAAAGTACAGGAATGTACAAATACTGAAAAGGCTTTTCCTATGACAACCGGTGATAATAAAAAATTAGTTTTGCTTTATTCCAATGTGAATTTAATTACAAAAAGATAAAATGATCAGCTATTAATATTGGCATGGGCTACTCCAAGGTGCTAATTATCAGTTATGGTATCTGCCCAAAAAAAAGGTAAGAGGTAACGCTAACACCAACAATTGAGCTAACTGTTTAAATAATGAGCAGGAATGTGTTTTCTAAACAATGACTTTTAGCAAACCTCAGCACAAAAAGCTGCTACTTGTGTGAGTACATTAATATTTATTTTCCTCATATAGCATATTTTAGAATTGCAAAGGCCAGCAAATATGTCACATTTTACAGCTGGTACATCTCTTATTCTCTTATTCATTATATGAAGTAGCAAATGTTTCTAATTCTAATATATTAAAATAGGGTAATGTCCTTTTCTTGTTCATTTCATCACTGACCAGGTTCTCTGGATACATGTTTAGCCCCGTTTCACCCTCGATCAAGACACAAACGATCAAGGCCCCCACATCACCACCACAGTGCAGGCATTTTTTGTGACTCATTTTTAGCACTGCTGTGCCACAAACTGTGTAGCAACAGATTAATTACTTCTACAAGGCATCTACAGGGCAGACCAATAAGGTAGGTATGATCTACCATACAAATAGTACATGCTTTGTGGTGGTCTTCTGGGGGTGACCACTGAAGAATGGGGTGAGTATTACAGAAGTAAATATTTTTACATTTTCTGTTAAAGGTACTATTTTAGAAATTATTTTGGGGTGTGTGTTTTTTAAAGACAAATGCAATATGGAAATAGTGATTTACTGTCTCTCTGATTGTTTGATGGGTGTTACTATGTAATTAGTGCCCTGTTTCACACCCTTCAGTAAAGGAGTAAAGGACATTATTTCTCCTCTCAGCATCCACTGCTCTAATTAGCCACTGATCCACCCACACCCCCTCCTCCACCTCTCTCTCTTAATTAAGGCTGGGTCTCTTCTATGGCAGCGTGGGCTGGGAGTAATATTCTGGTTTGGAGACAATAGGCCGGTCCTGAGCGCTACACTCCTCTAAAGGACCTGTGAAAGACTTTGAGTCGGCTGCTGGGTGATACCCACATCTACAGGAGGATTACAAAAGCATTAGAACATCCACAGGGACAACTGAGCCGAATCCGATTAATGAAGCGGATTGAGTAATCAAGTGATGATACCTAAAGAGGCAGTGGGGACGGCAGTGTGCGTGCATTAGGGTCTGTTTAGCCAATAAGAATCAACCAATATTAAAGTTTCCACAGATTTATCCATATGTTTATAAACAGAAATCCTGCTGATTATATCTGGAAATAGAAAGATTGCATTACTGCTAAATGCTTTGGTAGGATTCAAATAAGCTTCCGAATTAAATTTGTGGGTTACGTTTTTCTTTTGTTTGTTTGATTTTTAAGAAATATAACAAGACACTTAACAGATAATGGTTGGCTGTATCTCAAATCAGTCCCTACTTCCTGTATAGTCAACTGCAGAGGTTCTGAAAGTACATCTATTGCCCCCAAACAGCACACTAAATTTTTAGCATGCACGCAAAGCTGAACATATGTGGCTTTCTATTAGATTACTAGGGAGTAGAAGCGGTTGTTTTATCATCATTTATCATTATTTTCAGTTTCACACGTTCATTCATTCATTGTCTGTAGCTGCTTATCCAGTTCAGGGTTGTGGTGGGTCCGGAGCTTACCCAGAATCAGCGGAGAAAATACATTTTATGTGAGGAAAAACCACATCAAGCAACGAACAGTGCTCTCGCAAACGGGAAAACATTTCCCTGGGAGGAAAATACACTTTCAGTGAAGAAAACCCACCTCGTGGGAGAACACCCCAAAACACAGTGTGAATAGGAGACTATAACACATTTAAATATTATATATATATATATATATATATACACACACATACATTTAATAAACACAAGCAATTGAATTAAACCTATTATATTCTTGTTTACGTTCTCACGTTCATGCAGTTGCCTGTTCATTTTCCGAGAAATAGAAATGAAGGTTTATCAAGCTCTATTACCCAAAGCTTATGATCATTATCGAGCAAACATTAATCACAAAACAAGTCGATATTGTTTTATCGCCCAGCACTAAATACGACCGTAAAAGTCAGTTTAAAGGAAATGAGCTGTTGTGCTGTGAAATTCTTATTTTTCTTAAATGCAATTTTATCACTTAGGATTTGCATGGAACACTGAGAGAAAAGAAATACTCTACGCAGAAAGCAATATTTATTAGAAATTCTATGATCTATTATGTTTCTTTAGGCAATTTCTGCATAAGAAGTTTTAAGACAACTCACACTTGAAATAAGGTTTATTTTTCTGGGTTCTAGGTTTCTTTTTCTGAAAGGCTTAAAGGCACTGTAGGTAGTGTCTCTGCCACACAGCGGCGGGGTCCTGGAATCACTGTTTGTGAGAAGCCTGATGTGTTCTCCCTGTGTCTGCATGGGTTTACCTTGGGTGATTTGGATTTCTCCCACTCTGGCTTTGTAAATTTGCCCACCATTGTGAGTGAGCGTGTGATTGGGTGACATGCATCCAATAAAAGGCTCTGGACCTACCAGGCTGAGGCGGCTTATGTCGCAGTCTGTAGCCTTAAGAACAATAACCAAGCGGTAAAACATCAGATACATTAACTCAACATTAAACAGAAACCAAATCCTCAAGAAGAGAGAGAGAACGAGAGAGAGAGATGTTCTTGATGTCCTTGGAGAGCCAGCTCTGAAGCCTGTTGATCTCACTGGAACAAGAGCACTTAACACTAACTGTAGAGCTGTGGCTAGACAATCAGACCTACTTTCCCTGTAAGCAGCAGACAGGAACTAGAGCAAGGTCATTCTCCCCTCCTCAGTAATCCAGGATGAGACTAAATCCAGGGAAAATTCTCTCACTTATACACACACTGGTCATCCGTGTCCTTCTGCAAACTGAGGACAATTACGACTAGTCTCTGGTCAAACACATCATTTACAGAGAGAGATTTTCACTGGATTCAAAACCACATTAATCCCCGCTAACAGCCAACACTGAAAGAGAATCTTGAGCTAATTTATTAAATGTTTATGTTCTACAACAACGCTGTATAAACACTATTGTGTAGTATTTCCCATGTAAATAAAAAAGTATGGCTGCTATATTTGTAAATATATTCACACATATCTAATTAGTGAATTTGTACCCTTTGCTGACACAGGTATTCAATAGTTTATATTAACCTCTATCCAGCGAATACCATGGAAGACTTTCAGTTCACCATTTCCAGTTATTTTAACTGCTAATACTCAGTGTGGCAGCAGCATTGTGTTTCAATTTTCACAATTAATTTGCAGTCACTTCCCAATTCAGACGGGATTAAATATCCTGAAGCGTGTCTGTTTTATTTCCATCCAGATGGGCGATGTCAGTGTCTTTCCCACTCCTCCTATGAGGACAATCACAGGCTGAATTATCTATTATGCTTATGTCTGATATCCTGGATTAATAGGAATATCCCCAAAACAATTATTTTTATTTATTTTGTATTTTTTGTGCGAGTGTATTTAAACAAAATAATAAATAAAGAAGTTCAGGAGTGCGCACGTGCCTAAGGCTCTGGTGGAGATTAAGGCTTTCAGGAATAATAATTAAAATGCTGTCCAGAGAATTACTGGATCATCTCTGGCACAAACAAGACATCTTCTTCTACAAGTTTCATCTACCGCCAACGGTGAACAAGCTCTTTAGCTTTGGTTAAAAACCACTGATGTGACCGAGCCCCTCTTTATGTCTATTAATGTTTTTATAATAGCTGTAACAATATGTGTTAGTGATTATTTTGAATAATATTAACTTAAAAATAATATATATATATATATATATATATATATATCACTACATATATAACTACATTTATATCAATTTAATCATGCATATTAACACTACTTAGGCTAAATAGACTTATATTAATTAGAGGGAATAATAATGAAGAGGCTGCTGAGGCTCCTGCTCACTCCACAAGACGACATTAAAGAGTTAAACCTCTCTTCGTGTGCTCCTCTCTCTGGATGATAACTCTGAGGATGTTGTTGAGGCTCAGTGTTTCTGTCTTTGTGGTATACTGAGAACTTTCTCACTGCTTTTAACTCTGGCCAACAACTTAATACATCGAACAAGTCTCACACAGAAAAACAATTCAGAGGCATTACATACTTCCGCATTCAAAATAAGGTGGACAGAAAGCAATGCTAATAGAACTGAATGCTCTGGAGCAGCAACATGTGTCTAAGCTCACTATGGTCAGTGGAAAGCTTTGGGTGGAGCGTATAAAGCCCTGCAGCACTGTGCTGTGGACCAGTTCTTTCTCTGCAGTGATAGCACTTCAACTAACAGGTTTAACACGCATTAGAGTGGTTTGTGGTGCAGAACTAATCATCCATCAGTCCCTGCCCACACTAATGCTCTCAAGGCTGACTGCCATCAAATCTTCATCAAGGTTTTAAAAACTAGTGTAAAGACTGATACAGTAAGAGCTTCTCTTGTATGAAAAAGACAGCAACTCCCTATTGATTTTTAGACTTATGGAATAGATTAACCCCACAATACATTTATAACTGTAAAGGGCTGCTGGCCATTTAATATATGGTGAAGACAAGCAAAAACAAGGTTTTGATACAACCGCGGCAACAGGAGATTTACTATTAAACGGGGATCAATTGTCAACTTACATTCCTTTTTCAGAACCTGAATCAGGGTGTGACACAAGCTGCAATATGTTAGCCGTTAGCTCTGAAGTACAGCTCTCCTGCTGGTCTGTCTGTCTGTCACTCCTGTCATCACCATCATCCTCATCATTATCATCATCATCTAATTAAATCACCAGCGCCTGCAGTTCAAACCCATCACAGTCACCACACGTCCAGACCATCAACTGTCAGTCCCCCCCCCCACAATTGCAAGTCTCAACTGGCACAGACTCACCATTTCATATTCACAGACTTATCTGAAACCAAGTTACAAAGGGAAAAGTTTGGGGCGGAGATGGAATTTGTTTCCTTTCAGGTGTTTTTTGCATGGACTCCACAAACACCATTGGTCCTGTGATTCCTGTGAATGCTGTCTGAGGCCAGGTTCTAAAGAAACCTCATACCTCTGGATGAATGCAGTCTCTTAGAGTGTATTATATATACTTTCATAATGCTGCTGAAGGCCAAAAGGCAACCTTTTCTTGAGGATATACTTCAGCTTATGTAACAACTGCTCTTGGACATCAGCCTTTTTACTTTTGAATCTCCTTTTGAAAATATTTCCACAAGCAAACTGTTCCACAACATGAGAAAAAGTGAAATACATCTGTGCATGTCTAGGTAAAAATATAATTTACAAAAAAATATAATGTCTTCCAGCCCCAAGGCACCATACTCTTCCCAACGACAACACGTTAGACATCCACTAAAAACTGAAAATGCAATTTCTTTTAAAAATCAAAAATATTTAATATTTACATCTAAGTGTGGCTAATGCAACCCATGTTCCTTGACCTTTGTGAACCAAACTTTTAATTCAAAGCACTTTACTGAGTTCAATCCCTCAAGAGCTTCCAAATGTGTAGATCTGAATGTGAGATCAGGAATTAGTGAATCAGACACTTAACCTTCCTCCTGTGTTAGCTTTCTGTTACCATCCCTTATGTTAATAAACATAACATGTTTATTAAATCAGCCATAAATCAGCCATAAGACACCCTAAAACAATTATTTATCCACCAATTCATTTCTTACCTCTTGTTTACCTTGTGAGGCTTCCTTATCCATGAAAGGACTGGTTTTAATTTTTCATTATTGCATACTGTAAACCAGCGGCGATTGCTCTAAGACTGCAAGGGAAGCTCAGCTTCCCCTAAAATGTACAAAATAAGTGATCAAATATATACTGTTGTGTGTACATGTTCTTGAATAAATATGCACTACAACGCGCTCAACTTTTGTTCACAATCAGCTTCTTATCACTGGTAAAGACGCGACTTTCCTCTCAATCATTCCCGCAGCTTCACAGTGGTTTAAACAGTGAGGATGCTGAGCGTCCACAGAGTTCAATAGCGAAGCAGCGAAGTGCAGCGAAACGAGACGAGTGATTGGATAAATGCTGGGCTTTGTCCCGCCCATCGGACGCTCAGCGTCTCTGGGGGTCTATGGGGCAGTGGGCTGGCCTCGGCGATCCTTTGGTGTAAAGATCCGTGGGAGCACAGGCGGACACACGTCACATGGGCCAAGGCTGTTTAAGCAGCCTAGCTCTGCTGGCCATTGAGAGGACACTAGTCAAGTCCCTGGAAAAGACGCCTTGTTGGTACGACAGGGTCACAGATCAATTTCTTAAAAAGGAACAGAGGGTAGAATTTACGTATAAATAAACCGACACATTTTATTATGTAGGGCGAAATTGAGCTTCCCTTCCTTGAAAGACCAGCATCCGCCACTGCTGTAAACTGGAGATACTGTATACTCTACAAAACACAAACTCTAAACTGACTTGGTCTTACATGTCTGGACATGTCTGTCTTTCCTTGTTTTGTGAAACAGGCAAAGATAGAAGCCCCTAACTGAAGCTCAAGTGGTTGTAGGAAGAGCTAGATATAGGCTGTATAGGCTGTTGGTGTATAGTGGTTTATGATTCCAGATTTGGCACTTGTTTTGTTTTCTTATTTAATATATTATACATGGGTCTAAATTGACCCTAAGAACAGAAAACCCGTCATTTTAACAAGAGCATTTTATAATTTAGTAAAAAAAAGTTATTATTTTGTTTAAACAGAAGTTCTTGACCAAGTCAAAAAGTCTTGATACAATAAACAAATTTATGGAGTACTTCTATGCACTTAAAACCTAAAAGTGGGTCGGTCAAGACCCTAACACAAGACCCAAGGTTAAAGGCAATGTCCACGATTGGGGGAAAATACTCTTCTCTCTGGTGGTGAGGAAGCATCTTCTGAATTTCATAAAAAGCCTTTATTGATTATTATTATCGGTGAAATAGTCTTTAAGCACTTTTATTAAAAGTCTGTCTGTATACTGCTTGGTTGAAAACAGATTATCCTGTATGTAGCCAGAAACTGCAACATATTTTGCAAATAATGCACTAATAATTGTCATGTTTTTGATCACAGCTTCAGGGGAATTTAAATTCAAATCTGTGTTACTATGAACCTGAACATGCATCCCCTGTTAAACTCTGTCACAGCTTTTCATTTCGCATGGTGAATTTAATCAGTAATTCTCCCATGGTAAAAACAATAAAAAAGTTCAATGCTTCCAAACCATGGAGATTTTTAGCATGATAAGAGCATGTTCCTTATCTTATTATTTCTGTCATGCCATTGTAACACATGGCATTGGATAACAACCAATGGGCAAAGGGGGCCTACAGTACCAGTCAAATGTTTGGACACACCCACTGAGGGAGGGTTTCCTTTGTTTTAGGCCATTTTCCACATATTGTGAATGTACAGTGCCAGTCAAATGCTCGGACAACGTCTCATTCAATGGTTTTTCTTTGTTTATTCATTTATTCATTCATTATCTGTAACCGCTTATCCAGTTCAGGGTCGCGGTGGGTCTACCATACACCCTGCAGGGGGCGCCAGTCTTTCACAGGGCAACACACACACTCACACACTCACACCTACGGACACTCTTGAGTCTTTCTTTGTTTATTTATTTATTTATATTATTTTCTAAATTGTAAATGAATATGGAAGACATTAAAACTACGAAGGAACACATGGAATTATGTAGTAAACAAAAAAGTGTTACACTTTGATGACAGCTTTGCACACTCTTGCCGTTCTCTCAATCAGCTTCATGAGGTCGTCACCTGAAATGGCTTTCAGTGAACAGCTGTGGCCTCGTCAAGAGTTCATTCGTAGAACTGTTCTTCGTCTTAATGTGTTTGAGACCATAACTTGGACAGGTACACAGTTCTATACAGTGAAAAGCCCAACTCCGCCAATGACTAATGAGAAGATGTGTCCAAACTTTTGACTTGCACTGCATATCAAACGATTATTTATTTTCTTTTTTAGCATCAACTTTTACACTGTGCTGTAAAAATCCATCGACCTGTATCGATGCACAGACCCAAACAGTAAATGATCCAATGCATCGATGAGACGCATAAACCTCTGTAAGCTATACTCCTCCTGAGCTGTGGGTGGCAGCATGTTGCAGTCTGCCAAATAAATTCAGTGTTCAGTGAATAACAATGCAGGCACTGTCTACCAGTCGTCTGAGCAGTAGCAGCCAAGGAAACAAAGTTGTACACTCTCCAGTTGGTTACAAATCATTGGTGTGGAAATATTTCAGTTTTCGCAAGAAGGACATGCAAGGATATGCAGCTGTTCAGTGTAGTGAAAAATGAAGGCTTTTGTGAGCTGCTGTATGTACTGGAGCAGAAATACAACATTCTCAGTGAAATACCTAAGCTCTATACCGTTGTTTAAAAGAATCGTATCGTCATGTATCACATCATGTTGCACGTGAGCTGCAAGCCCAATTAATGTGAAAATAAACAAATAAATACTTGAAATCATTTAAATTGTGGGCTCTGAATCTATAATTTATGAAAGTTTAACTTTCTGAATGAAATTATGGATATTAATCAACGTTTCCATGACATTCTATTTTTTTGGAATGGGTCTGTATATGCACATAGAATAAAGAATTAATTCCATTATTTTTGAAGTCATCTTTACTTTTCAGCATTTTCACACACACATACACACACACACAAATATGATTTTTTTTAACTAACTACTTTAATCTTGCATTCAGGTGTCTGGCTCCTCCAGGTCATACTGAAATACCTGGAGCTAGTGAATTACACGTTGCCATCTCTGTATTCATCAAAATCCTCTGGGCATTATTTAATGTGCACCTCTCTTGAGATTTCACAATCTCTTCAGATTTAAGGTCGCTCATGATCAATGCCCCCAAACTCCTATTGAAAATGAAGCACTGAACATCTCCCCTTCCCTATTATCACTTACTCTTTTTCAAGCTTTTCCCTCTGTGTCATATTTCTACCACCCTTCCCTGCCTCATCCCGCAGCAGCTGCTGAGTCACATGTAGTTGATTTAGAGTGACCGTGCAGGGCTCTGACTGCCTCTGTGGCTGCACAGTCCAGGCGTGAATACAACACAGTGGTTTGCCGGACACCATCCGCCACAGTCTGATGGGCTTGAAGGTGAAACAATCAATTATTCCGAGCGATCAATATTTCACGTGAGGGCAAGGAGGTTGAGGGAGTGGTGGGGGGCGTGATGGGAGGGCCGGGGGTGGGGGGCAAAGGGAGTGGGGGGTGGTCCGAGAAGGCCCAAATGCCTCCAGGACATGTCCGCAAAACCATACACAATGCAGGCCCAAGCACAATGATCCTAATTTAAAATGACCGGTCAATGTGGATTCAAGGCTTCAAAGGGGAGGTCTGAATTATTACTCGGCAGGATGACGGATGATTCGCCGCATTCTCTCCCTCTCTCTCCGTCTCACTCCCTCCTTCACGTCTCTCTTTTCCATTTTCTCGCTTTCCATCATTTTCTCGCTCCGCTGCTCTCGCTCTCCTCTTTGTCTTTGAGAAGCCCTGTCTCCCTCTCTGACTTTTTCTGCTTATTTTTTGTTTTGTCTTCTGTACCCTGTTCCCCCGAGTTCCTTCTACCAATGCAGGGGGAAAAAACTCTCATTTTCACAAAAATAGTGGATGACTTGCTATCATCCAGGCCAGATTTTCATGTCCAATAGCACTTATTAAAAAGGATCGACAAAACACTTCCCATTGTACTCCAATTAATCAGACAGAGCCAGATAAAGAAAAACTACAAATCTCCTCACAGGAGAAAGGAGGGAGAAAAATATTTCCTCCTTCCTCCACGTCAGCCTGCCACAGACAACTGCTCTGCCTAATGGCATCAATTTCTCCAACTCTCCTTTCATACCAAAAATTACAATATGAATTGCCTTGCTGCCGTGTGCGACTTGATGTAGCTAGAATTGGACTATTCGTCTTGTTAGGCGTCACCCATCAAATGAGTCGCTCGCGCTGAAATTGCTTCCACAGGTGCACAAACAGACTGAGTGTGCTCCCGAATAGCTGAATGAGGGATATTTCAAAAGTAGAGTGCCATGTTTCAACATTCAATGACAGCAGGAGAAAACGCACTGCAAAAAAAATGCATCACATGATGATATACAGGGAAACAAAATCGAGGCCCAACAATACTGCAAGTCCAAATAGAGTTTTACAGTGGCTTTTAAACAAGAAATTTTGGCAGAGGATAGGTAGCTAAAGCCTGCCAACCAATTAGCTATCAACATCCAAGCATAGGTCGTACCCTTAGCCTAGAAAATGCTGATTTTTCTCTGATCCGAGTGCCATACTCTAGAGTCTTTTTTCCCCCCTAAAATGTTATGAAAGGGCAACGTCTACCTGGAGCCAAAATGGCTGCCAGTGAAAGATCACATACGGAGGGCTGCCGTGTCAGGGAGAAGACAGCAGCCCTCCCACTGTATGATCTGCTGAAGAAACCAGACTGAAGGGCATGTAAGAGCTTCTCACTGTGAAAAAGCAAGGAAAAGGAGGTGCAGAGGTGGAGAGACACTAGGTTATTCTCATCTATTTTCGCTGGACATTATTGTCTTCTAAAGGCTGAGAATTAGGAGTAAAAGAAAGAAGTGGTAGAAGTAATCAGCCGACTCCAATGGTGGGCCAATACTGAATCAGGGTTCTTTTCCTGTCGCGTAATACTTTTAATCCTTCATCATGACGTTTGGATTATGCAGTCTCCTCGGCCCAGCACGTAACAACAGTAAGATCATAATATTTCACAGTTGCGTATGTCTCCTGTTGATGAAAATGGAGATGTGGCTACAAATATGGACTACAAAACAAGTTAATCCTTTCTGTTCGCCATCTTACCCAGCGGCGCACTTCATTTAGGCCGATACTCTTGCAAGTCTTTAACCAGCATCAACAATTACAGCAGAGGCATTAGCCAACTGACATGGGGGAAAGCAGGGAAAGCAAACAGGGAGAGTGTATATCTGTGCCCTCTCAGAGAGTAATGCCTTTAAGTAATTTCTGCCCTCGTTCGCTTGGAGCGGGAAGGTTGATAGGATTACTTAGGAGACTGCAGTGGATTAGTATCAGGGGAAGTCTGAAGGGAGGTGGAAGAACACCTGGTCCTCCACAACTCTGCCTTTGTAAGAAAAAATAAATAAATATATAAATAAATAAACCTAGCAGCCTTCCCCACCATAGAGGCACCTTTAATCGCTCCTGTGGATGCTCTCACACTATCCATGTAACCCAAAAGGATTTGTCTTCATTAGCTAAGTAAGCCAAATAGCAGTGTAAATGTGGAGTTTACAAGGGTCTTGAAGCTGGCTCAGTGATTGGAAAAGTAAATGCATAAGCTTTTCAGTTATTACAAGCATAGCAGAATAGCAGAACAGTAACTACTGTACATGTCCAGACTTTTACATACCTCCAGTATTACTACATGTTAAATACAGACATAACAAACACTGGCAAGACTGTAATAACCAAGTAATAACACAACAGGTGCAAATGGAATGTTACAAACAGGATATAATTTAACACTGCATTGATAGACGTCAAGCAAAATCAGCTCCAATTAGGCCATTTGTTTTTTATTTTTATCTGCTCTTCCATACTCTGTGCAAACGCGGTGCCATTCTGTCATATTTACAGCTCACAATACCTGTCGTCACGTCAGTCCCCCTCCTCACTCCGGAGTCTCTTATCGGTTTCAGCGTTCTTCGTATGTGGCAGGTGGCACAGTCACAAAAACACTTAGTCACTTCACTCTCTGCCGAGATAGAGCCATTCAGCCTTCCATCCTGTCATTTAGCAACATACAATCACACCATTAAGGCATGACTGCTAGCTTTTGTTGCACTGATTGCAAGTGTCTCATTCTAATTTACTAATGACACAAAAATGTACTGCTTTCATTATGTTCCTTTATGAGCATTTCCATAGGCCTTATGTGATAAGTCACCAAATACATGGCAGCTGGTTCAATCATGTTAATAAGCATAAAAGATGCATGGGTTTTAAGGCTGCACTGCATCACTCCAGCATTTGTATAGGGCGCAGTGAAGATTAACATAAGGGACCCTTTTCTGTGCTACCATCAAAGGTTGTGATGACTCTGCCACACAAAAAAATTGAAGCCATTAAAACTCTGAATATCTTTAAATTATTTTTCTTTTAATTAAAAATATTCTAAAATACTTGATATGCTTGAGACATTGATTACAGCAGGATAGTAGTCTATAAACTGCTCAGAAAGTCTGTCTTAGGAAGATCATAAGTTATAATAATGTTCTTAAGGTCTAAGATACAGTTCGTAGAGAAGTACAGTGAAAAGGCTGGAGTCAGGGCAGGGAGTACAGAATCAATACCACTGAAAAACATAAATGCAGAGGCATAAGGCACCAAATAAATAAATACCTAAATAAAGGCATTGAACACTAGTTTTGGGGAACAAAGTCTGTCATTTTAAAGAGTACCAACTTAATTACATTGGTACAAGGGTATACAGGCTCACATCAAATCAATTTTGGCCAAATTACTGTTCCAAGGCTCTTTATTGTAGTATTTATAATCGAATGATAATAATTATCAAATGAAATACAAACAGTTCTTTATTATTCATTAGTTGTGATATTGACCACATTGGTCCTGACTGTTTTGTTTGAGTTTTACCAATGTGCATGGATCCTAGGGAGAAAATCAATAAAAATGTCTGCCATATGCCCATTAATAGGCCATATAATACATTACCATTAAAATGATAATATGTGAAGCCCAGAGACAATCTAGTCTAAGCATTTCTAATGTTCTGAAGCCCCCCCCCCTCTCCCAAGTTTACTGGGTCCCACCAGTATAGTACATAATGGAGATGTATGGGTGGATTCTCTTCTATACATTTTCGTATTTATAGACATAAAAAAACTTGTAACGAAACCTACATCTAAGATCTCCGTAAGGTATACGTCAGAATTTAAATAGATATGCAAAGTCTGTACTCCACATTTCTCTTTCTCCCCTCAAGTTTATTGTTTTATTTACCAAACCCTTAATTTTTCATGACCATCTATCGACCTATCTTTATCTCCCTTAAGATTTGATTTGCAGCCAGCATTACCCTTGAAATCAGGCACACCCCACAGAATAAAGCAGTCTGGCTGAAAATTACAGAAAAAGGCACGGTGGTGCAGCAGGTAGTGTCGCAGTCACACAGCTCCAGGGAGCTGGAGGTTGTGGGTTCGAGTCCTGCTCCAGGTGACTGTCTGTGAGGAGTTGGTGTGTTCTCCCTGTGTCCGTGTGGGTTTCCTCCGGGTGCTCCGGTTTCCTCCCACAGTCCAAAAACACACGTTGGTAGGTGGATTGGCGACTCGAAGGTGTCCGTGAGTGTGTTGCCCTGTGAAGGACTGGCTCCCCCTCCAGGGTGTATAAGCGATTACAGATAATGAATGAATGAATGGATTTCTTGGAATGAAGAATAACCCAGTAGCCAGGGGTTAATTTTATTCTCTTACTATGCTTAAGTATTATTTTGGGAAATTCTTACATTCCTGGAGTTGAATTTGTAAGTGTGTACTCTCATATTTCCAGTTAGGTAATGTTTTTTCCCCATCTTAAGTGATGCAGGAGCTACATTCTGGAGTCCAATACTGCTGCATGTGTTTGATATTGCTGCAGAATTCAGGATGTAATAAAATTTGATTAAGTACACATCTGCCTCACACATAGGGTATCCTCCAGTATGTGTTGTGCTACTCACTTCCAATGCCCTCTGTAGTACGCTGCATGCTGACCACATTTTCCCCCACAAACAACCTCGCCCAAAACAGTTTTTTTCTTCCCCATCAGAACAATTGGAGGTGCAGCAATGCTAACAGCAAGCTGTTGTACTTCCATGTTTTTTATGTGCATCTCGTTAGTATCGGGTCACTTGTCTTGGGGTAAGTTAAATTTATTCCAGCAGCAGATTGGAGTTGTGTCAAATGTTAGAGAGCCAGTCTTTTTATAATCTGCTACAACTTTAAAAGTCACGTACCCAAGGCTTGAGTCAGTGTGTATTTGTGGGGTTCTGTGCTTGGCAGCTCAGCGTGTGGTCAGCTGCCATGACAGATGAAAAAAAAAAACTTGATGAAAAGACTTGTCATTTCTGGAGACCCTGCTGTCCTCCTGTCTCCGTGTGGATTATGTGGTCCAGGTAAGCTTCAGAGGCCTAGTAAAGCATCGCCCCCCCAGGACTACCAACAGATGAGTCATACATCACAGGAAGAGAACGTTCCAGCTCAGAGATCACTGAGGGGAAAGCAGGCAGGGTTATATAAACTCAGCCCAGTTCAACCCAGTCCTTTATCCTCTGTGTGGGTGTTCCAGACAAAGGACTGTACAAAGCAGTTGTCTGAAATAAAAACATACATGCATGCTGAAAAAAAGTATACTAAACTGCCATAGAATGGCATGGTACTCTTAGAGTAGAGGTACTTGCTGTTTGGCCATGGGTTCGAGTACACTTCCGTCTGCATCGTGAATGCAACTGTTTACATATTTGTCTTTGTGCTATGCTTGTAACTGGAGACTTCCACTTTTTTAAAAAGGTGGGGTAGGGTATGTAAAGTACAACAATTTTTATTCCTGAAGAGATCAACAAATAGCTAGTACATATAATACAAATGCAGAAATAAATACACACACATACACACACACACACACACAGCATCCTGCATAAGTCTAGAGTGTACTATTGATAACGCTGCTTATATTTCTCTTCTAGTAAGTACTCTTTGTATGCACTGAAATGGTGATCGCTTCACGCCCTTAGCTTGCCTCCTCTTGGTAAATTCACAGTGGGGGTGCTGAGACTGGAATACACGTTGAGGGCCAGAAAATCAAGTTCTGCCTTCTGTTTAGAGAAGACATTTGTTCTCTGTCACTAGACATCAAAGAGAAAGGCAGACATTCATCGGCAGAATCCACTTCCCAGGGACTGTGGCCAGTGCAGAAAGGGATTAGGTCAGAGTTGTGGCGAGTGCCGACTGCTCTGGTGGCGCTAGCGCAGCATGGCCCAGTGGCTTGGGTAATGGACATAATCAGGGGGGGGTTTAGGTTCAAATGGCAGGTGTGGTTGACTGCATCTCCCCATTTATTTCAACGCCACCACCTGCTCTCCCAAGCACCTGCCGAGCATGCTGCGACTTGGGATGAAAGAGCTTGCTAAATGGCTGATCCAAATAGAGATATCACCTGCAAAAGCCTCTTACAGAGGAGACTTGAAAGTCGGGATCATTACTTTCCTCAGTGGCATAAGCCTATTAAAGTCTTCTTAAATCATAAGGCCATTTTTTAAAAAGCTGAAGTTTGAACTTTCTATAAACAGCACAGATCATGTTTCATGGAACTCATAAAAGCCATTCCACATTCAAGCCACGCATGCATAGACTGCACTTTTCAGGGTCCTTTTTATCTGTAATGCAAGAGGAGAAGGTCAGCTTAAGGGAGAATTTTACTGATGAAGGGTTTGTGTTTTTTATTTATTTATTTGTTTGTTTTTATTATTTTTTAAAGAGCATGTTGAATAATAATGGAACTTAGTTTAACTTTTACTTTAACAGTAAAATTATTCCCCACAAAAACTCAAATTTCAAATTTCAACAATATAAAAAGGCAGAGCTGTGAAACAGGGAAATAAATAAAATTGGTCTAGGTACCTGCCATTCACCTCCAACAGCCTCCACCAGAACCAAGTCATGGAGCAGCCTCAAGAACAAAAGTTCAGGTCAGTTTCAGCCAACAATTAGGAGTATAGCACCTGAATCAGGATAAATGTAATTAAACGTAATTTGATGTGGTGATGTTGCAGTGTGGACAACACAAGCCCCGTAGCCCACTGCAGTTGTAAGTTTAACTCTGGGTTTGGGACACTGAGTTTAAAAGAGGAAGGAAGAAAGCGGCAAATAGACAAAATTCTCAGGAAAGACTTTGTGCTCACTGGTATATGGCTTTATTCTCTAAATATGTGTGTTTTGAGCCTTGTGTTGACGATAAAACACCTTTTCCGAGGGAGAGCAAATTTCAGTGACTGGTGCTGGAGGAACAGAAAAGCTCAAAAATAAACAAAATAAGACGGTTCTACACTGTTTAGAAGCACAACTGGCGCTAACGGGCACTTGTGGTTTATCACACCACAGCAGACTTTTCAGGAAATTGAGGCTCAAAACACACATATTTAGAGATATTTATCGTTCATATAACAATATTTATCATTATACCGCCAAACCCTATACACCCCTTCTATTCAACTAGGAATAGCTTTAAATTGGGCTCAACAGTGAAAAACATAAGCGGTTCTCTAATTCTGGTCCCTATTATTCCTGCACAGGAATGTGCTATGAGAGTTCTAGCTTCTATGTGTGGAACTAGCATTGACAAAAAAAGGGTATACTGGAGTAAAAAAAAAATATATATATATATATACATAGATAAAAAGATAACGCTCATGCCTGATCTCAGACACTCTAGTCAGTCAGTCTGTCAAAATGCCACATGATCAAATGGCCATTGAGTTTTGTTATGTCTGCCACGTGCTCTGCATATGACCAGATTCCCCCAACACAGGTCATCTTTCTTTAACCAGAAACACAGCTTGGCTTTTCAACAACAGTACATTCATTTAAAATGGTAGCAAACCTTTACCTGTTTCAACCAGCTCAAGCCTACAGCAAAGAAAATGAGATGGGCCCACTCACAATATTAAACTAGTACATAGCAATTCACAACAACAGACTCTTTTGCCAGTGAAGTGTAGACATGTACACCCATTACAGTGCACACAATGGCTTTCACAGTTCAGCAAGCTCTCAACAAACAGAGCGAGAAAGGAGAAAACCCAGAACCATATATTGGAACACTGCACACACAGATTGAGCACTGCAATACACTATTTGAGGTATTTGAGGTTATAGTAGGTCCGTATCACAAGTGAGATTCATCTGATATTTCATCTGCACAATAAACCAGGACACTGACCTCATGCCCAGCCTATTTTCTCACGTTATCTGACCTAAAGGACTGCAACTTGCATCATATGAATGGGCTGAATAAAAGGGGCTGGGTTTCCCTGGTTAAGTGAACCAAGCTAACTCTAAAGACTGTGCAGAATAAACTCTCCATAGACTTCCATATTCAAAATTACTTTTTTTATTGTTGTATATCAATAATTCCTTTTCACTCAGTAATCACTTTTTTTTGAGAGGGGGAGCACTTATGGCATAAAAAAGGAACTGTTAATTCCATGTCTCTTGGCTTTTTATTGATCCACCAGAGCAGGACATAATTCTCAGTTCCCAAACTTGTCTTCTGTTATGAACATTAGATTAAATATAATGCAATTTTAACACAGCAATTTCAACAATGTGAAATTTACGTGAACTATTATGACTTCAATTTTGGTTGTGAAAAATCCCCATGAAGTTAAAAATGACAAGATCCAAGGCACATAGCAAAGAACTAGGTGCTAATGCTGTTACTTCTCTGCAGCTGCAGGTCCTATAATAACTCAGACTACACAAGGACCTAAATTCAATACATAAATCTTCTTAGATAAATGTAAAGCTCTCTTCTGCTTCACAAAATGGCAGCTGGGTATACACACACACACACAAACACACTCCGCCTTTCTTATAACATCCTTCATTCAATCTCAGGAATAATCAGCCATTTTCAAGGCACTTTGAAGCACATGCTGCCATCTTTGTGTGGATCCGCGCTTGCAAAGACCTCCCAAAACAACCTCGGCACAAAGTAGTGAAAAGGTAAACATCAGGTGAGAGATATAAAATCATTTCAAAAGCTTTGAAAGTACTCTGGAGCACTTTTAAATCTATCATTAACAAATGGAAAGTGCATGGCACCACACAGTCTGCCAAAATCTGGGCATCCATCATAAATAGATCACCAGGAGAGAAGACACATGTTCAGAAAGGCCACTAAGAACCTAACCGCAACCTTGAACACCCATTGTGTTTTATGAACGTCTTATCTGGTCTTTTCTTGAAAAATGGCTTTCTTCTTGCCACCCTCCCACAACCTCCATCTTGAGTCCTATTTAAAGTTTGCACACTGCCACCTGAAGGATCCTGTAACAAACTGGCAGAGGAAGACAGCACTTTTTGGCATGAAACACGCCCCATCATTTACACAATGCCAACCCAAGTGTGATGCATGATGGTGGAAGCCAAGTTTTGTGTGGAAGTTGCAGGGACTGGGAAAATGTTAAGTCTGCGAGGGGAATCAATGGAGCCAAATACAGAAAGATTCTGGAGGAAAAATAAACCTGATGAACATGTCTGAAAATTCATATTCCAACGGTACAATGACCCCAAACATCAGGCTAAAGCTAATATGGAGCAGCTTGCTAAGAATAAAGCGGAGTGGGCTAGTTAATATTCTGATCTATATGCCATTCAAATTCTATTTAAAGCTTGGAAGTTTCCTGTCTATTTGTGAAAATCCACAAACTGAGCTTGAATATTTCTGACATGTACTGACTCTGGGGGCTTTATACTTGTATACTGGCACCAGTCCTTCACACACACACACACACCCCTTAGAGTCTTAATAAAATGTCTGGCTTGCTTTCAAAATACCACAAGTATCAAACTCCTTGCCTCCACCAAAGGCACTGCTCTCCCCTGTCAAAACAGCCCTATCCATAATGACTGGTTTTAGTGCCTGTTCCTTTAAATGAGAATGAGCCACACACCACAGCTGTGAGGCATACAGAAGCGTTTGTTTTTGCTGTTTTTACTCTGTTATCTTAGTTCTGTGCTCATATTTTATTTAACGCACTTTTGTTGTGTCCGTTTAATGCCATGTAGCCTTGCCTTTGTGGGGTTAAACATGTGCCATGATACGCAAGTGAGGGGGAGGTACCATCGTAATTGTCGCTCCAGCTCTGGCTGCTCCTGTGAGGATTCCTCAGAGTGGATCAACCCATGTAAACTTGGCACAGGTTATATGCTGGATGCCCTTCCTAATACAACCCTCCCATTCCACCTGGGTTTAGGACTGGCACTAGCAATGCACTGACGTTTGTAAACCCCAGCGGCTGAGCTGCGGTCATGAGGACAACATACATAACCTACTTAACTTCACACAGACAGTGACCTGAGGTGAAGGCAGAACAGCACAGAGCCCCAGGCCCCGGAGCTCTGTGTCAGTGACATTACATTCCACCACCATGATGTCTGGGTGGAAGGATTCTAACAAATCCCCCATTATGTAACAGTCAGAAAACATGAGTCATTCTGATTTCTTAAGGCAGCCCACAGTAACTGACTTAAAACAGTATTGTATCAGCTACAGAGAGCACCGGTACCATAGGTGTGTTGGAAATGGCCCACGACTCAATAATACCTATACATAGTACAGAGGGCACTTTTTGGAGACACACCCCATGAAGCAGATACTGATATGTACTATGTACCATAGCACGCCGCTAGACGCAGCTCAATTTACAGTTGAGGCAGATTATAAACAGACTGGGTATTTCAAACTACATGACTGTTTTTATCTAATTTTAAGGAAAATGAAAATATGTCTCACACAATACACAACCTCAAACTTGCCAACCAAACACAGTTCCTTGAAGACACACACAAACAGAAGTACAACTTGCTGCGGTTATTGTTTGCAGCTACGTTCCACCTTAAATGGTCCAGAAACAGAACTAGCCGCAGCACGCCCAACAGTGTTGCTTCATGTAAGGTGGAATGGAAAATTGGAATACAATTGGAATAAAGGCTGTAACAGCATGCTGTGTGGTGCACTATGTTCTCCTACGGGTAATACTTATTATTTGGGGACATGTGCATCGAGCACTATGTAATATATTGTAGTTTTTCATAGTTCTATCGTTTAATCCATCCTCCACTGTAGAGCTCCACTGCACGCGCCTGCGTTTACTTCCTGTGCTCTGTTCTCATTGGCTGTTGAAGGGACTCGTTCAGCCTTAAGCTGGTGGAATGTTTACACTACATGAATATGTCCAAACTTGGGTCGAAAAAATCTAACGTTTTATATGCTGCGATTGGTCTGAAGCATGAATTTGAGGCTAAAATGTAGTATACTGTAAAATGTAGTGTAGTGTAACTCCAGTTTAAGGCATGCCAAAGAACAATAACTTAATTTAAGCAACCACAAATACGCACATTAACACAGGTCAGCAGCAGTGCTTCGAAAAACTGCATTTCACAGTCGCGACAAATATCCTCATGACAGTGTAAAAAGCTGTTCAGTCAGGCTAGTCTTCCTACTTGTACTTGTTACTGCCTTGTGGAAATATTTATTTTTGCATGGCTCTGAATTTTTTCATTTTCAATGTGCAGTTAATGTTAGTAAATGTCTTTCATTCAAGCTTATTATATCTGGTTAGCAATACAGAACACTACTTTAACAAATAAAATCTGTAAGTATAGCAATATAAATATATGGATTTATCTAGTAATTAAGATAGATAGAGGTGGTATCAGTACTCGGTGTCGGCAGATACTTGAACATGAAATATCGGTATCGGAAGAGAATAAGTGGTATCTGTGCCTCTCTACTCCTTTAAATTATTTCCTACAGTGAAAATATCCTTTCAGTACTTATTACAGATACTCAAATATCTAAATCAGTGCCTAATTGAGACATGCTGTTAAAAGACCCACAGTGGTGATAAAAAATCTGCTTGTATAATTACTTTAGAAGGCAACGTTTTTTTCACTTTTTTTTTTTTTTTGGAAGGCATCTGAACTTTAACTTCTCCTTGAGGCAGCCTGAACCAGACACAAAAGGCAGGCAGACTGACACTCTGACACTTCAAATGTGGCTTTGGTGGGGTGCAAGACCCTGTGATCCTCAGCCCCGTCTGACAGCCCAGAGTGCGATTAAAGGTGAGCTTGTCTGGCGCAGAGGCAAATTTAGTCTAAGACTTATACCCACATTCTGATTTGTTGCTTTCATATAGTCCTTTACCATCGCTCCTGTTTTGAATGGTGGGAGGTGTTCTCTTTTTCCTTTTTTTCCATCTCAGTTTTCTTTCTTTCATATTGTAATTTGTCGTATCTGCCCACCTCCTCACAACCACACAGTCTCACTCCTTCTGTCTGGCTAGGTAAGACTTCCATTAACACCCAACATGCTAAACAGAGCCACTTTCACACACCTGTCACTAGCAAATAAAAAAGGAGAGGAAAACAGTCTCCCACTACAAACGTATCCCTTCAGACAGGATAAGGAGGATTGAGAAAAAGTAGTGGGACTTTAAAAAGGCTGAAGGCAGGGGCACTATTATCAAGAAGTGGAGAGATGACAAGGCTTGGCAGCAGATCAGCAAAATCCTGATTTGAATTCAACTTTTATTCATAGTTTGGTGCTTTATTTTTCAAATGCCATATTCATTTAAATGAAGGATAAGGGGGTCTAGGCCTCAGCACAATCTCTGGCAGGTTCGGGTAAGGCTAATAAATAAACATAACCCTACTGCATAAATATTACCTTATATATTATTTAGTGTTTGTCTGCCTGGAAAAAATATCCAGTGATCAGTTTTTCAGGAAGAAAACAATAGACAGCATTCACCTTATATTTTATAGCATATAGTGAACTTTGGTTGTCATCTGGTGAAAATAATATCGTTGTGCTCAGAGAACGTGCGCACACAACCTACAGTAGGTTCCATGATGACCGTAGAAAACATCCCAAACGGTAAGAACACTACAATTTAGAGATGTCACAAGAAGCTATACTTCAGTAGCCACTTGACACCAAAATTCTGAAAACGATACAGTTCATGTTTCCTGTCCTACCAGAGGTACCGATAGTTTGACAGATCACACAAACACACAAGCTCACCATAATAAGCCTACACATGAATAAGCCAAGAAAGCTAAAACAACAACACCAACATGAGGAAAGGCATCGGTAGGAGAAGTAATAGATAAAACCTGAGGAGCCCAGAAGCGACTCACATACAAACAAAGCATTCCAGAGCTTACCATAGGCTGTCCCCTTCAAACGAGACCAGATTTGAGTGTTTCCGTCAAACCATTCGTTAGTAATACTTATGTATGTATGAAGAGTAATGGCAAAATGTTTACAAAATGTACAAAAAAATGATAAAATATGATCCTCATGTAGCTTAGGCTGTCAGCTTTCCAACATGTCAGTCAAGTCAGAGGTCAAGTTATGGTGATGTGCATCCAAGGAGGAGGGACAAACACAGACCCATACTTTAGCAGAGCGTATTTGATTTCAGCTGACCCACGCAGCACAAGAGACGAATCAAACGGTTTGATTTGGCAGCCACAAGCTCAACAAACAATAATTCCTTCCTTCATTCATTATCTGTAACCGCTTATCTAGTTCCGGGTCACAGTGGGTCCAGAGCCTACCTGGAATCATTGGGCGCAAGGCGGGAATACGCCCTGGAGGGGGCGCCAGTCCTTCACAGGGCACAAACAATAAGCAAGACAATAAATGTGTTTTCAAAGCTTAGATTTCTTTCACTAGCTGCCTTTCTCCCACTGAGACAATTTATTTAAATTGTCTCAGTGGGATCTCAGGAGGGGTTGCCTCATTCTACAGCCAATCAGGGTGAAGCTCCCACCTTCCAACACATCTGGCATTTAAAGGAGTACAGGGTTAGAAAAAACAGTAAACAAAACAAATGGGGAAAAAATCTTTTGCACATTTTTTTTTCTGGAAAAAGACTTAATATTAAGAATTAATAAAGAAATTAAAATGCAAAACTAATTTTGATGTCAGTTCCAGTAGAGTGAATGTCTTCTGTCTGACCTTTCTATCTCCCTGTGTCTTATTCACCTTTTGATTGTTTATATGGGGGTGTTTTGTACAGTCAAAATTAAAATTAATAACAGTTACCTGCTATCACCACTGCTGTCTGGCTGACCTCTGCTAATATATGCTGCAGGCCGGCTAACTGACTTTTAAACAAGAGAGCCTACTTCACTGCCAATACAGTATCTGTGACGTTCTGTACACTGTAAAGTACATTGTACTGCTCTTTTGTTGTTCTTTGATTTGTGAGCCACTATAACCACTTGAGGAGCACTACATAGTTATCATCATAAAGTGATCAAGATATTAAAAAATAAAAAATAAATAAAAAAATTAAAGAACAAAACTGACTATAGCCTTCCACAAAAAAATGGACAAACTTTCAACATGATCAATAGTGCCAGCTGCTGTGACAACTTGCTAGTATGCCAACAATGGTGGTGAACATTTCTGTTGTCTATAAAAAGATGCAAAAATGAAACAAAAGAAAGAGAGAAACAATAAACAAACAAACAAAAAAACAACACCATGCTGAATAATCAGAAAAAAATGTTTATGTAAAAAAGCTTGATTTTGGAGCGGGTGCAGCAGGTAGTGTCACAGTCACACAGCTCCAGGGTCCTGGGTTTGTGAGTTCAAGCCAAGCTGTCTGGTGACTGTCTGTGAGAGAGTTTGGGGTGTTCTCTCCGTGTCCGCATGGGTTTCCTCCGGTGCTCCGGTGTCCTCCCACAGTCCAAAAACACACGTTGGTAGGTGGACTAGTGACTCAAAAGTGTCCATAGGTGTGTGTGTGAGTGAATGTGTGAGTGTGTGTCACCCTGTGAGAGACTGGCGCCCCTCCAGGGTGTGTTCCCGCCTTGTGCACAGTGATTCCGGGTAGGCTCTGAACCCACAGCGACCCTAAGCTGGACAAGTAATTACAGACAATGAATGATTTAATGATTTAGGAGGTAGACATTACTTCATACGATCAAGCTGTTAAAGTTCTGAAATGGTCCATTAGTCGTTGTGTGTCTGCTGTCGTACTGGCAGCTTCTGTAGTGGTTTATTTTGTTATCACACCTGTTCTATATGCTGCTGCTCTCAGTTCAACAGTGAGTGCTTGGGCAGTGGTGTGAAGTGACTCAATAGGCGATTGGTCTTCACAGTCACGTTGACTAGCTTGTGCAGCGATGTGATTTGGTTCAATGGGCAGTTGGTCTTCAGTGTCATGTTGGCTGGTTTGCAGTGGTTCGAGTCGGCGCGACTAAAGGTCGCCCTCCCCTTGCGAGTTTTCAGGAGTGTTGACATGGCCAGCGTTGTTATTAAGAGCTTTTAGCACCTCGGTGGGCCGACTGTCACACACTTCTCAGGTCACACACCCCTCCTCTCAGCAGAGGGACAAAAGGCCAAAGCTCAGTCTTGAAAAGGCTCTGAAAATGACTTCAGGGGCCATCTACCACTCCCAACAGCAGGCGAGAGAGAGGCAGGGAAAAAGCATCTGAGAGCTATTTGATGTTGCCAAGGAATAGATTTTCGCCACCAGGGTTTCTGGGAGAAGAGAAATCGATAGGACACTTCAGGGGAACTTCACCTGCCCGCTAACCCGTGACGGACCCTCCACTCCACACTGTTGGAAATCAGAGGTGTCACAGCACACAACTTGATTTAACTAAAAAAAAAATCTCAGAGGAGCCAGGGTCATACATTAAGGCCAAGGAGAGGCACAAAGCCTGTGGGGTGAAGGACTGGTGGAAACAGAAGTCAGACCTTTGCAGCAGCTCAATGTATACTTTGACTCCAGCAGTGAAGAGACCAAGGAACTTTCATAAAGGGGCCATATAAGGGAAAACTCCATTTATTTCTTCATATTGAGAAATAAAATACTTGCTGCAGAATGTGTGTGTGTCTGTGTTGCCCTGTGAAGGACTGGCGCCCCCTCCAGGGTGTATTCCCGCCTTGCGCCCAATGATTCCAGGTAGGCTCTGGACCCACCGCGACCCTGAATTGGATAAGCGGTTACAGATAATGAATGAATCAATGAATACTTGCTGCAGCACATAAACACTGTTTCATTGACTCTCCAGGCATTAAGATTTATTTATGGATATTAATATGCTTTAAAAAAATCCCACTAACATTGTTTTTGTGATGTCAATAGCCTACATCAGTTCAGCCCTGCCCATTATAGCCTGGACACCTTTCTGAAGAAACCTAGTAGGCAAAGACCAGTCAGGACTGCAATCGTTTGTATGCATGAGGCTTAAAAGGTACAAAACCTGCAATCACTTAAGAACAAAAACTGTTTCGGTCTAAGGAAGTCTGGAAAATGCAATGTAAACATACTTTGTTTTGGTGCCAAAACTCACATAAAAGTAATATGTTTACTTCCTGAAGCTCACTGGAGAAAAAAAATAGTAATATGAGTAATAAGAATAACTCAGACATCGAACTGGGAAATCCATCAAATACAGCTACAGCAATTTCAGGAATGTCACTCAAGAGAGAGCTAATTAAACACTAAGAACAAGATGGAAAGTGGACACATGAGCACACTTCATTACACCTTTATAAACCACAAAGAGTAAAGGGATCTCTTCCATACAAGCTTTCGCAATTGAATTAATCACTTCTCAAAATTGTAGAATAATACCAGCTCAAACGAGAACAGTCCACTGGATACTTTCATTTTAGTAGATATTCCATCAGGTTTGAGTCCTAAAGGAGTGATTATGAACATATGAAAGCCAGAAGGACGGAGGTGTTTGCCTTCTCTGGTTGTGCACACAGCAGTACAATGACAACCATACAGGTCTTCCAGAAAATACACTTTATGGAAAGAAAAGGGTTTTGGAGTGAAGTTGTTTTTGCTGTTTGTTTCAATGTCGTCTTGTATTCAGAACTAGTACAATCCATGGACACACAGAGCTTCAATGATTTGGGGAAAAAAAGAACCACCCAGAGTGAGTGACAAAGTAGGTAGAGAGAGAAAGAGAGAGAGAGAGAGAGAGAGAGAGAGAGAGAGAGAGAGAGAGAGAGAAGGAAGCATAGATGTAGAATGCATAGGCAAATATAAAAATACTCTCTTTCATGATGGTGGTTGAGGTGTCTCCAAAATGTTCCAAGAAGTGGGAAGTCTTTTGAATGTCTAGAAAAAGCTCTATAGAACTACCAGTCATTTAAACTTAAAATGACAACTCAGAACAGACTTTTCTGAACTTACTAAAGGATCTATCCCTGATGTGATCATGATCAGCTCATCCAACATTAGCAGCATTATGCTGAGAAAAATATATTACGGCACCAAAAGAGATGTGTATGTCTGAATTACTGTTTGTTTTATGAGTGTTGTAGATGACAGGAGCAAAAATTGGTTGCAATAGTTAAATGGCTTGATGTAAGGCCAGCATAGGTTTTGGAGGTCTATCAGGTCTTGGTTGTTAGGAGCCTCATATTTCTTGTGACACTTTAATAACTCAAAATCTCTGCTTATCTTTTGTTCTTTTCCCTTTGACTTTATCCTTCCTCACACAAGGGGTACATTTTTAATCTAATCTTTAGATAAACATCTCTTAAAAATAAATAACATACTTTAATGACTGTTTTTTGACTGGAATCACAAGCTAACCATTGTTTTGTATTAATGCCATTTTAATTAATATTCTGGGCTGCTTTTTTTTTTTTTTATCCCCCAACCATGTTGATTGCCCAAGGGGAAGGAAAAAAGTAACGTAAAGTTAGACATTAAAACATGTCAAATGTGACCTGAAATAAACCATAACATCCACAAACGCACGGCAGGCTGTGAGGCCCGTTTCCAATACCCAGGTCATCGGCAGAGAAGGCAGTGAGTTTAACAAATGTGATGCCAGAAACAAGTGGGAGAAAGAAGAAAAGGGGCTGGGCGGCATGCAGCAGATTGCATCAGCTCACTTCAATGCGTCAGAAAATTAAGCTGATTGATTTTTTTTTTATCCAGCGGTTTCCAATACCTTTAATAGTGTGAGTATAGATCAGGAGGACCCACCTGACCACATCCAGTGGGACTGGTCACTCAGTGGCGGGATGTGGGGATTTGGAATGAAGGGTGGTGGTAAGGGGATAGATGAAAGAGAGAGAGAGAGAGAAAAAAAAAGGCGGCTGGAGAAGGATGAAGAGCAATGTGCCACACTCCTCACTCACCCCCCACCACCACATATACACACCCCTCCATCTTTTTTTTTGGCAGACAAAGAGGGTCTGGAGGACAGCCAAGCAGGAAAGTGGAGGGAGAGAGGGATGGAAAGAAGCTATTAGTTTGTTGGAGAGAGAAGAGAGAGGGGGAAAGGTAGGAGGGAGGGCAGGATGGAGTAAGAACAGACATGAATGAGGGAATGGAAATAAGAGAAAATGTGAGATGTGGATTAGGAATAAAACAAAAAATAAAGATAGAGCGCGGAGGGTGAGGATTCAAATACCACCTATAGAGGAAAGTTGATGCACTATAAATGTGTGAACTGGGTTCACAGAGTGGTCCATCTTTAAAATAAGTGGCACAAAAATTAAGAAGTTCTCTGTCCAAGTGAATCGGGACGTTTCTATCCACCTTCTAATTGTAGTTAAGAACCTATTTTTAGTGCAATACTTATACAAGATATGGACTAATGTATTGGGGCACAAATCCTAATCATTAAAATTTGCATTTCATTCAATCCTATTCCTGCAGGTGTAATAAATCATGCACCTAGATATGCAGACTGTCTTTATAGACATAAAAAAATGGGTCCTCTAAAGAGCTCAATGAATTCAAGAGTGATATTTTAATAGGCTGCCACTGTTGCAACATATCTGTCTGGGAAATATCTACCCTCCTAGATATTCCACCATCGGCTGTGAATGTTATTATTAAAAAGACAGTGTTTAGGAACCACAGCAACTCGGGCACAAACTGACAGACCACGTAAAGTCACAGAGCATGGTCCCGAGTGCTCAGGTGCACAGTGCTTAAGTCGCCAACATTCTGCTGATTCAGTAACTGCAGAGGTAATTGGGGGTGGAATTTGCTGAAGCAGGACAGGCTGAAAGACCAGGAGCAAAGCACAGTTTCTTCTCCATGTTTTGAAGCACAATCGGGAGACATAGTCTTTACTCTGTGTCTGTGTTTACATGTTTTTGTAGATTCTAGGAAAAACAACATACAGTACCACTGAAAGTTAAGGAGGTTTTTTCCTTATCCTGTAAAGTTACTATTTTGGGATATACATTTTCATTGGACAAAGACGATATATTCATAGACCTACCTATACATACAGCTGGGACATACTGTATGAATGACCCAACATTGTGTTAATGTATTCCAACAAGTGGGTGTGTGTGTGTGTGTGTGTCTGATGAGGGATTTCAGGGAGCTCATTATTCCCCTACTTGCAGCCAAAATGCAGTAATTGCTATCAGGGGCAGATATCAGAGCAGATTCACACAGCATGAGTCTCGCCTCTGTCACTCGCCACGGGCACACACACTGAACAAGGTCATCTGTTACTGTGGGACAATACAGCCAGATACACACACACACACCAAGAGAGCTAAGAGGAGTAGAGCGAGCCTGTTGAGTGTGCGAAGGGTCTTGTGGACTGTGCTGAAAGGAGCTGCCTGTGCGTAATGATGATTTATGCACACAGACACCACCCAGCCGAGTGGAACCGCATCATTTACACAAACAAACATGAAAAAGCCACCAGCCCTCTGAACACCTTTTCCTCTCTTCTCTTGCTTTTTTCTTTCTTTGCCTTTCTCTCTTTCTCTCTCTCTCTCTCTCTGTCCTCTCCCCTGGAGTGTGCGGGGTTGTCTTTTTCCCCCCACTTCCGGTATCTTAGTCCACTTGAGGGAGTTTCATAGCAGAGCACTGTTTATGTGAATCAGGTGCTTCATAGCCGGATTGAGGCAAATGCATGGACTTTAAAAAATAAATAAATAAATTATTGTTAATAATAATAATAATAATAATAATAATAATAATAATAAGGCGGCACGGTGATGCAGCAGGTAGTGTCGCAGTCACACAGCTCCAGGGGCCTGGAGGTTGTGGGTTTGATTCCCGCTCCAGGTGACTGTCTGTGAGGAGTTGGTGTGTTCTCCCCGTGTCCGCGTGGGTTTCCTCCGGGTGCTCCGGTTTCCTCCCACAGTCTAAAAACACACGGTGGTAGGTGGATTGGCAACTCAAAAGTGTCCATAGGTGTGAGTGTGTGAGTGAATGTGTGTGTGTCTGTGTTGCCCTGTGAAGGACTGGCGCCCCCTCCAGGGTGTATTCCCGCCTTGCGCCCAATGATTCCAGGTAGGCTTTGGACCCACCGTGACCCTGAATTGGATAAGCGGTTACAGATAATGGATGAATGGAATATTATAGACCTTACAGAGTAAAATGAATAAATTATGTGCATTTTTATTTGGTAGCTATTAAATTTCCACAGGGTAACAAGCAGTGTTGCGTTCCCACAGTTCCAGGATCCTGGGGTTGTGGGTTTGAGCCTCGTCTCAGGTGTCTGTCTATGAGGAGTTTGGTGTGTTCTCTATGTCTGTGTGGGTTTTGATCACAAGAAAAATAAATAAATAAATAAAATTCTGATCCAATTCTTTAAGAAATGTAGCCTGATACAACACATAATCCCAGTGTCAGATCACCTGTCTCTGAGTAGTTTGATCCTAAATGCCTAATTTTAAACAATTAAAAAATGCAATTAAAATAGCCCATTTTAAAATGGGTTTAAACGGCTTAAATTAAAAAAGCATCTTCATCATAATTTAGAATATATCAGTATCAGAAAAAAAAAACATCGTGAAGTTATTAAAATCACCTCAGTAAGACCCTTATTAAATAGCTGTTATGCTCAAGACATTCAGTTAAACACCAGATGTAAACAAACATGCATTTATGTGTCAATGTACAATGTAAAACAAAATGTGTCTCCACTATTAGTCCATCTGTAGCAGTGAACACAGACACACACGTGCAGTAGGGTCAGTGACCCCAGACATCCCTGAGAGCCGGTATCCAGTCGGGGATTAGGATCTTGCTAGGGCTTCACTCCACCCCACTCCAGGTTTCATGCCGATAGTAGAGATCAAACCAGTGACCTTCCAGTCCCAAGACAGTTTCTCTAATATTTATGCTAAATTTAAAAATGTGTCTCAAAAATCCAGTTCAGTGCAAGACAAATATGAGATAACATTTTATCTGGGATGACATATTTTGCCAGAGCTAGAATCATTATAACTTAACAAATGATGTATTGCACGGCCCTTTCTTAATCATGACACTAAAATGGAGAAAAAGATTATTGTACAATAAGGTGACAAAGCCAGTGGTGAATGCTGGTCTTTCAAGGAGGGGAAGCTCAATTTCGGCCTACATCATAAAATGTGTCGGTTTATTTATACATAAATTCTACCCTCCGTTCCTTTTCAAGTAAATGATCTGTGACCCTGCCTTACCAACAAGGCGTCTTTTCCAGGGACTTGACTAGTGTCCTCTCAATGGCCAGCAGAGCTAGGCTGCTTAAACGGCCTTGGCCCATGTGAAGTGTGTCCGCCTGTGAGTGCTTTGTGACGGTGGAGGGGCTCAGCAGCACCCGCTGGACAGAAACTGCGATAGAAGTCAGAAAGAGTGATAGAAGTCAGTCTCCAAACACAAGCAGCTACAAAAAACCCCACCAGAAATAGAAGCTCGATTTGTCGCTAGTCATTTTTAACAAAGAAAATGCCGCTAAGAGGTTTGAGAAAGTCTCCGGTTCAACTCAGAACAGAATGAAAATGTAATGCTCCCACGGATCTTTACACCAAAGGATCGGTGATTCGCTCATTTCGCTGTCAATCAAAAAGGGACTCAGCCTCAGACAGATCATCCAATCATCATGCAGAAGCTGAGCGTCCGGGCCAGCGAGGCCAGCCCACTGCCCCATAGACCCCCAGAGACGCTGAGCGTCCGATGGGCGGGACAAAGCCCAGCATTTATCCAATCACTCGCCTCGTTTCGCTGCACTTCGCTGCTTCGCTATTGAACTCTGTGGACGCTCAGCGTCCTCACTGTTTAAACCACTGTGAGAATGATTGCGAGGAAAGCCGCATTAGAAGAGTCTGGTGTAGTAGTTTTTTGGGCTCTGGACTTTCGTTAACTTATATTTACACTGTGATTTAAACTGCCATCCTGTGGTTTAAAGAGAAATGATGTCGACCTTGGAATATGAAATTGACATTTAAATAAAACTTGGAAAATCCTAATGTAGATTCAGACCTCAGTCGACATCCCCCATTCCTAACATTAAACATCAAATCAGTTTTTGAATTCTAAAATTCCAGCTCAGTTCCATCCTTCATTTTGTTTTTCCACATGTCCTCCTGTTGTAGTTTGGCCTCTCTCCACTCTAACCTTTTCATTGCCTGGATGTCTTCAACTCCCATTTCACTTCTTCCTTTCTCTCATCTCATCTGTTCATATCTCTCACCCCCCATCCCTCTCTCTCTCTCTTACAGAAGCCAGGCTCTGTGAAGGCTTCACACTGATCGTAATCTCTCAGTGACTGTGGGAGCCAGAGACACTGTGTGTGTACTGGAAAGCAAGTCTAGCAAGCCTGAACACTGCCTATGCATATCAACACACCACTGCACTGTGTGTGTGAGAAAGAGAGTGAGACTAGAGTGAGACAGACAGTGAGAGAGCGAGCCAGCAAGCGAGAGAGAGGGAGAGGGCGGGAGAGAGATATGGCAGGAGGTGAACGAGATGGACAGAGAGTGTAGGAAGGAAGGGGGAGGCAGAGGAGGCATGCAGCAAGAGTGCAGGCTGAATATGACACTGTACATACTCCTACATATACAGTCAGCCATGTGAAATATGTACCCTGCAAAGCAGACTGACAGACAAGACACGGCATAACGTGACTCAACCATTAACATCACGCTTGTACAAGATGCCGAACCACTGCTCAACCACGTAAGTGCTAGGTATTTCCAGCTACCTCATACACATCGTGCAATCATAATTTGTTATGTTGGTTCTGTATAATACAATTCAATTTTGAAACACAGTTAATAAAGAATTAGCTCAGTTTAATGCGCTTTCATGTTTTGGTTAAAGTCCCAAAGTGATAATGGGCTGAAGCAGCTGATGAAATGGTAATTAACCAGAGATGAGTGTTTCAGTCCAAACCGATAATCAATTTTTCATAACATTCATCAATTACTACTCTATTAGCTCAGTTGGCCAGTTGGACAATTAGACATCTCATCGCAGCTCCCCTCTGATCTGATTGGAGGCATGAGCAGAGATCTAAACTGGCTACTAGCTGGATTTCTCTTCTTCACTCAACAGACTAGAACCTCTATCAGGGTGTATGTTCTACAGTGCCCCCCAGTGGAACTGGGTATAGGTGTCTTTTTTCAGTTCAGATGCGTGACATTTAAAGAGGGAATGTGATACCCCTGGCATGTTAATGAAACAAAATACAGCAAGAATCAAACACCACAGCCCTGCTCCTTTAAATGGGAATGAGCCACGACTCAGTTCAGCGTGAGAGCCCTAGAGTGTCTGCACTTTAAAGGAACACTAGGTGAGATTCCATATTTTCGCTCCTGGACTCCCCCTACAGTTGAAGATTGCAAGTCACCTTTACAGCATGACCCTGAAATCAGGGCAGGGGGAGGTAGTGTCCTACCCTTTACTAGAAGTTACATAGTGCCGTTTCTGTGGTGCTGAGCCTTGAGCAGCAATGACAGAGGGTCTATTCTTTCTATTATAGGATACCGAAGCATCATTTTTGAAGGTTTTGAAGCTGTAATTTTAAGGTAAAAATACTACCTAGTGTTCCTTTAAGTAAGACGCAATACAAAATCAAAAAGGTTTGTTACATCCCATGTCTTCTAACTTGGGCAAATTACAACACACTAATCCAGTGGTCTTATTTGACAATTTCCGGATTAGCAACAGTTCCAGATTCCCAGAAATAATTTGCATGTGCTCTTAAAACTTATTTTATCCATCATATGTCCCCATTAATTAAGAACAAACAACACCAAAAAGGCTCATTTGAATATAAATCACTTGTTCTAATTTATTAATCATTTTCAAAACCTTCGCCAATCAAATAGTCATGTTTATCTTATACATAACATACAATTAAGACTAACACATTAAAGTACACCAGCTATAAACTGTTTCAGATCCAGCACAGAAGAATCTTGTATTTTTAAAGTGTGAGGGCATGACACGGGTTAAGAATGCCAGCTTTAGTATGTCTCATAGGTCTGCTGTAACAAGAGAGAGAAAGAAAATGTGGCTGTCTTTCTCAGTCTCAGTTTGGCTTTATCTCCCCAATGACAAGCCTGTAATAAGCTCATTTACAATGTACCATTTCCACAAATACTTCCTCCACATTAGATGTTTCTTCCCGAATTTCCTCAGGGTACACACTTAAGCATTCTCTTTTCTCCCCCTCTTCTCTTTCATGTTTTTATACTGCCATTACTTATGTGTGCTCCAATCCTATAGCCGGACAGAATCTAAATGTAGGCCTTAAAGATGATGGTTCGATATGGTTCAGATGATGTCAGGCAGATGCGCAGAGATACGGGCCGAGCTGAGAGGCTACAGTCAGTTCTGACTGTGCAGGGACTAGCTCAGACACATAAGCTCCAATCTGCAGTAAAGAGTAATTGGGCGACTCCGAATCGGCTTTTTAATTAATACTGTTTGGTTTGTGGGGTGATATCTGAGAAGAGGGAAGAGCTTTATGATACACTCAGCTCTCATGAACACAAAAGTTTATTTAATGCGAAAGGCAGTGCTTTGCTCTCAACAACTACACTTTCCCAAAGATGAAGGGTGTATAGTTTACTAAGCACTTACACTTACTAATTGCTTTTTTGCTTGTTTCTTTGTTGCTGCTAGACGTTTTCCAACACAGTTCTCGAAGTTTCCAACCTGTTTGTAAAGGCATGCATGAGGTCCTCTGATCTCTTGACTTTCTTAGAGATCTCCAAGAAAATCTTAGTGAGCTTGACAAGTGGTAAAACGAAGCTTGCGTCTTTATGACAATGACGGAAGAGAACATGGTTGGAGAACATGATCTCAGACATGAACACCAACATTCCACATGACTCCAACCAAAAAGGGTCACAAGATGAGCGACAATAAAAGAGCATGCATTTCAGCTGCACGTATGAATACTAACACAAATGTCATACGTTCAACAAGATGCAACCCTGTGACCTCTAGTGTCCCATTCCTCAAACATGAAAATGTCACATTAGAATTAGCTTGATTTAGTTTAGGGCAGAGTTAGGCTCACTGGACAACGCTGGCAATGTTTGTAAAGAGGCACAAATCTGCCTTACAGCTGCAGGAATGTCAGGACAATTTATCAATATATAACACAGTCATTTCTTGTAGGTATAAAGGAAATATTTCCATCAGTCACACTGGTGTAGAACTCACTGCGAGCTGCTTGGCCAAAGTATGGGGCTGACAGCTGCCTCTGGCAACTAACCTAGTTAACTCTGGTACTTTTGTGCTTTTCTTTCAAATAAAGGTGTTAGACTTCACCTTACATATAGAATTCATTTCCTTTTTCTAGGACAAGCTAGGAAGAAAAAAGAAAAAGAAAAAGAACAAAAAATCCATGCCTTTTCGATATCTCATACACTTCATTAATATTATCAAACAAATTTTTGTTATTTATTCCACAGATGCTGGCTGCATGCCACAGGAAGCCATACTAGGACAAGTAGCATTCACTAATTAAGAAAAATTTGAATTAGTTTCCAACACAATATTTGGGATCCCTTCGCTAAAGCTGGTACCAATTAATTCAGAGCAGCGGTCCCATTGCCTGAGGACTGCTTAAGGAACTCTATAATAAAGGCTTTGCTATAGTTTAAGTGATGTGCACTAAAAGGTTTAAGGTTTATGTACCATATTCAGCCTCCTTCAGTCCATTTCTTCACATCCTTGTTGCTTTTCATTAACTAAACAATTTTCAGAGTGTGTGTGTGGAGAGAGAGAGAGAGAGAGAGAGAGAGAGAGAGAGAGCTTGCCTAAGGGAGCAGAAGATTGCAGACACTCTCCTGGGCCAGCTGATAAGGACCAAACATCGGGTTTAAACAGAAGGCCCAGTTAATCCATATATATACACACACACACAAACAGACACACACACACACACACACACACACAAAGACTAGCACAACCCATCCATATGAAACCACGTGTCCAACATCACCAAAGCTTGTCATAATGCAACTGTTCCAACATAACCTCATAGGAAGCACTTCTTTGACAGAGTCTCTACAAAGCCAAAATGGCTTAGACCCAGTTACACCTCTGCCATACTTTCATTTAAAAATATACACTGGGATTTGTTGAAAAATAGAGATGTGCACAGGTATTTGAGGACTCAGTTAACCATTCAAATACTAAAATCAGGACTCAATAAATGACCAGTTCTGGCGCTTCTGCAACAATCCAGTTTGTTTAGTCGGCACACAGAGAAAACAGACACAAGTCTACAATCTTTTTTATTTTTTCTATTTACTCACCAGGGAGGTGATCAGCAACAGATGATACAAATCATAACTTGCTCTAGCACCACCAGGTGGACATTCCCTTCAAAAGTATTTAGGTATTTTGGTTCTAAAAAGCACAAGACATTTTACAAGACACTTGTAAACATCTGTTTTAATCCAATCTTGCTTTCTCTGAAATTCCTGGAAATATATAAAAACATGTACACACCACACACACACACACACATCACAAATGCACCCATATGTTGCTGTGAGAACTCAGACAACACATAAGGGTGGGATTTAGCTGCTTTGTCCCATATATGAACTAACACAATGAGCATATTGCATCTACATCCCCACCCCCACACCCCCCTACCCTTCACCACCATCCCTCTCTCTCTCTGTCTTTCCCTCCTCCAGGATCTGGGCTGGAGCTCACAGGAGAGGTGGCACACTTTGAGGATAAATATAGAAAAGAGGTGCAAGAGAGGAAAATCCCTAGGCCAAAGCACACAGCTTACACACACAGACACACACTCATCCTTTTGTGTACACCGCACACACACGAAGAGCACAACATTCTCCACCAGCCACATACACACTCATACCGGCCAGTAATGCAGTCACCATGTCACACAGAATGCATAATTAACTCGGTCCCAGAACAGCACTGAACAAGGGATTCTCATCACTGTCCCCATTGAAAGAGAACAAGATCATCACGCTGTCTCCAAGACAAAGACAATAGGAGGTAAGCGGCAGGACAATGGAGGTGGATTGGACCTGCCACTGACTGCAGCCCTTCTGCTCTCACAATGCAAGCGATTGCTATGCTGATCAGCACCGAACAAAGAGCAATCAGCAAAAGCCAAGATGGCAGGCCTGAATAAATGTGGCTGCAAACATACGGAGACAACCAGGAATTTCAACATTAACGTGCAGGATGTAATTAGCCACTTCAACCGCAGCAGTATTATTCAGTTTTTAATTTTGAGGCTCATTATTTAGTTTTTACAAAAGCTGAAACATCAGTGGGATTCTACTTTTTTCAAACCAGTGATTATTCTGAAGTTTTAATTGAGATTTTTCTCTATAAATGTACGTGCTGGCTTGTTATTTGTCAGACCTTTATTCTTCAGACTTTAGAACAGACCAGAACATGACAGAGGGCCAAGTCAGTTGTGTCTGTGTTATGTACATCAAAGTTCTAACTCATCAGAAGATCTGTATTATTACTTGGGGGGGGGGCATTCTGATGTGTTTATAAAGCCCCAGTGTCTGTAAACGAGTGAAAAGACAGACTGTCTCTGTCAGGGCAGAGACATTTGAGTATTATTAGACAACGGAGAGAACCAAAAATGTTGAAAATCATGAACCTAAATGAGGATATTGCTCTCTTCCTGCTTCATGAATGGGTGGTAATATTGACTTACTTTTGCTGTTCCTGATCAAATAAGGTGGAAAAGTCTCCAAATTTCGGAGACGGTTAACTACATTATGCTACAGAACTAAACAAATTGAATTGCAAATGAGTTTCTGGGGTAATTCAAACAGTGAATAAAAACTTACAGACAAGTTACACTTCATCCACATAGAAATAACAGTTGTTTTCCCCTTTTCAAACATGTCGTTCCACCTTAAAAGATGCTGAGCATCTGAATGTAAACAACCAGAATGAACTGCACTTAGCCACACTCATAGACGCTCCCTTTACGCCTAGTGCCTACAATAAATTATTCAAGAACTAATAAAGCTGCACACTATATTGATAATTAATCATTAACGCAGTATTGGCTTAATATATCGTAGAAGGCTGCAATACACAACTAAGAGTGAGGGCTTTCATTTTCTTTTACACTTATAACCCTGTATGCTTATCCACACTTTAAGAATTATGGGTCCAGTGGATGGCTATATTTGCATCAAATATTGAAGAGATGAATAGTTTAATACAGTCTATTTGTGTGTATGTGTGTGTTTGGGGGTGAGTGCAGGGGAGAAAGAAGAGACCATGTAGTGCAAACCACCTGCTTCGACTAAAATGAAAATGAAAATATTGTGTTGCCCTTGGTTACAGGAGACCCGTGTCAAGGCCGCTGTGTATTAGAGTCAGTATTAAATCTTCGCTTTCTGTGATTTATGGGATATGTCCTTGAAGCCGATATTTGAGCCCCTTGCATCAGGAACACTTCAGGGAATGCATCAGCAAATTTCCATTTATAAGATGGAAAGTGTGGTCCAATCAGAGTGAAAAGTTGTGATTCAGTTTGCTGCCACTGTTACTGTGTGTATGGACAGCTAAGCAGGTGTGTATGTCTGTGGGGTATGACACCATTCTTCAGTGGCTTTGAAACTAATCAAAACTCATAGTTTTGGATTTTATGGGCAAGAAAGAGAGAAAATGAGAAAATGAATTGCTCTGCAAGTATTCAGCATTTAAACACCATTTATCAACTAATCATCATAAAGTCTTTTTTTGTAATGAACAAAAGATTCATTTAAACACATTCATTCATTATCTGTAACCGCTTATCCAGTTCAGGGTTGCGGTGGGTCCAGAGGCTACCTGGAATCATTGGGCGCAAGGCGGGAATACACCCTGGAGGGGGCGCCAGTCCTTCACAGGGCAACACAGACACACACACACACATTCACGGACACTTTTGAGTCGCCAATCCACCTACCAACGTGTGTTTTTGGACTATGAGAGGAAACCGGAGCACCTGGAGGAAACCCACACGGACACGGGGAGAACACACCAACTCCTCACAGACAGTCACCCAGAACAGGAATTGAACCCACAACCTCCAGGTCCCTGGAGCTGTGTGACTGCGACACTACCTGCTGCGCCACCGTGCCACCCTCTTTTAAACACAGATACTGCTAAAAACATTTCTGTTAATACTGGCTGAGAAGGTCAATTCAAACAAGACTAAAATTGCATTCTACCAAACCTGTGGTTCCTAAAGATTTGAGCAGCCAAAAACCAATAGGTTTGGGTTTGCAACCCTTCACACTACAGCAAACTTCTCCACACTACTTTGCATTCTGACCAAGACTGACATTTCTGTATTCATACACGTTCATGAATTTTAGTGTGTAAACCAGAAATTAAAACTGCACATTTTATTATAAATTGCCCCAGGACGAGGTGGATGCTGCCTCTTCAGATGAGCTAACCCTAACCGGTTCAGTGCTGATGGAGAGTTTTCATCTCCTGCTCAAGGTCTTTTCTCCTCAGTGGATGTGTCAGCATTTCTCCAAGAAATATATTTTTTCATGCTCTAACAATCACCATCTTGAAGTAGTTCCCAACCCAGTCTTCAGGGCCCCCAATGGGACACATTTTGGCTTCAACCAAAGTCAGGATGAGTGAAAATACAAACCACCTAGAGAACCTGGGGATTAGGTTAGAAACTACTAATCTAGAGTATTTATCCAAGTTAGCAAGAATGCTTTGCTAGTCTGCCATGTTTTCTCTTCCCTCCCAGTCATGTCCACATCCATGGCAACATGCACATATTAAGGAACTGTTTTGTTGTAGCAATGTGTAATATTTCCCTGGGTGATTCCATGAGTCCTGTTAAAACACATGATCTGCATTCCTGATTATATTTGCCTCTTAGCCTGTGTAAGCCTGTTTGTTTTCTCACATGTGATCAAATGCAGTCAAAAACTAGTACCTGGAACAAGGACCCATGCACATCCCCTCATCATAAAACACATCAGCAACCTTCCTCAGATTTCTCCTTAAACATGTCACAAGGGATACGGTTTTTATAGCACTGAAAGAGATTGAAGACTACCTCTGCTTCTATTCAGAGCATGTTTAAAGCCAGTAATTAATAACAGAACAGTTACCCAACATGCAGATCATATATAACAACAGAACAGTATCTAAAATGGTACCTTTAATTTAGTGTCAAACTTCAATCTACATTTCAATCTACCTAAGGTTTGTTGACATCCGTTTATCTTTTGTTTTTCAGCTCTTCTATGACAGTTTTGTACTAGATGTTGAAACATTGCTGTGAGGATTTGACTGCATTCAGACACAAGAGCATGAGTGAGATTATGCACTAATGTAGGTTGATCAGTACAACTCCAACTCATTCCAAATTATGAGAACACAGCTGCGGTGATCCACAGGAGAGTGCTGGTGGGCATTATACTCACACTAGCTGCGCATGGTGAACTTAGGCTTAAGTGAGCCAAAGTTCAGTGCCTGGCTACATTTCCAGGGTTGGATTGATTGTTGGAAAGCTTGTGATGATGCTGATTGTAGAACTAATTACCTTCATTTGCCTTCAGAGCACATTTACGGCTGTGCTGTTAAGAATTTGGCTGAAAACTGTCACTGTGGTGGTACCCTCAAGGGTACAATATCCTATACCTTTTATGATGGAACATAATTGTACCTTATTCTATTATAATTGTAGATTTTTCAATTGTGTTGATTTCATACACCGCATTTCCACATCTCCAGGACTTAATAACAAAATCTTATAAATATTCACCTCTTCTTGTGAAGAAGAGAATGCAATGTACCTTTAGGCCACACAACTAAACTTTAACAACACTATTGTACATTTAAATGTACATTTACAATGTTGGTAACTTTAGTGATAATAACGTACTTCTACTGTAACTTTTTTTTTTCTTGATAGTGCATCACAGGCTTCCACAACATTCAAGAAACACTCCAGAATGAGCACGCAGACTGTCACAAGAGTTATCACACAAGACAAGCAGCGGTGAAGAGCAGATTTCACTGCTGCAGGGACTGACTCTCGCTAATTCAGACAGCTCCTCTGCAGACTAGAGTAATCTGAGAGGACACAAACAGGCAGGGGTGTCAGTAAACAACACTGGGAACACTCAGACAAGCCGGTTACATAACTTTTGGGAAATATTGCCTGTTATAAGTGTATAGAGTGTAAAATCAGGATACTGATTGTGGCATAGCCTCAGGTCAAAATAAATGTTTTTCAGTTACAGTGAACACTGAATTGGTCCAATTAGACCTCTGTTTGCTAATATAGTGATTTATTTTTTATTTTTTTAAATTAAACTTTACACATTTGTAAGCATATGATGCAGGTAGTGTCACAGTCACACAGCTCCAGGGACCTGGAGGTTGTGGGTTCGATTTCCGCTCCGGGTGACTGTTTGTGAGGAGTTGGTGTGTTCTCCCCGTGTGCGTTCCTCCCACAGTCCAAAAACACACGTTGGTAGGTGGATTGGCGACTCAAAAGTGTCCGTAGGTGTGAGTGTGTGTGTTGCCCTGTGAAGGACTGGCGCCCCCTCCAGGGTGTATTCCTGCCTTGCGCCCAATGATTCCAGGTAGGCTCTGGACCCACCGCGACCCTGAATTGGATAAGCGGTTACAGACAATGAATGAATGAATAAGCATATGATCACAAGTGAAAGCTGTAAAACCATCAATATGTGAAAATACACAGTATATGCACAGCAACTACTTTTATTTACCCAGCACCATACCTCTAAATTTTAATAGAATTTTTGTATTTCTTAGAAAATTTTCAAATAATACTTATTCTCAAGCACAAATAAAAGAATCTTTTATCTATATTAAAGAAATCTATATTAAACTAAATTTAGTTGTTCACTTCAGGTTCCTAAAAGCTTGCATTTTCATTTGATTTTACAGCATTACACTGCTTCTCTGTTGCTCTTTCCTGCAAAACCATATATTTTAATTCATATCTCATGTTCCACCTCTGAAAGAAGAAAAGATCCTAACAACAACAACTTTTACTTGTCAGTTCTTCATGAGCTCAAAAAAGGTTTCACTGCAGTTCTATAATTCCTAGAATTTTTGTACTCATGATTTTTTGTTTTGATCACTTTTGCAAACTGAAGTAACACTAACTTCTACTTTTGGCTTTAGACACTTCAGTAGGCTAGCAACACTTATGCACATAATATGTTATAATGGGTATTATTATTCTCCTAGGCTTGTGTTTATTTACTTGCTGGCCACATTACTGGAAAAACCTTGCAGATCTATACTGTTGGCTTAAAATCTTAGCTCACCTTTAGCAAGCATTCTTTGTATTAACCATCTTTTAGCTCTCCTTTAGTGGTCAATTCCACGGTGCCAACATACCACACACTACCACTGCACATACTATATTGTCAAATAAGCACACTCCTCAAATATCTCCTGAAAAATAAATATGAAGAAACAGAAGGTGGTCTGTCTGAATTCGTGCAGGACCCTAGATGAGTTTTACACTGACACCTGTCTTTCTAAAGTAGATAATCATTTATTACCCAACCATTACGAACTGGAAACACAGTGTCAGACTAATAGTAGATAAAATATCAAAAAGCAGCTCATGACATGGAGGGGTCTGCTGTGTTTTTCCATGCCCTGAACACTCTAAAGGTTCCTCATCAACACATCCTCAGTGGGACAGCTCTCTTTCAGCAGGGGAGAGAATTCAAACGAGACGTTAGCACGCGTTTGAGCACAGCAGGTAAAATAACAGATGAATAATAAATTACTTTGCTCCCGAGTTGTTTCTGAGGCAAACAGAGAGAGAGCGAGAGAGAGAGAGAGAGAGAGAGAGAGAGAGAGAGAGAGAGATTCTGAAAACATGACATTGGTACAAAAATACACATGCAGATAAAGGTGGAGGGGCAGATCTGGTGTTAAGAGAGGCGTGCAGACGCCAGTACATGGCTGTGTGGAACACTGTACAAATATGACACTTTTTATATCTGAGTACATCACAGTTTAATTGAACTACCATGCATTTTTTATTGCGTGACATAAACGAAGGCTCATTTATAAATAAAAAATGCAAATGAGACAGCGCTAAAGCTAATATATTTATAATGTGTGCATTTAGCCATGTAATATGTGAGAATAGAATATATCATTTCTGTGGTGTATAAAGGCTTAAACACATGCACACAGTGGTTTGGGGTGTGTGTGGGGCAGGGGAATGACTGGGATTTAAAGCTGTGTGAGTTCACTTTAAATCTGACTGTGCAGACATGATACACAGGCACTATACACAGCAATGGAAAGTAACAATACAGCATTTGGGTTGTGTTCTCTTTCAAGACAAGAATCTTGAAATAGCATGTTTGTGCAGGGCATTAACTTGGGCTCAAAATGGCAGTGACAGAGGTTTAAATATTCCAGTGGCACTGCTGTGTCTTGGGTTGCAAAGGGGTGGAAAATATCAGATAATTTTCCAGTAAATTACCAGTAACTTTACATGGGAACTTTAGCTCAGGAACTTTGGAAATATTCCAAAATGTAAACTTTCCATGGGAATTTTGGGAATTTATTGGAATTTGTAGGAAATATTGGATAATTTAAAAGAACTCAGGGTTTCCCCCAGTGCTTTACAGTTTGGGCGGCTGCCTTGACAACATCATCCACCCCCCTCCCCATTGTAAAAACTCAAAAATAAGAGCTTCTTCAAAGTTTCAAAATACTTTCTGTGACTCATTTAATGCGTCACTCCTCAGTTTTCAGTAATAAACATGCATTCTGAAGTATAATCCAATGTTTAGGGTGAGCTGTGTGATGTCTCTGAGTTTCCCTGCGGCTGTGTGTACACGAGGTCAGAGCGTGTGCAGCCCATGCTTCTAAATGTTTTGAATTTGCACTCGATTCATGAACCTATTCACTCAATGAGTCAACTCTACACTCAACCCATCGTGCAAGTTCCTCAAAGCGTCCAAACACCGCATAAAACACATAATTCATGAAATATTTTTTTATAATAGCTAATGATGACTTGATTTATTTCTTAAGCTTTGATTCCCAAAGCGCACATGGAGGCTAATGACATCACTGTTTTTATTTATTTATTAATTTTTTTTCAAGATTTTCTGGTTAGGTGGAAGTTGTTGTAGTTGTAGTACAATAGAGGTGTTTTTGCTCATTGTCGTTTACTAGCATGTATGTTATTGTAACTGTTATTGCACTTTAACTGCTTTGTCAATTTGTAAATAAAGAGTAAATAACGTTACAATGTTGCCATGTCTTTGTTAATAGCAGACATGAAGGCATAATACAAATAATAACTATGACACCTATGATGTCATAGTTGATGCATGTGGCATTCTTCTGTTAAATAAAATGTGGAAAAACACTTAAGCTAATGGTCTTCAAAATGTTAAATAAATAATTAACAAGTATTAATTCTTGGTTACAGAAACACGTTGAGGCAAAAATATATAGGTAGTTAGCCTATGCTAGTATTGGTAAGTTAACCTCTTGCTAGCCTGCTAGCCTTGGTAAACTAGTTTCTTAAATGAAATTGCCCTTTGAGCTTTTCTGATTTGCCAGATGGCAAGCAACTGAGATTACACCTTGATTTAATTGTTAATATTTAATAGTTGCTATTACTGTCGATAAAAATATGAACCTCATCAAAACTTGCCTGACTTTAGGTAGTCCTTAGGTCCAAATGTTTGCTTTCAGTGGAGGTGAGTGTCAGGTTTCTAGAAAATATCTGTTCATATGCTGTACGTGATGGAGGAATGAACAGTGCAGGGGATTTGGTCTCAATAGTCCTTCAGTGTGTAATGTGCCATGTGCCTGTGATTGATGAGCAGCTTTGCTATTGAACTGTTTTGGTATCATATCTAATTATTTTAGCCAAGATTATGCTTCAGTATATATTTTACCAACTATATGTAAGTTTCTCACCTTTAGCTTAGAATATTCCCATTTTATTCCCATTAATTTTTGTTAGTTCCCATAATTACCCCTTAATTCCTGGAATTTTGCAACCCTAGCTCTGATCCACCCTTACCAACAAAACACACTATTTTCAAATCACCAGTAGAAGTATGCAGGGCAACAGCTTGACCACTAATTGTAGAACTACAGTGCACTGCTTTATGGTTAGTGGCGTGGAGAGAATGGACAGTTGGTGTGGAAACAGGGTGGTGGTCATAACGTTATGACTATAACGTTATCAGTGTACCTACACATGCATGCACGAGTGAAGGAAGAAATAAGATGAAGACAAGGAAGAAGGAAATAGAGAGAGGTGGCGTACCATTCAGTGTGCAGTCAGGGACTTCAGAAGGGAACTCTTCACACTCATCTTCGGATAAAACTCTCTCTCTCTCTCTCACACACACACACACACACACACACACACACACTCAATAGATATGCTGAGAGCGCACACAGAATTCTCCATATACGCTCCATAAACCATAAAAGATTTGTGGCAGTGTGTGTCACAGAGGCGTAGAATACTGTCAAAAAAGTCAAAAACCAACCACCATTTATTGAATTTCCAGTCAAAACACCCATTAAGCTCAAGATATTCCTTTTTCAAAAGATATTCCTGAGGACATTTGTTGGAAGATAATCCACTTTCATAAGGAAAGGTAAAGTCAAAAGTCATTAAGTGACAAAAGGATGTTTTGAAATTTAAAGATACAGAAAATAAACAGATTCCGAACCACCAGGCAAGCCCTTGTAGACCTCTAAACCTAGCACCCTATGAGAAACAGTACTTCATTCTTTCACCTCTGCAAGACATCAATGAAGCATTCTCTTTTTTTTTAATATATGAAAAAATATATACAGATGTTTCTGTCCATTACTTCCATCATGAAGAAACAACTTAATGCGATGGGTCAGACAGTATGTGAAGACCAGAGACACCAAAGAAAATGAAGAGCTACGACTCAAAAAGTCATATGTTTGAGATTACTTAGACCATGAGAAGCAGAAACAACATCCCTGCAGATCTCTCCTCCCTAAAGAATGAAAGCTCTAATAAAGAAAAGGCATGAACACACTACATAATGAAAAATGACATATTTCACTGCTGTGAATTTGGTTCTGATTTAATGAATGGCTACTGCGACCCTGAATTGGATAAGCAGTTATTGTACTGCGCTTCATGGTATATCCAACACACACACACCACCACAATAAGTACAGATAGCAGTAGAGATCTTTAAAACATCACCAATGAGAGCGCGAGAGTGAGCAGGTCAGTAGAACTGACAAAGAGATCTCTCTATGGGTAATGAACATTCACTTTCTCCCCACTACTCAGCATCAGCAGCAGAACCAGACTTATGGTCGGCATCAGGTGGGCACAAACGTTCTTACCTACTGTGTTTATATTTGCGTGGGCCGAGACACATTCAGTGAAGAGGAGGAAAGAGTAGGAAAGAGCATGAAGAGTGAGGTACAGAGAGGAGGGGACAACTGGAGGGAAATGAAAGTAGGAGAGGAAAGGCCAAAGCATTAGATGATTCATCAAATGCCCCCGGCTGAGCTTTCCTCTGAGTCACTGTGCAGACCCTCCACTCCACAATCTCTGCCTCACTCAATCCATAAGCGTCGCCTTCCAGTTCACAGGCCACAGCAACTCCCATCTACCTTGTATAATTTGCAAGAAAGCCTATAAGTTTTTAACCCATTTGCAAGTGAGCGTTTTCTAAAAGTTCGTCTAGAGTGAGACCTTTTAAAAATTCTAAAGGGCAATAAGGCCCCAGTGGAGTGATGGAGCTCCATCAGATACCACAGTGATGAGCTGAGATGCCATCAAATCCTTATGGCAGATATTTCTGTACAGGGTCAGAAATTACAAACTTATTTCAACTTTAATTGACAGGGAATAGGCTTCTATTACTTGTAAGCCTTTTAGCTTCAGTGGAAGCCAAAGATATCTTCAAACTTCAGACGCCAAACAGTCACATGTCAACAAAAGTTCACAACAAAAATAGGTCAATTTTTTCAGTAGCTAATGCACGTGTATGGAATATCTTCATTCGGGGTAGGCAGACAATATCAGTAACTGGGGAAAGGCTAGTTTCCACAGACAAAGCTAATAATGTTCCTTCTCTCAGGGAAAAAAAGAAAATAGGCCACGGTCTTTCATTCAGCATGTTTAGTGGGCTTGAAAATCTCGGAGGAAACCGCGCAGGCCTTGTTGACAAGTGAAAGGCTGAAAAGAGAAGAAACAAAATGAAGGGATATGCTCTCTTTTTCTTCTCATCTCTCATTTGCTCTGTCTCACTCTTTAATGTGCAACAGCTATTGATCAAGACACTGGTGGATCTGTGGCCTGCATATGAAAGTGAGAGAGAGAGAGAGAGAGAGAGAGAGAGAGAGAGAGAGAGAACAAGTAAGAGCAAGAGGAAAAAGCAAAATTGACAAAGAAACAGAAATCAAGAGAAACAGGGCAAAACTGAGAATGAAAAAAAGAAAGAAAAAAGCAGGAGAGAGAGAGAGAGAGAGAGAGAGAGAGAGAGAGAGAAAATAGGAGAGACAGAGAGAGAATGAGTGAGTGAGAGACAGTGTGTTTTCGTTCCACATCAGTAAAGATGAGGGTATTTTGAGGCTTTGGTGTGGAGTGAGGGACTTCAGATCAGAGCAGCGTTGTGTTTGACTTGTGTTTGGAAGCACACACCTGATTAGCAAGTCTGCTTACTCAGGCATAGAGACAGAGAAGCCTGCTCAACAAAAGACTCAGCTCTGGATTAATAATACATCTGTGTGTGTGTGTGTGTGTGTGTGTGTGTGCTCTTGTAAATATCTAGCTGGTCTACAAAGCAGTATGTGTCCATATAGCAGTGCGTGTTTGCATTCATGCATAGCGAGGCTGATATCTGCCAGCTTCCATTCACATCGGCACTTGTATGTGAGCAGTCATGCATGTTGGCCTGTTGCTGTAAGCACCTGTAGACCCCACAGAAAAAGGGAGATGCTCAACGTGCTCAACAAGTCCAAGCACACAATCACTACTGCTGCTGTCTCTAAATATGTACAATATATGAGCAGGAAGATTTATATCTAATAGCATTGTTTCTGGCCAATATTGTGGTGGCGATTTAAATACCATTATTTTACTTTTCTGGCAGGAATATCCACAAATCTATTCCTTCAAGGAAGATGCAGAAATGTTAAATTTAATATCCCATAAGTACGTTCATAATCTCTGTGGTATTGGATTAAATTAATTATTACTGACAATAATTAGTCAATTAAATTCAGCTCAGTAAGCATTACTGTAGTGCATTTTAATGTAGAGTAACACCATATTCAAATACAGTATTGACAAAACAATAATAGAGAAAGTCAGCTTCAAAAACACTTAAGAATTACGAAAAATAAAATCAGTTTCAATAATTTCACAATGAAAATGAACAATAAAAAACCCTAAACCTAACCTAACGCTAACCCAGAAACCTGTGTTCATGAATACTTATAAAATAAATATTTTCATACTGTAATACATAAATGAGGGTGGTGCAGCAGGGAGTCACCCAGCTCCAGGGACTTGGAGGTTGTGGCTTTGAGTCCTGCTCCGGGTGACTGTCAGTGAGGAGCTTGATGTGTTCTCTCTGTGTAGGTGTAGGTTTCCTCCGGGTGCTCCGGGTTCAGACAATGAATGAATGCATGAATACATCAATGACAGGCTACTGACTGAAATAAATATTCATGTCAGGATCAGGGCTAGCTTTGACTGAGGGTATCTCATCAGCTCTGGAAAACAGACTTCACCCAGCACAATTAAATAAAATAAAATGATGACTTTTTTACGACCTGAGAGCAGGGGTCAATCAGCTGTAGAGAAAAAGCTGCCATAGTTACTATGTACTCTTCACAAAATCCATAAATTGCCACATTCAGGATAATTCTAGTTTATACACAGCTAAACACCTTGCTGTCCACGTGAGATAAGATCACTCAAAGAGGATGTTAATACCAGACATAAACAAGGCCTATATGATTTGCACGAGTGCTTTCTCACACTCCATGACTGTAATATACCGCATTCAAAAATGTCTGAATTGTGTCTCAATTTTGTGCCATTTTACTGTTAGAAACTCTCATCTACAACACGGACATCTGTAATACTCCATAGAAGTAGCAAAGCATGGGTTTTATTTCAACTTGTTCCTGGGTAATCTGAGAAGTGAGCTTGTTGACCCAGATCCAGTCCACCAAGGAATGAGTTCAGATACGGATGAGGCGACAACGTGCTGTAGAGAGACACGCTGTGCTCCTTTCTACCTCCTCTTTCCCTCGATGCACCCTTTTTTCCTGTTCATATTAACAGAAGTCAAAGAAGGCTGTGTGTGTGTGTGTGTGTGTGTGTGTGTGTGTGTAGTATTTTAAAGCTACCGCTGCATATTCTCTTTATCAAATATGCATGCTCCTTGGAGCATGACGCCGGCAGATTTTTGTCAGCACATCATCTTCTATAGTGTTTGCGTATATGAACCCAGTACTCTGTAGAGGATATTAGAGAGGGGATAAAAAAGAAGAACTATCAGGGAACGAAATAACCAGAGGAATAGAGGCAGACAAGGAAAGACAAAGCCAGAAATATGATCAGCAAGAAGATACGCGTTTGTGCTGAGTGAAAAATGGAGGGGTGGGTGTTGGGGGCAGTACGACAATATAATATTGCTATCATGATTAATTAGATCATAATACACTTTTCTGACTGTACTGTTGCTATCACCAGTACTACAGCTCTGAACAATCATGGGTTTAGTAAGCAAGGCAGATTTACACCAACCAGAGAGCCTGCAAAAATCAATTATAACAAGAAATGATAGTAGAAGCATAGTAACAAGAAGATAATGTTTGCTAGCACATCGTAATTGTTTTAATTTACTGGAGATTTATTTTTATGTTCACTCTGTTTCCAACCAATATATTAGTAATTTTTAAATATAATCAAGTGTTTATTTGATTTTATTTATTCATTTTATTTTTGGCACAGCAGGTAGTGTCGCAGTCACACAGCGCCAGGGACCTGGAGGTTGTGGGTTCGATGCCCGCTCCGGGTGACTGTGAGGAGTTGGTGTGTTGTCCGTGTGGGTTTCCTCCCACAATCCAAAAACACATGTTGGTAGGTGGATTGGCGACTCAAAAGTGTCCGTAGGTGTGTGTGTGTGAGTGAATGTGTGTGTGTCTGTGTTGCCCTATGAAGGACTGGTGCCCCCTCCAGGGTGAGTTCCTGCCTTGCGCTCAGTGATTCTGGTTAAGCTCTGGACCCACCGCAACCCTGAACTGGATAAGCTGTTACAGACAATGAATGAATATTATTATTTTTGAATATTTTAAATCTATTTATATATATTTTTTTAAATGTGTCACTGCTGTAAATATCATAACCATAACATGGAACATTCTCATTTTCAATAAAAATTTACACAAAACTAAAATAACTTTAACAGGATCCTTTTCCAGCCTGTGTCTTCAAAACGTATTAATGTAAATGACCTCTTCTGAGTGGTTGCCTCTATATCAGAGGTGAGGAGTGAAAATACATCTGCAATGGAGGGGATGAAGTGAGTGCGACAGGATGTGCAGAGAAGAGTTGGATGAGGGAGGATGAGAAAATGGAGGGTGGGGCTTCAAGAGAGCACATGGGCGAGAGACAGAGAGAGAGAGAGAGAGAGAGAGCGAGAGAGAGATAGAGAGAGAAAGAGAGAGAGAGAGAGAGAGAGATGTTAGAGCAAGAGAAAAAGCAAGAGGAAGGAGGGAGAGAGAGAGATGGGGTTTTGAGGGCTCTACCCAGAACACCCCTGGGATTCATTTATTTCTGCGCTAATAATAAGGCAGAACTAGGTTGCCATGGCAACAGCTCTGCCCACTTCCTGTCAAGGCCCAGAGGGCTTTCCCACTTCCTGGCAGTGTCTGGGGATGACACTGGGACTTCCTGTGTGCACCAGGGACAGAAACATGGCAGAGAGATGAACCTTCAATACATAGCTGTTCTGTCTCACAGCTCCAGGGTTCCGGGTTCAAACCCCACTTCAGATTAAAGTCTGTGAAGAGCCCAATGATTCCGGATAAGCTACGGACTCATCACGACCCTGATCAGGAAGAAAGACTTACAGAAAATTAACAAATGAAGGAATGACAGTATCTCCTGTCATTCAATTGTTCTTATTTACACAGTAAAGAACAAGGTTATTTGTCAGCAACAGTGGTAAAGTGTTTTTGCCAACACATTTGCTCACCTTTCAAAGCTTTTACAATTTGCAGTCTTGTTTGTGTAATCTGATTACAAACTACGTAATGAGATAAAGCCATTAAAGGATATTGAAAATAACCTTAATCAGAAAACTAATTTTTGGTACTGAACCATTAGACAGTGTGAATTTAATGAAACTAGTTAACCAATTCTGAAACCAGGTAAGGCTACTAATTGCATGACTAATCTGAGATCATTCATTCATTATCTGTAACCGCTTATCCAGTTCAGGGTCGCAGTGGGTCCAGCCTACCTGGAATCATTGGGCGCAAGGCGGGAATACAACCTGGAGGGGGCGCCAGTCCTTCACAGGGCCACACACACTCACACCTACGGACACTTTTGAGTCACCAATTCACCTACCAACGTGTGGTTTTGGACTGTGGGAGGAAACCGGAGCACCCGGAGGAAACCCTCATGGACACCGGGAGAACACACCAACTCCTCACAGACAGTCACTCGGAGCGGGACTTGAACCCACAACCTCCAGGTCCCTGGAGCTGTGTGACTGCCACACTACCTGCTGCACCACCGTGCCGCCCTAATCGGAGATCAGTTAATCAAAAACAGACTAGATATTTTAAAAAATAAACAGAACTCGAAAGGGGAAATTCTGACACAGAGAGAGGACTCATGTTGGACGGACAAATCACAGGCAGCCCTTCAGGATGCCCTCGATGATGTCGACTGGGACGGGCTCAGACGGAGCTCCAATGACATCAACATCTTTATGGAAGTAGTTGTGGGATTCGTTGTAAAGCTCGTGGATGATACTGTCAATAATTACAAGATCAGAATGTTTCCAAATCAGAAGACATGGGTAGATAAGATTATCTGTGACGTTCTGTTATCCAGCACTGCTGCCTACAACATGGGGCTCGTTAAAATGGACCAGTATACGATTGCATCAGATAATGTCCAAAGAGCAGGTAAATGTAAAGCTGCTGTTCCAACAGAGTGGCGCTAGAAGCTTGTGGCATGGACTGAGAACTACAACAGACTATAAAGCTTTGACCACCAGCTTCGCTTGGTTATTCCCCTTTGTCCAGAAGTCTGGACTGGGGTAGTAATTAAAAGTGCAATTAATAGCAGAAGCTCTGGTTTTCAGCCATTTGTGCTTTGTTCTCTTTCTTCTCCATTCTCATATTTTTATATTGTATATGATATGTACAATTGTTTCAATTGTTTATTTACCATTTTCAACTTTTAACAATAGAACAGGTAGTGTCACTGTAATACAGCTCCACAGTCCTGCAGATGTGGGTTCAAGCCCTCCTCATGATAACTGTGGGGAGTTTGGTGTGTTCTCCCTGTGTCTGCACGGTTCTCCTCCGGGTGCTCTGGTTTCCTCCCACGGTCCAAAATAACACATTGGTAGGTGAACTGGCAACTCAAAAGTGTCTATGTGTGACAGTGTGTATGTGAATGTGTGTTGCCCTGTGAAGAAATGGCACCCCCTTCAGGGTGTGTTCCAGCCTTATGCCCTGTGATTCTGGGTAGGCTCCGGACCCACCGTGACCCTGAACTGGAAAAGTGGTTACAGACAATGAATGAATGAACAAACTTCTAAAAACAACAGAAAAAAATAGTGGGTATACATAAATAAATAATAAAAGAAATCACATAAAAATAAACAAAAAAGTAAATGAAGGTCATAAAACCCATTTATTTTGGAAGACATCTACACATGTCAATAAAATATAGTCATGCACGATATACCGGTGGCCGATATATTTTTTGCAGATATGATTACTGTTATCAGTCCAATATTGAAATTTTAGCCGACATTACAACCGATAACTTGGCACCTTTTTGTGCTTGCGCATATTCACTGACATCTCTAAATACAAACACACACACACACACACACACACCAGGTTAAACAACACAATGATACTCTCATCCACCACAGTGCATGAGCCTTTAATATATAAAACCCCTTTAAATAGAGTCATTCAGTCTCTGAATTTATTACTGGAACACGATTACAAACACTCACTCAATCTCTCTCTCTCCCTCACTCGCTCTGAGCTGTTTATGTTGCTCTCTCTCTCATTCTCCAAAACAAACCAGGTGCTGCACTACAGCGCCCCTCTAGAAACCATTAATGCAGAACCAGCAGTAAATCTTTGTTAAAATATAAATGAACTAATAAGCTTAAAAGATAAAATAAAATAAAAAAGTACACAAATGTACTAATGCTGAAGAAAAGGCATGTCCTATGACAACCTGTGATAAAGAATTAGTTTTGCTTTAATCCTATGTGAATTTGCTTTAATTACAAAGAGGTAAAATTATCGATTATTAATATCTGTATCGGCTACTCCAAGGTGTTCATTTTCTTCAGGTCAGTACCAAATATGTACTGTATTGAAATCTATCAGAATTTCCAAAGCCTTGATTCTAGACTCAGTATTGCGTTCTAAAAGTGTTTTAATTTCCTACAATTCCAAAACACGTGAATAATGGAACCAGTATATTTTACTTCTTTAACTTGTATGAGACCCGTAAGGAAACATCCTGCTTAATGCTTTTCAATTATTTTATTACAGTATAGTGAGGTAAAAACATCGACAGTCCCGCTGTTCATCAGTAAAAGCACATCCCAAATCTTTTTGCCATACATTTTTGACTGAGAATAAGGAGTTATGACTGTCTAACAAAGAACTGTAAATCAAAAAAATTTTCGCCTTCAATTATATGGAATTTAACCAAATCTCCTCTTGTCAGCCCTAGAGACAACTGGCCAGATTTTTCCAAAGTAGCAATTAAATGGAGAATTTGTAATAACATATAGAAATCGGAATTTCAAATTCAGATCTCAAATCTGGGAAAATGTAACAAAATTGTCCTTAAACAGGCTCTGAAAGTACAGGATACCATGTTTTTTCACTTTGAGAAGAGGAACTTGTAGACTGAAGGTGGCAGGTCTGGATTGTAAGATAAAGGGGCTAAGATATTTTAGCAGAGGAGCCATAGAACTTCTTTACATCTTCCCAAGCCATATTTTTTCACCTATTTACTCACTACACTAATTTCTCCATGCTCCAGGTCCAGCGCTGTGATTGGACAGAGTCTGATGTGGAGACGGTATGTGGTCTTCATACGTAGCCTCAGACTTCACAGCTCACATAAGTCTTCATAAGCAGCCTCAGCTCACAACAAAATGACTGTGTTCTTTTATTTAAGAGTTTGTGGGTTCGCTGGAGCTCCATATCCCCACATTAATGTGCTAATGCATTGATTTAATTCATAATATGCCCACTTTAAATTTACAGCACCTAAAGAACTTGCAAAATAGCTTTAAGATCTGATGGATTTATGTTGTAAGGGTGAGTGTAAGGGTGTCAAGTATTCTTTAATGTTGCCTACTGCTTTTGCCTTTATTATGTTGGGCTGTATTTTTCCAGATTGATTTGAATTAAATCAGTCTGAATGGTATGGGATGGACTGTGATGGACTGAAGTGAACAGAAATGATCTGACCTGAATTCAACTGAAATTACATTGCGCTACTAAACATTATGTAGAGACTGCCCGATATTGTGGTCTGCCATTTTGACCTTGGTTTTTCCTGTCATTCCTTTGAATGACTAATTTGAATGCATTACATGGCAGTGAATTGCTGGATGATGCATGAGCATGAACTGGCTGACCCAAAGTGGGGCTCCAGAGGAAAATGCATATTTATGCTTTTGTGCCTTTGTCAAGGAGAGTTTAAGAAATGGCATTCCTTATCTCACATTCTTACATATCAGCAGCAAGTCTCTGAAACAAAAACACATTTTCAAAGGCCTAGGAAAATCCCCCAAAAGGGCCATTGGATTCTGTAGCAGAACTGTAAAACATCATGGCAAGTAAGTAACAAAAGAAAGCCCAAAGGAAAGTAATTCATTGCCTCTCTTGCGCGCAGGCTCAGTGGTGTAAATACTCTGACAAAGCCTTGTGGATTCATTGTGTTGTTTTCTGTTAATCTCACACAACAAAACTAGGCAGGGTGGGGTGGATCCCCACAATCCCCCTCACTTTGGGAGAGTGCTCAGGGAGGGCTTTCACATGGATGCAGTTTTTGGACTCGTCTCAGAAGACTTGCTCACATTCAGAGGTTTTTATTCACAATGCAGTCAACTGCATATGCGCATGTGCCCATTTTCCCCTTGCAGCTTATTCTTCTAGGGAAATTTAAATACACATTCATAGCCTATCATTAGGGAGTTCACACCTGTATTTCCACATTAACCGCCCATACACCTTCAGGAAGATACTGCTGTGAGGACTGCATTTTTTTCACATGAATATTTGAATCACTAACACCGTTTCAACTCATCTTGAAGATGCTTTATTGAGCTCCATCACTCCGCAGGCTTTGGTAATATTAGGCTCGTGTGCAGCTGGTCCAGAGGATACAGTTATATCGCCAAAACATTTGTATAGATATTATACAAATTAAAGGAGTTTACCAAAAAAACTTGTTCAAGATACTGCCACTAACCGGTCAATACCATTATGGCCTCTTTTGTGGCTAGTTTGCCTCGTTAATGTAATATTAAAAAGGGTAAAGGATATCATGAAGACAATAGAGTAAGTGACATACATTGGCCCCAAACCCATGTATACACAGACACACAGACACACACACACACTCTCCAGTTTAGCTAATGCTTAGCCATTAAATCCAAACTTGCTACTTGAGCTTAAATGAAGATCCTTCACTTAATTTCTACTCCTTCATCCTCATTTCTGTCACTCTCTCACACATGGGTGAATGAGTACCACACCAGCTGGCTCAAGAGCATACCTAACAGCTCTCCAAATCTAATAATGCCCATTCACACCCTACCCATTCCATCCCTCAACCAGAATCACTGCAGAATCAGTGCAATCAGTGCCCTGCTTTGTCAACACGATCATTTCTAATGTTCCTACAGCAATGTGAGGCTGTCCAAAGCCTGAAACACTATTTACACAGCCGTGTGCAAATACCCACAAATCCTGGCAAGCGGAGGTGCAATATTACTGTTATTATTCCCTCCCCACCAAACCTTCTCCTAAACCCCCCACTCACCTTTCCAAACACAGACACACACTCTCCTGTTAGCGAGCATCCGAATTAAGCCCGCTTCATCATGCAGGCAGGCAGAGTCCATTTTCATTATGGCTTCTCTCACCGCGTCTCCACCGTAAAGGACAGCAGGCTGTCAATCATGGCCATTATTGAAGAAGTGAAGGAGAGATGGCATTTTAATTATTGTAAGGATGGAGGTGAGCCCCTAAAAAGCCTTCTGGAATATTCCAGAATATTCCCCTGCATTATCAGCCCATATATATGATAATGCAGATATGAGAAGTGAGACGGAACAACCGGGTCGAAATGATATGTGATGAAATTAGGGCATCATTACTGTGGCACCTATGATGAACGACAAGCCAAGATGCAGGCGCATGCACGTGAGCCCACACATAAATATGGGAGCAACACTGTTAATTACCCTGAGAAATGGACAAATAAAGGAGAAATAAGCTCCTCATGAAAGATGAACCACACACTATACATCTTTCACTCCCTCTGTACTCTGTTAATGCTGCTGTATGTGTAGAGGCATTTGTGGCCACATAAATAAACAGGTTTCACCCAAGCAACTCTAACACCAGCACAGGATTTCAGCATGAAATGCCCTTCATCCCCACAAAGCAGACCCTTTTCATTGGTGGAATGAAATTTACAGCCCTCCGCACATGGGCTGTAGGCTGTGTGTGTGTGTGTGGGGGGGGTGTCTGTGTCTGTTGCCCCAAGACTGCCGCATTGCATTGCATTAGTCTGAGCTAGCCTAGATTTTACAGCAATGGGGAAATGAGCGAGGGAATAAAAAAGAAAGAGTGAAGAGAGAAAAAAAATGTAATTGTCCTCTCTCTATTCATTAGTACATTAGTGAGTGGGGAGCAGGGACTGATAATGAATTCTGTTATCCCACACAGAGAGAGAGAGAGAGAGAGAGAGAGCACAGTTAAATTGTGCTGAGTAATCTTTTTTGTGTCAATGTTTTAAAATTAACAATGCAAAAATGCTTAAGGACACACACCTGTGAAGTGCACAAGAGAGAACACTTACTGGTTGCTATGCATTACTTATTTATTTGTAATTAATTTAATTAAGACTCCAATTAAATGATGTGATTGGGTTTTTAAACGGCTAGAAAATCGCTCAGATCTGACTGAGTGTCATAGGATATTGTTATATGTCTTAATGTTGTGCCTGTAACAGGGTAACATGTATGTGTACTTTACATTAAAGCATCTGATGGCAGTTAACCCAATCAAATGCACCAAATTTGCTTGGGTCAAAATACAACAAAGATTAAACAACACAGCACTTTTCTTATATTTTCTAAGCATCCCTGTTCAGAACAATCAGTTTCAGGTCTCGCTGAGACTAAGATTGTTTTTTCAAACATGAGGTACACAGCACTGTGGCATGAGGAGCAGAAACACTGGTTCTAGTCACTTTTGCATCGTTTACTTTCTTCTCGGTTGTGGTTTTCACAGTTTAACTTCGTCATTGCACAAGCTCATAAACAATTTCTAATTTCTATTTTTTTCCCTATGCAGTTCAGGGTTACGGCGGGGACCTCCCTGGAATCTCTCGATGAAAGGTTTACACCGGGGGCGACACACACTCAAACATTCACCTATTGACAGTTTTTGGAGTATTCAATCCACCGATCAACGTGTGCTTTTGGACTGTGGGAGGAAACCCATGCGGACAAAGGGAGAACATATCAAACTCCTTACAGTCACCCAGAGCAGGGCTCTGACCCTGGAGATTTGTGCATATGTATGTACCGTGTTTCCCCGAAAGTAAGACAGTGTCTTACATTCTTTTTACCCCCGAAAGTAAGACATAGTGTCTTATATTGGTAAAAAATGTCGATTTTTGTTTTAACCATAAAATTAACATTTATTAACAACCTGAACAGTATGGTATTCACCATAAAACAGTTTTATAAAAGCAAGTGCCAAGAATGTCTTGTTACAACCGTATCATGACGGTATTTCCTTGTATAACATGTAAAACAATGAAAAACGGTAAGAACGAACAGTTTGAATATGTTATACTGGAAGATAAAACAGATTTATTCCATGACAACCATGGCCATGCCAATCAGAGCGGCCACCAGCGGCTGCACGTGAGGGCACTGAGGCTGCGTGTTGGACCACGGACAACATTACTGCTGCTCCCGCGGCCTCCACATCCCTCCGCTCATTCCGCTCCAGATCCGTCCGCATACCGCAGTTAATGCAGCAAAAGGTACCGGTACTATGGCTTATATTTTTCCAACGTACAGTTTACTATGTCTTACTTTCGGGGTACGTCTTACATTAGCCGACCCCCCTAAAACCCACACTGCGTCTTACTATCGGGGGTGTCTTACTATCGGGGAAACACGGTATGTATGTGTGTGTGTGTGTGTGTGAGAGAGAGAGAGAGTGTGTAAAGCTGTGCATATCAGCATTTAAACAAGACAACAATATTTATCAATGTCAAAATGTAGAAGATATACTCAGTTAATGACCTAGATGACTTATGAACCTAAATGGTGCAATGACTGTTTGGAATCTATATATTTGACTGAATTCCTATATTTGTTGCCAGTGAGCTTACAAACAAGAACTAACAATAAAACACTGAAGAGGTGTTTAAGGCATATAGGTGCCATGAGGGATGAAGCAGGGTTAAAATTCAAGTTACTGTGAAACTAAAACTAATTTTCTCCACTAATTGAACAGAGTGATAGCGAGTCACGTGGGTATATGAGTGTGTGTGTGTGTGTGTGTGTTTACATGGTTATCAATGTGCTTAATTAATACGAGTTTTGCATGCGGTTGCCCGGGCTGCCTAATGGATGCTAATGAGGTGCAGTGGTGTAAGGTTCAAAACCTAACACAGCCAGGCTCTGAATGACAGGCGAGAAAAGACTGACATGAGAGAGAGAGCGAGAAAGAGAGAGAGAGAAAGAGAGAGTGAGAGAGAAATGAAAGCTTGGACAAAGCTTTCTTTAAATGTTGCCATGCTGAAGTGCATCATTAGAAGTATCCCTTTGAAGAAAGGATGAAAAGACAAATAAGCAAATGCCAAAAGAGAAAATAGAGGGAAATGGTCACTTGGGCCTTATTGATCCTTTCTGTTCCACCTTGGCAATTACTGTGTGTCTGATGCAAGCTCAGAGCCATACAGATATACAGCAACAGTGCCAAACGAATATGGGCTATTATCTCCTCAGCATATGTGGAGAATATCTACAAAACCAGGACCTAGGAAATAAAGAAATTTCACCACCACATCAGCGTCACTGCAGCGTTGAGAATTATCTACCATTCAAATCATGCCTGCTCTGTGGTGGTCCTGAGCATTGAAGAGCAGGGCGAATGCGGGTAAGAAACAGGACTACAGTCTGTAAATTTAGAACTATAAAGTGCTCCTGTATGGTCAGTGGAACTGATAAAACAGACAATGAATATTCACTGCTCAAAATAAATAAATAAAGCGAACACTTAAACAACACAATGTAATTCCAAGTCAATCACACTTCTGTGAAATCAACCTGTCCAGATATGAAGCAACACTGATTGTGAATCAATTTCACCTGCTGCTGTGCAAATGGAACAGACAACAGGTAGAAATGAGAGGCAATTAGCAAGACAACCCCTATAAAAGAGTGGTTCTGCAGGTGGTGAAAACATTTCTTTGTTCTTATCCTTTCTGGCTGAAGTTCTGGACACTTCTGCATTTTGTCAGTGCTTTTATGAGGCGGTGTCTACAACCACAAAGTTGCTCAGGTAGTGCAGCTCATCCAGAATGACACATCAGCACAGTGGCCAGAGTATGGAGGAGATACCAGGAGACAGGCCAGTAAACCAGGAGACGTGGAGGGGGACGTAGGAGGGCAACAACCCAACAGCAGGACCGCAGCCCCTTCCTTTGTGCAAGGAGGAACAGGAGGAGCAGTGCCAGAGCCCTGCAAAATGACCTCCAGCAGGCCACTGATATCCATGTTTCTGCATAAACTGTCAGAAACAGACTCCATGAGGGTGGTATGAGGGCTTGACGTCCACAATGGGGTTTGTGCTAATAGCCCAACACTGTGTAGGGTGATTGGCGTTTGCCACAGAACACCAAGATCGGCAGATTCACCATTGGCACCCTGTGCTCTTCACGGATGAGATCAGGTTCACGCTGAACACATGTGACAGACGTGACAGACGTCTGGAGATGCTGTGGAGAACGTTCTGCTGCCTGCAACATCCTCCAGCATGACTGGTTTGGTGGTGGGTCAGTAATGGTGTGGGGAGGCATTTCTTTGGAGGGTCGCACAGCCCTCCATGTGCTAGCCAGAGGTACCCTGACTGCCATTAGGTACTGGGATGAGATCCTCAAACCCATTGTGAGACCACATGCTGGTTCAGTGGGCCATGGGTTCATTTTGATGAATGACAATGCTAGACCTCATGTCGCTGAAGTGTGTCAGCTGTATCTGCATGATGAAGGCATTGATGCTATGGACTGGCCTGCTTTTTCCCCAGACCTGAATTCAATCCAGCACATCTGGGACATCATATCTCATTCCATCCACCAATGCCACGTTGTACCACAGACTGTCTAGGACATCCCTCAAGATCCCTCAGGAGAACATCTGCTGCCTCATCAGGAGCATGTCCAGGCGTTGTAAGAAGGTCATAGAGACACGTGGAGGACACACACACTACTGAGCCTCATTTAAACTTTTCTTGAGGAATTTCCACTGAAGTTGGAACAGCCTGTAATTTGATTTTCCACATTTACTTCCGAGTGTGATTCCAAACCTCCATGGGATAATAATTTTGATTTACATTGATCATTTTTATGTTATTTTGTTCTCAACTCACTCCACTATGTGATGAATAAAGACTTTCAAGTGGAGAATATCATTCATTGAGATCTAGGATGTGTTATTTTAGTGTTCCCTTTATTATTTTGAGCAGTGTATTTATAGATACAAGGTCAGTGGGTGGCACGGTGGCGCAGCAGGTAGGTTGTGGAGGTTGTGGAGCCTGGAGGTTGTGGGTTCAATTCCCGCTCTGGGTGACTGTCTGTGAGAAGTTTGGTGTGTTCTCCCAGTGTCCGTGTGGGTTTCCCCCAGGTGCTCTGGTTTCCTCTTACGGTCCAAAAACACACGTTGGTAGATGAATTGGCGACTCAAAAGTGTCCGTATGTCTAAGTGTGTGAGTGAATGTGTTGCCCTGTGAAGGACTACCTCTGCCTCTAGGGTGTGTCCCTGCCTTGCACCCAATGATTCTGGGGAGGCTCTCATTCACAATGAGTGAATGAAAACAAGTTCAGTGATGGTTCTGAATATAAGGCATCACATCCAGGCATTGTACAAAATCAAGAAAATATACGTACGTGACATTAGGGAACCTAAAGAAAATCTATGGTCACTCAGAGTGAAAATCAGTTTGTAGCCTTCATTGGCACCCACACACACACAGTTCACTAACTATAGTCACGTGTCAGATGTAGTTAATTTGCAGTAAATGTCACTCTCTAAAGGCTGGTTTAATAATCCATACACACACACACACAAACACAGAAGTAACTGTATAAGTATGCAGAAAATGTCAAATGGCATCAGGTGCTGCATTAAAACCTCAATCACTTCACACTTCATGGAATGGGGGGAGGAATACAAAGTGGAGGAAGGGTGGGCGGAGAGAAAGAAGAAAGAAGGAGATGGGCAATTGAAGAAGGAAGAAGAGAGGATATGTAAAATGTGAAGAAGTGGGCTTTATCATAAAACTGACAGCACACTTTATTGGCAGATGCAATTACATTACATTTTTCCCAAGGCATTAGAGTCTACCCTCCTTTTCCTCCCTCTCTCCTTCACTCTCTCAAATACACAGTCAGCTGTTTTCAGAGAGAGAATGTTTATGTGTGTGTGTGTGTGTGTGTGTGTGTGAGAGTGAGAGAAAGAGAGGGAGAGAGAGAGAGAGTGAGAGAGAATATTTTGCATCCCCTTATCCACTCTCTGTCACCTACACACCTCATTCCAGCTGCTCCCTCTGTCATCTCAGCAAGGTGAATGTGTGATGTCATTAGTTTTGTTTAGAATGCAGGGTGCTCCAGCAGGTCGGTGTGCTGGCTCCCTGTCAGCATGACACTCGCATATTCACACACAGTTCACTCATTCATTCATTGTCTGTAACCGCTTATTCAGCTCAGGGTCGTGGAACCTACCTGGAATAACTGGGTGCAAGGCAGGAGCACACTCTGGAGGGGGCACCAGTCCTTCACAGTAGGAAACCTACGTGGACACAGGGAGAACACACCAAACTCCTCACAGACAGTCACCTGGAGTGGGACTCAAACTCAAAACCTCCAGGTCCCTGAAGCTGTGTGACTGTAACACTACCTGCTGCACCACCGTGCCACACACGCATTTCATTTAACAAACCGTCATGGCTAACACACACACAGTGATTAGGGAAACTAAACACTAACAAACCCAGAGAGGCCCACAACCACCTGAAGGCTTGTGGAGAATTTGGGTGTTTGGTCTCTTACTCAAGGGAACTTTAGCCATGAATGTTGAGGGAGGACATAGTACAGTTCATTCACTCTTCCCTCAGATAGTCCAGGGTATATATCCACTAAGTGAGAGGTCTTCAAATGCAGACCTTGTATCCATGTTCCAGGCCAGGATTTTAAAGTGGCCAGCTGGTTATAGCCCTGTATAGCTGCAACTGCTACTGCACGTGACTGGCCAGGTATAGGGTTATACCAGATGGCCATTTTAAAAATCCCAGCCTTGAACCTGGATCAAATGTCCAGATTTGAAGACCTTTGCCCTAACCTTTCAATCCCAAGACCACTTCTCAAATTTACGCAAAGGCTGCATGCTGACCACAGCTCCAAATTCCAAACACCGTTTGTGCATAAAGTGCTGTTGACTGTGACCACATGGTTCTGCTCTTTGCACATAGAAATGAAGTGAACAACCTGGTGTGCACAAACCAGAATCGGATGAGGTAGGGTCTGTTGTTGACTTCAAAAACAGAAAAGAGGCACTATGTTTAAGCATGAGGCAAACATTTAACAGATGAAGCAAGCTGTGGAGCATTCCAGAGAAAGTTACCACATTTAGATCAGACAGTACAGGCAACAAGACTTCAGCTGCCTTTCAAACGCCTGCCCTATGCTGCTCTCATTATTCTGCGTAGTATCCCAGTGTCTCAACAGAACAGGGTGTTTTACAGTGCTCTGGCCAAATGACAAATAATTGCTGGGCACTTCAAACACTGTCCTCCAGAACCAGCAGAGCGATAAGTTGCAAATGATCAAAAGAGAGTCAGCTGTGCACGACACGTTGTCCAGACACAATTCAACCGTAGAAATGGTCAAACTTGGTCATAGAACTGTGTCTGTGGTGCTCCATAAGGGAACTGCTACTGCAACAAACAAGACACAGGTTAATGTGACTGCTATAAATCCCTTAACACTGATTTTAAAACAGGAAAAACTATACTTCAGGATCAAATTTGAGCAGATATCACAAACTGATGAAGGATGATTAACAACACAAAAATATGTGGTAAATTACAATGCTAGTTAAGCACATACTGTCAGAACAGAGGATGATTATGTGAAGAAGTGTTAAATAAAAGCTTTGTATCAGTGTAATGAATCATTCAGAATGCACTTATATCAGCAGAACTTAAATATTGACTTGTGTGATTACACCATATATCACACTCATTAATCAGTTGTTTGTTTTTGCACTTGTTCTCTCTCTCTCTCTTTTTTCCTCTGTCTCGCCCTCTTTCTCCATCTTGCAGTCAATCCTACCACAGCATAACAAAGATTTCTCTCTGTCTTTCTCTCTCTCTTTTCTTTCAGTCTCTTTCTCTTCTTTGTTCCTCTTTGTGACCATTTGTCTAATTGTTTTGCATCATTTGTCTCTGCCTGTCTCTGTCATTCCTTGTATCTCTCTCTCTCCCTCTCTCTCATATATATATATATATGAATGAGTAAGGGCTAGAAAGAGATACATATAATAATAATAATAATAATAATGCAATAATAATATGCAATTCTTTGTCATTATACAACGAAATGTCTCATCCACATTAACCCATCTGTGGCAGTGAACACACACACACATACACACACACCATAAACTAGTGCCCTAGGAGTTGTGAACCCATGCCCAGAGAAGCAGGCAAACATCCCCAGTGCCTGGGGAGCATTTGGGGGTTCAGTGCCTTGCTCAAGAGCACTTCAGCCATGGATGTAGAGATAGATAGATATAGGTGTGTGTGTGTGTGTGTGTGAGATCAGACCACAGTTTAAGGTGGTTGTAACGTTTCCATGGTTTCACATTTCCATGGCTGACAGATGACTGACAGGTAGGACTAGAGGATTCTGCTCTTCTACTCACAGAACCATAGAGAAAGCACGAGCGCCTGTCTTATCACACAAATACACAAACACACACACAGACCTTCACACTTCACCATACACACACACACACACACACTTATTCAGAAACAGACAAACATACACACTAAATTCAGGAGCACTGTGTACCAATGTGCACTGAATGCTCAAACATCTGGAACAGCTGTTTAAAATGCAGCAATGCTGTTTTATGCAATATAATAGGTTGGAACGGGGTAAAACAAGGTGCAGTTCACTGGTCTTAGTGTGAAGAGGCTTCAACCTCTGCAGTACAGTAATGAGCAGCATTTCAAATCTGCGAGAGAGAGAGAGAGAGAGAGAGTGAGAGAAGGGAAAGGATGTGGAAGGCAAGTGATAGAAAGGGTGGGTGTTTGTGGATACATTATAAACAGACAAAAGAGGGAGCTTTTTTTCTGAGGAGAGACAGAGTGTAGATCAATTAACCATAACATTTTGACCACCTCTTAGTTTCTACACTCACTGTCCATTCCCTCAGCTAAACAGACCACAAAGGAGCAACGTGCAGTTCTACATTTACAGACCACAGTCCATCTATTCCTTAATGTTCAATACTTCCACAGAGCAGGTATGATTTGGGTAGTGGATCCCAGCGTGGCAGTGACGCCGATGTGGTGATGTGTTAGCTTGTGTTGCAATGGTAGGAGTGGACTGAAAGGAAGTGTTTTTGTAAGGAAAAAGCATGTGAAAAGGGAGAAGGTATAGAGAGAGAAAATAAAGTGTATGTAAAAGGAGAGAGAGAGAGAGAGAGAGAGTTTATATGGAAGGCGAAAGAAAGGTAAAGAAAATGCAAATCTTCTTCTCTCCCTCTGTGTGTGTGTGTGTGTGTGTGTTATGAAACAGAGAGAGAGAAGTGTGTGTGACCTTGCTACAGGGATAGCTCCTCTACAAAGACACGCTGTAGGTGCCATGTTTGTTTCACCTGCTGTCCCTCTGGGGAGGAGAGAAAGAAAGAGAAAGCAAGAGAAGGGGGGAAAAAAAGAGGTAAGAAAGATGGAGAGAGTGAGCCTCAGGCCATGCTCTACTTCAAAAATATACAAGCGTGCACTGCTTAGACAGACAGGTGCACACACACGCGCGCGCACACACAACAGATCTTATCCCTCAAGGCCAAGAAATGCCCATATCAACCACTTCTACAGCACAGTATTCCACAGTGCTGCACACAGCTCCCTGCAGCTACAGCAGTCTTCATCATTTCAAATAAAACCTGTGAAACAGTCTACTACTTACTGGAGACAGTCAGAAGCTGATTGTTGATGCACTGCTATGTGGATCTATGTGTATATAACTAGGGCTGGACAGTAATTCAATATCAATATATACTGCAATAAAAATGTTTCAATAACAATATGATACGATTTTTAAACATATTTTTAATATTTCAATATACATTATTTACAACACCTGTCACTGAGTCATCAGTTCAGTGCACTCAATTTAAAATTTTGTTTACAAATATTAATACTGACAAAGCCTGTAGGTTCATGTTTGACGGTGATGTCATGTCTCTTTTTTGCTCTTGGAAGTTTTTCAGAATATCGTTCATATCGATGTCGGAATTATTTTGTATCAACCATAATTAAGAATCTTTGGCCATAATGTCCAGTCATATTGATGTAACCATCATTTGAAAAACTCTGTTGTAGGAGAAAGGCCCAGAGAGTTTCTGTTTGAAACACCTTCACAGTAGGTGCCATATCTTATAGATCACAAGAATATTCATAATATTTAGTGATAAAGTAAAAACTGTTTTTGTGATATTCTGACTTGTTTACATAATGATATGAAGCAGTTAACTATAATATGGCATTTTTTCTTTACATGAGTTATTTAGGCACAGTGAAGTACAGTGGAAAGTGGCTCTGATGTGGAGGAAATTCAAAAACATATACTTTAAACCATGCTATTCTGTAAGACATGAAAGAAGCCTGTAACGACAAAAGGTGGGAAATACAACTAATCTGTTTGCAGCTGGTGAAGGATGAGGAAAGTCAAAAAAGCCAATAGAAGTGTTGAATATCCAATGAGCTCTAACCCTAGCAAATAAACTATGACTGACTCAGCATAGCAAATATTCTATATTTGTTCATATGTTAAATTTAGAACCATGCACATGAAATCGTATGCACCACGTTAATACTAACATTATAAGTCCCTCAGAGAAAATAATTATTGAAGGAGATGTAATCTTATAAAGCAAATTAAAAGGTTTATACATTAAAAATTCATAAGCATTTGCATCTCACTCACTCCCCCACACAAATATGTTAACTGGCTTAAGCAGACTCTTACCTGAGAAAATACTATATTTTATTCCCACTGAAACCCACATTACAGCCAAAACCTTTTCAACATGTTTAGAAAAGACAAATGCAAGCAGTCAACTCAATATTTGAGCAAAATCTACTTTTGATGGCAAATAAACATGGAGAGGTAGAGGGGAAGGCAAATTCTCCCACACCAGAACACACACACACACACACACACACACACACTACTCATTACCAGCGGCAAAGTGAATTACTCTACATCCCTTCAGATGATGTGCATTTGCCTCTTATTTCTGGAAGAAAAACTGTGCCCACCCACTTTTGCCAAAGCTCACAGAAATGTCACCCAAAATATCTCCAGTAATATCATAGTGGCGCAAATCTTTTATGAGAAAATATTTCAACATTTTCAACTGAAAAGAGTGAAAATCATACATTATAACAAAGAATTTCAACACGAGACAAAGAGTCCTCACACTTCTGAAAGAGTGTATGATCATCTTATGTGAAAGTAATGCCACTGAGATTAAAACACTCCGGTTCTAAAATCTGCTCTAAACTCTGGCCTGTCCATTGATGTAGTAGAAGAATGGAATTCATTAAAAGTCTCTACCTCGCCTGGCGTGCACATAAGCATGAAATTCTGCATTTAAATGGAGACTGAGATGTGAAATCAGCATCTCCCAGCCATTTGTCACCCTGATGAGGGAGAGACAGCAATCAGCACGTGAAGTCAGCAACGGGAAGAAGGCGGGACACAGCGTTTTTTTTTTTTTCAGCATGGATGTGGGGGGAGGGGTAAAAGTGGATGTGCAGTCAAGCATATGAGAATGTGTCTTGTTCCAAGCCTGTGTTTTAATTTGAGAGCTTCTCCTCATACATACCAAAGCTATCCATCTGAATAATCAAGCATGCTCACGCACAGCCACCAGGGAATAGAGTTAAAGTTTGATGAGTTCGACCGCCATGATCAAACTGTCCAAATGCATAATAACCCGCCTTCCTCCCTCCCCTGCTCTAAAACCCAACCCCCTACACCCTCACCACCCAAAAAGCCCAGACACTAACCTCACCAAGCCCCACTCAGCTCCACACCCCCTGGAGCGATGTAATGACACGCACCCTTCTTGAAGCCTCCCTCTTAAAAGGGCGGCTTTTACAAGCAAATTTAACAAGTGTGAAATTAGAAAGTTTAGCAAATAATAACGCCTCGAGTGCGGCGAAGGTCCGCTGTCGCGTGGCAGGCAGAAAGCCATAATTGAAAACGTTCCATCCTGTCAGAAAAATAATGGCTGCAGAAAGCCTGCTTCAATGTGGTGAAATTAGAACTAAGCCCTAACCTTTTCTGCTTGAATCACATTTGGCCCTCTCAGAAAAGAACCATCCCGCCTCTCCACTGGACAGGTGTCGCCAGTTGTGACAAAGACGCTACATTCAAATTGTAGAAGAGAAAAGAACTGCCATAAAGCTCTTCAACACTTTCCCATGAAGGAATTCCTGCCACCAGCAAGAGGGTAATTAAGATTCACTAAAGGGTTGAAGGAAAATTATGCATAATTCAGAGTAAGATTTAATAATTTGGCAAAAATAACTGATAGTAATTTCTCTGAATAACATTGCAAACCCAACAGAAAGTGATTTTTCTACAGTTTAAAGGAATGTCTACGATCGTGGGTAATCGCAATTCTCTGGTTGTTTACATTCAGAAGCTACGTGTCTTTTAAGGTGGAACGGAGTGTTTGAGGGTTTAAAAATAAATTACTTGTTTGTACATGGCTGAAGTTTAACTTGTCTAAGTTTTTATCCACTGTCTGAATTACCACAAAAACTCATTTGTAACTTGAGTTGTTTTTTGCAGCATTTGCGGTAATGCAGTTAGCTGTCTACTGAATTTAAAAACAAGTCCACCTCAAGTGATCAGAAACAACAAAAATAAGTTTATATCTCCTTCCTTTGGAGCGGCCATGAGTAATATCTTTGTTTCAGGTCATGCTTCAGGTTCAATGTCTGGAGTTCTCTTTGTTGTCTACCTCCTGATGCCTCTACCATGTGCAGACTGGAGAGCTAGCAAATGATGAGGAAACATTTTCTGAATTTTATAACGTGTTTTTTTGATTACAATCATTATTGTCGCCTATAAGGTCCAGTCCTGTGTGTTGTTTTTTCTGCTTGGGATATTGGGGAACCTCACATCTCATGGATGTTTGGAGGCTTGTGATTGATCTAAATTATCTACAAGCAGTTCTGTTATACTGTGTGTTAATAGGTTAACTTTAAGAGAACTTTTATTGTAAGACAACTTGATTGATGATATAGGCTATAATATTTCACATTTGCATGGCAAGTGCAAATGGAATTTAAAAATGTGTAATATTTCAAAAACATTTCAGTGCGACTTCAAGCATGGCATCTGGGACACAACACGACACAGGGACAAAGTCTAGCATGACAGAATTTTTTTGACCATTTGGCCTAGTCTGACAGATCCAACATGTTCCTTGACAATGACCAATAGGAGTACAGAGCACTTTCTGGTGCCCATATGTAAACATGGAGAAGAGAAAAAGGGAGGCAGCTGCTGCAGCTGTTGAGTGAAAAAACAAAACTGATGAAATGTGTTTGACATGTTAACACTTGCCTCAAGTTCTCTTTGTAGAATTGACAGTCCATACTGTCCTCTTCGAAACACCAAGGAAAGAGTCCACAATCATTTTTTTCTTTATTTCCACAATATTCTTCTTTTCGGAACACAAAACCGCCAGCATCACACACAGTGCTTCTCTAGCCATGATTGGCATTTTCTTGACCCGCCTCCTCAGTGACATTTGAACTCACGAGAATGCGAAAGATGATTAGTCCGTGTCAAAAGTTTGGTCTTGCCAGTCCCCTGACCAAGACACAGCACATATTTATAGCACTAATCAGACATAATGAAAATCAGACACGTCATAGAAAAAAAAAAATAATAATAATTGTGTAGTCTGATTCCTGGCATAAGTCATTTGGCCTGAGACCTCCACTGAGATACAAGAAACATGTCTTAAATGTATTTTTATTGGAGATCAAGGTGAGCAGAAAAGTCCAAATTTAAACTCCAAAATTAAAACCACTGCTGGTTGCTGTTTTGTTTCCACAAAATGAAACAAAAAGGATGTGTATTTCAGTCAAACCAATCACAGTCCTGCTCTACAGTGAATAGCTTGAATGTCATGGACATAGCTTAACCCTGTCATGGAGACCAAGACTGTTTTAGTAAAAGTTTCTAATTAATTGATATTACTAAACATAATTAGGTAAATGACGTGAGGGCGGCACGGTGGGGCAGCAGGTAGACCTCCAGGCAGACCTGGAGGTTGTGGGTTCGATTCCCGCTCCGGGTGACTGTCTGTGAGGAGTTGGTGTGTTCTCCCCGTGTCCACGTGGGTTTCCTCCGGGTGCTCCGGTTTCCTCCCACAGTCCAAAAACACACGTTGGTAGGTGGATTGGCGACTCGAAATTGTCCGTAGGTGTGAATGTGTGTGTGTGTCTGTGTTGCCCTGTGAAGGACTGGCGCCCCCTCCAGGGTGTATTCCCGCCTTGCGCCCAATAATTGCAGGTAGGCTCTGGACCCACTGCGACCCTGAACTGGATAAGTGGTTACAGATAATGAATGAATGAATGAAGTGAGATAGACTGGCACCCTATCCAGGGAGCGTTCCTACCTTGCTCCAAGTGATTTAGAGTAGGCTACACACCCACCATGGTCTGCAATTGCAGACAATGAATGAATGAATTAAGTATACAATCCTTTCAGTTAATGCTAGACATGGCCTTTTTTTTCAGTTTTTCAGAAAAGTCCAAGCTTAATTTGGCCATATTCAATCTGCACTATTTTAAAACTTAAAGTGCAGGTGCAAGTGCACTTTTGTGATGTATATATGATGAAAAAACAAGTTCAAGAAGGTAGAGAGAAAGTCAAGGGGGATAATAAATTGAGGGCAGTTTCTTTCTCATTCACAATGATGTGGTCTTGTAGGGGCTTGAAACTAAGCCATACCTCTGCTGTGTTTACACGATGGACTGTGGTGCAGGAAATTGAGGCCATTCTCCTCCAGGCACCAAAACGAGGTCATCAAAACAGGAAATGTGCAGGTGGCACTTCCTGCCAGGAGCGATAAGGTGAATAATAAGACCAACCGGACCAAAAATAATCAATGAAACGATTAAGGGCCTCATCGAGAACCACTGTCCCTGCCAGCGTGCCCACACGAATTAATCAGGAACACTGTTATAATTTTTATGAAGCTCCTTTATCATTGGTGTGGGCAAGGTTCCATTTAGTTTATTGAATTCCAAATGAGATGCAAATCCAGGCAGGCGCACCCCGACTGCCAATGTGAACGTTATCTCATGTCAGCGTTTTACAGAGAGAGCACTCACTCACGGTTGGGGGTTGGGTGGGGAGCTGGGGGAGGAGAACAACTCAGAGCTGATGAACTATCATAGTAACAAGAGGAATGAAGAAAAAAAAAAGTACAACACAGGGGGATTTAAGTATTATGGAAATAAGTGGCAGGGGAAAGGAAAAGTGAGGGACATGATTGACAAAAGAGGAACAAAAGAAGAGTTGAAACAAGCAAAAGCACACTGGGGAGAGGAACAATTTATCTGAATAGATGGAGAGGGGTGATAGGAAAAAAGAATGCGTAGAAAAAACAAGAAAAATGGCCAAGCAGCAAGTGACAAGCTAAAAAGGGAAGAGTAAAAAAAATTAAATACAGAGCAAACCTTAACCTTGTTCTCCACATGTGTACTGGATAAGCATTTCTCAGAGACTGCGGAGAGAGAGGCAGTGAGAGAGAGAGAAGTGAAAGGGCCTCTGCAGTCTGCTTGCCTGCACCATCAGTTGGGATAATTCCTTTGTAATTTATTGCACTTCGAGGCGTCTCTGTCCCGCCGCCCCATGCCAGAGGCCGTATCTGTAAAATGAGATTCTGTGCATGCTATCCTATCTGTGTGTGTCACTGGAAGAGCCTCTGCTACTACAGTGCAGTACACCCAGAAGCTCTCCAAGCACAATTTAAGAGGGGCTGAAAATTTGGGTTAAATGTACAGTGCCATGCAAATCAGAACACACTCTTCCCATTCATTCCTATAAATTTAAAGTTGTTCATTTTCAGGAGATCTTTCTAAGAAGAACAGACATAAGAATACCTTAGAAATCAGTGAAAAACAACAGAATAACTGCACAAATGAGTCACCAAAATGTGCACAATCAGACCTGACTGTTTCCATGTTTTTACACTCCAGTCTTGGATCAGATCTGAAAATAAAATAAAAAAAACATACATGTTTCTGTCCGTCCTCCTACAGAGAGAAAACTCAGCACTATGGATGAACAAGAATGTGTAGCAATGTTAGAAGCCATTACAGGAGAAAAGAAATAAAAATTAGATGTAAGATTACAATTTTATTGACTGATACCGATTTCCTGTATTTCAAGTATACATCTGGCCAATTCAGATTTTCACAATTTTTTCTTTTTGTATAAGAATTATCAAAGTCAGTCACAGAAGTTAAATTAGCCGTTAATCCAACACAAAGCCAACCATGTCACTGCAGCGCTCAGTGGCTGTGTTTGTGCCACTGTCGCCTTGTGCAGTAGACAAGTGGAATTGTGTGTGTAGTTGTGATTGGCACAGCAGTTCTATGAGAAAGATCGGCCAGTCACTGGTTTTAGCAGATAACACGGAAAACTGGAAAATTCTGGTCACCAGCCAAAACTAACACATTAAACCAAGATGGCACTGGTTTTGCTAAACTGTCCACTCCAGAGCTCAAATCTCTCTTAAATGTGTTTGAGATCATTTAGATGGTAACAAGAAAGCTTCTAAGACTTTGGAATTAGTTTAAAAACTAATAATCTACTACTATCTTTAGCATTCACTGAAAATGCTAAAGATAATTTTATGGACAAATAGGAGTAAACTCAGAAAAAGAAACACTGTGATACATATCGTGCACAAGAAAAATACCTATAAATTTCCTGGTGTGCAGTTTGACATATTCACCTACACAGGCCTGCTGCAGTGCATGTGGGCAATGTATCAACTGTGGACGGCACTTAACTATGGTCTTGAGTCTAGTTTTAATTATTACTGGCCTACTCTCCTCCCTGCTCCATCTTCTTGCTTAGTCATCTGCAATAGTTTGACATCGAAATGAAAAATGTATAAGTTTAGAAAATATTAGCCTCTGTGTTGGAGATGGAGACTGGAGTTTTTGAGTCATTCTCAATTTCCACTCAAGTTCCATATACTGTAAAATGACCCAACCTCTGCTTGGCCTTAACTGACTTCCAACCAATCTCTGAATATGGAGACTAATTATATAAAAGATTTTTCTCTAATTGTTGTGCATTCTGCATGAACGATCGGTAGAATGTGCTGCTGTGCACAATCATTTGTTTCCCCCATAACTTTGATTTGCTGCTTTTGCAGCTGTACTCCTCGCTGAACACTGGCAGAATAGCATTACACCTTCATACACTAGGGTTTCCCTAGAGCTGCTCACATTCTACTGCTGTATACCTTTGCATTCCCCTGAACTGGTGCAGGGAAATTTACCATACATACACTATATTGCCAAAGGAATTCACTTCCAAATACAGACATACACTATATTTCCAAATCATTCAGTTCTGGTGTTCCAATCACTTCCATTGCCACAGGTGTATAAACCAAACAGGCCTGCAGACTGCTTCTACAAACATTTGTGAAAGAATACTTACATCCTCCTAAACAATGCATCTATATATATAGCTCCGGGTGACTGTCTATGAGGAGTTGGTGTGTTCTCCCCGTGTCCACGTGGGTTTCCTACGGGTGCTCCGGTTTCCTCCCATAGTCCAAAAACCACACGTTAGTAGGAGGTTTGGCGACTCAAATGTGTCCGTAGGTGTGAGTGAATGTGTGTGTGTGTGTGTGTTGCCCTGTGATGGACTGGCGCCCCCTCCAGGGTGTATTGCCGCCTTGAGCCCAATGATTCCAGGTAGGCTCTGGACCCACCGCGACCCTGAACTGGATAAGCGGTTACAGATAATGAATGAATATATATATATATATATATATATATATATATATATATATATATAGCATGAGCCCTGTGAAGGACTGGCGTCCCCTCCAGGGTGTATTCCCACCTTGCGCCCGATGATTCCAGGTAGGCTCTGGACCACCCGCGACCCTAAATTGGATAAGCGGTTACAGATAATGGATGGATATATATAGCATGAGTATACTTGCCTGATAGCGTGCAGCTAGTTGTGCTAACCAGGAATAAAAATTAAGGTTTATTGAGGTTTATCATTATATCACCCAGCACTACCCTTGTACAATTTGTACAATTTTTAAGCAATGCCTTCACTTTCACTAATGTTGCTTAAATGGTTACGCTCACTGTGAAATGAGAAAGTGAAGGCATTGGTTAAAAATCGTACAAATTGTACATGTGTTGGGCGATATAAAGATATCGATATGTTTCGTGATTAACTCAATAAACCTCAATTTTTATTCCCGGTTAGCACAGCCAGCTGCATGCTATCAGGCATGTATGCTCATGCTATTACAGTAAATGAACAGGCGACCGCATGACCGTGAGAACGTTAACAAGGATATCATTATCATCATCGTCATCTTTGCCACTTAATCCATTTCAGGGTCACGGTTAAACAAGAATATAATTTAAATCAAGTTTAATTTAAATACTAATATAATAATAATTTTAAAAAAGGTTTAAAACAAGTACTGATGTGTTTACGTGTTAAATATATATATATATATATATATATATATATATATATATATATTAAATGTGTTATAGCCTGCTGTTAAAGGCAATGAATGAATGAGCATGCAAAACTGAAAACGTTCTGACTTTCCCACTCTTTCAAGAACTGTTCCAAGTCCTCTAATGGGTTAAGTGCAAAATGCTTACAGTTCAGCACTTGGGAGTGTTTATTTATTTATTATTTTAAACTCTTCTTAATCTATCTTTTTACTCTTTCTGCTTCTTTAAAAAGGCCCTGTATCCCGCAGCTTGTGGGGTAAAAGCACAACATATATTCTCAGCTTTATATCTCATGAATGCCTCAAGGCATCGGTGTGCTCCGCATATGATTAGAAACTGCAGATCCTACCATTTCTAGAAATAGTGCGCTCATCTCAGTGTGGTGAAGCTTCTACTAGTAATCCAGTGTGAAAAAACACCTAAAAACAAGGCGCTCCTTCAAAACGCATGTTTTATTCTGCTATTATAACTCTTTATTTTTATTTATTCATCTTTTTTTTTTTTTTTTAACACATGAATGAAGGTGTTTACTTTCAGTTTTCATTTTGAGTCACAATGTCAACCCTGGCTGTTTACATATATGAGTAGCCAAGAAAACAACACACTGAATATGGATATGTCACATAATTTAAATGCAACTGAGAGGCACTGACAAAAAAAAATAAAAAACAGAATAACCAAATCCAAAAAGACCTAGGGTTCTTAAACACTTGAGGTGGTAATGCTCTAAGAATGACATAGATATTATTACTTTTTTGTGGCAAGAAAATGTTATTGGTCCTTTGAATTTGAGTAATGTGCTTACTGTGTGTGTGTGTGTGTGTGTGTGTGTGTGTATTTTAGTATAGTAATTAATTTGGTGTATTCAGTCCACATTTTTAGAAGGATGTCTGTTGTCACAGTGCGACAAAATATTGCGAGAAATATTGAGATCTATCAGTATCTAAAAAAAGGATTGCAATAACATTTTTGGCCATATTGCCCAGCTACAGAGAGCACAGATACCCACAGTGCAGCCAGGAACAGATAAGGCACTCTCGCAGTAAAATATTTCAGTACACTACTGAAAAGTATTTTCACTCTCAACAATAATGGAGCCATTTTCAATGTAAGTCATTTTCATTCATTCATTCATTATCTGTAAGCGCTTATCCAGTTCAGGGGTCCAGAGCCTACCTGGAATCATTGGGCGCAAGGCAGGAATACACCCTGGAGGGGGCGCCAGTCCTTCACAGGGCTCAGTGTAAGTCATTTGCTTTGAAACAGCTAATAATAAGGGGGGAAATTCCATCTTAGAGAAGAACCACAATTGTGCACACAACCATATTTATTCATTCAAATTAAGGTTTTGTCTTTACTGAATAATACTAATACTTCTCTGGGGTGTGAGTAATTCACTTTGGAGTAATGTAAATATAATTAACACACATTAGACTGGATCAGCCATGCTGAAACTCCCATGAAATAAACACATCAACGCTATGTTTTAGCTATGGTCATTGGCAGGTCTTAATGAGCGTTCTAATGTTATTCAACATAAGATCTCTGAAACTGTGTGAGCATACTGTTTTGTTTTGTTTTTTTCTTTTAATAAAGTGCCAGTTTTAGTGTCAAGATCTTGCACTACACTTGGCTAACCTAGCTAAAACATCAGTATTGGTAAAGAGAAACTGTAAAAAGATCAATTTGCTTCCAATATTAGTTAATTTATTCAGATAGGAGACTTCTGGAGGTTTAAATAGAAAATTCTTCTCTTTGTCACTTTTCAGAAAACATGACCAAACCTAGAGAATGGATATCCTTCATACACTACTAGCTTTCATACACTATCTATAAAGCTGTGTGAAACAGACGGATTAGCATTGATAGATTCAATGCTAATTCAGATTTTGGTATGAGGATTACGGACACAGCAAAATGCAGCTAATGCCAAATAGCAAATAGATTGAAAAGAATTTACCAAAATAACAAGAAATAATATTTTGAATGAATAAATGATACATAGCTCCTCCAGGGTGTGTTCCTGCCTTGCTTCCAGTAATTCCGAGTGGGCTCCGGACCCACCAAGACCCTGAACTGGAAGGGTGGTTACAGACAATGAATGAATGAAATGATACCTATTGGTCTGCACAGCGTATATCATTTTAACTACTAAAGTATGCATTCAGACTCAGTCGGTTGGTGTTTAACCTTATAGCAAGCGTTCTTAATCCCTTTTTCTTCTTTTCCACTCTCAACAGGGAGCTCCACTTGGCTGCGGTCAAGAGGTAAATGGCAGAAAAAGTAATGTTTGTATTTAATACCCATTTGCCTCTGTTGGCCCACGGAGACCTCCACCTCCAGAACTCTTCCCCACCTTCTCTACCCTGCCCCCCCAAAGACCCCATTCTCCCTAAGGACCATGGGATTCAGAAAAAGCCACTCTATTTTTAGCTCAGTGCCCGTTACCATGACAATGAATTACTGGACTCCCCAGTGTCTCGACTTGTTGTGACACTCTGGGTAAGGAACTCCAAACCATGTTCTGGAACATGTGTGTTTTTTTTTTTTTTATGTGGGGGACACTAAACTGTCACCTGGCCTTTCATGTTCTATTGAGATTTTCACAGAATTGATCACTCTCTCAGTCACTTGCACTCTTTCTCTCACTCCCCCTCTCTCTCTCTCTCTCACACACACACACACACACACACACACAAACAGTATTACTGAGTGTGAATACATGCAAAGCCCATGACCTAACACAACTCTCCTAATCCATCTCTCACCTAACACGAGCGAATTTACCAAGCCCACTGCATTATGCACTGAGGCCAGTAATACATGTGCCACACTCTGACACATTCATTTGCCATGGGAGAAGCTGTGGCACAGGCCGGTGATGTGATAAAGCACTTGTGTAATAGTCTCTAAGGACAGCTCTGGATGTCCATGCCTCTCAGTCTTGCAACAAATCATCACCACACACCACACACTGAACCACAGAGGGAGAAGATATCAATAAATAATGCCACAAAACATCAACTATTAATCCCTATAGACCAGCAACATGCCGCATCGAGGGTAAATGCTACCCAAAGTGATAGAGTGCTTCTAATGGATTCAGCACAGTTCTATGTTCATGTAACAATTCAAAACATGTGAGGGAAACAAATTCACACATGAATGCAGTTGTGGTGATACACCACTGTACACAGCCCAATGAAAATCAATTATTCAACAATGATACAGCAACAATTTTGCATCTTGAATGACAATGATGCATCTTTTAGCTGGGTGCAGGTTTGGAAAACTGCTTTAGAACATATTTTTGGAGAAGCCAGAAGTCAAGCGTTACTACTAGAAAGCAAGCCAAAATATTATTCCTGTAGTAAGACTAAACATTACTCGATGCATTACCCAAAGCAAAGCCAGTTGTAAAGTCTATTACTTATCTCAAACTGGCTTATTTCCTGTGGCTAAAAGCATAAAATTTGTTTTTGGAATAACCCATTACATTAGATATTCCCCTCTATTCCACAGGCATTCCTCAACTAAACTGTGTCTGTGACACATTATATTATATACATATACATACACAGGCTTGCATATATTTCATTCATTGTCTGTAACCGCTTATCCAGTTCAGGGTCGCAGTGGGTCCAGACCCTACCCAGAATCATTGGGCGCAAGACCAGACCCTGGAGAGAGCGCCAGTCCTTCACACATCCACTCACACCTAGGGGTACTTTTTGAGCCAATCCACCTACCAGTGTGTTTTTGGTCCGTGGGAGGAAACCCACGCAGACACGGGGAGAACACACCAAACTCCTCGCAGACAGTCACCCGGAGCAGGTCTTGAACCCACAACCTCCAGGTCCCTGGAGCTGTGTGACTGAGACACTACCTGCTGCTCCACTGTGCCGCCCAGCGTTCTTTCTGGAGATTGTTAACTTGCAACATTCGGCACTGGAGATTCTACTAGTCTTTGGTTCCAGCTGGGAACGAACATTTCAGGTTTGTGAAACAATTTATGTTGGTGGAAAGGCACAGAACATTTCTACATTGGTTTAAAAATTCCGGCAGCACTGTGTGTCTGATCAAGGTGTGTCAGCAAAACACATACTATAATTAATAAATATATATATATTATACATTACATATTAAAGTAATATAACCATGTTGGGCAAAAAGTTTTAAAGGATTTTAAATCATGAAGTATACGGACCCTTCTCATTTCGTCATCATCTTACACTCAGTCATCATCCTCCCACCTCCCCTCCTTTCTCTCCCCTCCTTTGCGTCTGCCCTCTCTACGCAGTAAGCAGAAGGAGAATTAAAAGCCAATATCACAGTCCATTTCACCAGCCTCTGCTCAACGGCCTTCTGCTGCTGAAGATAGAACTCCACATCACTCTTCCTCACACACACACACATCTCAGTCTCCCATTCACACTCTTTCTCCGTCTTATTCTTCATCTGTCTTTCTCTTGAATTCTCTCCTCTACTCTGTAAGCCTCACATATCACTCATACATTCACTCCCCTCTCCTTCCCACCAATTCACAGTCCATCACTTTTTCCTTTTCAGCATTAAATGGTGGCGTCAAAACAGTGAAGATCCACAGCTATGACTCTCCCTTGCTTGTCCTGCCCCTATATGCGCAGTCACACACACACAAACACACACACACACGCTTTGTAATATTCTTATACATATGTAAGAGTGAAGCAAGTGACCAGCTACCTATCAGCCTTCTGTGTTGTCAGCATTCATCTGTGTGTGGATGTGTAAAGCTGCTCTTTTGTCCAATGTCCTTGCCTCTTTCTGACCAAATCAATATTGTGCCATGTCTTAATTTTATATGAAGTTTCAGTTTCAAACTTGTAAGCATTTCTACTGGTTGATTCCACTTTTTCCATTTTCCATTTTTCCAAATTCCATTTTTTTTATAAAATACTACTTCCACAGGGAACGGAACTACTTTAAAAGGTACACACAATTCAGTTAAAGGGTCTTTTAAACATTCGTTCATTGTCAGTAGCCCTCATTCACACATTTACTCACACACTCACCTATGGAGACTTATGCAGTGGACCATGGGAGAACACACCAAACGCCTCACAGACAGTCACCCAAAGCGGTACTTGAACCTTCAACTTCATGACCCTGGAGGTATGTAACAGTGACACTACCTGTTGAGCCAGTGCACCACCTCTTTTACACAACATTTTATAATCTCCAAAGAAAAGCATTACCAACAGAAGGGAACTTATCTGGAGCAGGCACACAAACGCCTAGTCCTCATTCTCAAAGCCAAGTTTCAGAGTGGTGTTGTCTGGAGGAATGGAACACTATCCAATGCACTGTGCAGTTCTTGTGGCTGACTGAACACAAACTAAGTGAATAGAGAAATACAATGAGGGGTGTTCCTGCTTGATAGGAATTGAAAACTGCAGCCACACTGGTCATTTGCAGATAAATCTGGACACTCCTTATCCAGTGTAATATCTTCTCAGAAGAGTACAGTCCTTATTACAGCAGATTTAATAGGAAACTTTGGATGAGTTGATGCTTAGGGATATTCTGTCACCCTAGTCAAGTGATGGGAGACAGAGGCATAGGTAGAAATGGACATTTAATGACACAGAGACACACAACACTCCAAGGCTAAAAAGGGAGCTTATAAAAGGTGAACACATTAGAAACACCTGTTAACCCAGTCACGTGACACTCTCAGAGCTCACAGGTGTAGGGCGTGGCTACAGGACAAGATGGAAAAACATGTAACAGGCTAAACCCCTGATTAATAGTGTATCTTTGGTGATTTGCTGCCAGGCTGATAATGTTTTTTGTCTGTTTGTTTGTGTGTTTCTTTAATTACTGCAATCAGTAATGTTTGCCTTCAGTAATAAAAATATGTTTAAAATAAAAACATAGCCATTCAAGACCTCCCCCTATGTTTGCTATGGTCTGATAAATGCCCTTATGTACACCGGAAAAGAAAGGAGGTGGTTTAATATTGTACCATAATCAATCAAACAACCAGTTGAATGCACACATGGCTCTTTAGCTGGTTAAATAAAGTAAATGGTACATTCTAGAACCTAAAAACGGGTGTAAACACCCATAAGTGTTCCATTGTTCACTAATGACTCAAAGAACCCTTTTTCGTTTTAGAAAAGTAGCAAGATTGTACCATTGTTAAATCATGTGATAAGTGGTTGAGGTCAAGCTGGTATATTTTTTTGTTTAACATGTCCATGTTTCGCAGTCACATAGTTCCAGGGACCTGGAGGTTGTGGGTTCAATTCCCACTCCGGGTGACTGTCTGTGAGGAGATTGTGTTCTCCCCATGTCCGCGTGGGTTTCCTCCAGGTGCTCCAGTTGCCTCCCACGGTCCAAAAGCACACGTTGGTAGATGGATTGGCGACTCAAAAACTGTCAGTAGGTGTGAGTGTGTGTGTGTGTGTGTGTGTGTGTTTGTGTTTGTGAGAGAGAGAGAGAGAGAGAGTGTGAGCGTCATCCTGTGGAGGTCTGGCGCCCCCTCCAGGGTGTGTTCCCACCTTGTACCCAATGATTCCGGCTCCAGACCCACCATGACAATATTATATTTATATAATAAATAAATCCATCCATTATCTGTAACCGCTTATCCAATTTAGGGTCGCGGGGGGTCCAGAGCCTACCTGGAATCATCGGGCGCAAGGCGGGAATACACCGGGCTATTTATATAATAAATAAATAAATTATTTGCCTGTGCTTCTTAACACTGTACCCAACAGCTGACTACAACATACACACACTATCACACGCCTGTCCTTCCACTGCCAACCACTACAGCTAATGAAACCTAATCACTGACACATTTTCACAGCAACAAATCAAGAAAAATATACCAATAATAAACCACAATATGATGATACATTTGTATGATGTATATTAAATGACAACAATATTTAGCATTCAACCATGACATACAAGCAATAAGACGTCATGCCCCAACACTGCAGCAGAATGAGCTTTAACTGAAAGAATAACCAGAAAAGCAGAAGTAAACTACAGGGTAGGGTGATTGTAAACCAGATGGAAAGAGAGCACGCTCTAAATCATTTATTGATTTGTTCTCTGTGGGCAAGGAAGACTTTAATGCAAAAGAAACACCAAAAGAAACACAAATAGAAAATTTGTTCTTCTGTTGTTTTTATTTTTTAATGCATACCTTTATAAAAATTAATTCAGACCTGCTGCCAGTGGTAAACTCTTTGTGCTGCGCAAACTCTGTTTACATTTCTCTGAGTGTATGTACAGGGCTCTTGTGTATGAAGGGCGCATATGTGCCATTAAAAGTTTAGCAGCATTTGTACAGTCTGTTTGTTTTAAAGGCAGGATCGTGACTTCTCTCTAAGTCTCTCCTCCTCACTCTACCATGCTTTCTCACTCACACATTCCCTAAGCATGCGTCTAGAACGTGAGAAATGATGGAAAGGGAGAGGGGATGACAGAAATCCTGCCAGCTGACAGGTGTTCAAAATCTGTGAGAGAATCCGCTCCTTTACTGGACACAAAACTGAACCAAAGCACTATTCTAACAGGCCACATATGACCCTGCATTAACACAGTGGCACCAAAAAGTAACTCAATATGTGTGCCATACTTAAGTTGAAGTGCCTTCCATGTGCTAATGTGCTTCAGATAAATATGAGCAATACAAACGTACACTTCAGAATTTATATTTCCATCAATGAACATGAGTTCATGAACACAACTGTATTTATTAAAAAAAAAAAAACACACAAACACAAGAAAAATTAAAAACAGCCCAAGGAATTTCTAAACTGGATTTGTTGGAATTCCTCTCCAGGCTTTGATCACGCAAAATGTCTATCAGCATGTGTAAATTTCTAAAATATATAGAATTTTATTCGTGTTTACCAACTTTTAAATGGTACAAATATGTTCCACGGTTACAAAAGAATACCATTCATTTATTTATCATCAGGGTCTTGGTAGGGCCCACAGCCTACAAGGAATTATTGGATGCAAAAGGTAGGGGCATGCCCTATACAGGGTGCCACACATTTACCCGGTCATACAGAGCCAATCCACCCACCATAACCAGTTACATGTAAAAGCCCTTAGCCCTACACCTTAATTTTGCCTAGGGGTAGGTGTGTTAATTAATGATGTGAAAGAGAGGTAGGACGAAGGGCTAGGGCTAAGTAACCCTTGAAACAGGTGTTTCAGGTGCATATTTCAAACAAGTTTCAAACAGGGCTATGGACGCCTTGTGAATTGATAACAAGGTGGCAGTGCAATCAACCACAAAAACCACAAATGTCAGTATTTTCTCCTCTGAATCTATGATAATAATTATATGAGCTGTTTAATGTTGTGTCAGTGTATAATGACCCTTTACTTCTTAAGCATAAAACATCACTAATATTTTGCAGATGTCTTGGAATTTCCAGTTACACCATGAATGTTGAAGCAATTACATTCTAGCACCTTTGGCTACTGCTACACTTAAGGTGGAACTGGACGTTCTGTGAACAAAAATCCACAGAAGCAGCTGAATTCAACTTCATATCACAGAGTTTTATGAGCAGGTGATATTATATGCTTTTGGAATGCTTTTGAAGGCAAGATGTCCTAATTGGACCTATGTTAATATCCAGAAGCACTACTCTGATTTTGGTCTGAGTCCTTTTGGGGTTACAATGACATATCAGGCTCTTGAAGGATTGCTCTATTTATTAGGGGAGGGTTTTAAACACTATGTCCTGTAACAGTTCCAAGGGGGCAAGATATCACTCAAACAATGTGTTAAAAGTAAGAAATGGGACTTACCAAGTACCAAGTAAATGGCCAGTATTAATGCAAATTCAGAGTCTCTTGATACTGCAATAGCTGACCATAAGCTTGGGTCATTTTTCAGAAAACATTTTTCACTGCTTCTGTAGGCTAAATTATTAAATCATGTTAAGTCACTGATTTCATTTATTCGCTTTGGTGCACTTGGCCTTCATTAGCAATAGAAGTTGATGCTAATGTATTGCACCATCTCTTTAAAAATGTCCTTCATCTTTTTTAACAAACATTAGCTCAGGGAGTGGCCATAGGGGTGGCCATCTCCTTGCTTGAAAAAAAAATTAAATGCCAAAGGGTCCACGGCTGAATAACTAAATAAACCAAGGCAGACAGAGAATTTAAATGCACAGAAAAGGTCAAAGGCTCTATCCAATACCATATCCAAACCTGGACCCTGTATGACTTGTGTTTCTACAGACAGGAAACAGAATAGAAACAAGGTGAAAAGCCTTTTCATTGTTGTCCTCCTCTTTCTCTTTAGTGTGGCACTTCAATCCCATTAACATGTAATTGCTCTTAATAAAAGGTAGTTTAGATAATTACATAATCGCTCCTATGGACATCAGCAGCAGACATCTCATGCACCTGCTGACTGACATACAGGGATTATACTCTTGCACATACACCAATACCCATGAAATTGTGTGAATTGTGTGTCTGCATCCGACCACAAATGTTTTTAGACAAAGCACATCTTATATGGATAAAAATATTAATATATCCTATATATGGGGATTCAAGTATAGGTTATTCAATGTTAACTGACATGTATTCAAGCCAGAGGTCAATAGAATGATTCATAAACTGAGTTTAATACAATTAAATCACTGTAGTTTAAAAGTGCAGCAAAAATATCTAATTATCTAATCCTAATTAATCTTTAATAATAATAATAGTAATATAAATAATACATTATATTTATACAGCGCTTTTCAACTACTCAAAGTCGCTTACAATTTTCAGAACAAACATACAGAAAAGGCTGGCATGAGGACAGAAAGCATAATTATAGAATCACAACAGAGACCAAGTAGTCACGGACAGACTAACATTAATGGAAACTGAAGGCACTAGAGAAGTAGCAGGTTTTAAGTCTGGAATTAAATGTGGAAATGGAATTGGCCTCTTGAACAAGCGGGGGCAGGGAGGAGCCAGCCTTGAGAGGGCACGATCACCATACCCCTGTAATCTGGACGGTGGAACATTGAGTAATCCACCAGAAGAGGACCTTAGATTATGAGCAGGTTTGTGTGGGATAAGTAAATCAGAGAGATAAGAAGGAGCAGTGTTGTGTAAAGCTTCGTAGGTGATACATTATTTATTCTGCTCTTGCAGGAGTGTAACAAACGTTTTAACAGAATATAAATAATTATTACACACTGAGTACATGCATTTTGCCAGTTATACCATTATGCAGATTACCACTACTCCCAAAGTTAGCTGTTTACTTTAGACAAGTCCTTAAAGAAAGTTCAAAAAGGGAACTTACTTTATCCAAAATACAGTAAATCTGTGAGAATAGGATGCGTATTGCAGGATGGAAGCGGGGAATAAATTCTTCAAAAATGCTTCTGTTTTAGAGAACAATCAAAGGGGTGTAATTACATAAAGCAGCATGTGGTAATCAGCTAAACACAGCAGACTGCAGCGTTCCCATGACCTTGGATACTGCAGTTCCCAGATACTGTGGTGGTTAAATAAGCCAGCTTAATACAGTTAAAGGTAGGACTGGTCCAAACAGATTTTTACAGTCTTCAAATGCTAATCTGTTTCTCCAAAATGATATTCAAGTGCACATTTTTCAAAACCATGCTTAAAATATTTGTGATAATTATCCAGTACGCATACTGTTAATAACATTGAAAGTTTTCCTTTCTGTAAATATGCCTACTGTCGTTCACAGTTAAAACTGTGGGTCCACACAACCATAGGCTTATGTAACTTCATCATTGCTCAAAAAAGCTACACACTTAAAAATTATGGTTTATGGGTTCTTTAGTTAAGAAAAAGGTGTGGCATAGAATCCTGAACACTTGAAGAAACTTTGGCATTAAGAGATTAAAAGATCCTTTTGTATCATGAAGGGGTTATTTAGATTGATGGAGAATGTGTTATAAATAGTTATAGTAATACCACCTTATAGAGAAGGGTTCTGTATGGCACTAAAAATACATTCCTCTACTATCGCAACAACAGACGAACCCTTTTTGGTGCCATATAGAACCTAGAACAGGTCCATCATTCTGAAGAATCCCTTCATCATACAAAGAACCATTTTGACTGTTCAGGGTTCTATATCGAACCATTTTCTTTACCAAAGAACCTTTCAAGAACCATCATTTTTAAGTGTGTAAAGCACCAAAAGGTAGCCAGTTGAGTTAACTATGTGGAGCACAGTGGCTCCAAGCTGTTTTTACAAAAATAAATAAATAAAATAAATAAAACACATGGGTATTGCTAAAAAAATAAAAGAATTGATTATGAAAAGAGACCCTTTTTTCTGTCTAGACCTACTGTAATAAAGCGGGGTGTGTAGGAGTGGTCAAGGAGCGTGGGCGGGAGGTAAGGAGAATTTAATAATAATAACTTAAAGGAAACTAGACAGAGGGACACTAAACACAAGGGCTAAACTACAAACAGGGCTAAACACTAAACAAGGACTATACAGAACTAAGGGGCTAAACACAGCTAAACACAAAACAAAGCAAAACACTAAACAAGGAATCTAAACATAATCACGAGTTAAACAAGAAGGCTAAACACAGATCATTAAACATAGAACAAGGCTAAGGACCATGAACAACCACCAAAAATACATGCAATGACCCACAAACAAGAAACACTGACAAGGACAATATAAAGACAACACCAGCAAGAAACACCTGGTACTAATTAAGACACATGACACCAGAAACACAAGGGAAGGGTATCACCTGACCAGGGAACAAGCAGGAAGCAGACACAAGACAGGGGGAAACAGTCACATGACAAGGGGAGCACAAAAAGAACAAAAACAGAACAGAACACCAAACAGCACGTTACACCTACAAGATTTTTTTTTATTTTACTGGACATAGCAACACCATGCCAATGTGTTTGCTGTGCTCAGACCTAAGCCATCCACAAATGAGGTAATATAAAGCAGCATTTTATCATAGATTTTCAATCTGAACTTCCCTGTGAACTCTGATGACTGCCTGTCTGCGCTGCTGATTTGTCATTTGCCATTGGCACCCCTTGCAACAGGACAAACCCTGGTCAGAACAGAGTAGCTGTCTGTGCTTGTGAGAAATTTTCATTGAAGAGCTTTTTGAGAAAAGCTGCTTTGTTTGCTCCCTCGCACCGTGCATAATTGGAGAAACCATTTTTAATGAACAGACACAGTTCTTTGAAAACAATGGCTTAGACATGAGAAAAGGGTTGTTTGTAGTCACTGGTGGCACTATGGCCATTAAAGTGCAAGAGACTGGTTAGCAGGTTAGCTGCTGTTAATCCTGTGCAAGCAATATTTCACTATAATGCTTCATTCAAAAATCTATGCTGTTCTCCAAACTACATGGACGGCAAAAGGAAAGACACCAGAGAGAGAGAGAGAGAGTGATGGAGCTTGTAAGCATTAGCCATGAGAGCTGCTGCATTACTACTGTATCTATTCATGAATTTGTATAAGACTAACACACTGTTGTTGGTTGAAAAAGCCCTTGAGAAAAAACGAGGACCCCTGCTTTATTAAAATGTTGGCACTGAACCTGTACTTCAATTAAATTGATGTACAAAGCTCCAACACCCTATTGCTTTCTGGGGCATCGCCACTGCTTTAGCTTCATTGACCACACAGACAGCAGTGGGACATGGATGAACTTTTGAGCATACAACTAAACAAAGCTAGTCTTTTCTAAGGCTGTACTTACATGTTCATGCTTGCACTATCCAAGGGTCAAAAGCTAAACCAGTAAGTACAATGTACCACAGGTGTCCGCAATTAAGGACAATCGCTGTACAGCATCAGTTATTTATAACCAATATAACCACCCCACTTCATCCACCACAAAACTCGTGGCTAGAAGCATTGGTTCAGTTTGTATTACATGACAACCTCACCTTGCACTAGAGTGAATGGCTCTGTTGAGGTGACGGTAATAGGACGTGGGCTTGACAGAAGGCTTTCTTCCTCATTGAAATTTCAGGGCGACGTCTGAGCGGGTGGAAATGACGCGGACAAAAGCAAATTAGCCAGAGTGATGGGACATGTAGCGAGTGACAACGCCAGCCAGCCATTTCCAATTTCACACACTGCACACACACCATCACAAGCTATTTCAGCCTTCATCACCACCCATCCACCCACACAAACACATACTACTGCTTCAGAGCTTTCAAAAGATGCCTTTATTTTTCTCTCCTGGTTTACCTGGAGCTACCTGCTAACCCTGCTGATCTCTCCAACCCCAGAGTGGGGTAAATAAGAGAGGTAGTCCATGTTAAAGTGGTAAAATGTGGACCCACAAGAAAATGAAAACAATGTGGGTATACTTAAATTGCATGAATTATATAAATAGGGTCATTATTACCATAGTATGTGGAATTGTTATGCATTTTTACTAAATTTGCTGCAGATTAATAGCACTTCTTTTACAGTTATATTTGCCAGTGTGTCAGCAAGCCTGGTCTGGCTAACACCTAAGCACAGTTTATTCCCCACTACAGACTAGACTACATCACTGGGGTAAATTGTGTGCCTTGTCTCAGAACATTTCACCATTTTTCCCCACTGAGACAATTCCAGCAACATTTCATTTGTGATGCATGGTGAAACACCACAATTGTGACAAATGTGACAAAACAGTGTGTGCTGATCTGCGGCATGCAGCCAGAGCGAGTCTGCAATTCCCCTCTCTGTGTTTGTCCTTCAGCTGGATACGAGGACAGCCTGCTTCCCGCTCGCTCGCTCTCTGCAGCTGATAAACGGAGTGAGCAGAGAGGGGCTGACTTCAATCAGGTAATTAAACTCGGGGATAGAGAGGGAGCCGGGGGCTGTGGGGGCCGTTGAGGGGCTTTGGGCAGCATAACTGAGCCACAGCACATGAAGAGGAGCCTTGGGAGGGGGATGAACGGGGTAGTCCCCGTGTCCCTCAACCCACACTAGAGGTCCCTGGAGGGCTGATGAAGCATAACCCAAAACATGGGCATGCAAACAGAGAGAGAGTAAGAAGGAGGGGTACAACAAATGAATCCAGATGGCTATGAATTAAATACAAGTAGGGAGCAGGAGTATAATACAAAAAGAAATATATGGATGGTTAAATAAATCTGGAGAAATTTCTTTTAAAGTTTTCCCTGTCACTCTAAGTCTTACTATTAAGAATCTGAAATTCGATTATTTAATTTTGCACTGGAGCAACAAGAATCATGCAGATAATTTATGGAATTAGCATTATGAAAACTGCCTTCCAAAAATCATCACAATTTCCTGTAAAAGCATTCAGAAAAAAAATGTCTGCTGCTATTCAGAAATACAGCGTAGTGTTTGTGAGACGTACAGTTACTACATAATGTATAACCTTGCCCAGTATACAGATATTTTTCAAGCTAAATTGCTTGAATCATATTTATCATCGTAATACCCTGATTGCTCCTCTGTATTTAATCTGTAATAATGCACCTGCATCCATTAACAAGATATGGAACACGGGTTCTGCAATCGATCGCACAGCTCTGCTGCACTCTCCTCAGTGCCACAGCACATAGGAAACACTAGAGCCTTGCCTTTTATAAGAGATACACCTCATCAATTCCAATACACTCACACTCACTCTCTCTCCATATGGAGCACACTCAGAGATGACACTCGGATTCATTGCACTTGCTGTTCACCAAGACATTCATACTGAAGTACCTCGTCAAAGACTCGCTTGACAGTATTGCACTCGCCTTACTTTCCTAGTGCCCCCAATTTATGGTAATGTAATGTCATCCCTTGAACAAGGCATTTATTTGAAGTTTAGTTCCCCGGGTTACAATATATGCCTCTTCTGCCTAACCTTGTCATACACATCCAATGGAAAACTTCAACAGCAAAAATAATGGTTGCATTTCATTTATTCACTGTATCCTATATACATGATACCAAGTAGGCTACAATATCATGGACGGAATGACTGCATGCTTGAACTGGGCTGTCAAGTCTTGAGCCCTGCAAAAGTAAAAGCTCCAACACATTCAGTATCCTTGCTATGAAACTCAGTAGCTGTGGGGAAAGCTCAGCCAGTGTGATGTGATCATTTACCTCTTTTGCCCAAACCACTCAGTCACATATGAAACAGGCAAGATACTAAATTATGAATTTTGTGTTCACAACTTGTTTCTCAACTGTTTCTCTATTAAAAACTAGGAGCTGTACAAGCAGCCTGCAATTGATCCCCGGCCAGTCTTGAACAGAATGATTTTTCGAACACTGTCTGGTGTGCAGGGTTAGCATTAAATGAGGACTTAGGGGAATTATGGGATTGGAAGAAAGAAGCAAATGTTACCAAAACCTTGAGAAATTCACCACCCACATCATTAGAAACCTCTGCCATGTACCTCCGTGTAGCCCCCACCTGAGGTCCACCTGCCTTATGTTAACCCCCCTCTACCCTATTCACTGCTGGTCAGTTACTGACCGCAAGACTACTGCTGACCACATTATTCGACCACATTAGACTATGAAATTGTAGTGTGTATGACTAGTATGAGGGTACAAGGGCACAGTTGGAGTTTTTAAATTTGATATGCACAGTGACGTCAAAAACATTTTGAAATTACTTTAAAATGACTCCACAGTTTACATAGTTGCTGACATATTTAAAGTATCTCAAATAAGCAGAACATTTAGGTGATTTTACAGTGAAAAAATGTGTTTTGTTTGCCTTTAAAAATGCTACATCTCTGATGGATGGATGTTTCAGAATAAATGTTTAGTCATTCGCCCCACTCCAAGGTGTTTTTCTGCCTTACGCTCAGTGATTCCAGGTGGGCTCCAGGCCCACTGCAACTCTGCATTGGATAAGCGGGTTCAGACAATGAATGAATGAATGAGTCATTGGCAGCCTTTAGTAGCGAGATCAAAACATCTCCAAGACACACAGCTGACATGAGAGACTGACTGAACCGTTTCATTAAATGATCTTGGATATTTCATTTAAAAAAATAAAATTTGCAATTATATACCTCTACTTATTTACCACGTTTTAGTCTCTGGAGTATCCATCCATTCCTTGAGAATCTCTTTTCTGGATCTCCAACAAATTTTGGTGTAGCCTTATTAAATAAATTATGAGTCACCATACCAAACTACTTTGTCCTGTACATCTTGCCTTACGTGAACGTATCAAACTGTTCAAAAATGGATGCACTTTACAATGACCTTGGGCAAACACACACACAATCACTGTAATCAGGTTTGTAGAAAATGGTGTCATTACTTAGCAGTTATCTCTCAGTGTGCACTCGTCTCCTTGCTCGGGTAATACTTCGTCTCTGTCTCTCTTCCGTCCACCTAGACACTGAGACTCTGGATCTGTAAGGTGACTGCCATTGAGCTCCTGTAAACACTCTGGGGCAGAGAGGACTTACGTAATAGAATTTGTCCCTGCTTTTATTGTGAGAACAGAATGATGAAGCACTGCAGTGGCTTTGTTGCCACAGGACAAGGCTGTTTTCACAATGTGCAAAGACATTTTCATAGTGTGGCCACTGCAGAGATTATCAGCAGATATCAGCTCTGTTCCATTAATTACTTCATTTGAAAACCTAAGGTTGCAAACAACTTAACCAACACTAACATGCCGATTATACTACACAGTCCCAGGCTTCACTTAAACACACACCAACAAGTTCAGTGTCTTATGAAATAAACCTCAATAAAGTCCACAATATTCCAATACTGTATCAAACACTCCAATCAAGTCAAACCAGTACATTCATATGTATGACACACTAACAACTCATATCAGCAGCTTGCGCACAAACACAAAAACAGCCCTTAATATCTTCAATTACATTGTAAGAATATTAAATCATGTACCAAGGCATGAAAATCTAACTTACCCCTGAGTTGAGTGCACCATTGGTTCCCAGTTCCTGGTAAATTAGTTTTCTTTGGTTTAATAAGTTGGAACAAAGTACATCAGTAGTTTTTTTCCAAAAACTACATTTGTTTAATGTTTACAATTTCTCTTTTAAATAATTTATGCAGTTGTCCAGAATTGTGGAAGCATTAACAATATCGATAAGGTATTTAAGAAAAGGTTAAAAAAATAAATAAAATTCCACAAACCCAGCATGTGATTATTTAGTAATTAGAAGTGGTTTAGGACACAGTGTGACAATCTTTCACTGTGTAGCAGAAAACCATAGCTAGCTGTGTTACAAAACAGGTGAAATACATAAAATATTTACAAAAAATTATATTAAACAGAGTTTAACACATCAAGCAGGCTATAAAGACACAAAGTGGTAAAGTGAGCATCAAAGTTAGAACGATCACATTTGTGTATTAGTGCAGGCTTTTCTGATGACACTCAGAGAGGAACCAAATTTGAAATTACAGTTAAAAGGTGTACTATCCAAGGTTTTACATGCAAATGTTGCAATAGGGCCCCAGTGCCAATCACAAGTTAAGCAGGAATTTGCCAGACAAAAGGAGTTTGAGAAGAGAAAGCAGTCTTTCTCTGTGTGCCATCACACCACATCAGCAGGGAGAGGAGTCACTGACCCGGGAGAGCACCTCTAGGAGAATAATCGTGAGTTCAGAGTCCTGTTAAGAGTCTTTCGGCAGAACATCATGTTTTCCATATTGGAAAGTCAGTCCTGTGTTGATTCTTGTCTTTTCTCACTCTTTGTTAAAGACTATTTTTGTTAAAGAACCTGTGTGTTTTTATTTATTTATTTATTTATTTTTGGTTTGGATTGTTTTTTCCCCTCAGTAGAGGAATATGTGGATGGTTGTGTTGTCCTGAACATTTTGTAGCCATCTTGCATAGAGAAAATTCTGGGCAGTGTTGGTGTGAGTGCTGAGGGCTCAAGTTTCCAGAAAGCTGGACTATAGGTCACCCCAAGGGTGAAAACAATGCCTTGAGAATAGCCAAACAGAGCACTGAGTGGCTTCTCTCTCTTTACAGGATGCCTTTACTCCACTACACCTTTACGTTACATTTAATCCTTTGCTGCTATATAAATGTTTAAAATCTCAGCGCACCTTTTAGTGTTAGTTTGACTGATGACAGAGAACTTTGTCATGTCAATACTAACAGCAACACTAGAGTTGTCAAAATGAAAGCACTGCTGGTGGGGCAGGTTTGGGATATGAGCGTGTGCATAAGTCCAACATCCTTCAATGTCCTTGTATCCAAAATTCACGTTCGCACACAAACACTATATTCCATTTAAGGGCATGTCGAGAGTTAACACAATTACACATAGGCTAATGGAATCTGGGCCTGCCAGAGATAAATGTGACTTCATTAGCACAAGCCTTGAGAGACTGTCAGAGCAGAACCCTGATGAAGAAATGTGGCTCTTTTCCTTCTCCCTAGCACACTCATTCACACGCGATCTGTCGTTCTGGAGCATGTGTCACAGTCTGGCCTTGGGGTAGGATCAGAGTGAAAGTGGAAGAGAGAACAGCCGGTAAGCCGGTTTTCCATACCTTATATTATATGAACCAAATTTAAAGTCCCAAGAGATGAACAACAGGCAGCCATAGTGGATTGGCCATTCACTTCCCCCCTCTAAAAACATCAAGGAGGAAGTACATGGGCATGGGTATGTAATAGCATGACAGGAGACAGAATCTATCAGAGGAAAAGCTTTTACCTTCCTCAATGGAGATAACACACTTAGCAGAGCATGTGTGTTTTAGGGTTCGAAGAATAGAACACAAGGAAACTAGATGGACATTGTACACAATTTTCATGATTGGAAGAGATGTGTAAAAGGCTTAGAGAGCAAGATGCTATTCTGCACAGGCTGTAACAGGTGATTTGATTTTATGTGCTTTTCCATCTCTGCAGGTAGCTAAGTGTTAAAGTAGTGCTAGTGCATCAGCAACAGAGTTAATCTGAAAAATGAAAAATCTATGCTTATTCACTAACCACAAACATGACAAATGAAATAAGAAAAACGCACTTTGTCCAGCTGCAACAGAAGTGAAATGAAAAGCAGGCCTTAACCTCATCCCTCACTCAATGTTTCACGTTCTGTTCTTGAAGTTAACAGTGCAAGTGTGGATTAAAAGATTTAGGTGGCAGCTCCTGCAGTGTGTGTTCTATGTATAGCAACTGGCCAGTGCATCAGTTGAATAAAATCAGCCATAAGATCTGTAAAATCGATGTGGGCCACAAACACTTACCATGAACATGCCAATTATTAGACCCTTTTTGTATCGCTTCATCGGATATACAATATTTAAGAGAAAAAATAATTCTAACTAGTATTTAAGCATGTAAAATACAAGTGTCAATTTGAGTATCATTTAAAAAAAATCCACAATTCCTATAATAGAACCAGAAGATTTTTTTAAATGATTTACATTAATTACCCACAATCCAACAGAGGCTGCATCTTCTTATGACATGCGTTATCATAGCAACAGTTCGTCCTGTCCCATTATTAAGAAACTGAAGTATGTTAATACTGTGTACAAGCCTGCTGAACTCACACTTTTAAGGTTAGTAAACAGTATATACTTTAAAGTATTAGTGTGTAGTATATAATTGGGATAGAGCCAGACCTTAAACAAGACCTGAAAATAAGTGCCTGTAATCTGCAGTTACATGATACGGCATGGCAGGGGTCTGGGCAAGAATGATAGGTTGGAACAAGATGTAGATGCAAAACCAAACCAAGTATAACCCATAATAAAACAGCTTAAAGACCTGATATCTGACTTTAGGCTGACTTTATAGCTTTTTCTCCTTTGATCAAAACACACCATTAAAAAAAAGCCACAACACATAAAACAATAACAAATAGAATCTAAAGCCACAGATCAGAGTTGCTGTGTTTCTTACACATATACAACTCAGTCATTATTGACAGGTCCCTGCAGCATATTTCTGTTGTTTTTTTTTTATTTCCTTGGACAAGATATTTTGGAAAACACTGTCAGGTTAGGGTTTTTTTTTTTTTTCTTAGTAACAGAAGACAATGCTTTCAAATAAATCCAGATGCATATGGATGAGGCCTGAGAGCAGAATCTGAAGGGATCATTTAGAAATGATCGCATTTTCATATCACAGAAGCTTAGTTTAGACATATTACTAAGTGGGAATCTGCATCTTCTAGTTTTAAATAATATTTGAGTATTTTCAGAATAATAAGTTTGAGTGAGGGAATTGCATTCCCAGGGTCTGGAAATAAACGTCCTTTTATTGACATATGTTTAGCTCTCAACTCAAACTGTTATAAGCAAGTTTGGTGTAGCACAGTGTGTGCACCACACTAATTTTCTGAGTTAAAGTGTTACCAGATAATTTCTCTTTTTAGTACTGGAGAACCCAGGAACGCTCCTATTACCTATGAGGTTTGGCAAAAAATTTAATTTACAGAAATCCTTGCATTATCATTTGGCTAAGAGAATTGTTTTACAGTTATGACATCTACAGGAGGTCCTTGGGTTACGTCAGTCCTGAGTTACGATGTTTTGTGGTTACGACACATCTCCCATTTACTGTATAAAGCCTTGTTTCGACTTAAGTGGGTTTGCGTTGTAAACGTCGTAACGCGAACTTAAGTACTGTGTGATAAGTACTGTGTTAGGATACTTGTTAGGATAGGATAAGTGCTTACAGTATGATATTTACGTACAGTATGTACGTATGTTCCGTCTTTCACGGAAAATCGGTTTACGACGCGACGTAGGAACGGATCAACGTCGTAAGTCGAGGACCCCCTGTATATGATAGCTCTGTGGACTACAATACAGAATATAAACAATATTCTTAATATATAAACAAATAACTGAAATAGGAAAGCATACAGAATTTTCAGCAATCTAAAATCAGCATCAGCTGAGTGACTCCCTGGTCCCAGTAATGAGAGCCATCTACTTTATATAAAATTTCATTTTTGAAACACAATCATCCAACTTCAGGGTCCCTCTCAGGTTTAGCCTTTTTCTTAAATAAATTTTAAGTGTTCTTCACTGACAGAGAAACATCTTCACCAGTTTATTGTGTGCTCATAATCAGTACAGGCTGCCCTGATTTCAGCAAAGCTCATAAAGGGCTCTAACATTTGAGCTGTGTGAAAGACGGACAGACATGTCGCTCAGGCTCCAGACTGTAGTTTCAGCTGAGTCACTGAGTTGCTATGGTGAAATCCAGTTACCTTGACGATGCAGACAGAATCTGTGCTAAAGTGTAATTAGGAAAACATACATAGGTGCAATATTTATTTATTTGTTTTTAATTTACATAATACTTTCTCTGCAAATAGACATAGTACATGGTTAATCCAAGATGTTATTCACATTAACAGTGTGTTGGAAAACATTATGGGAGTACGAGTGCGAACAAATCACTGATTATATCACACTAGCAGCAGTCAAAGCAGGTGATGACAGTAATTGTAAGTAATTTTTGTATCTGTGAAACACATTACATAGACATAGCATACTCAGCCATGTTACGACTCGCGTATCTCACGACGAATCTCACACACAAATGAAACACTGCTGCAGAACATGACAAACGCAACTCTGAAGAAGAAGAGACTTTAACCGTTTCTTTCCTTGTCTTGCCTAATTGCTTTCTGCATTCAGATTTAAAGCCTCAACTCTGCTGTGACCAAACCCATCTGTCTCCCACTGAAGAGACACAGAGAGAGAATGACAGACACAGAGAAAAAGAGAGCGGGTATGGGAGCATGTGAGTGTGATAAAGCAGCAGAAAATAGTTTTAAGTAAGCCTCTTTACAGACTGAAGAATCATGCCACCATAGAATTTACAAAGAACTGACCAATTCTTCCACTCCCCTCCCTCACCCTCTCTTTCAGGACCCTTGTGCAACTGCAGGGGGAGCCTATTTAACATAATATTAAGCCATTTTTGTAGACTTAAAATGTAAATTATCTAAAAACACATAATACAGCACTGATATATAGCTGATGCCCTGTATTAGCTTACAGCATGAAAAAAACTGAATAAACAATACATAGCCTTGAGCTCTGATATGAAAGACAGCATTAGTGTTAATCTGTACATAACCAAAAACTGCTTTTGTTCTCATATTTCATTAATCTTCAGAAATAGTTAGTGTGAGACCATGGCTTTGTGGTCCTCAGAGTGCAACCTGCTCTAGAAATAACAAATGCTAACCATGTAGAAGAAGCCTTAGAAAAGACCCTGAAATGATTTTAAACAGAAAAAAAGTCTTATACATTCTCACATCTACAGATGAGTATTTAGTCACTGAATGATTTTGTAAGTGTCAATGAGCCAAGACTAAAAAAACTCATAATAATATTAATTTTTTTCTGACCTCTGTACACCAAATTATCAAGTTGGACCACTATTCTAAAAAACACCTCATTTCATTCTGATACTAAAGAGATATATAATCTTCACTGTCCAAAGAAAAACATGCATCTCCATTTTGTCATGTTTCAGTTTACATCATATGAACATAGATCATATCATCATATGTCCTTCACATTGTGTGAAAATTACATTAGGAATGGACCAATCTTCATTCATTCATTCATTATCTGTAAGCGCTTATCCAGTTCAGGGTCGCGGTGGGTCCAGAGCCTACCTGGAGTCACTGGGCGCAAGGCAGGAACACACCCTGGAGGGGCATGGACCAATTTTACATGGAATAAAATCTTTTCACATTGACTTCCATTGAAAGTTAAGAAGGATTTTCCCTTCTCCTCTAAAGTTACTATTTTTGAGATGGTTTTATTTTTGACAGTGACAATATATTGACTTACCATGGCCATTTCAAGTATACAGTTTAAAGTGTTATGTTTCTGGTCCAAATCATGTTGTGACAGCAAATCAAAAATAGGCATGTTGCAAAAGTAGAAATGTAGCTCAATTACACACTGACTTTTCAAAGAAAGAAATAGAAAAAAATGTATATAATATATAGTACATTTAAGATTTTCTGGCTAAATATTGCAAGAATGCTTGGTGACAAAATGCATAATACAAGGTACAAGACACTACATGTCTGCTTGCCACTTTACCACACTACATCTGATTCATTTCAATGGAGAGAGCTGTCAGGGGCAGCTTCACCATGTGACCAAAAAAGTTTTGGCATATTTCAACATTATGCAAATGTATGCAGCCTCTGTGTTGTTTCTAGCAAATCGGACATGAGTGTATTCTGCTACATCTCACAAGAGTCCCACACACAACGTGGTCTTTATTTACGTACAAAATCGTCACAAATTGAGATACGGGATGGCAAAATGCAGTGAAAGAAGTTACAAGTTACCCTCATATTACAGCACTATTACCCTTCAGTTTCACAGACAGGTGTAGGTTTTAGAGCAAGATCCTAGAAAACTGTACCTCCCAAAAGGACCCCGTTAAACAAGCCTGAATCAGATCTTTTTATATGTATAACAGGAAATATATATATCAGTCTGACACACAAATGCACCCACACACACAGACCTAAAAGTAAAGCTTGATATCCTGCAGCATCAAGTGATAGATATGCTGTCAGAGTGACTGATGGCTCATGTCAAAGCACAGTGTCTCTCTTTCAAAGACACAAGTTATAGCTTAGAGTAAGACACAGACAAGATATAAACACTTAGCTGCAAGACATACACAAAAAAAGCCTTCATGCCCCAGTTTATATGCAGCAGGGCAAAAATAGATAATTCCCACAATTGTTTAAGGATGCACTATAAAGCCTGATGAAACTCTGTACTGTGCAAAAGTTAAAGACCCCATTTATTTAATTTCCAGTCAAAATAATGCAGTGAAGATACACATCATCATCATCATCATCATTTTCTTCTCCGCTTCTCCATTTCAGGGTCGCGGGAAGATACACATTTCTGAGCCAATTCTGAAGATTTTTCATACATATTCAAAAACATATATATTTAGAAACTGGACCCCAACCATTCAAGTTATACCATTGAAGCTCTCGCCATCAAATATACAGTACATAAAGCTTGAATTTTTGAAGGTTCCACTTTGGCTTCAGATCTGGGGTCAGGGAACACATCCACAGGTCTGAAAGGACATGTAGCAGTCAAGGAGCAATTAACAAGAAAAACATTAACAACATTACTGAATGTGTGGGTGCAACTTTCTGTTAAAGGATTTAAATGCTTTAATTGTGATGATGAAAAATGAATAACTTGTACTTAGCTACTTGTACTGTTTTGACTGGAAATTAAATAAAGAATCGGTGGTCTCTGAATTTTAGACAGCACTATTGCTTTCATCAAGCAAACTGTGCATCTCCAACAAGGCATCATTTTTTAACATGCAATGAAAGTTAAAGGAAACATAGTTTTACACGATATACATTTCTATAGTTCCAGATCCATTCATTACAAAATATACACATGATGTAAAGAGGCACTGGCATGTTCAAACATTGTAGTTTCACACTGTGAACACACTAAAGCAAATCATCACTGTGGAACCAAACATTAGAAAATCAACATTGCGTGTGAAAAATCATCCACTTAACTTTGACCAGTTATGTATATTTTTTGGAACAGTGGCACACATCTCAGCATCCACTCAGCACTTGAAGTCCAACAAAACAAAGACAATCTTACAATGAACAAAAACAAGATCACACTTTTAATAAAATATACACATGCTGTACACTTGGCCCTCGGGCCACCCACTAGAACTGACCAAGAAAACCTCTAGGACAAGAAAAAAGCTCCTACCTCTTCTCTGTCTCTCAATTCAGAGTCCGCTCCTGTCACGAGTCTTCCTTTTTAAAACACACCTGTCTTTTTCCTGTCCTCCTCGCCTGGAAAAATGAAGCGTGTTCTGTGGTTCAGGAAGACCCCAGCAGAATCTTAAAGAGAGCGTGTGCCTCCGTGGGTGTGGATATCCCAGAAGCAGATAGGAATCCTCTCTCCTCCAGAAGCAGCAGCAGCCCGGCTGACTCAACAGCTCAATGAGGGTGACTACAGGACTACAGAGGCAACAGCAGAGTCAGGCTCAAACACACACACACACACATCCCATCTCTCTACATACACACACTGCCTCGGCACACACACAACAGGCCCTATCGCAACTATCCATACTCATCGCTACCCTATTCCTTAGAATAGCTGCTCCCCTATTTTCTCTCCATCACCTTCTCTCACTTTCCTGAGCCTGGTTTGATTCTCATATTTTCAGCATCTCTCTCCTCCACCATCATTATTCTGAATGTGTATTTTTAAGGATGATTGAGGAGAAGCCGTTGGAAAATCTAGACTGATGCCCAGGGTAACAGGAGGTCTCTTAATGCTTGCTACATGAAGGACAGGAAGCAAAAAAAAAAAAAAGCAGAGTGCCAGTCTTCAAAAGAACTGCAGTGGGAATTCAGATCCTTTCATATTCATTCTCTCTGACACAGACATATGCTATATTTACAGTTAATTAGGAAAGAGGTTGTAAAAGAAGCTTTAAAAAGGCACTAGGTGAGAATAAAGATGTGAATCTTCTAAGGGAGTGAAGTACAAAAACACCTGAACGATTTTAGAGCCACTTGCCAATCCTGCACATCAACTCAAAGCACAGCCCTAATAACCATGGTGGCATGTGATGTTCAATTAGAATTTGAGTGCCATGACTTCTCTTTCAAGCAATGAATTAAGGCTGTCTAATAACCCTTCAAACGTGAACGTCCTCTGTATTTAATAATACAAAACAATTTATTATAAATACACACGAGAATAATCAGCGGAATATACCCATCCGAAAAACACCACATTTATATTAGTGCAGGAAAGTATCCACAAGCGATCCGACTGGGACAAAACACAAAATTACACAACGTACTCTCATGTTCTACCTACAACATGATAAATATGCAAAATATACAAAAGGTTTGCTTTGCTGACTAGAGATTAGCACTTGGGATGGATGCAAGAAAAAAATCAGAGCTGCCTTATTAAGATTGGTTTTAAGACAAGTATTCAAACAGTTCATTATTTTATACATATAGTGTTTACTAGTGTTTTAGTCAGCCCCTTCAAATGAAATACATTTTGTGTTTCAATTATACACTTGTATTTTATGTTTTCATTTAGTTATTCACTTTGTTTCAGTTACTTTGTACTAGGTATGGATGGGCGGTATCCACATTTTTCATACCGTAATATCGCCTCAAAATAGTATCGTGGTGTACGGTATTACCGTGGGGAGGCGGTGATGTCAGGCTGCGTTGTCTGTGAGCACAAACTGGAGTGAATTTAGCTAAACACAGCCCGACAGAGCACACCGACACGTGTTTACGATAAAACACCATTTCTGATGGAGAGCGAATTTCAGTGACTGGTGCTGGAGGAACAGAAAAGCTCGAAAATAAGCAAAATAAGACGGTTCTGCACTGTTCAGAAGCACAACTGGGGCTAACGGGCACTTGTGGTTTAGCACACCACAGCACATTTTTCAGCAAATTGAGGCTCAAAACACACATATTTAGAGAATAAAGCCATATACCCGTGAGCACAAAGTCAAGCGAAGGATTTTCTGAGAATTTTGTCTATTTACCGCTTTCTTCCTTTCTTTTAACCCGAACTCAGCGTTAAACTTACAACTGCAGTGGGCTATGGGGCTTGTGTCTTTCTCCACCCGTTTTCAGACCGTTACATCAGCAGTCAATGAGCTCCCACAGCGCCCCCTCCCTGTGACTCTCTTAAATGCACATGAACATTTTACCCGAGATTTAAAGACACAGAACAGAAATTTGACACACCACACACCATGAATACCGCCCTCATTTTGAGATACCGTCCACATTTTAAAATACCACAGTTTACGGTATCATCATTAGCATCCCTAGCACTAGGCAAAAAAAAATCTAATAAAATATTTTTGCTACCATTTATGATATTTAATATTAGGAGAAACACCCAGAACTGTTAACTGAGTTTTATTTCTATGCAATTATTCATTAATATCACAATATTTTTTTTTGTGAAATGTTAAATGGTAAAAGTTTTTAACACACTGCATGTAACTTTCAAACCAGTTTCTAAACCAAACCTAATCGTAAAGCCAGGCAACAGTGTATTCATCAACATTTCATGAACCAGCTTCGTGATGTAGATTTCAGAGACATGAAAAAGCAAATCTGATGCATGGTATCCATTACCTTCACTGTAAACAACTCTGATCCTTTCTGTAAAAGAGGCGTTTCATATTAAATTACGTTCCACAAAAAAATGTTTTCTTTGTTTTTCTAAATCGCTAGAGCTTACATTTAATGTAATAAATGCTGCAAAAAATATTAGGGGATGTGTAACCCATACTGACAGTGCTCTGCATGCGTGTCTGCTAGGCCTCACCTGCAGAGCTTTTTCCAGCAAAGAGCTGCCCTGGCTATCACGAAGGTCCTTACCATGGCGTATTTACAATGTCTAGAACATTATAGAACGTTCCTTCACTCACGTACATTCACAGGATGTTCAACAATATCCCTAAATAATGTTTGTTAAGTTACTATTTGAGAACAGCTGTCTTTGGTTCCTCACAGATGTTTATCTCGCAGCAGCACTCTCTAATGCCTAATGTCTGATTATACCACAGTTAGTTCTGACCCTGCAGTGTGATTGGCTGAGAGACTGGAAAGGCACGCCATTATTGCACGATAATGATACTCTGATCGAAGCTCTTCTGGTATTACTCTGCAAAATACATACGTTTAATACCTGTAAATCTTGAATTTGGCTCCATAAATTTGTAACAATATATAATATATAAAATGATAATGTCAAAATGATGATTACTTTCTGGTTTACTTTAATACTGCATCAGATATGGGTTTTTATATAAAAATGACATGCTATATTTTTGTTATTTGTGCTGAACAATGCTTCTCATTTAGAACTATGTCAAGGCCATATTTTATTTTCTATAACACTAGCCTCATCTTTACAGCCTAAATTTGTAATACATTTGTAACATCTTGCTTTAATGCTATGAAAATTGAATAAAAGTCAAGGCTGTATTGCTGCACAAGCTTCAGTGATTACAGTCAGCATACCTTTACCAGTAGGACAGGGTTATCATAGTAGTTTGGGCAAAATTAATACAACCTCTGCATCCAGCCATTTGTGAAATGCCTGTGGGTTTCAAGGGGTTTATATGGCTGAGTTAACCAGACCAGGACTTGCACTAATGGCTCGGTCTATTTTTGTTCAGTGTAAAGCAGCCTCATTTGGCAGAAAAGGTTAAAAAATAATAGGGATTAAAATAAATTAATTAATATCTGATTGAATTTTATGGAATGAATTCACTAACCAAAGACTTTTGGCTTGAAATTCTAAAATCATACTGAAATATTATTAAATATGATATTTAGTACTGAATAATTTGAAATTGTGTTAGAAAATGTATGTTTTATATTTATTTTTCATCAGTGATCAAATTATTTGGGTGGGAAGAATTCAAATTCATTTTCACTGATTCAATGTACAGACTTATTGCACACATAAAAATGTAAGTCATTTATAATTCAGTAGGTTTTCATTCAGTTTAAAGTATTTCATTTCAAAAACATTAGTCAGTTAAATACTATCATAGATTTATAGTTTAATTGTAACATTTGTAAGCATTCAGTTGGAGGCAGGAATGCATGGTTAGAAATATTTACAGTCGGGGCATAAATGGATCAATATAAGTTAACTATTTATCCACATAATAATCCCTTTTCCTTTCAGTTCAGTTACATAAACAGTTCAAGACAATCTGTTCAGGGAAATGATTTGAACCTCGTGACCACTTTATATAGTGGAATTTTGGCCCATAGCAAGTGTGCCTCTCTTCTTTGTTGGTTTTTCTGTGCACCATGAGTCACAAATAGTGAACTAAGCCATGGCCTAATGGTTAGAGAAGCAAGCTTGGCACTGGACGGTAGCTGGTTTGATCTCCAGCTAGAAATTTGGAGACAGCATAAATAAAGAAACATGGTGTGTACTCAACTGTCACTAGTAAACCGCGCATGTCTGTGTGCGTTCACGGCCATGGATGGGTTAAACGCAGAAGACAATGAAAAATAAACAAATGTTTGTACTTGCACAAAAGAAAAAATGCACAAAATAGCTGAGATGAAAAATAAGACACAACATTAAGTAGCACTTAAATATAGACACAGCTTCTGTGCGAGGACTAGTGTGATTTGCAGGTATTGAATTGTGCGCCTTCACTTCAGAAAACACAGCTCCACTGCTCCATGGCTCAGGGCTTGGGGTTTTATACCCCTGTGGCTGAGGCTTGGCAATTTTGCAATTTAGCTTAAAGTAGCTGAATGAGCTATTTACAAATAATTAGACACGGTGTATAGTAATCACTTATAATAAAAACTGAAATATTTCACTGAAAAAATGTGTTCTCATTTAAGCTCAGGTAAGTTCAGAGTGAACCAAGTGAAGGAAGGGATACTGTGAATTTCAAATATGAACGTTGATGGGTTAACTACACTCTGTAGCAGAGAGTGGAGGTGGTAATGGACATCTCAAAGATCTACACATCCTTCCATAAAGGAATGACACTTTTATCTATGTAAATGAGTAAGAGTGAATCTGAGGGACAGCTTCTGTCCTCCATGTTAAAGTTCATTAGAGCCACTGGGCTGGAACATTGACCTTAATGATTATGTTTAAGCAACTCTTAGCACCAAATAAAGGAGAAACTAAGCAGGCGGAACACATCTTTAAAAATATATATAAATAAATAAATAGATAGATAAAAATAAAAAGGTCTGGCTGGGCATGAGTCAGGCAGCTGCATTTGAGTGTGATGATGAGCGTGTTTAACCCAGGTTTGCACTAGGCCTAGTTTGTTCTGACTGGTGGCGTATGCAGACACTCAGAGGTAATTACATTTCCAGTCAGAATGAGCTTTCACGGATTCCATTCCGCTTATCAAATGTGTCCAATGCTGATCTGAGATCAGATTGCACCATATAAAAGCTCATTAATTACCTCAGGTTAGCCAGCAGCCGAGCAGCAGGACGGTGCAGGGGTAATTGAAAAGGCTTCCTGCTGTGTGTGTGTGTGTGTATGTAATGGATTGTATGTGCATGTTTAAGAGATTTGATTTGGGCTCTAGTGAAGTTTGCTTGTCCTTGTGGCTGTATGGATGAGAGACACGGTAGGTGTATTGTGGTATTTATACAGTGTGCATTTAGAAATGCTGTATGATCTGTTGGTTGTGTGTGTGTGTTTGTGTGTGTGTGTGAGAGAGAGAGTGAGAGAGAGAGAGGGAGAGAGAGAGAGAGAGAGAGAGAGAGAGAGAGCTTGAGGCAGCGCTTTTAGAGATGAGCTTGTCATAGTAAAACGGCCGAGGGTTTTGGAGGTTAAACAGTGTCGGCCATTTCTGCTGATGAGGGCCAAATCGAATGTCTGCAGTCTGGTTTAGAGTGTGTGAGTGCAAGGGAAAGAGAGGGAGAGTTAGAAAGAGAGGGAGCGAGAGTAAGAGAGGGGCAGGAAAGATAGATAAAGAAAAGGTAGGGCAGGAGAGATAAAGGAGAAAAGAGGGGGAGTGACAAAAAGGAGGAGAGTGTAAAAGATCGAGAGCTATAGGCATCATGTTCCATAAAAAGAATCACATTATCTCATAAGACTGAGTAAGAAAATTTATATAACACAGTGTAGTCTGGTCATAACACAGCTTTAACATGGTGAGTGTTCAGAAACAGTGCAGAAGTGTATGCATGACTGTGGTGCATTACTATTAGTTTTAGTTAGTGGTCTGTGCTGTTAGAACAAGCGGTTCAGCTCATTTGCTATTCATCTTAATTCTCCTGAAACATACAGGTACATTATACACATACACACACACGCACACACACACACACACACACACACACACACACACAAAAGCCTCCGGCATTTTCTACGCCTTCACGCCGTCTCATCTCTCGAGGTTAAAAGGTTGTCACAGTTCCTCCAACAAAGACTGATGGGTTAGTCATCAATGAGCTGAGCCATCCTTCATTCCTCTTTTCCTCCTTTTCCTCTCCTTCTTCCCTCCATCCAAAAGCCAAATCAATACAAATTGCACTTCTCCCTCAAGCCTGCTCTGTCCCATTCTGGCCAGCAGTATACACTCATAAATTAGGCTCTGAGCCACAGAGTGGACAGATAGAGCTTCTAATCAGAAAATGAGATGGAGGGAGCAGCCTGCAGGAAAGACCCACTGCATCCATTACATTATCACAGAGCAGGAGAGGGATCTGCACAAAACAGCCTATAGCCAGCCTCTAGCATTACAGCTTACAGCCTACTAAGATAAAGGCATAGTATCAGGATTTATAGCATAGGGTATAACACAGAAATTACCATATGCCATTAATTTCTGCTTCTCTTTAAACTTACATTAGAGTCCAAAGAAAGATGTATGTTTACAGTGCTGTAGAAATATATACGTGATTAAAAAGGCTGCTGAAAGTGTTCCAAACAATTTAAAATTCTCCTCCAGCTCTACCAACATTGTGACGACAAAAGGTACCATAAGAGTGTCAGCTTTTCTGACAGGGTAGGAAAATATTTCAGTGGACATGTTTGATGATTTCTAAAGTTGAATTCCATCTTGACGTCCTGTATGAATGATTTCTTTTGCACTTTTGTTCCTTGCTGCTGTGTTAGTTTTAAAGTGTATGGCGGACTGTGTTTGAAGTGTCCAGCAATATTTGAGCATTTGGCTACAGCACTGTCAAATGCACTGTTCTGCACTGCAATGGGGTGGTGAATAATGAGCGCAGTACAGGGCAGGCGTTCAAATTGTACCTTTTTTTGCAGTTGGAGTCATAGTACTCGCTCTGCCCATGCAGGATATGAAAACTTTCTCTGGAATGATCCATAGCTGTGCTGCATCTCTGAAATGCTCAGCTCACATTTCAGCATAATGCCTCTCTTCCATATATACTTCTCCTTAAAGCCATTTTAGATTTTTCCCCAATGCCTCAAGGCCTGAGGGGCACAACATACCTGTAAATTCACCAGACATGGACCAAAAAAAGATATACACAAGATATAGTAAAAATGCAAATGAGTCGGAATAGAAACATACTGCTATTTGATTCTGTTGAAGGGCCAACTCTGTATTTCAAACCCAATAACCAATGAATTACAAAGGAATCCTTAAGCACAGCATCGATTTTCAGTTTAACACAACACCTGAGACAACGGGACCTCAGTAATGAGTGCTTCTACAAACACACTGCACACATGCTCATGCACACACAGGATTGTCTGGTCAAAATGCCAGGAAAATGCAGGATGCACATCAATCACACAGCAACAACCGTCAGACAAACATGTGTCTGCAATGCTCCGGAAGTGGCACAAACTCAATTTCAATGCGTTTATGGAGAAGAGGGCCTTGAACAAAGGAAATGGGTTTAAACTGAGGTCCGGCTATTGTCTGACAGGCAATAGAGTTGAAGGGTTTACACACAAAAGCAGACAATAGGGGGCTATCTAGCAGACAATAACACTAGAATTAGGCTCTCCAGCCCTCTCTCTCTATTTCTCTTTCACCCAGACATCAAAAGACAGGGGTGCAAGGGGATTCTATTACTCTGAATGGTGAAGGCGTGGTGTCCATTATAGATATGTGATCATAGGTGTGTGTGTGTGTGTGTGTGTGTGTGTGTGTGTGTGTGTGTGTGTGTGTGTGTGTGTGTGTGTGTGAGAGAGAGAGAGAGAGAGTGAGAGAGAGAGAGAGAGAGTGAGAGTGAAAGGGGTGCCCCTTTCCAGTCTGTTTTTACAATACAGCAAGCTTAAGCCAACAAGCCTAATGCATTTAAATGAATCCATATTGGGCAGTGAAGATGCATACAAGTAATAAGGGGCCCAGCACTGTGACTCACAGCAAGCACAGCTGACCACTTTTTCCCTGTTTCAGTGGGGGTCCATCTTCTCATTTGCATATTCATCCACTCACCCGAGAGGAGCATTTAATTTCCTCAAGTCACGTGAATATTTATGAGCCGATTTACCCCAAGGCTTAACCACATTGGCACTGAGGCTTAGTTACTGGAAATGGTCATCCATTTGTCCTTCGCTTCTTCAGTTAAGCTCCTCTCACTACCTCTCATGTGCTCTCGTTCTCTGCCAGATTTTCTTTCCTTTCTTTTACACTTTGCTTTCGTCCTTTCTTTCACTTTCATCTTTCTCCTGTCTTTCTGTCTTTCAGTCTCTCTCTCCCTGTGTGTGTGTATTTCTCCTCAAAATTTGTCTCACACACATCTCTATCCCTCACTCATTTTTATCTCTCTCTTTCTCCTCATCCCCATCTCCTCTCGCTCACTCGCTCATCTTTGCCCTGTCATTTTATTATTTATCTCATTAATGCAATATCCAATGATCATTTTTCACTTATGGGCACCCCAACAGGTCAGAATATTAATATCTAAAAAAAAGGCAGCAGTCTTTCCATCAACTTAATGAGGATGTGATCCTTCTAATACTCTCTCTCTGCAGGAAATGGTATCTATATAATTCCAGTCCTGTGGAGAAGTGTGCATTTAAGCAGGCAGGCCATCAGCTGCATTATCAGGATTCAATGGTTCTCTCTAGTTCTCCTGTGTACAGTTTCACAGGATGATGAAGTTACATTTGAGAGAGGGAGAGAAAGAGAGTGTGGAGCGGTAGGGAAGGAAAGAGAGAGAGAGAGAGAGAGAGAGAGAGAGAGAGAGAGAGAGAGAGAGAGGAGAAAAAAACTGAGTTTGCAAGTGAAGTGTGGATCTACCCTATTATAAATCACACATGCCACTCTGTGGTAAATATTTGCATGTGCTAATTGGGATCATTAATGCTTAGACAGCAGCACAGAGGCATGTGAGCAAGGCCTAGCATTACTAGATAAGTTCACTCTCTTAATGGGAGATCATTTAGCCTGGGCATCTATTGTGCTGATGAATACAACTGGACCCTGATAGGGGCCTGAGGAAGTGAGCGTGTTTCTTTAATGACTTCTGCCTGGGGTTACAAGAAGGATATTACAGCTAAAAACAAAGAGCACCATCATGTCATTAATGCTTTTAATGAATAAGAGCAAAAACTGCACGAGCTTGTTTGTGTTGATATCCAAAGTAGTGATGGATTTGTTAGCATGTTTACATGTTTTTGAACCAGTGACTCCAATTCATTAAAAGCTTTTTTTTTGCCCCGACAGTCTCATTGCATTGGAAATGAACTTGCTACTGAGCGGATAGTAATATCTTATAAAAAGTGCACTAGCCAGCACTAACAAACACTATCTGTTGCCAAGTAGCTATCTTCCCACAGTGGATCCTTAGCATTATTACCCAGAGCGTGCTGGAAATATCCACTTTCAACTATTGTAATAAATTTGAATGAGATTACTGCCTTAAAACCAGTTTAGAGACTATATGTACTTTACCAATGAATACTGGAAACATACAGTAACAGTAGACAGAACTGTGAAGAGTTAGACTTCATGAACAGCTCATTAAAATCCTTCTCCCTAAGATGTCCTCCTCTAAAGTCATTAAGCTGAAACTGACTGAGCCTTTTAAAACCCCTCTTACATTTCATCGTCAATAACAACTGCAATCAGTGTGAATGTAACCATAATGAGATACAAAACAGCTTACAGATCTACAAGTTTGCTGTATACTATGAAAAATATAATGCACACAAAGCAAAGCACACCTGTAATTTCCAACGGTTCTGTATGTGACTTGTCCTATGAGATGTGTGTGTAATTTGCAAACCAATACTTTTTCCACATGCACCTAGCCATACAGAAGATATGTTCCCATTCTGGTTCAAGAATAGAACCACTATATAATACGGTTAAACACACACACTGATCTGCTATAACGGGCAGCACAGTGGCGCAGCAGGTAGTGTCGCAGTCACACAGAGATTGTGGGTTCAAGTCCCGCTCCGGGTGACTGTCTGTGACAAGTTTGGTGTGTTCTCCCCGTGTCTGCGTGGGTTTCCTCCGGGTGCTCCGGTTTCCTCCCACGGACCAAAAACCGTGGATTAGCAACTCATAAAAGTGTCTATAGGTGGGATTATGTGTTTGTGTGTGTGTGTGTGTCACCTTGTGAAGAACTGGCCCCCCTCCAGGGTGTGTTCTTGCCTTGCTCCCTGTAATTCCAGGTAGGCTCCGGAACCACCGTGACCCTGAACTGGATAAGCGGATACAGACAATGAATGAATGATCTGCTATAACAATAAACTAATTTCCTTGTTTCTGCTGTCATTTTCTTTATTATCAGATTCACTTACCATAAGTGCACTTGCCTCCTTTCCTCATATTCTTCAAATAATCAATACCGCTAAAGCATCACCACTAAGCAGGTATTATTCGAGTGGTGCGTTAGTTTGGGTTGCACTGACACAGCCACAGAAGTACTGTTGGAAATGTTAAACACTGTGTACCCTCACTGTCCATTCTTTACAGAAATCTACATTATTGATCCACCTTCTAGATAGATAAGAAACAGTAGCTCACCTGGTGCTGGAGTTTGTGTTAGTTGTCCTCTAGTGGACACAGGATGCTGCCCAAAGTACGCTGTTGGCTGTATCTATATTGGTGGACAGGGTGACAATGTTTACACACACACACACATACACACACCATACACACTATATTGCCAAAAGTGTTCACTCACCCATCCAAACCTTTGAATTCAAGTGTTTCAATTACTTCCATGACCACAGGTCAATCTCAGTTCAGTGAATTCATGTGTGGTATCATGAAAGAATGCCACCTGTGCAACATGTCCAGTCGTGAAATTTCCTCGCTACTAAATATTCCACAGTCAACTGTCAGTGCTATTATAACAAATTAGAGGCAATTGGGAACAACAGCAACTCAGCCCCAAGGTGGTAGGGCACATAAAATAACAGAGCACCGTTCAGATGCTGATGCGCATAGTGTGCCGAACTCAGCAACTTTCTGCAGAGTCAATCGCTACAGACCTCCAAACTTCATGCGGCCTTCAGATTAACTTAAGAACAGTGCATAGAGTGCTTCATGGAATGGCTTTCCAGAGCCAAGCAGCTGCATCCAAGTTTTACATCAACAAGCGCAATGCCAAGTATCGGATGCAATGATGTAAAGCACACTGCCACTAGACATTAGAGCATTTGATATGTGTTCTCTAAAGTGACAAATCATGCTTCTCAGTTTGGTGAATCGATGGATGAGTCTGGGTTTGGCAGTTGCCAGGAGACTGCATTGACTGACTGCATTGTGCCAAGTGTAAAGTGTGGTGGAGGGGGGGATTATGGCATGAGGTTGTTTTTCAGGAGCTGGGCTCAGCCCTTTAGTTCCAGTGAAAGGAACTCTTAATGCTTCAGCATACCAAGAGATTTTGGACAATTTCATGCTCCCAACTTTGTGGGAACAGGGTGGCAATGGCTCTTTCTGTACCAACATGACTGGCACCACTGCACAAAACAAGGTCCATAAAGACATGGATGAGCTAATTTGGTGTGAAAGAACTTGACTTGCCTCGCACAGAGCCCTGACCTCCACCAGATAGCACATCTTTTGGATGAATTAGAGCGGAGACTGTGGGCCAGGCCTTCTCGTCCAACATCAGTGTCATCATGGTGCCAATTGACTTTGTTCTCTTGTGAGCCAGGCTATTCCTAAATAAGGAGTTAAAAGTATATTTTAAACCATTCTAATCTCTGTATGTATCCTTGGGAAAAAAACTGGTGAGATAAACAAAGCACTGTATTGCTTCTGAATATCTTCAATCAGTCTGGTGTCTTTTGGGCCCCTGCAGCTTAAAGGCAAACCCATCCCTCAGCATTAACCCCACAGGGGTTCTACTCCTCCAGCCTGGAGCTTTTATTCAGGGGAAACCCAGCACATGAGCAGCTCAGACAGACATAGACAGCCCCAATTCACACTCCCAGACAGCCTAGACAGACTCCCAAACCCAGCATCAAACCCCCACCAAACAAAGAGTTTTAATGGATTAGGGGGAAAGACAGAAAAAATCAAAGGCTTTACATGTAATACGTACATCACCTCTATGTGTCAAGGCTTACCCCAGAGTAAAGGGCATTGAACAATACTGCAGTGCTGATATGGGTTTAGGTGAATATAGCTAGAAATCCTACAGATTCAGTGACAGATAAGCAGAAGTACTTTAACTTTGTTTCTGGTTCCTGCACTTTTATATATGTATTTTTACATGGGTCTTCCCTACTGCAGTGTGAGTCCACGTAAACCCAGCAATTTACCTACGTATTATTGTACCTGGGAAATTACTACAAGAACGCTTTTCTGAACAGTAGGTGACACATTACCAGGAAATACTGCAAAACTGTCCTGTGGAGAGTGGGTAGGATGGCCCTTCACTCAGGGCAGTGCTAGCTAATGCTGGTGTATGTAAGCTGAACAAAACAGAACTTCAATGTAGAGGAGGCGATATAATATCATTCAGGTTAATACCGGTATGTATTTTAATTCTATAAGACGTTTGCCATATCGCATATTGTGACGTAAGCGTGAGCTTCTGACGTAGGCGCGTGAACGTGACTTCAGCTCAAGCTGGGGGATATATCGACAGATTCCATAGTATTTTTTACACCATTTTGAAAGTGACCATATTCGTTTGATTGAGTATGCCGAGGATATGCAGGTTTCCATCTGAATACATTTAAAACTATGCATAAATGTCCCATTCAGCTGTTTTTCTATTTCTCGCACGCACCCACCTACGCATGCGTGTGCACAAACAAACAGACACACATACACGCACCTCGCTGTCCTGCGAATCTTGTTTTAGCACCGCGTCTCAAAAAAGAAAATACATTTAACACATACATTTTTCCCTCAACACATCTGTGATGGCAATACAACTGAATGACTTTTAGAATCAAAGTAATTCTTTATACATAAAAATCACATTAGATAATAAGACTAAAAGTAATATTGTGGCGTTACCACTCACATAATGAGTGGCGCAGCAGGTAGTGTCGCAGTCACACATCTCCAGGGACCTGGAGGTTGTGGGTTCGAGTTGTGCTCTGGGTGATTGTCTGTGAGGAGTTTGGTGTGTTGTCTGCGTGGGTTTCCTCCGGGTGCTCCGGTTTCCTCCCATAGTCCAAAAACACACATTGGTAGGTGGACCGGCGACTCAGGTGTGAGTGTGTGTGTTGCCCTGTGAAAGACTGACGCTTCCTCCAGGGAGCATTCCCACCTTGCACCCAATGATTCCAGGTAGGCTCTAGACCCACCACGGCCCTGAACTTGATAAGTGGTTCCAGATAATGAATGAACGTGGAGCTGGGGGGAGGGTACTGTTTGTGAAGACACCATTTATTTACTTTTTTTATTGAAAAAATTAAGCAGCAGCTTGGATGCAGGCAATGTGTTTCTTAATGTGAGATTACTTTAAGTGTGCACAGTAACAGTACTATCTAGGAAAGGATCAGATCAGGACAGTGTAAGGATTAGGGCAAAAAAAAAAAAACTTGATCAGTTGATGTTGAGTTGTAAAGTTTAAAAATAGAAGTGACTGGCTTCACATGTCTTTGAGGATGCATTTCATAGTTTTTACCTTATCAGCTTTGTTGCAGTATGCGACAGGTGGGGTCTTGGGTAATGGCTGAAACTGAAGGGGACAAATGAAACAGTTGGTTGCTTTGGTTGTTTTGATTGATGCAGAATGAAAATTAGGTAGTACTGTTACCCTAAAATTACATCTTCAAAATCATTATGATGGTTCACTGACCTGAAATAGTGAGAACAGGGCCTATGTTTTTGCTATTCTTGTCTCAGTTATAACACTCTGCAATGGTAGGGGGAGCCTTAGAGCAAAAATACCAAATCTTATATGTCATTCTTTTACGGCATATAATTATTCTACCATTCACTGTAGATCAAAGGTAAATTCAGACATTGGAGCATTAATTCATTCATTGTCTATGACCGCTTATCCAAACTCCTCACAGACAGTCACCAGAAGCAGGACTCCAGCTCACCCTCTGTGTGACAGAGACACTACCTACTGTGCCACCCGACACTGGAGCAATTGTTTATATTTGTCTCATCATTGTGTTAACTCCCTAAAACCTACATGAACATTACATGTAAAGTTACCTGCTAATTTGAGGCTTTAAATATCTGATAATTTCATGGTAGATATTTCATGGCAGTCAGGCCAAAGCATTTTAGCAATATTTAATCTGTACTCATTTTTAATTATCTCACAGTTTCACAAAAGTCACTACATGGGTATTTACACCCATATTTATAGTGTGTTAGGATTAGTGAAGATTTTATTTAAACAAGCTTTCTCCAGGTTTGGCATCAAGCACAGTTTCAGTGTTTGAAAGGAAACAAAACAACAGCAAAATACATCCCACTGGCAATCTGACAGGATTTAGATAAGCCATGTTTGTGTGCATTTGTCTTAGAATTTATGTAATAAACTCCTCTTTATGACATTTTTCATCTAAGCATTTGTAAATTCTAAATATAAATATATATCTCAATGATTGCACATTCTTAAGATTAATGCCTTTAAAGAACATGTAAAAGTAGTATATTTAAGAATATGTTAAACTATTTTATTTCTTTAATGACCTAGTTAGGTTATTTGTTCTCTTTTAGTTATTCAGTAATTTATGCCAGATAATGAGAAATAGGTCTACCCAATCTACACAGTCTTTATATAGATAATAAGCTGCAAAATCAGTGTTTTTGTGATAACCAACACATTTCTATTTCTCCACCTATTCAGTCTACAGCAGTTAACTTTGCCTATTCATGTTGATAATGTAATGAGTGTTTCATTCCAAACGGCTCTTTTAATGAGGTATAACACAGGGCAACCAGCCTGAACAGAAGTCATTTACACCCCCCCACCCCACCCCCCACATGATAAAAACTTTGTATCTCCAATAAAGGAGTTTTATGAGCGAAGGAAACATCTGCTTAACTTTCACTGCATGTTATTTTAATAATATTTTATTTAGAATATCATCCCAATTGATCTGGTCTTCATGGAATCTTAACAATGTAAAACGTATGTCAAAATTACATTTAAAAAATGGAGATATGATGTTAACACAGATCCCTGGTGTTTTAATTAAATGTCTGTGACTTTTTTCTGAAAGACCAACAAGGATCAAACACCACAGCACAATTCTCCCAATTTCTAAACAGCCATGTTCAGAACAACTGGCTTCAATGTCTGTTCTTTTTATGAGAATGATCCACAGCTGGGTTCAGGGCGAGAGCCCAGGATCCAAATACAGGGTTATTTTGATTTCTTTGTTTCATTTGTGATTTTTGTTTTTATGAGGATAAGAAAACTGGAAAATAGAGTTGTTGTATTTGTGTTTGTGTGATTATTGAGAACAGGTGAACTGTCTGCCACATAATAAATGAAGATAGTGGCAAAATTCAAACAGAAAGGATGCCAGAAAGTGAACTCAAACAAAAGAAATCACTTTACTTCTTACACTGAAATTATTTCTTTTGTAGAGATATATATTCTGCTCTCTTTTTGGATCTCTCTTCTTTTATCTTTTATTTGACGCCGTCTTGTTTATCTCTTCTGATTTAGCTTTTCTTTAGAGCTATATTATTTTCTATTTTTCTTTGTCTTCATTTTTGAGCTGTATATTTTCACTTTTGGCTCTCTTTACTTTCCTTTTTCTTTCACTTTAAACTGTTGTATCCATTACCCCTCTACAAAGGTATATTTGGATGGGCTTATATACAGATCTCAGCATGTGAGCTCAGTCAGTACTGATTAGCGCTGAGGAGTCTGGGAGTTGGAGTTCTTTGAGCTGGTGGTGACAGTTGCCCTAGTGCGCCACCTAGGTCCCCTACTGGTAGGCTGCAGTGCCTCTTGACCCTTTATATATCTAATGGGTATAAAGAATATGAGAGATGGTCAAGTAAATATGAATGATGGCTGCTTTAGGAAGATAACTCCCTGATTGTTGTATGTGGATATAAAAATGCTAAATTTAAAAAATACAGGAAAATGTAAATTAATAAATGAGTTTGAAAGCTTAATAAATGGATCATGTGTGTGCTGTTTAAGGAGTTCAATCTTGTTCTGCATGCAAGCGTTTGTGTGTTTGCGTGCATGCACCTGAGTATCCTCGGCTCAGGCCTGTCAGCTTTCATAGCATCACAGCAGTTCAGGGTATTGTGGTGTATTATCAGGAGAAATACACACTATTCTTACCTTGGAGTCTGTCCCCTCTAAAAATACGCGTGTGTGTCGACAATGTGACGTTGAAAAATGGGAGCTGAGCAGCGAGCACCTCAGGCCTGAGCCTCGTAATGTAAACTCCAGCACCTGAAATATAAACCAGGGCCATGTTTAGAGACACACTCTTTGTTCTAACGTCAGCCAGCCCTGCCACTGACAACAGAATCCATTCTGAAAAAGCCCAACTAGCTCAGAAAAATGTGCAAGGACAAACTCCTCACCAAATATGGTCTGGGGCTTATCCAGTACAAGAGTGTGATGCATTTAAGGAGCTCACACCAGCCAAACTATTTGTTGCAGGTTTTAGATGTATGTGAGTCATTCAGTAGTACCATTCCAAGTTAAAATGTAAGAGTAGATGAGCACTGTTGGGGGTAATCAGTGTGAGTGGACTGAGCCTCAGATGATGTCAGAGAACTAAAACAGAACTCCATATCAGTCCATTACAGCAGTTTCCATAGCAGCCATCAGGCCACAATACACTTCAGTACACCCCGGACGAGGGAGCGGGCTTCATGTCTGATGCTAGTGCTGAAATAAATTTTGTTTCCTTTAAGGGAGAAATTTCTATTCATTATCTCAACAATAAGAATGCAATTTCACCACACACCCAAGCATATTTTATAACTTTAATAGTTTACTGAAACAATAAAAAAATGTATTATGCGGACAGTTGTGTTTGTTGTAGATACACAATAGTAGTAGTTTCAGCAGTTAATCAGGTTTATTATTATTACTGGTAGTGGTAGTATTAGTAGTAGTAGTAATAATAATAGATGTAGTAGGAGATGCAAGTGATATTCACATTTGTTTCTGTTGGTAGAAGTATGAATATTAGTAATATTTGTTGTTGTAGTTACAGTAAAATTAATTATAGTAGGTATAGTAAGAGTTGTAGCAACAGGGCAGTGATAGTAGTAATATTAAGTATTTTTAGCAATAGTAGTATTTTATTATTATAATCAGTGGTGTTGTAGTAGGATAGTAGAAGGGGTTTTAAGAATAGGAGCAGTAGTAGTAGTGATAGACCTCTGTAGACATAGATGACAGACTCTGCTGGGTTAGGTCTTTTCAAATCGATTGGAAGTGCTTTAACCTTTTGTGTAATACCTGCATTAATTGTAATCTGGTTGAAAGGGTGCATTGGTTTCTGAACATTCTGGTGACAGATTCGTTTTCTGTAACTGCTTCATTATATTCAGGGTCACATAGGGGCCAGAGCCTACCTGGAATCACTGGACACAAGGTAGGAACACCCCCAAACAGGGCACTAGTGCATCACAAGATACCACACACTCACACCTATAGACAATATTGAATAGCCAAATTGACCTATCATTGTGTTTTTGGACTGTTGGAGGAACCTGGAGGAAATCCGTACAAACACAGGGAAAACACAAAACTCTTCACTGAGAGTGATTTTATATATATCTATATATTCATTCATGTGTTTAATGGGCCTTGCGCCCAATGATTCCAGGTAGGCTCTGGACCCACCGCGACCCTGAATTGGATAAGCGGTTACAGATAATGAATGAATGAATGTGTGTAATGGCTTATCCAGTTCAGGGATTTGGAGGTATATATGAATTAATTGATATATATAGTTTAAAAAAATACCATCCGGGGTCGCCACAGTGGGCCAACCGTGATTCACACACCGATCTGGCACAGTTTTTACTAAAAAAAATTCCAATTTAAAAGTAAAAAAAACTCAGGCAGTTATATTAAGAAACTGCCCTTTGGGGCAGAGAAAGTAGTATTAGGCTGAGACTTCTTTTATGTTCAAGCATATGCTGATTTTATTCTCTCAGTCCAAAACAATGAAACACAGCAGATTGTGAATGCTTGTCCTAAGATTGTTGGTGTACAGTGGCAGTCTTTATGCATATACTGTTAACATAAGATGATAAGAAAAAACATTGTCAGCACTTACATTTTATTGCTGTTGGGAAGAAATCGTCAGATCACAAAAATGATAACTTTACAGGAAAATGAAAACACAAACCTTAACTTACGATGGAGGTTAATGTAAGAAGAATTTTTATTTTTCATGTAAGAAGACAATTTAATTTGATCCATTCATCAGGAAATGTCTACATAATATGATAGCTGACAACAAAACAAATAAATGGAGATGATTTTGACAGCCCTAGTCACCAGGGAGGCCAGTGTGGATTTACATTTGTTGATGCTTAGGGGTAAGGTAGTAAAGCTAGCTTAGAAGGGGGTGGGTCTGGGATGTGAGACTTCACTGTTAAGCCTTCTGGAGGTGTCAAGGGCTTAATTCAGCAAATCACTGAGGGGTAGTGCCTACCTGATGACCCCTGTGAAGAGCTAGTGATACAGTGGGTGGTCTGGGTGCTCATGTGATGGGCTCAATGAGTAACCTTAGATGTAAAGGGTAACTGGTTGCTGATTGGATCATAAACACCCACAGCAAACTTAGGGTGTATGATTGGAACAATAGAAATTGTGTGGCTGCCGGTAGGAAGAGTGTGGAGTGAGTGAACATCTAATGGATGGGCATAGGATATTTTATATCTTATCTTGTGTATGACTATAATTAATTGGGCCATTCATCATGGAATTCTTACACAATCAGCAGGAATGCTTTGTTCAAATGGTGTAGTAAAATGATAATTGACAAAAATGGAGATACATGTTTTCCAAAGAAATGTTGGATACAGGTTTCCAAAAGCCACATAATGTGTTTTTTCATTATTTTATGTACATGTCATGTAAACATAAACCCAGTTACTTTTTTTTATGGCTATAACAACAAGTGGTACAACAGGTCACATAATTGTCTAACAATTCCAGAATTTTGCAGTCTTGGCATTGAACCTCACGTCCGGTCACTGTCAGAACTTGATCTTTGTGTGCTCCTGTGTAAAAATGGGTGGGCACAATTATTCTTTATAAAGTAATAAACAAATGCAAACAAATGTAGGGGCGCAGGAGAATTGTTTTTTGAGTGTGTAGGGTGCAGTTCTGTGCTTTACTCTGTGTCACCTGCTTGTATGCCTTGCTCTCCCATCACAAGGTTGACAAATTTCTGAAATCAAATTAAGGAAGGCGAGACTTGGGAGGATCTTTTCTATTTTGCAGATAATGTATTACTCTGTAACTGCTGTACTATTTTCAATGGTTCATTAATTACAATAAGATCTGAAGTTAAAGAGCACCTGGAAGAAACCCACCAGACACAGGGAGAACATACCAAACTGCTCACAGACAGTCACCCGGAGCGGGACTCGAACCCAAAACCTCCAGGTTCCTGGAGCTATGTGACAGCGACACTACCTGCTGTGCCACCATGCCACTCGTAATATAATTATAATGTTAAAACATATTCCCTTTGTTTTTACTGTTATGTCTTATTTTTAATATACAGTATATTTGGCTTATTTAGGACTCCTGAATTTGTCTTACATGCTAAGAATGTTTTGTTAATTTTGTGTATTTGTGATTTTTTATGTATAAAGAATTACTTTGATCCTAAAATTCAGTCAGCTTTTTTGTCATCACAGATGTTTTGAGGTAGAAATGTAATGTAGTTTCATTTGTGTGGAATTAGCTCTGGCTGACTGTGTGGGCTTTGGTCCAATTTGGCCCACCTATGGCTATGCCCCTGCTGTCTGTAAGCAGCTTGGTGTGTTCTCGCTGTGTGTGCATGGGTTTCCTCCACGTGACGTATCCAGTTACAGAAGGATACAAAAAATGAATGAATGAACATTGTACTACTTATCTCCTGGCTGGGAGTATTCATGAAATAGTAAAAACTCTACCACAGGGCAAGGTCACATCAGGATTCCTGTTTATATTTTTTCCCTCTTTTTTCTATATGTTTTGGCTGTCTTTCTTCCCATCTTCTGTACTCTTCTCTTGGCCTCTTTCATCTTTCTCTTCAGCTCTCCCCTTTATTCGATAAACCAATAATAGCCTTTGATGCTTACAGGGGTAGTACAATCTTCCTCCAAATCAATCCCGGCACTTTTCTCCCCAAACTGGTCTCAGAGGAGCTGGATAACAGTGGGTTCATGCTGCTATTGTGTGGGCTTTATCGCTCCCTGAAAGCTACTTAAATCCATGCCTGGATGGCTGCTCAGTTTCACACTCCCACCGTTTTGACACCATTTCAGCCGTTTACCTGCCTGGACGTCTTCGGAGGTAGAGGAGAAATTCATGAGGAGCAGAGAGGGTGCTGGTTTATATACTGTGTGTAGTAGTGTTAATTACACTATATACACCAATAGCAATTTCCAATTTTTCTAGGTGCGCTAATTTGCAAAACGTGTTTATTTGTGCATACACAAATTGTACAGTCTGAAAAGTACTGCACTGCCACTGTCCCCATACCCAATGACAAGCATCAACAAGAGGACTGTGAAGCCCTCAAGCTCTGGTCTGTGGAATCTTGGTAATTCTTTAACATCAGTACCTGACCACGCTAATATTTATGGGACTGAGCACAGTCTAATTTTCACAGCAGTGATTTTGGCCATATGGTGTACAATAAGCCACAGAAAAGGCTGCAGACTCTTAGAGTTAACATGTGGCTTGTTTTTGGTTTACAGATGAAGTGGTTAAGGAAGTGTTGACAGAAAACTGTGGGGGAGGTAATAGGATAAACTCAGCTAATCTTTCAGAGTGACAGACGACCAATTTCACTCAGCACTAGGGAAAAGAAAGAGAATGTGTGTGTGTGAGAGAGAGCAAGAGAGAGAGAGAGAGAGAGAGAGAGAGAGACAGAGAGAGAGAAAATGAAGTGGAAGTTAACACCCACACAGCACAGACGCTGTGCAACGTCTGGCACAGTGTTTGGAATAAACTTCTATTAAAGTGAGTAGGGGGTGAATGGCATAGTAAGGCTTACAGTCTACACTAAAATTGTCGTGTACTCATTCATTCATTCATTTTCTGTTGCCACTTCATCCAGTTCACAGTCATTGTGGGTCTGGAGCCTACCTGTAAAATATACAATAAATGTCAGTTTAGATGTCACTTAAGTACTGAAGTAATGTCATTATACAGTACATATATTGTACAGCAGTCTACAGTAATGTTACTTTAATTCTACAGCAATAAAACCACTGCAAGATCCACTAGTGAACATCTGCCTGGCACTGAGACCCAGTTCATTCCGAGAACACTACCCCAACCTCAGCTTTGCTCTACCAACAACCTACTGATTCACTGACCCCAGTCTCAGATACACATCACACATATTACTGCAAATTAATTATTACATTATCTTTTTCATAAAATAACGTATTGTGTCATTAGCTTTAGTTTTACTTCGATATAGAATGCAGGGAATTCTGGAATAGTTCCGTTTTACAAGAACTTTAATATTATACAATACACTGTTCCAAAACAATATACTCCCAGAATAATAAAACATAATTTAAAAAGTGTGTTATTGTTATTGCTAAGCCCTGTCTTAAGTTTGACCAAATACACCAGAAACATAGAAAATATTGTATAAATCATAAGAGCTTAAGAAATGTACCTTAAGCTAATGTTACGCCATCCTCACTGTACAGAAAAAAAAGCTTAGATATTATTTCTTTGCCACAAAGCAGACTAGAGCTTTATATACACTGTTAGCAGTGGGTTTTATTCCAAAGCTGCGGATATTCTTCATATTTAAATGTTCCCTCCAGTGCTTCTCGACTTACTTAGCCGATTAACCAAGTTCACAGCTGGGCCACAGCGCTGCAGCGAGCTCCTAGTTGGAAAACAATTCATTTTGTAATGAGATGTTTATTTTAGAAGCAGCTTCAAACAGCCATTTTCCTCGTGTCCTTTTGTGAGGAGAAATCTTATGAAAGAATGAGTGGGGGAACAAATGGAGAGTGGTCTTTAATTAGCATTCAGGTACAGTATGTGACATCTGCTGCCACTTAGCATACGTCACCCCCCCCCCACACACACACACACACACACAAACACACACACTGTGACCTCAGTGAACTCTGGAGTAGCCATGCTGACATCCTCAGCAATAATGACCAGTTTCCATTAGACACACACACAAACACATTGAGAGTGTACACATCTCTGTCAAACAGGAAATACACACAATCTGCAGAGAAATGCTTAAACAGATATTTCAGCTTCAAAAAGTCATTTTTACCACCAAAAAGTAGCTATGAATATTTATGGAAGTAATTATTTATTATTTTATATTTTGTACAAATAGCAATACACATTAGAGTCAGAATCAAGCTGCTTTGTTGTCTCAGTTTTCTCTACAAATTCAGTCCCACACAGGGAAACCACTTTTAAAATGAGGTAAATTACATCTTTGATACAGCTAATAGGTGTCAGAATAATGACAGTTTAATAACATGAATAAATGTCTCACTGGAAAGATGACTGGTTGCTGTATTCAATCTAATTTTTATTCATTTATTTTAAATTTGAATAACTTTTTTTTTTTTTTTTTTTTTTTTTTAGAATTTCCACCAAATTACCCTTTTTTTCCCAATTATTTTTTGCTGGATTCTTAGCTCAATGCCATCCCCACAACATCATCAACACGAGAACAAATGTATGCTTCCTCTGAGACACATGATGCCCCAACCAACTCTTTTGGCACTGTTGCGATTTCCATTCCACCCACCCAGAGAAAGTGAAGTCAGTTACGCTCTCTTAGGACTCCCAGTCTCAGCTGAGATGTTATTAAGAATTGAACTGGATCTTAGACCACTAGTCTACTCAGGAGCCAAATCAGCCAAAAATCATTCATATTTTTAGCATGCAATCAGCTTACCTATTGTGAGTTACGTCTTCAGTATAAAATGTAAAAAATTGAGAGGAAAAATCACCTCTACAACAAGGTAATAGTGATGACATAAATGCACACACACACACACACACACACACACACACACATACACAATGTAATTAAATAAGGCACTCTATCCTGTGCAGAGAAAAGTTCAGTGCAAAAGGCCGCCCCACACTACCCACTCTCAGCCCACCCTAACCACAAAGCAAAAATGTCAGAGGCCATTGGAAAAAGCCGAGAGCTCCTCAGACACTCTGCATGCAGACAAGCCTCTCTCCTCCTCTTCTGCGTTTAATATCTCAGAGTGGGGGTGGGGTGGGGTGCAGCCAGGGGGATGGGGGCTACCGCTGAGACCAAGCAGAATATCTCTGTGATATTACACATTCTCCTCTCGTCTAGCAGACCTCATGGCTCAGGCAGGGGGACATTATGAATTCACTGCTTGTAGGTCTGTCCACTGGATGGAGGTTGCAAGTCTGGCAGAGGGAGGGAACAGAAAAGGGGTAGAGAGAGAGAGAGAGAGAGAGACGTTTAGTCATCTTAAAAGTGAGAGATCAGCAGTTTTAGAGCTGTATAAACTTGACACGGGTGTCTCAGTGGTCAGACGTAAGTTGCAGGGAGAGAAGAGGCCCTGCATCTCAAAACAGGAGTTAACAAGCATTTCAGCAGCGTGGATACTGATAGCACTCTGTCTGGTGGTGAGAATCCACTTAAGACTGGAAGAATATTTAATCACCTTGGAGGTTTTATTATTCTACAGTTTGGGTGCCTGATTGTGTGTGCAATAGTTTGGAGGAGTTTTTAAGTCTACATTCACCTCACTAAGACTATTAATTCATTATTACTGCTAATTTCCAATGAGGTACACTAATAAATAATCCTATAAGCATATCTAGGTTCTGTGAAAACAACTTGCAAGGACATGTAACTGCTATGTAGCCACCATTAGCATTAAAACTGCATCGCAATATCTATCAAGCTACCTATATAGACCACCATTAATAAAACAATAGCAATACTACATGCAAACAACTGGAGACACCACCATTTTCTCTCTCTCTCACTCTCTCTCTCTCTCTCTCTCTCTCTCTCTCTCTCTCTCTCTCTCTCTCTCTCTCTCTCTCTCTTTCAGCAAAAAACAGAATTTCAAATCAAGGATTCAGCTTTAATCTCACTGACCGCACAGTAACCATGGCACCGTTGCCATGTCGACTGTCAGTCCTGCTGTTTAGAGAGAGGGCCGCAAGTGTGGCCAGAAAATATAACTCTCACATTTGCAATGGATAAACAGGGATGGGACATGGTGTATTTACACAGACACACAAAAACGCACACAGACCTCAGACCCTATTCTTGTGTGTAAAATAATATTACCCTTTCAGAAGGGAATTAGGCTAAGCTAATATTACTGTGATCAATAGAGACAACAAGGTAGCTGTCTGGTGTTTGTTTAATCGGTCTGTATGTTTACCAGGAGTGTGTGTGGGATGGGGTTGCCTGTGTGTGTGTGTGTCTGTGTGTGTGAATGCAGTGTTAATATGATTTCACAGTGTACTTTCCTCGCTGCATGCACTGAAGGTCACAGTGGGAAAAACATCACATACTGGGAAAAAGCTCTTAACCTTAGACACAATACACCTAAAAGCTCTGCCCTTTACATTTACTCAATTACTGTGTGTGTGTGTGTGTGTGTGTGTGTGTGCGTAAGAGGGACAAATAGGCTGTGTTATCTATTTTTACCATTCATCATTCTTTCAGCCATCTAAAATTTCAGCACAAACAGACTTTTCTTCATTGTTCTACCTTCATAATGGTAAAACAATGCACATATTGTACACAACGGGCAACAGAATAACACTGAACATACTTCAAAATATTGTGGCATTTGCTTACAAAAGGCAAGCACAACATGTAGTGCATATTGGTGAAATACATTTTACTGAACCTACCTGGAATCACTGGGTGCAAGGCAGGAATACACCCTGGAGGGGGGTGCCAGTTCTTCACAGGGCAACACACACACACGGACACTTTTGAGTCACCAATCCACCTACCAACGTGTGTTTTTAGACTGTGGGAGGAAACCGGAGCACCCGAAGGAGAACTCACCAACTCCTCACAGACAGTCACCTGGAGCAGGAATCGAACTCACAACCTCCAGGTCCCTGGAGCTGTGTGACTGTGACACTACCTGCTGCACCACCGTGCCACCCTAGTGTCTTTTTATAGTTTCAGTCAAATAACCCTTGTGGACTCTTTTTTAAAGTGTAGTTTATTAATCACATAAAGGATGATACATTTCCAGATGATAATAAAATTAGAAACATCATTAATATTTGAATTTGACAAATGGTTATTGGTGTGTACATAGTCTGTGTGGAGCACACAAAATTAATTAAAGTTTCAGAATGAGAAAATTCTCAGTGTTAATATAATGTCTCATGATTGTAATCTTTTAGTCGGAGTATTTCTAAGATCTAGGTCCTGTGGGGTGTTCTTGATATGCAGTAGTTAGTTGCTACCAAAAGCTGGCCAAGGAAGAATAACTGTGAACCAGCAACAAGGTCCAAGGCCCACTGATGCATTTGGGGAGTCAAGGCTGGCCCGTGTGGTCTGACACCACAGAAGAGATACTGTAGCACAAACTGCCAAAAAAGCTGATGCTGGCTCTGACAGAAAATTGTCAGAAACACAGAGTGCATCACAGCTTGTTGCATCGTGGGCTGCATGCCCATGCTGACCTCTTCACTCCCTCATTCATCAATAAGCCTGGGCATCCATGGTCCTTTGACCAATTGTTTTGCAGGTACTAACCAATACAGTCTGAAAATAATGCACAAGACCTGCTATTTTTGAGATGTGTTGACCAAAACATTATTCAATAGTCATTATTTGGTCCTTTTCAAATCACTCAGATCCTTATATGTTTCCATTGTGCCTGCCTCCAACAAATCTACTTCAAGAGCTGACTGTTTACTTACTGCCAAATAGATGCCACTTCTTGACAGGTGAATTGTAATGAGATAAATGATGGCATTCACTTTATCTGTCAGTGGTTTTAATCTTGAGGCTGATCTGCATATAATTTACATGATGTGTTTAGCAAAACGAGGATAACTCCAAACTTGAAAAGGTTAAAAATCTAGATAGATGGAATTCTTGGGGCATTTTGGCCTTCCACCAAAACTGAGAGGCAGAATGTTTGTGGTTATGTTGTAGAGTCAGGGGGGGTCTAATTGTCCTTCTGTGCTGAATTTAGAGAGACAAGGACAGGCCTGTGGTCACTGTGCTGACTGTGCACACCTCACTGCTTCAGGACTACTCTGATAGAAGTATAATTACATACAGCCAATGGAAGATACTGGAAGCAAGGTCTGCTCAGTAGGGGACTTGGATGAATACATGGACAAGTGTCTTACAGACTGCAGGACAGCCTGAATAAACATTACCCCAAATGTGGCAAACGTGCTGCATATTCTTGGTGCTGTTTCTGGGAGGAACAAACATGGGCAGAGTACTGTGGTAATACACAGAAAAATACAGCAAGAAAGAGCCATTGCTTGCCAGATATTGAGACCTCATTCATCTGCATTATTAACGTGTTAAACCTGACTGATTAGTTACTGATAAGCTCCCATAATCTCCTTAGCTAAAACAGTGGAAACAAGGTAAAGCCATTAGCCCTTACAGACGTAAAGTTAGTGCATAAAGGACATAATGTTAGTGCATAAAAATTATATACTACATATAGTTACACTATATATATATATATATATATATATATTAGGGCTGTATCACTCACAATAATATCGTCTTAATTTTTATAACAATGAAAAAAAAAATCAATATTGTGATAATAGTGATATTCTGACTTGTTTACGTAATGATGTCATGCAATTGCCCATAATATGGCATACATTATTTACATGAGTCATATAGGCACAGTGAAGTACGGTGGAAAGTGACTCTGAGGTGGAGGAATTTGCTCAAAAAAGGGGAGTGACTTCAGTTGTGTGGAGGTGGTTTGGTTACAAAATATCAGTACAATAAACCATTGTATTATGCTAGAAATGCAAGAAGCCTTTAATATTATTATCACTTTTACATATATTTTTATTGAAATTAAATATTGTTTTCTGTGACACCAAGAATATCGTTATTGCCAAAATACCCTGAAATATTGTGATATTATTTTAGATCTATATCGTCCACCCCTAATATATGAACTACAAAAGACTGGTGCCAATTCTAGGGTCTGTTCTTTCATAGCACCCAATTAGTCTATATTGGCTCCAGTCATTACAGAAGTTGAATGAATAAATAAATGAGCTACACTGTTGTACTCAGTTGGATTCAGTGATGCTCTATCCAGAGAAGAGTGTTCCACTAAAACACAACTCAGTCCTTAGGAGCTTATACCTCTCAAGCTGACACTTGGCATTGGGCATGTTCTCATTAGATTTATGTGGAATGCCTGCAATGCATCACATTTTATTTCATGTGGCAATTACATAGTCTGTGTGTGCACAACTGAATGTGAACTATAAATTAGCTGAACTGAATCATGGTGTCTGAGGTGTCTACAAAACTTTTAGACATATCCTTTAACTATTCTTGCCAGCTGAAACTAATTATATAGACCAGCTCAGACGAAGTCTTTTGATTGGATGTGAGAGTTCCATGGGCACTGATATAGAGTATAACAGCACTGAGATTTACAACTCTACATGTATCCCTCTGCTTTACAGGAGTGCTTTATTAACCATTCATTAAGGAAGGTCACACCAGAGGAGCTCTACAGTATCAGCAGCTACCTTGGGCTTTGGGTGGATTTAACTCCTTATAAACATACATAAAAGTATTCTGCCTTGTAGTAATGCAGATCTACACAGAGTAGCAAGCTAATGAACAGGTCAGAAAATAGAAAATTGCAAGGTGGAGATGCAGGGATTTGCTCTAACTACATATTATCACCTTCTACAAGTCTTTTTTCTTTATTTCTTAGCACTGGCAATCATTAGCTGAAAATGCTGTTTATACCAAACATTAAAAACACTACCTTTATAAAATAATAATCCAGGGTACAAATTATAGTATACTCACTGAAATGTGTTTGTCTGTGTAAACTGTCTCTCTCAAGCCACTAAACGATGTATAGTTGCTGTGTTTGATGCTGATTTATGTACCTGCTTATTTTAGATAAAAGAAGCAAAAAGGAGTTGATCACGGACAGAAAGAGCTTTTCTAATGCACTCTCAATGACTCCCATGAGGCTCATTACCAGAACTAAAGTTCCTCACACACTGAACTTCTCCTGTACTCTGTGACAGGGCTATTTTTTAATGAGTGAGAGAGCTTCACCACTAAATGGAGTCCACTGTGATAATGTGACATCACTCTTCTCTTTCACTCTGCCTTTTTGTACATTCCACTAATTTATTTCTTAAAACTTCTTTCTTCAAACGATTCTCTCCATCTCTCTCTTTCTCTCTCTCTCTCTCTCTCTCTCTCTCTCTCTCTCTCTCTCTCAATGTATGAGAACGCCCCAAACAATTTTCCAAAGCCCCAACAGGAATATTATATATAAACATATACACTCATTAAGACCATTAACTAGAGAACCACGCAGAGACAGAATTATGACCCTCGCACGAAGAGTCCCAGTAACAAAGGCTTCAACTCCAACCAACTCCACTGCATTAGTGCTGCAGTCTGACTCTCAGACAAAACAAAACCCAAAGGCACTCAGTTATTCCACATCTAAGAGAATATCAACACTGAGCAAGCAGACACACTGCCAGGCATCTGGAGGGGAGAGAGAGGCAGACACACAGAGAAACAGAGAGAGCGCCGATCCCACTACTAATACAGCACTGACCACCTTCAAACTTAAAGCCCACAGACTTATAATGACACATCAAACCCATGGCCTTAAGGTTAGAGAAGATGGCTTGAGCTACTTTTTCAGTCCTTTGGACTGGAAGGAACAATATGGTTGGTGGAAGTGAAGGAACAGCACCTTGTCCTGCCTCAACATTCATACCTAAAGTTAGCAACGAACCTAACACCCAACTGCTCCCTGGGTGCTGAGGTGCCTGAAATTTGAAATATATAGTCAAAATGTGCTTTTTTTAAACACATTTAAATAAAATTTTAAAAAGTCCACCTTAAAATATTTGCATTCACTAGTTAGAAAAAGGTTCTGGGTAATTTTGGAGTTGCTTTTTGGTAACAGATAGATAGAATGTATCCTCAGAAGGATCCAAGCAGCCCCTTTTACATTTATACATTAAAATATGATGTTCCCATATTGTTGACACAGCCTAAGCTCACCATGTCTCATGAGAGATTTAAGTTGCTGAGGCTTGGTTTGATGCACAAACACAACTGCCAGTGTGACAAAAAAAAAGAAAAAACAAAAAAGACACTAGTATGTAGTTGTTTGTTTTTATCAGAAAAACTAAGACTCCGTTGTTATGCACAATGGATCCTATATAGTCCAACAGCTAGATAAAGTAGATAGTCTGTATTTAAGTAATGTTGATTTTAGTATAAACCACCTGGCATCACCTATTATTTCATTAATTTATGTGTTAATTTGTCTTAGGTTTCAATGGCTCAGTAATACTTGAGCCTTGCAATGAAGAACAGTATATATGATATTTTTTCTAAGCAAATCTTAACCCCAGTGGCAGCACAGTGGTGCAGCAGGTAGTGTCGCAGTCACATAGCTCCAGGGACCTATAGGTTGTGGGTTCGAGTCTGTGACTGTCTGTGAGGAGTTTGGTGTGTTATTTCCGTGTCCGCATGGGTTTCCTCCGGGTGCTCCAAACACACGTTGGTAGGTGGATTGGCGACTCAAATGTCACAGTGGCTCCGACCCCACTGTGACCCTGAACTGGATAAGTGGTTACAAACAATGAATGAAATCTTATGCATGAAATGACACTTTTTGTTGCCCTCTATTTAAAATAAAGCAGCGACTAAAGCACTAAAAATAAATGCTTTTAACTATAAGAAATGTATTTTTTTTAAAAACATTTACTTGGCTATGAATTATTTCAAGTAGGGTGGTACAGCAGGTAGTGTCGGAGTCACACAGCTCCGGGTGACTGTCTGTGAGGAGTTTGGTGTGTTCTCCCCGTGTACACATGGGTTTCCTCTGGGTGCTCCGGATTCCTCCCACGGTCCAATTTGGAAAAATTTAAACAACACATTCACACGCAGACTATCACACTCACTGGAATAATGTTCATTCATTCATTCATTATCTGTAACCGCTTATCCAGTTCAGGGTCGAGTCCAGAGCCTACCTGGAATCATTGGGCACAAGGCGGGAATACACCCTGGAGGGGGCGGCAGTCCTTCACAGGGCAACACAGACACACACACACATTCACTCACACTTTTGAGTCACCAATCCACCTACCAGCATGTGTTTTCGGACTGTGGGAGGAAACTGGAGCACCCGGAGGAAACCCACGCGGACATGGGGAGAACACACCAACTCCTCACAGACAGTCACCCGGAGCGGGAATTGAACCCCTCAACCTCCAGGCACCTGGAGCTGTATGACTGCGACACTACCTGCTGCACCACTGTGCCACCCCCTGGAATAATGTCATCTGCTTTTATTCTAATGTTGGGCATTATCTGTTGTTTATTTGTTTGTTTCTTAGCAAATAAACACTCACTGCTCAGATAAATAGCTTTTTAAATTTCATAATCTCTGGTGCCTAAAACCATTGCACAATACTGTATATTCAGTGTTAATTCTCTACTTATATCTTATATATAAACTGTTAAAAAAGTGAAGAAAAACAGATAAACCAGGCTTTTGATTTAACCTCCGGCTCTAATTTGGAAAGCTAAATTCTTCCTGTCTTCCCAAATAAAACTCAAACTCAGCTCAGACTGTCTGACTCTACACAGTCAGAAAAAACTGTCACTATGGTGATAACTTTTGCCGTCACTGTGGTGGTACCCTCAAGGGTACATATTCTGTGCCTTTAATTATGGAATATAATTGTACCTTGTTCTATTAGAAATGTAGATTTTAATTTCATGTCCAGAACTTATAATATTTTCTTTTATTTTACACAGTTCTATAATGAAAAATTGCAAATACTCACCTCTCCTTCTGAAGAAGAGATTGTAATGTATCTTTAGGGAACAGAACTGGACTTTAAAACCACTGTGGTACATTTAATGATAAATTTACACCGTTTGTACCTTTAGTAACCATGCCTTTTTTTTCGGAGAGTGTGAAGAACCTGAAGGTGAACTTCTCCTCCTCCTCTGTGGCTGAAGACAACGTACAATGTTTCAGTCCAATGACATTTCCACAATAACAGTTCACTCAACACCTTCTCCTCCATCCACTCTGACACTGTGGCCGTTCCACCCGTCTGCCCGATGTCCTCCCCCTCGTCAGGATGCCATGACAGAGTGACATTTTCCTTGTTAGGGGCCTAACGAGGCCAATGCCTCATTAAAGGTTATCTGTTAATTACCGCAACGAGTCAGGGGCAAAGGCTTGGGGATAAGAGGCAGGCTTCTTATCACATCGGGTTTAACCTTTTCAACAGCCTCCCACTATCCGCCCTCGTCCTGCTCCCGTACACAAACACGACGTCACCATGCACCGGCTCGCCAAGGGAAAACCTGTCCGTCTGAATGGCACGCTGTTAATGTGAGAAGCTGTGGAGAAGTGGCTGTGAATTGAAAAGGTCTGGCCACTTAAGGTTTCATCTGGAATGAGGACACACCTCACAGAATTCAGTGAGAAACTTGGCTGAGGTCTTCCAAAGCCAAGACAATCACCATAAGCACTTGTCGCCACTTGATTTCATTTTTCCCCGAAGTACGCACTTACAGTTGAGTGCCAATAGTTGCAACTTTTTATTCTAAAATGTCAAACAGAGTCAGAAAGAATGTTATTCAACAGGTAGTATCACTGTCACACAGCTCCAGGGTGCTCCTTTCCCCCCCCACAATCCAAAAAAAAAACCCACATGCAGCAGGGTGGATTGGCTGTGCAGATGTTTCCATAGGTGTGTGTGTGTGTGGTCCACAGGTGTGACTAGGGCCTGGTGCCTAGGGTATGTTCCTGCCTGTGCTCAGTGATTCTTGAGCCACTGCAACAGTGAACAGGATGAAGCGGGTTAATGGAAGCTCATTCATGCATCATTCATTCATTGTCTGTAACCACTTATCCAGTTTAGGGTCGCTGTGGGTCCGGAGCCTAGCAGGAATCACTGGACGCAAGGCAGGAGAACACCCTGGATTGGGCAACAGTCTATCATAGGGCAACACACACTCACACATTCACTCACACCTATGGAAACTTTCGAATAGTCTAATCACCTATTGATGTGTGTGTTTTTTATTTTGTTTGTTTGTTTTTTGTTTTTTTGTACTATGGGAGGAAACCAGAGCACCCGGAGGAAATTTACATAGACACTGGGAGAACAGACCAAACTCCTCACCCTGAGTGGGCTTGAACCCACCACAGGACCCTGGAGCTAGCGACACTAGCACTTGTGCCACCCAAATGGAAACTCAGGTTTCCCAAATGTCCCACAAGTCAAAATCATCTGCACCGGAAAGAAAATCTAGATTTCTTGTATATCTGGTATAATGTAGTGAAAAATGTAGGTGGTCTCTACATGGCAGACTGGGGTTGCCAGCTTCGATACAAACAAATCACTATAGAAATAAGAGTCCTTGGGCAAGACTCCTAACAATGGATTAACCACTCTCTGTAACATGATATAAGTTGCATGCCACTCTGGATATTTGTCTGTCTGGCATTGCGGTGCAACCAATAGTGTAGCTGCCACACAACTCCAGGATCTTGGAAACCTGGGTTTGAGTGTGTGATGCTCTGAGATGAATAGGTACTGTGCTGGCATCTCTCTACCTCATAGCTCCTCATAGCTGATCTCTGGTCATTGCTTTGTTGCGACTTGGCTGCTGTTGCTGGTGGATGCTGTACATTGTTGGTGATTGAGGCAACTCTCTAATTGTCCAAAGAATGTATTGTGCTTCAACCAGCTTCAGGGTCTAAGCATGTCTAGGCTGCTCAGCTGCAAATGAGAAAAGGAGAAACTAATGTGAACTAGATTTTTCACCAATCTTTTACTTTAAAAATATGCTCCTCTGCTTTCCTCATCATTAAAAAGGGATGTTACACTTCAAGTAAGTTCCCCTTTCAGTTGGCATAATATTAAACAAAAAGCAGCTCTAAACAAATGAGGCTTTTATCTAAATGAGCCTAATGTCTGCTGCTCAAACCAGCACAATAAAAACAGTGCCTATCAGCTTCATACGCTCTGAAGAAAAGCAGGCTTACATAATCCCCTCTCTCTCTCTCTCTCTCTCTCTCTCTCTCTCTCTCTCTCTCTCTCTCTCTCTCTCTTCTCTCTTTCTCTGTCTCTCTCTCTCTCTCTCTCTCTCTGTCTCTGTCTCTCTCTCTCTCTCTCTCTCTCTCTCTCTCTCTCTCTCTACATCCAGAGCAAGGCCAAATTTCACACGTACAATACAACAATGCCTCTTCTGGCAACCTCTCTTTCTCTTTTCAACAAATCCGCTGAGAGAGAGAGAGAAAGAGAGAGAGAAAGACAGCCGTGTGTAATTCCTCAAGGAATCTTATAGAATAATGGAGCCAGTCAGCAATCTCAATCGAGACACTGCAGACACGTTCAGCACACTGTCACTGGACGCTTCAAAGAAACAGCAGCATGGGAGGAAAAGGAGACTCACAAAGGTCACTGTCCTGAGAGCTCTCAGAGGACTGAATGGTAATGCTATTTGTCCCCTTGGACGCAAACTCTTTCAATGTCAACTGTGCCTTTAAAGAGGGCTAGAGGAAATGATTTAGGGATAAGAAGTGAGACTGAGAGCAGTGAAAATGGATGGAGGAGAGGAGTTTGACTAAATAAATGCTTTCAGTGATACTTTAAGGAGTTATTCTGTGAAAAATGTTCGCAATGTGTCTCTTAGGCCCTTGCCAAGGCAGGTTTGGTGTGTGAATTTTGCACCAGACAAAAGGATGGAAAACACTAGCCTGAAGGAAACTGCAGCTTTATGTTAGCAATATATTTGCAGATAAACAGAAATACAGAATATTAGACAACAAAGTATTAGTGTCTTTGATGCAACACACTGAACAGCACCCCATTGTTGAGCTGCTCTTAAACATGGATATGTATGTGACAGTGAATTACAAGCCATTTTTATGAGTTGCTTCACTGCTAAAGATAAGCAGGAAGAGGAGGTTTATATAGGTACTTATAATGATGATATATTAGCTAAATATAACTATACTCTATATTGGATATTTCCATTACTTGTTACATAACTTGTGATTATTACCAACAGCACTGGCCATACTTCCAGTGTACAGAACATAAATGGAGCCAAATAGAAGTAGCGGGTTAGGTAATATAACAGTGCACAGCAGGTATACACAGAGGTGTATAGTGCACTATCCACCAGTTTAGCACAGTGTAATTTCTGTGCTTAATTCATACAGTGATCTTTTAAACCCATATAGATTTAGTCTTCTACATGAACGAGTTCTATTCTGGAAGCATTTTCACAAGTTCAATTTTTAAATTCACTTCCCTATGCAGTTTCTGACACTGTATGAGACTCATTTATCTATAATAATGGACAAATGTACATCACATAGTGGCAGACATATTGAAGACTGAATTTTGTCTGCACTTTTCTCAGTTTTTTAGATCACAGTATGTCATGTAGCATCAGAAAGCACATAGGCAAGTCTATTTGAGACTCTAGTGGAGTAGGAGCAAAGACTAGGTACACACACAGAGAGAGAGAGAGACAGAGCGAGGGAGAGAGATTGAGTATACAGAAGAAGTTTGCAGCGGTTTGATCCATGTCGGTGTCAGTGGGTGCTGAGGCTGCAGAAAGCAGACATATTTACAGATCACTCACTGCTAATGTACTCCACACCATTAAACCACTGCCTCCACAGCAGCAGGAGCTAACCCTGGAGAGCTCCCCTAACAACAGGCCATTTTCCCTTTATAACAGCAAAGACTAAAGCAAGACTGGAGTTAGTAGAGTACAAGCACAAAGATGAGGTACATGGGACCAAAGAGAGCAGACTGTGTACCATGTGAACCAACTTAGTGACAGTTATGAATGGCCGTACTGAACTCAACTAAAAATAAAGGTTTGTGACAGCTTCTTTCTTACTGTGTATTACCGTAATTCCACACTAGCCTCCCTGGTGACTAACGCTGTACCTAGCCCCACTGGCACCGTTAATGCATGCTCAGTGCCCCCAGTTCCATGTGAACTTTACATGCTACATGTGCAACAATCAAAATAGCATCTCTAAAGTGCATTTCTCCAAGTAATCTGTGCTCTCCTTGTCCACAACAACTAACTAGAGTTTTCAACTGTTTCTGATAACTCCTTCACAGCTGCCCTTAATTTCCAGGCCCTGATGCCGAACTGTACAAGCAGGGATGTGGCCGACTTGGATGCAAATCCCATAACACCTATCTCCATTGGTCTTACATGTGCCTGCCACCCGTGTTTCCTCACCCCAGCCACCAAGTCCATGAATCTCAGCTTATTCCTTTTGAATGCTTCATCTACTGTATCCTCAAAAGGAACTGTTGAACTCTATGAAATAACCTATCCAGTATTATATCTTGTAACTCAGACACATGGTCTCTATTAAAAATTCAGTTCTTACTCCCAACTCCTGAAGTAAGCAGCCCTGGTATGAGGGTGGTCCTTATCAAATGTATAAATAACTATTCTGTTATGATTTCTTCAAAAGGTAGATCAGTAATGTATCTGATTTAACATCTGATTTGAAAAAAAAAAACTGTCTGAACAGAAAGGAAAGCCCAGACTAAGAGACACCCTGTTTAATGTGATCTCAGATAATACCATCTTTTAACCACTCTTCTTTGATGTGAATCATTTCTCTGTCTCAGGAGCCAGAACTGGGGCAAACGCATGTTGAAAGACCTGGCACAATACAAAGGAAACCATAAAATCACATTAATCGTATGTGTGCTCCTGCTTTGATCTTGCTTAGGCTCTTGACTGGGTGAATCATTTGGTTAAAGGGCACTGTGCAGAACCACTGACAGCAAGACCTACTGAACTTTTCCTTTAACCACGTCACACTCCACACAGCTGCCAAAAGCAAGGCCAAACAGCCAAGTCAAATATCATGATATCTATGTGTGTGTGTGTTTGTGTGTGTACTGAAGACAAAGAGCAGTTAACCAAACCCCCCGAGAGGCACATTTACTCCAGACATACGAGCTCTTAAAGCTCCCCCTCAGCTATGTGCTACTTGGACCTGAAATGCTCTGCTTTCGCCCTGTGGGGCGGCAATGCTTAAGAATAGCCAAATTGTTTCTGACCGAAACTGTCGTTCCAGCTCCAGTCCCTATGCTGCCTACAGACACAGAGCGCAACGCTGAATGGCAAACTTCATCTTCTCTCAGCTCACTCCTACTCCACTCAGCATTCTTCCTTCCCTCGTCCATCTTCCTTCAGTTAAGGGTGAGCTATCCATTTGTCTGTAGCTCTTTTTTGCTTTATCAAGTGTAAGGAGCCAATCACAGGTCACCAGTGCTGTGTTATAGGAGGAATCCTGTGTTGCAATTCTGTGACCATGGAAAGGTTATAAGGAAGGGCTGCAGTCCAAATGAAATTATAGTCATGTGCTGATTGGGCATGACTATAATTTAATTTGGACTGCAGCCCTGCTTGCCTTGGGTAACTACAAGAAAGTGGCAATGACAAAGCCACACTCTTAAACAAAGCTGCTTCAGCCAATCAGCTCTTAAGTAACTTATCCTTTCTTGGTAGTTTCAAACCGTGCTTATTATGAGCATAATTACAACGTAGAGCTTTATCTACCTTGTAGGGTTTCTGGTATCTACCCACTTGTTCACTTCTCTTGATAGTTAAACATGTTTATAAAAGAAACATGGTAATTTAACAGTTCCTCAGTGTTAGAAATTGAGTTGTGAGTTATTTATTTGAGAATGCACTTGGATTCTGTGTACCCAGGTTACTAACTTTCCTATCAATGCCTTTAATTAGAAAAGTCTGACTCTTAGATAATAAATATTCTCTGTCTTTTCACTAAGATCATGTGTAATACTTGGTCTTATCCATTTAATATATGTCCTCTATATGATCCACAATTTTTTAGGTTAGAGAAGGTTAGAGAAGCGAGTTTGAGACCGGAGGGTCTCCCAGGACAGAAAGGGAACATTTTTGCACTTGAGCAAGGCACCTAACCCCCAAACTGCTCCCTGGGCTCTGAGGTGGTTGGCAGCCCACTGCTCCAGTTATGTGTGTGTGTTCACTGCCCCTAGTGTATGTGAAGAATTACTTGCGAGTGTGTGTTTGTGTGATTACTGACACGGATAGGTTAAATGCAAAGATTCTAGAGATTAAAAAGGATGTTTCTTCTAATAGTTCACTGTGTAGGCCTACCTTAAAGTGGACATGAAACACCTTCATTATTAAGTGTTTTCTAAAAACTTAAATGTGTCTGAAATTATTTTGAGAATATTTTAATAATCAAACAGTTACATGTAAAATTATAATACATTAATATTTGATTCTGTCTGATAGTGCCGTTTGGGTCGCTGACATATTGCCGTTGCATCAGTGACTACATCATGAGGTTGGTTAGTTGGAACTAGATACAGGAGAACAGGCGCGGTCAAGGGAAACGTTTGTTATTTTGACGATATCATGGCTGAAGAAAAGATACTGAGGAGAAATGAAAGAAGAATGGTGCAAACACACATTTGTGTAGAGGAGGATCCAGCAGTTCTATGATGTTTGGAGAGGGTGGGAAACACTAGCTGGTGCACGCATTGTCACTGCACTGAAATACTGACTGCAAGCTAGTCCAGCTGCTGCCAGGAGGCTAATGTGGACCACTTGCTCAGGGATCTTTCATGCATAACCCTGACCCGAACTTACAAAATCCTTTGCTGCGAGCGAGAAGTCCATGCTCTCTGCGTGAAGTCCATGCAGAGTCGCTGGCGCAGCCTATCAACAGCAGGCATTGTAGCTAACTTTAGCTAACAATTTCAGTTTAGCTATTTAGCATGTTAAAGGGACAGAGGAAAGTTTGAAACGTCAGTATATGAAAGTCAATTTTATTTATTTTAAGTCATTGATATAAGCTGATGTTAGATAATATCCCTAGTCAATTTCTGGTTGATAAATGCAGTTCAGTTTGGCAGCTAGTAGGCCTGCTAGTTAGAAAGCTCATATCACCAGTTTGCTAGTTATAGTAGGCACATGCAGTGGTGGTGTCACTTACCACGGCTACGAAAACCAATATAATGTTAGTGAAATCTGTAATTTAAATCATACATTTTTGAAGCTAGTTTATTAAGTATAAGACTGGAAAGCTAGTGTATAATGGCATAATATAATCTGTTATTTTACAAAAATGGACTGCAAGTTAATCTACCTGGTCAGTAAACCAAAGAATATTGTCTGTCTGTCATATTTATTGTCATCTTTTCTGCTTATTCCATTTCAGGGTCATTGTGGCAAGAGGACAAGCAAAGAAACAGAAAGACATGTGTCCCCCACAGCAGCGGTCACCAGTCTTTACAAAGGGCTTGGGTGGCTGCAGGTTTTCATTCCAACCAAGCAGGAGCACACCATCTATAACTAACCAACTCTTCAAAGGAATACTAGGTAACGTTTGGGTTTTTTTGCTCTAGGGGCTCCCCCTAGTGTACTTCATATTTACAGCACTGTACTGAAATCAGTGGCAAGGGTTAAGGAGGATGGTGGTTTCCTACCCTCTTCCAAAACTCACATAGTGCAGTTTCTGCAGTGCTGAGCCCAGAGTAGCAATGACAGATGCTCTGTTCTCGCTATTACAGGTCAGTGGAGAATCGCAATGATTTTGAATCTGTATTTTATAGTAAAAATATTACATAAAGTTTCTTTAAAGAATAAGACTACAATAAAGAACACACTGCAATATTTTGACCTTACATTAGACCTTAAAAAACAGTTTCAAAATCATTGTGGTGCTCCACTAACCTGTAATAAGAAGAATAAGGCTTCTGTCATTACTACTCTGGGCTCAGCAACTACCCCCACCCCCATTGATTTCAGTACAGTGCTATAAATTTGAATTACACTAGGGTGAGCTCCAGGAGCAAAAGGCCTAAACCTTACATAGTGTTCACTTAAACAAGCAGAATCAGGTTTGCTTCTCCTTTACTGGAATGTAAACCTGCAGCCACACCAGCCCTTTGTGGATAAGATTGGTGACCCTGCCTCACAGTTTCCACCAGCTCTTCCTTATTTACTTGTAATTATATGTATTTACTTGTAATAAATTTAAATGAATTTGAATAAACAGTGTTATTATTCAGAAAATATTCACACTTCAGGTGTTATTGTTTTATTATTTTTCTGTGTCACTCCAACAGTGTTTCTCAACCTTGATTATGGAGACACCTTGCTGTGCATTTTAGTGGTTTCCAGGCTCCCAACACACCTGATTTAACTAATCAGCTCATTGACATGTACTTTCAGAGTAGTAGGTGGTGTGGTAAAACAGGCAAACCACTAAAATGTGCAGGGTGTCTCCAGGATCAGGGCTGAGAAACACTGTTCTAACAAGCTTACATTACCAGTTCCATATGAATATTATTAAATCTCCTATTATTATTTCCCTGTTTCATATGAGTCAAGCACAGTGCTTAATTAAATGACCTGGAATGTCAATCTTGCTAGTCGTACATATTTTATTTTTATATACTTTTATTATTATCTTTTTTAGTTTTTATTTTGTAGAATTAAATGCTGCATCCAGGGCAATACAAAACTGACGCTTTTGCATCAACTTTAACTTACTAACGCAAGCTAATGTAAAGTAATGCAGTTTCCCCAAGTCATCCAACCTCACGATGTTGCATTCAACGATACAACAACATGGCACAACACTTGTCTAATAAGTGCCATATGCATTGTCTGTTATTTTTAATTTAGTTTCACTGAGTGTTAAATCTATAAGATTTTTTTAAGAACGGGATTTGTCTTATAAATCACTTAACTTACATCTACTGTTTCATGTCTATTTTATTAGCATGGGCTTATGTATGTACTTACATACAAGATATTATTAGCAACTCCACTATAACAATTTATATCTGAATTTCTCACTTTTTCTTTTCTAATTATTTTAATGTTGATACCAATTTTATATTGAAAAAAAAATCGGCTATGTGTAATTAAAGCACTTGACTTAAGGAGTCTGATTTAAATAGGCTGCCATGCTCCGACTGCTCAGGCACTCTACTACCTTTAAGGAAAAATCTATAACTACAACTTGACAACAGAAAGAGTGAGTGTTCACAATGGATTAGTTATGGGATCAAAGTTGGTTCACTTTTCCTCTGATATTCCTTTCATGTATTGTCTGTCTTCAGTCCACTACTTATTCATTGTGTTATACAAATGGTATCATATGTCTAAAAAAAAAAAAAAAAGATCAACAAACATAATGTGGTAATGTTTGTGGACACCTGCTTATCCAATTATGAGTATTATACATATTTTGCCCATCTATTCTGCAGCAATAAACACTTAATCTTTTAGGAAGGTTTTACAAGATACATTGGAATATGTCTGTGAGGATTTGATGGCAGAGAACCTTAGGGAGTTGAGGTTGCTGAATTGTTAGTTCACAAAGCTACTCCAACTCATTTCAAACTTTCCTGAATGGTGTTCCATCTCTCCAGAGAATTCCCTTCTGTAGCTGCACAGTTAAATATGGATTTATGCCCCTCCAGCTTATGCTTGGCATTAAGCATGGTTACCATTGTTAAACAACAGAGCCAGCAATGGGTGCACATTTCACTAATATGGGCCATGTCAGTGATGGCTAAATTGGGGAGGCATACTCGGATACGATTTCTGGACAGGAGTTCAGGGTGGCTTCTGGATGTATCTGAAAAAGGGTGGAGATAATTCAGAGGTGGGAGCGAATTTGTGAATTTGAGGTGGAATTGATATTAGTTTGGAGAATATATATACAGGGCAGAGGGAAGACGTTTGTTATTACATGACTCCAATGTGCTATTACGAACCACGCCCATGAATGCTGAAATGCGAATGCAAACCCAGATTTTAGGCAGGAGTCCACACATATAGCTTCTGAATGTGTGTGAAGCTGAGCCCCCAAAATTACAGGCATGCTAAGTGCTCATTGACGAGAGAGTGAATGTAAGATAAACTTGATAGCTCTGTTGGTCGAGGATTTGGTTGGTATCTTGGGTCCTGAACTGCCTCTTATAAACTGGTGCATGACTAGTGGTGGCGGAAGAGCATTAATTTTGGTAAATGAAACGTCCTTTTTTAAAATTATGTTGTTGATGGAAGCATTATCGAGAAGAAGACCTGACAGAAGTATTTGTGTCCACGAAGGGCCACAAAGGGGTAGCGTTTGCGCAACAAGATAGTGTCACCAAGGTCAATTGCAACAGTTCATTAGGCAGGCGGGACTGTACCAGTGGCTGCCATAAAAGCTACTGAAACTGAAAAGGAAGCTGCAATAATGACATTTGAGACGTCCTCAGCTGGTAAAAAAGTTTAGCTAAAAAAATGCAGTTCCAGTTGCACACAAGGAAAAAAGTGAGAAAGACATGAGAAAGGGATGAGAGATTTATTGGAATGATACACATGGAAAAATTGAGAAGCCTGAGAACATCACCACGAGAACATTCTTCCCCTTCTGGCTATATTGGAAAGTTTAGTAAGAGCCTTTCAGTAAATCTGTCTCCTTTAACCGCATTTCCCTCTGTTTTGCTACACGTGCTTTTATATGAACCAGTAGAACAGGGTTTTTTCAAAGGGATCTGAAATGGAACATATTCAAATTCCTAAAGGCCAGTCTCTTTCCAAATATATTATTAATAAATTATTCATAACAGCATATTCAAAATATGAAAACACAAATTTACTAAACAGTTGCTATATAATTAACTACTGAATTTCATTTGGGAGGCACAGTGGTGCATCAGGGAGTCTCGCAGTCACACAGCTCCAGAACCTGGAGGGTGTGGGTTCAAGTCACGCTCCCGGTGTCACGGATCACGGGGCGGACTGACAGAGGCGGACGCATTTGCTAAAACACGGTGACATTTAATTTAACAAACAATATACCAAAACCAAGACAGACAACAGAGGAAACAACAATACTAGAAATTTAAACTAAACGACAGGACTTGGACTGGAGAGAAACAACAGGACATGAACAGGAACAAACAAAGGTGAAACAATACGACTGGGAAACTAAACAAAATGACATGACTCGACTAGACTTTAACTTGGACAGAGGGAAACAACAAGACTCGATACATAGCAAAAGACACGACATGACTAGGGAACCAACAGTACAATACGAAGTGAAATGAATGACAAACAGGACGTGAAACAAGAGGGCTTAAATGCTGACACAAATGAGACACACCTGGACAGATAACGAGGAGGACGGTTTAACACATGACATGGACGAGGAGGCGGAACAAAGGCGGGACAAGGGCGGAGACAAAGACATAAACAAAACATAGCCATGTGCTAAAAGCACATGACCGGGGAAAACAGACATGACGAGACGAGGGCGTAACACCCGGTGACTGTCTGTGAGGAGTTTGGTGTGTTCTCCCCGTGTCCACGTGGGTGTTCTCCATGTGCTCTGGTTTCCTCCCACAGTCCAAACACACACACATTCATAGGTGGATTGGTGACTCAAAAGTGTCCATAGGTGTGTGTGTGTGTGTGTTTGTGTCACCTTGTGAAGGACTAGCAACCAATTCAGGGTGGATAAGCGGTTACAGCCAATGAATGAATGAATGAATGAAATTCATTTTAGAGCATTAACTGCTGCAGGATATCAAGAGAGTTCCTTCTCTCTTGAAATCGCCGGTTCTCACTGCCAACTTTTTTCTTTGCTGTAGCCATCACCATATGTCATTCTGTGAATTACTTTGCTGGCCCAGAGAAACGAATGGCGTTTAAGTTTACCTTAGTTCATTAACACATTGGTGCAATCTGCTTGTATCCAATGGTCTCCAATTTTTTTTTTTCATAATAATTCGCTAGAAGGTCTGCAAAGGCATTAAATCCAGCGGCATAATCATTAACTTGGCTATTCCAAGCAGCAGTTTGGACCGTGACGTCACAAGGTCGATGTCACAATTTAACAAGCAGATGTCCGATATATTAGCGCACAGCTGCCACCGTCAGGTGAAAGAAAAATCTGCCAAGTGCCAGCGGGTCACTAATGATGTATTCTTAAAAGTGAAGCAGCGGGCCAATTAACATCTTACAGCGGGCCGCACTGGGCATGGGGGCCGTATTTAGTATACCCCCGCAGTACTCACTAAACAGCACTCACTAAAATAAAACTTTTACATTCATACTCGAAGAACTGAATTAATTAACTAGGGGAGTGAATGATGAAGGGAGACAGTGGGATGATGAGAGGAGAGGCAGCTAGTGAGAGGAGGAGTGCGAGTTGATGATGAGGAAGCCACGCAGTGAGGAGGCAGTGTATGGGACACAGCGCAGAGCAGGAGAAGAGCTGCACCAGCAGACAGAGCACACGCAGGAAAGTTACAATGGAGAGGGGCTGGAATGATGAGGGAAGTGGAGGGATCATGAGGGAAGTCTGGGGAGTTGATGATGAGGGGTTGTGATAATTAAACTTAAGTCAAGAGATAGGATGTTTTCATGCCATCGCATCGTGATTTGGGAGCTCCATGTACCATCACTGGGGACAAGAAATGAGGAGAAATTTTCTCTTGTTAGCAGGATGAGAAAAGGGTTTGCCGTGGTGCTGGAGCCCTTTCTGGAGCCCCGCAGCTGTCCAGGCAGCGATGGAGGAAAAAGCTGAAGGGCTTGGAGCAGCCAGAGTGGCAGTTGAATCATGCACAACGATGGCTGAATGCCTCTTCCAAAGCACAAGGCACAGGATCAGCAGATACGAGGCCAGAAAAGGAAGATAGCTCACTAGTAAATTAACTAGAGAGCATATAAGGCCAAAGTCACTGCAATAATTGTCAACACTGGTGAAATTGAGTCACTAGCAAAATATATGTATTTACAGATTATTTTGCTCAAGTGTAGTGTGACCTTGTCATTGTTTTTTTCAGGGACAGATGCTAAAGTAGCATCATAAAGGTGAGAGAATTAGGTGGAAAGGGTGTGTTTTCAAATCTCTCATTGCGTAGCATCATCATGCACCTACATATTCAAGCTCTTCACTTTATCACACCATTTAAAGCAGAGTCAGCTTAAAGCTCATAACAATCACTGAATCATTCTCTCATCCCAGTGAGAGAAGAGCCATTTGCACTGTCCCCACACAACGTGTGGCACACAGGGATACTAAACCTGCATCCTTGCTCGAGGAAGAAACACTGCTGTGTTGAGCGCTGCTTTGAACAGCTGCACCCTGGGCCAGGATGTGCATTATTGATCTGCTGCAACCATATGAACTGCAATCTGAGACAAAGGAAACCAAACAAAAAATATTCTTATGTTAGCAAGCTTGTCGAAAAACAGGCAAAAACATGAAAGTATTTTATTTAAATTGTATCCCTCTGATAAAAAATAAACAAATATTAGGTGCTCAGATTTTTGTGTGACGTTTAATTGAAAATTATAATTTTAACTCCTGATCTTTTGTCATCTTATGGTATCTGACAAATGTCATTTTATTTTTTTTTTAAATGTAATATGCTATGTTCACCATTGCTAACTTCAAAATTCTTTAAATTTTCTAAACCAAAACTCATACTCTTGGATATACAATTATCCCCAAGAAAAGTACAAATCGATGCACATGCTTTGTCATGCTTGTTTCTTGGTGGACCTCATAACGGATGCAGGGATGAATTACTTTTCTCATACTACTTAATTGTATATGGGTAGTTTTGTTGTTGAGTAAAATGAGAATTGTCATTTGTAATACTATGCACAAGTATAAAATGACAAAAGAGGAGGAGAATATTTTATTATTTTATTATTTAATAGTAAGTTTTAACATCACATAAACAAAAACGACTAATAATACACTAGAAATCTCAAGAATTGAATGTGCATAATTTGGAAAGCACTCCTTAAGCAAATCCAAGCTCTAGCAAGTTAACACACAGAAATTATTCATTAGCAAGTAATACATTGAAATGAAAATTACACTCACCAAATATTTAGTTAGCTAGCTAACACAGAAAAATGTTCTAAAACTATGTAGCATATTACTAAACATGCATTGGCAAGCTAACTTAGTAGCTATGTAGCAACCACATACTAGCATGCTAACCCACCATGTCCTACCATGTCCCTGCTAAAAAAAGTTGCTATTTTTGGAGATACAAGATTTTCATTGGACAACGATGATATTTGTCTTGAAAACCAGTATGCTGTTCAATCAGTATGATTATGCTAGGTGATAAGATAAAATAGCACAAAGAAACCTACACTAACCAGCCTTGTACTGGCAAAAAATTTAAAGGTGTACTCTTGCTAATTATGCAAGAATGTGAGAAATTAAGTAAGAAAATGTGCTCATGTTCCCTGTTCATTTGATGTATCAGCACATGACTCCAAATAACATCGTCAACACTGCAGACATGGACACTGACAGAGGGCCATTTAGAGCTATACCCTCTATACCTCACATTATCCTTCTGTCTCTCTCTCTTTCTGTACTCTCACTATCCTTCTGTACTCTCTCTATTAGCCTTCTTCTTTTTCACTCTGTCCTCGGTGAATAGATGGGTCTGTCAAGCACATGTCTGACTAATACTAACTAATTTCTCTCTTTCTCTCTCTCTCTCTCTCTCTCTCTCTCTCTGTCTCTCTCTCTCTCTTCGTGCTCTCTCTCCCCCACCTCAAGGTCACTACTGGCTTTATGGACAGTGGCCTTTCTTGTTGCCACAAACGTCATCTATTTCCCTGCCAGGCTCTTTGGGCAGAGTAGAGCCCAGGTCAGACTGTGAATGCTACCTGAATGGACAGCCTCTCTGACCCATCTCCATGGCAACACCTTGTCAATTACACACCACAAACACAAACTGCCAGGGTCACCTACAACTCAAGGGCACAGAGAGGGAGAGAGAAAGAGAGAGATGGGACAGGAAAGAGAACCAAGCAAAACCAGCGCTGTTAAGAATGGTGCTCATCAGTGTGAGAATGGTGCTGTGTTTGATCCGTGTGGTATTTGGACAAAAGCATGTCAAAGAAATATTATTAGGACACCAGGGAACTGTGTTAAGTTGTAAAGAGGGGTATGATATGCCCATTTTACAAATTATTTTCCAAGTTACTCCATGGTATGATGTGTTTTTAGGAACAAATAAGTTATTTGAATTAACTCTCCACACAGGCTTCTTAAATCTAAAAGGTGAATAGGTTATTCTTATACGTTATGGTCGATTATGTTTTTTTTTAACTGAGCAAAATTAATAACAAGCTAAATTAACACACATATACTTTAGCATATTTCCAGTACATTATTTTCAATTCCTTAACGGGCCTTAAATCGGTTATTAATTAAATAATCTACAAATCAAGTGTGGCACTTCAACTTACTCAACAACTGGCTGTTTTGTAAAATGAATCAGCATGAGTCAGACTACAGCAGTTACGTTACATTTTTATTTTTAATTAAGATAAACTTTATATTTGGTACATCTGGTTTTTTTGGAATCATGAATGGAGAAATAATCAATTATTGGAATTGGCTTTATCAATTGTCTTTGAGATTGAAATCAGAGTTGACCCAGGATTTCTTGACTCAAACAGCCACATGTGGATCATCACAATGCGTCCCATATTCAACTTTTGGAGAGCTGGGTTTGATGCAGTTATTTACTACGAGGCTCATATAATTGTACATAACAAAAAGATTGAGATAAAAAGCATCAGCATTATAATTCCACTATGTGCCATGGGAAGCAGTTGCAGGCCTTGAATAAGCTAAGACTTAACTCAATCTATAGGATAGGGTTAGGGTTATCATAGAAGAATGAAAGATCATCTAGGTCTGTCAGAGTAAATACACTTTGGATTAATGAGTCTTCAACACAAACACGAATATTCTCTCCCGAACTTAACGGATATCTTTGTTGTGCTGAAGTCCAGAAATATTAGAAAATAACCAAAACATAGTCAGAACATATTATGAATATTATGCTACACTATTGGAGTACAGCTGCAAACTTCGTAGAGCACTCACTTTGAAGTCAACATGTAGAGGTGCATAATGAAGGGCTTATTTTCTGTGTTAGCTCAATAACTTATTTTATGAATCACTCTTATGTTGTCTGTCCTTTTTGTCCCCCATGATGCTAACAGGCTAATTATCTTCCTTTGTGCTCCATGATGCTAACTGCATGGGTATCAGCAGGCAATTATATATTGATGAAGAGATGGATCAACACTGCATCCCATACAAATAAGTCTGTAAAAAAAAAAAAAAAAAAAAAGTAATTTTATTTAGTAAAGAGGCTCAGCAGGAGAGAAATTATATTTCCTCTACTTATTTCTGTGTGGCATAATTGTCACAATTCATTCAAACTTTAACATATGACAAAGGCATCTTGAGCAAATAAAGTATACAGAATATAAATACTGACCTGCTGAAAAAAATAAAATTTAATCCATCACCAACTGACCCTGAGTGAAAAGTAATAGCAGTGGTTCATTCATAATTTACTAGCTAACAAAATGTGTTTAGGCCCAGTAAAATGGTTAAATGCCCTTACTAGGCATCAAAAAAATAAAAATAAAAACCATAAATAAAGATCTTGGATTGGCTAATCAATGCCCTGACTCTTATGACATACAATGTGTGCCTAAACTAAATGAGCAATGTGAATGATCCTCAGCTATAAGGAATTGTTTGTACTTACAGTATTTACTAGTAGCACAACCAGTTATCAACATAAACATTTCTTCAATAACTGTTATTTCCTTATCTCATGGTAAGTATGGATATTTGGAAAACATGTGACAAATATACAAAAATTGAGGACCACCTAGAGGGTGTAAATACTATTTTCACATTTGGCCATGTTCCTGAAGTTCTGCTAGGCCCAGCTACCTAAGTGTAGAAGAAATGAAAGTTCATCTTTAAGTTCCTTTGAGAATAAAACGGCAATATTTAATTGACATTAAAGTCCCCAACTCAGTTCTGATCCTTTTGTTCAGGACAGTGGTGAAGAATTAGGGGTAGTTTTTACTCTTTTTCATTGCAAATGAAATGTAGGAAATAAAGGAAATATGATAATGAGGCAGAGCTAAGGTCCATAATAAAACCCCAAGGCTGCCAAACTGTGAAATATGCAACTAGAGATCTGACCCCAAATAGAGGTCACTCTACCACTGCGGGGTATTGGTGAATCATTCACACACATACACATACTGTGGGCCACTTTTTAAAAATTCCATCCATGCTTCCTTATAAAAGACTTCTCATTAACTACATGGTGCACACAACTATTATCCTTGTTTATTAAACCTTAGCCCAGTGTGTATTCAACCATGCCCACTTTTTCTGAGATTCAAACAACTGACATAATTGTTGAAAACAAACAATGTATAACACTCGTGTGAATGTGTCTTTGTATTTATATCAGTGGAGGATTCAGTAGTTATATATCTATTCCCCAATATAAAAACACCTTCATTCTACTGGAGCACACTCACCACAGTGCTGTAAGCATTTTTGAAATCATAAAATACAGTTCTAGCACCCTGAATAGAATTCACACTGGGAATTGTGACTCAAATCACTCAACACAAATTCTCATGCACCCACTTGAAGACTCCAGCAGAGTTACGATCCTCTTTCATTGCTCCAGAGCAGGTCAGTTCATAATGAGAAGTTTATGAGTGCACTCCTCCACAGATGGAGAGAGAGAGAGAGAGAAAAAGAGACTGTTCTCACACATACTTGGCCAAACAACAGGCACATTTAGAGCCAAAATTGTGGTATTAATTATTCATAGAGCTGGGAAAATAGGCCCTTGCAATATTTATCCATGATATTGACTTGACAGTGAGCAAGTGCCAGAGCAGTCACACAGTCCTGTGCTGAGGAGGGCTCAGGACCCCTGCAGCTGAGTGCCCCAGCCTTCCCACAGGCCACATTCAATTAAAGAAAACACACATACACAAACACACGCCAAGGGAATGAACCAAACTTGTGCACAAACATGCAGAATAATAAACAAATATTCATGATTTTACACACACAACTGACTGCAGATTTGCAAGAAAAAATATTTGCAAACACAGGCACACACACACAAACACACACAGCACACCCACGTGCACACATTAATTAGACAATTGTCAATAAGCAAAGCTCAGAAGTGTAGAAAGTATAGTGCCTAATAAAAACCTAATAAAATATGTAGGGGCTCCTGAGTGGCACAACCAATATCTGGACTTTAAATCTAGTTTCCAGTTTGGGGTTATGTGACCACAAGGTATGACACTGGGAGGTCAGTCAGTTAGATTAACATTTCCGCTAACAGCTAGTGATTATAAAACACAGGATCTTGAAGACCTCTGGTCTAAGCATGAGACCCTCTTTTTCAGGATATGAGATTTTGTTTCCTGCAAATCAGTGGCTGTGAATCCAAAAGAATGTAATTGGCCTCTCCCTCTGTGTCTAACAACAGTTAAAGCTGTTACAACTATGAAGATCCACTTGTGTAATTATAAAAGGCAAAGCTGAAGTTTTGATACACATGTAATTACATAAGCTTTACTACGGTAATCCATCTGTAACAGGTACTAATTCATCAGTAGTTACATTGTTGTTGCATATGTTGTTCATGTGTAACTACACAGTTTGACAATACAAAGTGGGACCCAAAAAAATGTTAAAATTCATAGAAAGCATATGGTTATACAATGTTTTATATAAAATTATGAAAATACAGCATACTACCTGCCTCAAAATAGTATGATCCACATTTTCCCTCAAACCCTTCCCCAGCCCCACTTTCAACAAAGCCACACTCGCGCACACACACACACTCACACACACAGATGCTAGTGCCTGCTACATTTGGACTGTCTGTGTTAGAGAGGTGGAGGGAGGGTGTTCATTTCCAGAGAAAAGAGCCAGGTTCAGGTGAAAAAAATGATGTGACTCCATTGCCCACAGTAGGGTGACCAGAAAAAAACATCACTGATTTAGCTTTAGTAATATTTACTGTATGAACAGGTTAAATGGAAAGCTGTCTGTATGTTGTATCAAATCACCTATGTAGACAATTATTCCTGCTTTAAGTTATTGACATCAAACCAGATAATTGAGTGTGCTGTAGCTACTGGTCTCACTGGGTGCTCAGCACCTGTGAAGCTCTGGTCCTAGAATCACCCCTGGTTACCAGCATGGTAACTGAGTGAGCTGGAGACAAAGCTTGTTGAAGGAACTGAGGGAGGAAATGGGAAAAGTCGTTTAAGATGGGATCTGGACTGCAGAACAGCACTACCACATAAAAATGGTAAAATCCAATGCCCAGTGTGAATAACAGACCAACAAACAAAATCTGAATTTGACCTCAAAGTGTAAAATTGATCAAGGTCTATGTACGATAAAATATCACTAAATTGATTATAATGCTTTATATAATAATTTAATGTATGCTGAGACTATATGGAAATATATAGTGTGTCTTTGCTTGCATCTGTTTAAACAATTCTTTTATTTAACACTACACTTACATATGGTTGAAAATTGTGAAAATGCTTTTATTTTTGCTTTTATTTAAATACACAAATACTTTACTGACCATTGATTTTTAGACTACTTTGCTTTCTACAAACACTAAATATTAGCATGGGAGTATGTGTGTGAAGAGGTTCTAGCTAGACGCTCTAGTGAGGTGCTCCATCACAATCTCTGAATATCTGTTACCCCTACACAAATACAAATACTAACACTTTATACATGAACAATGTATAAAGGACTTAATGGGAGTTGAATACAAAAGTGCAAAAGTGCAGCTTCTGATTGCCCTGAGGAAACAATGCCCTTCTCTCTCTCTCTCTCTCTCTCTCTCTCTCTCTCTCTCTCTCTCTCTCTCTCTCTCTCTCTCTCTCTCTCTCTCTCTCACACACACACACACACACACACAGACACACAATCATCCAGCTGCTAGCTTGAATTAAATATCATTTAAATAGAGAATGGGATTGTGCATGTGAATGTTGTAGCAGAAAAAAAGTCACTTTGATAAATAATCAACAGCTGCATGAGAGCTGTGTGTGTATAGATTGTGGGTTGCATTTGGGTAGTTTATAAAAATGGCAACACAGTGAGTTAGATCTGAAATGCCATCTAACTCAGTGTGCAGTGTTTGCCTTTTCCTCTGATCTGATTACAGTGTGAAATGGAATTGGAATAACATTACTATATATCATTGAACACAGTGCCTATAAGTCAGAGCAAAGGGGCAGGTGTGTGTGTATGAGTGTTTGTGTGTGTGTGTGTATGTGGTTGACAGCAGTGTTTGCGTCCTCAGAACCCACTACCAGTGATGTACATGATTATCTAATTTTCTCATGCTCTCGTTCGCTCACACAGACAGACAGACACACTCACACACACACACACACACACACACACACACACACACACACACACATCATTCTGCATGACTACTCCATATTCCCCAATCTACACAATGCTCTTCAACCCACAAATAAACGTCCTACACCTAACTGCCCAGTTATGTTCCATTATGTCATCGGATGCCCACACTGGCTAGTTTGCCATTGATAGATGATGGAACATAGAGGGCCATCTTACCCTCCCAGGGAGATTCAGGCCACTTATACTTTACTGGACTCATGGCTGAGGCCTCACTGGGAATGGAAAAACCTCCTAGTGCTAGAGACCAGGCTCACGCATTAGTGTACCTGAGTTTGTGAAAGTGACAGTTGTAAAAAGCACAAATGAATTGAAATTGTAGGTTCAGAGAGCTGTGTTTATATCAATAAGGACATGCTCATGCAAACATACAATCCTTAGATTGAAAAAGTGTAGAATGTGTTTGACATGTTGACATGTTTACAGACATGTGATTAGACTGCAATGATGTGCTCTTCTTTTAATGCTATTTTGAAAATGGCCTGTGCCTGTACATCACACACATACAGCAATCTGTGACTGGTCATTTTCAGTGTCAGTCAAAAGGCTCTTCCCTGTCAAAATACTTTGAGTGTTTCTTGGCCAGAGTAACCAAAGAGAGCTGACAGTAACCTAGGACTACAATGTAAAACTATCTACAGCAAATTTTACAGTAATAAGGTCTATGTTAAAATAAGCTTTACATTAGTTATGTAAATGTGAGTGACAGCAATCAGACGAGCTGAAAAATATATACATTATATTTTATATAATATACTTACCTCTGTCAACTAGTTACAATCATCTCTGAAGATGCTTCATAGCATAATTCACTGATAAACTGAGTGGAATATGTAATGTTAATCCTGAAGTATTTGGAGGTATACTATAAGTAATAAGCTAATTAAAAATGATGTAAAGCTGTTGGATACAAACAGATAATAATTTAACTTTTTAAGAATATTATTGTCTTTCCAGGTGGCAGGTAGTATCGCAGTCACACAGCTCCAGGGTCCTGTGGTTGTGGGTTCAAGTCTTTTGTCCGGGAAACGACGGAGCCTACCATTGAACTAATGTGGTACGATGCATCGTTAAACTAACCAACATCTGAAGTCCGACCATTTCCCAAAACCGTCGCACTGCACACAGTAGTTTGAACCATGTAGTCCGAAGTACAATGATTCCAGACGTGTTTGCTCAGGCGTTCACAGTGGGAAACTTCCAAAATCTCACACATTTTGTTAAATTATGCAAAAATATGAGAGTTGTGACCGAAATTCTTCATATTGTAATCATAATCAGCAGCATAAAGTATAAATATGCTTGATTAAAAATTAAATGCATATTTAGAAATAAAATGTAAAAATAATAGGCAAATAATAGGCAAAGATAATTTGTAACAAAAAAAAATTCTGTTTATTATTATGAAACATATATTGATAATATTGATTATATTGAAAAGTTTATAGTTCTGACAGCTGAAGGGTTTAGCAGTGTTCCTCACAGTGGGCTACATGTGAAAACCCTCTTTCATGTATAGCACGGAGGTGGGTTCGAGACCCTAGTACGTTCATTGAATGGTTTTTATAATGGCAACTGAAGCTCTCAGTGATGAATAACTGATTCAACAAAGTACTGTAACGTGTTCTATGTTACCTCCTTTCTCTCTCTCTCTCTCTCTCTCTCTCTCTGTATATATATATATATATATATATATATATATATATATATATATATATATATATATTTGTAGTATATAACATCTATATTTGAAGTTGATAACATCTTTTTACACACACACACACACACACACACACACACACACACACAAACACTTGTGTCTTCCATCATCGATGACGTAGGCACCAGGAACTAAGCTTCTAACCACAGGTCTGAAACTGTAGTTCCAACTACACAACTTAACAACAGTGTTTGCGAACATTCGGTGAAACCACAGTTTTGAGAAACACCTGTGTTGTTTAACGATGGTTCGGACTATGCAAGTTACCAACGTAGTTACCTTGATAGTTCCAACGACGATTTTGAGAAAGACTTGCATCTCAACTGCATCATTCAAACTATGTAAGCTGCTAACATATAGCAACTATGCTTTTGGAACACGCACCCCTGGTCAACTGTGTGAGAAGTTTGCGTGGATTTCCTCCCATGGTCCCAAAACACACATTGGTAGATGGATTGGCGACACAAAAGTGTCCCTAGGTGTGAGTGTGTGTCACCCTGCGCCCCCTCCAGGGTGTGTTCCCGCCTTGCGCCCAATGATTCCGGGTAGGCTCTGGACCCACCGCAACCATGAACTAGATAAGCGGTTACAGATAATAAATGAATATATTCTCTTTCCTTAAGCCAGTATGGAGCTTTCTGAGAAGGAATGGAAAATAGCAGAGGAAACTGGACGGAATAAGACAGTGTGATCTAACTTTGTGTGTGTGTGTGTGTGTGTGTGTGTTAGAGAGAGAAAGAAAGAGAGAGGAAAAGTGAGTTTGTGCTGCCTTATTCATGACTCTAGGCTGCTATAACAAAGACCCACCACAGAACACATTATAAAGAATACAACAGGCAGGCAACAGGTCACCCCAGTGGAAACAGAAAGCAGGGAGGATGATATTGTGGCTGAAGGTTATAAATGTGTAATGGAATGCCCTGGACATCCATGTGGACTCTTGAAGAAAAATAGAACCATTGCAGCTCCATTGACTCATCGCATCAAGGGACGAAAGCCTGGAGAGTAGCATAGTGCCGACACGTAATGTATTCTATGATTCAGATGAACCTGATTACTCTTTGTTTGCCATATTATGTGCTGTGTTATGTAATATTCTGTGACACCCACTCTCTTAGGAGTCTGAACCTTTTCACAAAGTTTAAAACTAATTGCATTTCAGGGTGCAATAAAATCTATAAATAAACTTGCATATACACTTGTGTAGTCCCATCCATTGTCAGGGGCTTTTTAGTTTATTATTTCCCACAAGTTTCACTTATAATATTGTTTATGTAGTATGAAGAGTCATAATATAGTTTACATGACCATATCTCATACTGTGTCTTTAAGATTGCTATTTGATGAGCTCCACACTGTGTCCACGCCCTGTCTACACATATCTTATTGGTCCACCTTGTCGATCAGAGTATGTTGGTCATCTTCTAATCCTTCGTCAGTGGAGAATTGACACTGATATTATTGGTTGGTGAAATATTCTTAGTCCAACAGTGACACTGACGGCTTTAAAAACTCCAGCGGTGCTGCTGTGTCTGCTCCACTAGTACCAACAAAACACACACTGACAATGATCCATCCATCCATTATCTGTAACTGTTTATCCAGTTCAGGGTCGCAGTGGGTCCAGAGCCTACCTGGAATTATTGGGCGCAAGGCAGGAATACACCCTGGAGGGGTCACCAGTCCTTCACAGGGCAACACAGACACACATACATTCACACACGGTCATTTTGAGTCGCCAATCCACCTACCAACGTGTGTTTTTGGACTGTGGGAGGAAACCGGAGCACCCGGAGGAAACCCACACGGACAACACACCAACTCCTCACCGACAGTCACCCGGAGCGGGAATCGAACCCACAACCTCCAGACCCCTGGAGCTGTGTGACTGCGACACTACCTGCTGCGCCACCATGCCGCCCCACTGAGAATCCACCAGCCAAATCATACCAGCTCTATGGTGGCCTTGTGGGTGTCCTCATCACTGAAGAATAGGGTGTGTGTGTGTGTGCAAAGCAACAGATGTTTTTGTGACATCACAAACATTATGGTTTTGCAGCTTAATTTCTATATACTGTAATAAATAATATATAAATGCTACAAGCAACCTCAAAATATTTTCAAAAAGTTAGCATTATTGTTTATCAACAGAGGGCAGTAGTGAGATGCAGGAAAGAGAGAAGATCTTGTTTGTTGCTGTGCATTTAATATCAGCTCTGTGTAGGGACAGGTTTGTTTTCTCCAACAGAAATAGCTTTGCTGTTTACATCTTCTAATGAACTCCTCTGGCTGAAATCTCCATTCACTTAACATAATGTAATATAAACAGTGCAGCACAACAGTAAACACACTGTTACAGCCCTTTGCCTACCCTTAGCTGTGAGATTTTACACCTTTCAGTTTCATCCCACTGCTTATATGCATTTTAAACCTTTCTTTTAAACACTTTTGTGTTTCTTCTTCCGTAGTAGTCGAGCATTCAGGACAGATTTGATGTCAACAAGAGGGGAATAAAAAATAATTAGACTAAGCAAGAGCAAGAAGTGCAAGAGCAAAAGTGAAAGTGATGGAGTACCATCACCACTGGGAGGAGTTGGAGTGGCATTTTCTTTCTTTTTCCTTGTCACTAGCTTGCTGCTTTAAATAGGTCTACATTACTGCAGTGTTTATGGGTTCAAATTTAAAATTATTCAACTCTATCTGTGAGGATTATCAACAGAGAATGGATGACTCATTCAATGGTAGAATGCAGTGGAATCTGGCAAACCAATTTCACCCATTGACCCTGCCTATTATGCCATGTACACACTACACAACTTTCAAATTCATCAGATCCCTGTACCTTTTTGGATCTTCTTGTAACCAGGAGTCTTGGAGTCTTTTGGTTTGCACAGTACATGACTCATTGCTCATTGTCAACATGGGGGACACAAATTACAAGATCTTTTTCCTTAAGGAACCCCAATGAGTCTGTCTCATCTCCAAAAATTCATTTGTTCACAAAAAAAGAAGAGAATATGCTACGGATATGGATGAGATGCATAAAGAAATGCGGGCCATGGGGATTGTCTATTCTACTTTTTTTTTTTAATGAAAACATAGCTGCCTACTGGTCAGGGGCGTAGCCGCATATGGGCCTGGGTCTACCCAAATTGGACCAAACCCCATCCAGTCAGCTAGAGATAATTCCACGTGTGCAAGTGCACATGTGTAGATACACCCCCTGTCCCAATACTAACACTTGTGCCCTCGCACAAATGCACATTCCCACTGGAGCATGATGGGATATATTTACGGTTGCCAACCGTCCTGTAAAACGGACAGTAATTTCTGGCTGTGCCACTGCTGCTGCTTTTTCTGAAAATGTGCATTCTGTGTGTATGCACATGTATTCTGATTCTGAATATATTATTGTTCAGTTAGCAGGCTTTATTGTCATGTCAGCTATGCATACACAGAGGTGAAAACAGTGACTCTCCAGAACCATGGTGTGACACAAAACGAGTGCACACAATAGTTCAATAATTAGCAAGGATGCAAATAAAAAATAGGATCAATAGACATTTTCATCAGCCGTATCTCACCATCACCGCACTCACAGCCAGTCACAACACTTTTACCACTACCAGATTCAGAGTCCCTGACAGGTTCAAATATTAAACCTGACAGATATTTGTCAGTTGTGTGCGAGGCAGCAGCAATCACTCGAAGAGTTCTCGGATCATAAGTTTCAGAGGTTCGCACATAGCGACTAAGCCTCTGATTTGCCTCTGACCCAAGGATTTCTTCAGTGTTTTTCAAATCACTATGACTGGAAAATTGGAGCTAAAATCATGTAGGGTGAGCCTGGTGTTAAGGAAGATTCATGCTTTGCCGTTTAATCAATGCGGAGTCTATGCTGTAGCCTGTGCAATGGCCTTTGCTGTTGTGAGCATTTATACTTGTGTGTTGGTACTTCAGTGTCAATTTACAGTTACAGCCAGGAAAGGAACAAATGCAATTCTGGTACTTTTTTCCTGCCTTGGGCCCTGCTCCTTGTAGTGAGGGTTTTTTTCTGCTTGTTCATACATTCCAAGTTGTCAAAACTATGTTTGAGGAAATCACTTCCCATGAATTTGCTGCCATCTGGCTGTTTTTTTAGGTGTGGTGAAAGGCAAGGCTTTAGCTGACATGTCCCTTGAAACAAAGATTCTCAGTAATTATCTAGTAAATTTTCAGTTCCACCTTAATTTCCGAAGCAGTTACATTCTAGTGCCATCCTGATGCCACTACCACATTTAAGGTGAAACTGGAAGGTTTAAAAAAAAAAAAAACATTGAGTAAGAAGCTGAATTAAGTCTCATAAAACAGAAAGGTAAGGGGTGGATAATAATGGACATTTCTGAAGGTGTATGATGCACTGAATTGGACTAAAGTCCAGCAGCACCTCTCTGATACCACTGCAGAATGAGTTGCCTACAGAGTACAGCTAGCAGCCAGGTAATAAAGCGCTGTTCTTTATTATTTGTGTTCTGATGATACATCAGGGTCCTGAAGGGTTGTTTCATTTTGTAGTGGAAGATTGTAACCACGACAAACTGTAAGTTCCAAGGGGCAAGGTGACACTAAAAACAAGGGGTAATGGTATAGATAAGGAATGAGATTGTATCTCCATAAATAAAAGGGCACTTTTAGCAGTAGTCTCAATCCACCAGAAGCCTGAGGTAGCTGCTGATGCTGTTGAGCTCCCCTTTTAAACCCCCTCTGGTGTGATAATTCTTAATGAAATGTTAATAAAACATTCTTGTAAAGTGGAGTAATACATGCAGCGTTTAAAGTCCCACTGCTGTAGTACTCTATGTCAGCACTCGTGGAATATCTTTTCTCCAATCAAATTACTTGGTAAGAATGAACTGTTGTGTAACTATTTTTATAATATGCTCTTCATATTTTACAGTTCATTTCTTACTATTTAGAAAATAATTCACAGTCTAATGTAAAGACATGTACTCTTAGAGATAGGCAAATGGATGGAAGGATAGATGGATGGAAACATCTCTTTATTCCTCTGTGAATATGATAAAGAACTGGGCTTGTGACCTTCAGGGAAGTGTTTAACACCCATGTCAGTTGCCAAGTTGTCACCAAGGGACAGGGTTACTATGGAAACAAAAAAGTAACAGACCCTCGGACTTTGCTCCATGTCGGCAGCCACAGTTAATTACAGAATCTGCTAGCCAAAGTACAAATACAGTAGGGCATATGTACAGAATATTAATTTGTGTGTGTGTGTGTGTGTGTGTACCAAGAATATATCACACTGTGGGGACCAAAACCAGTTTACACAATTCCATTTTGAGGTCTTCTCTTCCTTGTCTCTTCTTTGCACATTAATAGATAATAGCTGAAGACATGTTTTAAGGTTATGATTACAGTTAGGGTTCATCTCCACAAAATGAATGGAAGTTTATGTAATGAACCCAAAATTTCTAGAAACATGGATAAGTGTGTGTGTGTGTGTGTGTGTGTGTGTGTGTCTGAAAGCTCAAGGCATGACTACTGGCTTTAGAAAAGAGATCAGGTGTTTAAAGAGTCCCCGAGTGTATTCTGTTTCCCATCTGCCTGTGTGTTTTCCTAATGGCTGCAGGAGTTCCTTTAACCCCCTACACACACTCGGACACACACACCTTTTCTCAATGATCGATATGTAATGATTAAAATGATTAATAGTGGGGCCTGGTTTGGCCTGACTCTAATCCATCTCTGACAGACAGTGTGTATAATGAGAGGCTGGATATAGCATACATCCCAGTCTCCCTGCAGACACACCAGACGCCCCCCGGCCACCTTAACCAACTAACCCACTTTCACTGAGACAGAGAGGAGGGGTGTGTGAGAAAGAGACAAAAGCAACGTGAGAACGGTAGTGACTTATATGTTGTGGGTGATACTCTGAATCCAAAATATTATGATACTTCACAAATGAAAAATCACTATAAACAACACATCACATGATTTAGGCAGATATTCCAGACAGTAGCTGAATACTAGTTCCATAATCATTGAAAATGTTATGGTGTTATGGTGTGGTATATGGACAAAACCAAGGAGGTAAAAGAAAATCAACTGAAACAACAACAAGAAAAAAACAGACAGACCAAAAAAACAACTTTAGCTTACATAGAATGCTAGGCAGGTTTTCATATAGGCCTGGCATTGTCTTTCTTCATAACCCTTGAACTAACAGGAAGAAGGCATATGTCTCTCTAAAGTTCTCAAAAACAAGCAGAAACATGGACTCATCTGACCACAGCACATATAACCACTGTCCTTCATATAATCTGGTATGAGCTTGGGCACAGTTCATCTTTTTGAAAAAGAAATCTTAACTTTTTAACTTAACGTTTTGGGAGGGGGTAACACGATACAAAGGAACGTGTCACAGTAATGTGATTACTTTTTCTGTAATGATGTAACAAAGCACTGTTAAAAATTTTGTACTCACATTACAATTACTAACTTAATAAAGACTATGTTACTTTTCCTTGTCACATTTTCCTATAAAATGTAATTTATGTAATATTTTATCTGTAATGTAATATAAGCCCCTTGTCAATTTTGTACCTTTTAATTGATAAAGACTTTAAAGTTGTTAATTCAGTTGTAAAGCTTAGAAATGTGTTTTAGATTTTTTTTTTTTGTTTGTTGTTGATCACTTAAGTTTATTTGACTATATATATATATATATATATATATATATATATATATATATATATTGAGAAAACAGAACCATCAAGTGAAAGTAGTGAATTGAGTAAATTGATACATGCTTAATATTGCTGCTACTCGTATATGTTCCTAATTAAACTGGAAATAACTATTGTCTATAATTTTTGTACTTTCCTGATTTTTTCTTTGGTTTTATTCCAATGTTTTTGCATGGGTTTTAGAATGAAACTTAAAAGTAAAGTAATGAGGTTTCAGATTACGTTTTCCAATATTTCATTAGTAAAGGAAACCCATTACAATTTTAGTGAGTAGTGAGTAATCAGTAATGGATTACTTTTTTTGAGTAACTACCCCAACACTGCTTGCGAACACTTACCGGTATAAAACAAGAACAAAGTGAGACTAGGCAAGCCTAGTTTTGCCAGATTGCCATTAGCCGTATAGCCATACAGCCATTGTCACAGAGTTATTTCTGGCATTTCAAAAACAGGAAATCCCAAAATACATTCCCTTGTCATTGGAAGTCTGGAGAAGATTTGGTGCTTCATATCAATGTCTTTGTTTGCATATATCAAATAATACAAACTATACAAATAGTTTATCTTCTCAGTTGCTGACAGTGTGTGTATGATCAGGGAAAGTCTGTTATTTTCTGTTTAAACAATGCTACAAAACTGAAGCACCTTATTGAGATTCACCAGAAAGCAACAAGATTAACAGATAACAAGATAACATTTTAACTTTTTAGTTTTTCTAAAACCAAGCACTTTAATATTTTATCATCCAAATAATCTACAGTTGATAAAGAAACAGGGCATCTCTGGAAACTAGTTATTTATTACTGATATATATTTCTATAAGGGTCCGACTGATAAAACAGTGCTGTCACTAATCCACAGCCTCGTTTATTTTGAGTAACACCTCACTCTGGTGTTCTGGCTTTAATAATCCAGAGATGACTTTTAGTTTGTTAAATTTATAGTACAAAACAAAAGGCTGGGTCACAGAAACATTCTCCAAAAATAAAGAAGAGACTGTAATAAATATTACCTCAACAACATTAAACACAGTTCTGTTCGAGGCCCCAGTAAAACACTGAGCTGCTCACTGCGGTGGATGGTGGAACTACAGTGCTGAAGAGATTGTGTCCCAATTCAGCTCTCAACTCTCTGATCCCTTGAACACTTCAACCCTCGCACTTTCTGTTCACATTTCAACAATGTCATCAAAGTAAACACTTCAATGAAGGATTTAGGGGTTAAAGCAAGAAATTCGATGTGGGAAAGCCTGCAGACAGCAAAATCCTGGACATTTTTGCCGATTTAGAAATCCCTTTTTTAGATCCCAAAAAGAGTACTTCACCGGGGAAAAGTGGACATTTGGTCACGGCCAAATGGTTTGATATTTAGTTCATGAACTGGAATGTGAAATATGGCTAAACTAACAACAGACGGTGTAGTGATGTAGTGGCTCTACCTTAAGTCCTTTCTGTGAAATACGGCTGAATTAACGGTTCCTACTTATGCATCCACGTTTCAACAAATAATGTGTAAGTAAGTCAGCGTAAATGCTACTGTGGTAGGCAGTCTGGCAAATTACAGAATAAAGCTAGCCAGATCACTTTCAAATACTTGATATCAGATATAGCGATAGATGTAATGTTATGCTATTTAGCCAGCCAGCTAGCTAGCATGGAAAGTTTACAGTGATCTCCAGTTTACCCCACAACATATGTGTTTTTTTTTTCTTTAGTGACACAGACACTAGGAAACTGTAGCAAAGAGTAGAACTTTGGGATTTTAAACTGATTTCAGATTTCTCTCCTAAAGCAAATCAGTGTACATATGGCTTTCGTCACTCTGACACATTGGCATTTGAGTTTCAGCTGGATCAAAAGATTAGCTGAAGACAAAGGGATTGCGGCATTTGGACTGACCTAATTTTAGACAATAGCATCTCTCCAAACATACTGACACACTGCTGAAACACACTGCAATGTGGGATAAGGTTGTTATTTGCTGCGAGTGTATGATGGATTGACCCAGGACTAGATGGCTATTTATGGCCATCTGAAACCGGTGTTATCAGGTCGATGTGTTTAACTCTAGTGCCCTGCTATAGACAAAAACAAATGACTCAGCTGCACACACACCCACAGCACACATGCAGACAAACACAGTGTGAAAAGAACGGAAGCCCCCAGATAACAATGGGCTGACATTTGAACAGATTGCATCTCAATATAAAAAACTATATAAAAGCCCATATTGGCTGCTCATTCATTGTGATCCTGAACCTAACATATACTTTCTATCTTTTATTGCTTTCTCCAAACAAAAGACAATAAACTATATGTCCAAAAGTCTTCGAAGACAAGTAAAGGCTGTTACTGCAGCAAAGAGAGAGAAACTACCAATTCATATTCTTCATTTCAGTGGAAATTCTGGATGAGTAGACACTTTGATCAGTACCAAAGAGTTTGGCAAAATATACCTTATTGAAAAAGATGTGTTATGTTTAAGTATTATTTAAAAATATGAGTTGTAGTCCATACCTAATATTTCCAACATGGTGAATTTAAAGAAGAATAAAATACAAATTGTTCCTATAAAATTTGGAGCATTTCTACTGCTCCACTCATCATAAGATATGAATGATTTCAAAGGGAATTGGGTGTTTTCAAAAAAAAAAAAAAAAACACATAAACTGGGAAACATGAGGTTTTGATCTGACAGTGATGATGTATGGTGTGTATCTTAGTTCTGGACAAGAAGTTTTTTAATCCCTGTGTACTGGCTTTGGCAAACATGGGGCCTAGTGAACACTGCCTAAATTCCTCCAAGAGAAATTTCTTCATGGTAAGCAGCCACATATTAAATAATGGATTAAGGATGAAGACTCTTCAAAGCTGTTGGCACATAAAACAGTTGTGATATCCATTTGACATCAGTGGAGACACCATTCACGAGAATCACCAATACACTGTGCAATTACAAACCAAGAATGAGCAGAAAGCTCACACAGACTCTTTCATTTTCTCCCAGCTTTCATTTCCCTCTCTCCCTCCCTCCCTCCCACTCTTTTCCACTTGTGCTCTCTCTCTGTCTGTTTGAACATTGCACTGTTTGATAGGTCTGACCTTTTCATGCCTCTTGAGTTTGAATAGATTTGACTTCTTTTCTATGAGCTGCCATCATAGCAGTGTTCAAACAGACACTGAGGCAGATACAGGCAGGCGCATTACGTACACACATACATATGCCATTTAGTAAAAAGTGAGACTCACAGCAGGCAACCACAGACACACACACACAGAGTCCAGTGCACTAAGCTGGACTGTAGGGAACAAGTGAGCAAGAAAGGAATCCAGAAGAAGGACACAAAGCACCTCACACTTCAGAGGCCACATCCATCACCTGGACAGCTCTGTGTAAAATGTGTGTGTCTGGGGGCTGGGAGGTAACATGGGTATACTGCGGACAGAGAGAGTGAAGGTGCTTAAGGGCTGAACAAAGACAGAAGGAGAGGTGACTATAAAACATAAAAAAAATTGGCTGCAATGCCCTAGTGGCCGAAGACAATGCTCTAGTTCCATTCAGATCTTTGATCTACACTGAAGCAAAATAGCTTTCTGTCCAATTCTAATAAGACCAAAGCCAAATTTGGATCTCTTAAATACTGTCACCAACATAAGGGTACACCAGCATATCAGTTTAAACACTTAAAAAAAGTCTTAAAATACTGAAAGTTTAGCTCCAGAGTAAAGTTTAGAGTGGACCTGAAGCAGGTGGGGAACACAGAAAAAAATCTGTTAAGAAGATTGCAGCAAACTGAGCATGACATATAAACCCAACCCTTAGGAAAATATCTTGTCCACAGCAGCCTTCTGGTCAGAAAATGACCAGTGATGAATGGGGCAAGAAAGGCTGACAATGATACAGATCATCAGTCATGGCACTTTCGAGTCCATTTTCTTTCACTGAAACGAAGTTTAAACCATGATAAACAGCCCTAGACCATTACTTGTGCTCCACCAAACCTTTCACTGTGTTAACATTTTAAGTAGGCAAAATTTTCTTGGCCTCTGGCAAACCCAGATTATAACTGCATACTTTACACATTAGATTAACATTATATATAGTATATATTTTTTTATAGTTACTGAATGTGTCATAGAATTACTAGCTGAATTCTAACCCTGTAGCTTACGATGACTGATATCCACTCTTTTACTCTGTTTCACTCTAAAAATTTGCCTATTGTAAGTCCCTAGTGAACTTGAGCACTCACATGGTGAGGGGCTTTCATTCTTTCCATGTGAGCCTACTCAAGCACCAAAATTTCAAGTGCTGCCATACACACTTAAATCAACTCTAAACCCATCTACCGCAGTATATTAAGCTTTCCCTTATGCCATGTGATCTCCTCCCTGAGACTTGCTTTAGCTGAGGCTGAGTGATGGTATGTTTTGGCATGTGTCAGCTCACACTTTCATGATTAAGATATACTCTATATAGGCTCTGCTGCTCCTTAGGTAAGCAGGCCTCCTTCAAACCAATCTGCTCTGAGTATACAGACATGCTCGTGTGATCAGCAAAAGGAGTTTCCACTTTTCTGCAAACTGCAGCCGTTCTGTTGTGCAAACAAAAGTGTGTGAGTTGCAGAAACTTGGTTCAGTGTTGTTCTTTCACAGACACTTCAACATGAACATGAGCCACCACAAACATGCAGAGTAGACATCAGGAACTTGGCTTTGACTGCAGCAAAATCATCACTGGCCCGTCTCTCTCTCTTTTTCTATCTATCTCTCTAGCTGTTTACCTCTTTCCTCTCACACACCTCTTTGTTCAGTGCAGCAATTGCTGTATCTACTAAATCTACCTCTCTTTTCCAGCTTTACTTTTTTCTCTGACTCTGTCTGTTTGCTCTTTCTTGCTTCCTTCTCCAGGAACAAAGAGAAAAGCTTTGTGTTGAAGATTGGAAGCAGAATGAAAGAAATAGGAGAAAGAAAGACAAAGAGACTTATGAAGGAAGCACTATGGTGAGTATGTTCAGAATTCACAGGAGCTAAATGATTAGGGCAGAGAAGAGCATTATGAAAGATCACAACATGGCTTACATTTCTAGAATTGTGAGTAAAAAAAAAAGAAAAAAAAAAGCCTGACAGGCACTGAACAATGATTTGTTCACAGTAAATCCAACTTCTCCACTCATTATTCCGTACCTTTTCCCACTGAGACTCTCTGAGTCGGAGCAAGAGGTGAGTGAGATGCTAATCTCAGCATATGTAGGTTACTCTGTATTCACAGCGCTGTGAGTTATGCTTGGCTGAACTATCCTCCAGAGTGGAGTCTTATACATCTACAGACCACATGTACCCAAACTGCCCATCAAAAGTTTATCAACATTTTGACTTCTGTTTGACTTGCACTTTTATCATTCGTATTAAATGTCACAGGGGAACAATGGACCAGACCCCAGGTTTCACAGTCCCAGAGGTTGGTTATGTGGGAGCACAATCAGACCCTTTGTTCTCCCCATGACTGAAAAAGTTCTCTTTTAGGTGCAATCTCGAGAAACAACTTCCAACTTGCCAGAGTTGACATTTTAACCTACCTTAAGGTTCTCCCTGTTCCCTTTGTAATGGGGTTTCCTACTTTCAGTTTGAGTTCTACAACATCTGGGGGCTTGATCTGATGTAGCACAAGAAGTCTTTTGGTTCCACTGTGACATTATGTAAGAAAGTTACACCTTGAGTTCAAACGTGTGTAAATGCTCTTTTAGTGTTTATATAATGGCTTTTATTTTTCCTGGGAAGTCTTTGAACTAAACCTTCAAACACTGCTGTGATCATTTAATTGGACTGAGCCAAAAGAGCAGTAGTGAGGTCAGGTAGTGTTGCTGGGTGTTATTTCTGGATTGTTTTGTCTAGTTTCATTTTTTTAGGGCTGTAAAATAATAATAAAGATAATCAGAACTTCCTTGTTAGTAGTTTAGGTTGATGCTGGGAAGAAATATGGAGAAAATAAAAATATGTAAATTATTTTCATATATTTATTTGTCACGCCCTTGTCCTGTCATGCCTGTTTTCCCTGCCATGTGTTCTTTGCACATGGCTCTGTTTGTTATTGTCCATGTCTCCACCCATGTCCTGCCTTTCTTCCTCCTCCTTGTCAGTGTCATTTGTAATCCTGCCCCCTCGTTATCAGTCCAGGTGTCCCTTGTCTGTGGTGTTCATTTAAATTTCCTTGTCTCTGTGGTTCTTTGTTGGACGTTCCACCTTTAGTTTGCTTTCTACTGTCGGTTTGCTTTCTCCAGTCTGTCTGTCTTTGTCTGTTACTCATTCCCTTTAAGTCAGTCTTTGTATCTCTCTTGTCTCAGGTCTGTTTGTGTCTTTAGTCTGTTTAGCTTTCTCTGTTCAAGTTTATTCTGTTTAGCTTCTTTGTCTAGGCTCCTGTTAAGCTCTCAATGTATTGTCCTTCTGTTGAAGTCTCTCTGTCCAGGTGATTCTGTTCAAGTCTCTCTGTCTTGGTCTTTCTTTGTTTCAGTATCCTGTCTCATTATCCTAGTCTGTCTATCTGTTTTGTTCTTTTGTATAAATAAAAGTATTTTGTGTTATAGCAAGTGTGTCTGCCTCCGTCAGTCCCCGCGTTCCTGACATTTATTACTTATATAATGTTGAAAACATAACCCTAACACTTACTCTCTTCTGCAATCTGTAGACAATGCAGCACTTAGTAATCATTTTTAGTATACTGTCTTATATCTTTATTAGTTCTATACCTAGTGAAGATTCAGAAGATATTCAGTAAATATCAGATATATACTTGTAACTTTATCTTTAAATAATACACTAAATTCTTCAAAAATGTAAAAGTGAAGAATAAACATGATTGTGTTGCTGAGCTCTACACACTGGCTTTCTAAGAATAAGCATAGTGTCTTTGGCCCCTGAGCTTTGGGGTTTCCTTACAGAACAGTCTCTCCTGTCTGACGAATCCAGACGCTGTGACACTGCTGGCCCTTGGAGAAGAAGGGAGACGGGTGGCAGGCAGCATTTTTTTCGTTAGGAGAAAGAGCTCAAAGCATAAGGCACTGAGCAGGGAAGACACTCTCCAGCCTGTCTCTTTTCCTCCGCCACCGAGACTTTCCCTTGCTCCCCCTCAAGCCGCTACATCCCCAAGCGTGGGAATAATGAGCGTCATTACCGGCAGCAGGCAGTGCCATTGTCCACGAGGATATTACCAACCGGCACACTCAGTCAATTATTCAACCCTTCTCTCTCTCACATACACACACACAAGCGTTTGGGGGGTGGGGGGGAGTGTGCTACTTACACTGCTTCTAAGTAGGCCAAAGAGACAGAAATGGAAAAGTACAACACAGAGACTGAGCCGGGACCCCCGGTGTGTGTCGGCTGAAACAAGCCAAAAGAACAAAGCAAGTCTGGAGCCGTCAAACCCATTTAGCTCTAATGCCACTACATGAGCAGATGTAAATGTGATTAGCCTATTCCCATCTCGGGAAGTCATAGCAATGTCTATTCATTTACTGAATGAGTGGGTATTAATGAAGTCTACTGTATGTCAAGTTCAAAGAAAGATTAATCTATTAGAACCCTCCACTTTGATTACAGTGTCAACTTAAACTTTTTTAAGCATTGTGTTTTAATTACAACAAATCCCTCGTTATTCAGTGCAACTGTCAAACTACTTATATATATATATATATATATATATATATATATGAGATCCATTCGAATTGGCTGCTAATTAATTAATATAAACCTGAGAGGTGCAGCACAATTTTGAATCATTTTCTGGGTGGTCACAATTGTGACCTCACATTCTCAATTCATCCAAAATTATTGGTAAATCTGATTGTCTTTTTAATTTGGTCTGATGGGTTAAGTCATAACAGAAATCTGATTGATATATCCCAAAAAACAGGCTTGTCCCACATGAATAGTATCTGCAGATTATTTATTCCCAATAAAGTAAGTGAATTTATTATTAAAGTACGTCCAACCTTTTATAGAAGTCCAGATACTGTACTAGTGGCAATAGAAATGTTTCCCATTCTCATCACTCTCCTGCAGGGAGATAGGTGCTAATGATCTATGTCTAATCAGTACATATTCCTGATTGGTGACAGTTAGTGTGCAGCCACAGTTTCACTGAGCTGTTCTGTCTTATCAGGTTCACCCAGACAGCTTGTGTAAGTGTGTCTATCAACAGAGTCAATTCAGGAACAGTCCATTCACTCTAAACATAATCCTTTCCCAATTATCGAAGGGTCACCTGATTCAGCTTAGCACTAAAATATAACCGAGAGACTCTGTCACGCTCAGCTTTAAACTCTGCTTCTTCACAATGAATAAGTATTAGCAAGAATTTGGAAAAAGGTGCCATGCTCGTCAAGTGAAGGAGATGCGGGGGATGGAGGCATATGCAGAAGTGGACATTTAATCACAAAGACAAACGGAAACACCGGAACACATCATTCTAATAAACAACAGTGAACAAAAAATGCTGAGAATACAAAGGGTGCTAATAAAGGGGGATGCTCAGGGCTCACAGGTGTAGACCATGGCTAGAAGACAAGATAAGGAAAAACACGTGACAGACTAAACCCATGACAAATGGCAACAAAATACATACATAATTGTAAGCAAGTATATAAATATATTATAAATCTATTTATAAGATGTATGAAAAAGATCTGAAAAAGTTAATGAAATAGATGCAATCGTTCTGTGGCAAGCTTAATTAAAATGTTTTCAAATTACATGTTTATGAAGGAATATGAACAGGTAAGTGATGTGAATGATAAGTAATATGAATTCATATTGACCAGACATGGTAATGAGATTTTTTTTTATCTAGCTGCATATGAAAATATGTTGAGTGATGATGAGTTATGAGTAGGTTACTGTGTTTGAAAGTTAAATGGTAACAACTTTCAGTAGGTACATAACTATAATTAGATGATTTATTGAGATAAATATTTGTGTGTTAACAACCATTTGTTAATGTACCCTTTTTGTAATATGTTATCCCTTGGCACATGCACAGGGTATTTAAAAGCCATTAGTAAAACAGCTACATTTATGTCACATTTCTATGCTTTATGCATTTCTATGCTAATTTGTATGTTTCTATTTAAAGGGCATTTTTAATTTAGCTATGTAATCATAAAGCAACAAACCTTCAACTAAAGAGTAATCACAGATGCTTAGCAATCTTAGCGATCCGTTAATACCATACACAATCTTTAAGTATTCTTTTCTGGATACCTCCCATTGCCTTCTGCTGGAGCTAAATAAGACCCTGCAAAGAGATCAGTGGAGATACGTGGAATAAAAATAGAAATGATTCTAAAATGCTAATTACAGCATTAACACTCTTCTTTGCTGTTAGCATGAATTAGCATTAGCGACACTTGCCTGACTCCAGCACCAAATTCACTCTGACAGTAATGCATTAGAGAGAGAGAGAGAGAGAGAGAGAGAGAGAGAAAGAGAGGAGGAGGAGGAGAAGGGAAATAGATGACGAAGAGGGAGCGAGGGAGTTTATAATTTAGAGCTGGGTGGAAAAGTGCACGAGTGACCACAAAGATCTGTGGGAGTTATTAAGCCGATGTTGTTAAAAGTTGAGGAGTCCCAGTAAGACCTTCACAATGGAGTCGATCTCTGCATGTGTGTCATAAAGTATTGGGGCCTGCTGCAGTATCCCAGCTGTGGATTAAAAGTAAGAAGAGAGAGAGAGAGTGAGAGAGAGAGAAAGAGACGCACAGGCTTAAGTCTGATGTGTATCATTGTTGACTGTGGACTGTGTAAAAGGGGTCAGATAAATACATTCAGAGGTTTTATACTAATTCCTGACAGTGTGAGCGCTAGGCCACTGAAGCAGGCCCCCTATCCATTGAGATAACTGCTGAATATAGCATCCGCCGCTAATCCCATTTACTCTTTATGAACCAGCAGCCGCACTGAGCAGTCCAGGCCTCTTTTCTACTGTTCTTTTTATCAGCATGAGCTACCAAGCTCAGTTATTGGGTAGCACCCTCTCAAAGGCATACATGTATATAGATAGACCTACTTTTTTAATGCTGGATATATGAATAAGTTATTCCCACTGATGCACAAGAGTGGAATTAGAAAAATCATAGTGTATAAAGTCAACACTCTCCAGCCCTTTACAGTATCCATTTTAATCTTCAGTACATGCTGTTAGAGATTTAAGGTTTGGAGTATATGGGTGAGCATTCACAAACACACACACGGAGCTTAAACACAGATCATGCATAACTGACATCATGTCCTGGGGCTCAGTGAGTGTTCTGTCTAGTTTGGTCAGAGAGGCTGCTGACTGCAATGCAAGGTCAAAGGTCAAACTGCAGCTAAAAGCCACAAGCAGTGGTTTGACAGTGATGGGGGGGTTGGCCGTGGCTGTAGAATTTACCCCCTTTCCTTAGTCAAATACCCACCAGACATAAATGTGCCCTATATTTACCATTCCCTTTCCTCCTATCTAATTCCCTCCCATTCGTCCTCCTTTCCCCTCGCCCACTCTCTCTCTCTCTTCAGTTCTTTTCCTTTTAACTTAATTGAAAAAGACATGCTATCCACTTAATCCTGTGCCAGCCATTTTCTTAATTCACAAAGCCGCAGGTGACAAACTTAGGTGTTAAATATCATATTTCACTGTGTCTTTGATCTGAGCCTGCTCTGTGTGCCATGTGTGTTTCACTGACTGTTTTTCCAATAGACACAATTTACTTAAGTACTGCAAGATTTATGCTGTATTATTGTTGCATCTTGTTAAACAGGTTCTTCTGTGAATTTGTACATTCCCCTAGCATTCCCCTTTGTACATTTCCCTAAAATGAAATACTGTATCTCAACAAACATTTTCATGAATAATAGGTGTTTATTTTGTTGCTGGGAAATGTCCTGCTCACCAGCTGAATAGGGATTGTTAATAGTTCTCCCACTGAGACTGACTGTCCTTATGCAGTTAGTGATTATTCACCGATAACATCTGTCACGCTTTGCCCTGTTTCATGTGTTCTTGCTTTGTCTGTCTGAGCTTCCTTGTTTGCCATGTGCTAAGGAGCACATGGCTCTGTTTTTGTTCTGTTCCTGTCTCTTCCCTTGTCTCTGCATTAGCACCGCCCTCTCGTCAGTGTCGCCACCTGTGTCGCCTTTGTTGAGTTATTAAGGGGTGTATATATATATATATATATATATATATATATATATATATATAAAAGAGTTCTCCATTGTATATATACCCATTGATTTCAGTGCAGTGCAGATGTGTATTTGTCAGTATATGTCCTCAATGGTTCATGGTGCTTTTCTGTTTGTTCCTGCTTGGTTCTATATATTCTAGTTTGTATTTCTCTTTGTCCTACTCGTGATTATTTTCTGTCTGTGCTTTTGTTTCTCATAATAAATATTCCTTGCGTTTAAGTCCACCTTCTTGTCCACTCAACCATGACAACATCAGCCTCATCGCCATCACAGTGTCACGCCCTTGTCCTGTTGTGTCTGTTTTCCACGTCATGTGCTCTCTTAGCACATGGCTCTGTTTGTTATTGTTCATGTCTCCACCCTAGTCCCGCCTTTGTTCCTCCTCCTCGTCTGTGTCTCATTTGTAATCCTGCCTCCTCGTTATCAGTCTCAGGTGTCCTTGTGTGTATATAAGTCCCTTTGTCTCTGTATGTTTGTCATTCATTCGTTTCATGTCCCAGGTCATGTTGTTTAGCCCTCTAGTCTGTCTGGTCTGTTTGGTTTAGCTCTCCGATTAGTCTGTCTGTCTCTGCTGTTTCTCGTTTCATGTTGTCGTTTCTCAGTTATCTTTTTACTCAGTCTAGTCTGTCTGTCTCCACAGTTCTCAGCTGTTTCACCGTTGTCATTTCCTCCGTTGTTTTGCTCCCTGCAGTCTGTCTGTCTTGTCTGTCGCTCGTTCTCTTTCCTCATTCCGTTTTTTTCCGTTTGTCTGTGTCTCGTCTGTTCCTCATTTTGTTTTTGCCCGAGTCTTTGTCTTTTTATATTTCGTTTCTATAAATAAAGAGTTTACTGTGTTTTAGTGTGTGTGTCCGCCACCGTCAGTCCGACCCGTGATCCTGACACACAGACTGCTGGATCAAACACCAGGCTCATTGTTATTCCAGGGACTATGAATTGAAATTTTTTGGCTTAAAACATCCTCTACATTTAATAAATCATTCCCTGAATTTATTAATTTGTCTGCTCAGTTGAATAAATTGGGCCCTCAGTTTAATAATTAGTTTTATGTATTTAATAATTGTTCCCACAGTTAAACTAAGTGTCCCCAGAATAATGTCTCATTCCATTTGACCAATTCAAGGCACAATTTATTATACAGAAAGAATGAATTAATAAATTGAAAGGACACTTTAGTTTAACTGAGGAAATGATTTTCTTCAGATGTCCCTTCTTCATACTTTAAGCTTTTTAAAGCTGTGTCATGGGGGAGACCAAGCAAGTAAGTGGAATTGGCAATGATTGAGAAAAAATGTTTAATAATAAAAAGTATGAGGTAAGTATTTCCCATGTTCTTCTATTTGGAACAGATACAAGCATCTGAACCAGAACCCTGTGCTCAGGTGATTCAACTCCGGGCAGAAAGCCAGGTCACAAACTGTGAGCAACTCAGGCTAACCTCAGAACTTGGGTATAGACTGAAAGTTCAGGTGTAACTTTCCCACTGCTATATCTAACAAAATATCAGTAGAGAGGAATGAGAGCTAGTGACTGGGAGACATGTTTTATACACGCTCAATGATTGAGCTTGACGTTAAGGAAAAGGGGGAAAAGAAAGCAGCCCACGCTCTTTCAATACACGTTCTGCACCGAATATGTACTTAGTTCTCCAGCAATTTTCATACAGACAGATTCGAGTAACAAACCGATAAAGCCTGTGTCCAATCAAAGAGAGAGAGAGAGAGGTGGGGAGGAGGAGGGAGACAGAATAAGGAATGTGTCTCACACTGAAAACCCCTCTCTGCTTTACAAACCAGAGAGAGAGAGATCCTGTTTATTGATCAGATAAAAGCAGAGACACGCAGTAACAGAAGGGCTGCTACAGAAGATTGTCTCTCCCATAGATTCAGTTCATCTGGAAACAGCAGCCCCCTATGGAAGACAGCATCGAACAGCAGAGGAGGAGCAGTAAGAGCAAAACGCAGCAGTTTAAAGCCTAATTGGACTCTGGAAGGAAAGAGGAGTAAAAAAAAACCTTGCTTCAAAGCGTCTCTGTCAAGATTCCTTTAAATGTGTTATTAATATGTAATAAAAAAGATTAAACTAGGGCACAGTTTGGTTTTAGTTAGTGAGACACAAATATATTGGAGCCCAACATATTCAAATTAAATTCCGTGCTTTCACTTTTTATCTGGCTTTCATATAATCACTTGAATAAATTTGGGTGCACCTAAATATGGGTGCCATAAATACAGAAGCTCTGAAAGACCATTGTCTGCAAGTAATGTTTTACTCTTTGTTATATCTACGTTTAATTTTAAACCCCAGGGCCCTGGGGTTGTGGGTTCAAGCCCCACCTCAGGACACAATTTGTGAAAAGTTTGGTGTGTTCTTCCTGTGCTTGCGTGGGTTGTCTCCAGGTGCTCCAGTTTCCTCCCACAGTCCAAAAAGCCGTTGGTAGATGGATTGGCGACTCAAAAATGTCTGCTGATGTAATGTGGGATGCTCTGTGTTGGACTGGAGACTCTTGCAGGGTCTATTTCTGCCTTGCACCAAGTGAGGACCTACTAGGCTTCAGACCCACCACAACCTTGAACTGTATAAGTGATTAGAAAAAAAAGAAAGAATGAATGACATGACAGGATAATTTTTTTTTTGAAATTTCATATTATAAAAAATGTTTTTTTTTCTTGATATCTCAATACAATTATCCACAATATTTCTTGTGATAAATATTTTGCAATCCCAAATCTTTTGTGTCTTTACAAAAGAAAAAATAAATCTGCAAGCAAAATTAATCAAGAGCAGAAACAATATGCTGTGAATGCAAAACAGAAAAATATATCAACATTATATTTTTAAAAGATAGTTGGTTACCTCATTACTATTTGCAGTTATTTGATATTTTTGTTTGCATTTTGCCAGTTTTTGCTTTCATATATATATATATTCTTCTTTTTTTTCCCCAGTAAGGTCTTTTGCTTTTGGAATTTCTCTTTGCTTCAGCTTCGTTTTTTTGCTTCTGACTTTTGAAACAAATTTCACGAGGGAGGGTCTTAAAAGAAGGCATTTACTTTGAATCTCCATTTGTGGCCTTGGCTAGTGCCTAGATTAGTGTAAGCCCGACTACGCCACCTAGGGAATTTCACCCTAGGAAATAACCCCAAGTACTTTCCCAAAAGCACACAGGTACGTTCCAAAAAAAGAGAAGAGACACGAAATGGAGTTCAGCGTACAAAGTCCTTTACTCTCAGTTGTCTTGCAACATTTAAAATAACGATTTTATTAATAAGTTTAAAAAAAATAATAAAACAAAAGAATACAGTGGGGTTTTACCTACTGACTACTAAAAATAACCCCTACAAGGTTATTAACTAGATTCGCTCATCATAATGATCCTACCATTTGCATACATTTTAACTGGGTTCCAGCAGACGCTATCCTATACAGAGTTCCAATACTAGAGACTATACAACCCACACACAGGTTACCAAAAAGAACCCCCTTGGGGTAGTGACTTCACACACAACAGATCGAGTGCCCAAGAAAAAGGAAAAAAAATGTACAAAAAGGATAACCAGTCAACCAAAGGGACACTCATATACCAGGTTGCTCTGCAAGAACAGGTAAAAATACACAAGTACGTTAAACAGGCAGATCACACACTTAAAAGGACTGTAATACCCACAGCCCGAACACCATCCAAAATAATAACCAAAATAAAAGGGTTAATTTAAAAGGCAAGAAAAACAAAAGAACTCGATAACAAGAAAAACCCACAAGGGCAAATAATCAAAATAAAAGAGACAACCAGATAAAACAAGATAAAAGTGGTTCAACCCCACAATGTATCCACACAGGCAAAACAGCAGGAGACTAGGAGAAGCTCTGCTCCACACCACCTGGGCCACCTCCGATGGCGACACCCCAGAGCACCTAATAAAAGGAGCATTTTAATCATAAAAATATAAAACCGTCATAATAGGTGGGATAAAGCTAGCCATGTGCTAAGCACACATACCCTCTGTGCCTCAAACCCTTAAATCCATCTATAACTAAAAACATTCACCAGCATAACTAAAAGAATGGAATTTGTACCTTGATGCAGCTTGAAAGCCCACTCGTTCTCAGGCACACCAACATACATCAACTGCCTTATATGCACTGTCCCGGATTAGAGCTGCCGCTAACGGCAAGCAACGTGGTGAATCGACAGGGGGTGTGACACCTGTCTTCTTTCCAATAAGATCGTCCAAGACACTCAGAAGCAAGCACCGCAGTACCGCGACCCAAAGAATAAAAAGTGGGAGCTTAGCCTACCACATGCTAACTGCGTGTATATATACACACTGGAGCTAATGAGCAACAGCATGACCCAGGAGAGAAAGGGGAGGGGGGGGGCGGAGGAAGACTGCTCCTGAACTATGGTGGCTGCACAAGCCCAAAAATAACTAATGGCCCAGTGACAGCTCTACCTGCTACATTCTACCCCCACATTTTGTGTCGGCGTCCCGTCGACAAAATATTACCCAACACATGGACTAACACCAGGGTCTGAAATGTACAACAGCCATACTACCTGAATCAGATACCAAAGGTGCCGGGTTAGGAGCTACACTTGCCATGGACATTGGTAGATGATGAGGGTTCCTATGCTGGCCTGCTGTTACTCGAGTTGTTCGTCGCCTCTTATCTAACACTTGCTCAGCAACTTCTACCTCAGATATAACAGGGGAACCCGGACCACTAGGTCCAGCCCTGGGAGGAGGACTGGCTTCAACTGGGTTAACCCCTGGTGGAACTGGAATGGGCAATGGCTCCTGGGACCCAGCTTGAGGATAACCTACCACTAGCCACTGACCTAACTCTTCCTCCTCTGACTCTGAACCATCTTCTATGTTTGGGTTCCCTACTGGAGGAGATGCTGCAGAAGAGTTTGGAGAAACTAACTTTAACATTACCCGGTGTACCTGCCGGACCTGGCCCAAGTCTTGCAACGGGGCCACTGAATACACCACACCCCCAGGTTCAGGTACTTTTACTACCTGGTGAACAATGGCACTCCAAGCATCCTGGATTTTCTTACGTCCACGAACAGAATGATTCCTAAGATAAACCAACTGGCCTACCTGCAACTGGTCAGCTAAAAAAACCCTGATCATGACGTTCCTTGCGCCGCTGTGCTGCTACCAACAACCTCTCCCTTGCCCCTTTGAAAGCAACCTGGAGACGCCTCTGATGCTCCTGAACCCAATCACCAACTGCTCTACCCTCAGTCTCTGGGACCCTACCCAACAGGAAGTCCACTGGGAGTTGGGGTTCTTGGCCAAACAAGAGAAAATATGGTGATTCCCCTGTAGACTGATGAACAGATGAATTATAGTTAAAAACTAACTGAGGCAAATAATCTGGCCAATGGCTCTTCTGTTCCTGGGATAATGTGCGCAGCAGGTTATGCATTGTCCGATTAAATCGCTCACACTGGCCATTGCCTTGTGGATGGTATGGAGTAGTTCGTGTCTTCTGAATTCCATACAAATCGCAGAGCTGATAGACAAGAGAACTCTCAAAGCTTGCACCACAATCTGAATGTAAACGGGCCGGGACCCCATAACGATAAAACCAGTGCTGAACAAGCACCCTGGCCACTGTCTGAGCCCTTTGATCTCGAGTAGGAATCACTTGAGTAAACTTAGAGAAAACATCAGTTATAACTAAAACCTGTTCAGTACCATCCCTAGCAGGCTCCAGAAAAGAGAAGTCAATGGCCACTACCTCATTTGGTCTCGAAGCCAAAAGGTGTCCCATTGGAGCACGCAACTGTCTCTGTGGGGGTTTAGCGATGGTACACCTCTCACATTGCTGACACCACTGCTTAATATCATTAGCCATTCCAGGCCAATAACACCGCTCCCTTACTAATGCTGAAGTACGCTCTACCCCTTGATGGCCATGCTGGTTGTGCAATTGCTGCAGCACTTCCTCCTGCAGGCATTCTGGAAGCAAAAGCTGCATAATCTCTTCTCCACCATCTGGCTTTAGAATCCTACGGTACAACAAGTCATTACGCTGGACAATCCTATCCCATTGGCGAAGGAACCCCTGAGTCCGGGTTGACAAGTCTTCCTTCACACTCCGACTAGGTAGTCTATGCTCCTGCCAAAAAGAATTAAAACTGCGGATAGCTGGATCGGCTTCCTGCAAACACTTCAGGTCCCCAAAATCACGGGAGGGAAAAGCAGAAATAAAAAACTGAGCTACTGATGAAGGGGCTGACTCCCTACCCGGCTGCCGAAGAGCCAGAGGCAATGTCACACCACCCACTACTGAACCCTGCAGCTCTTCTGGCGTGGGCATTCTCTGCCGAGATAAGGAATCAGCATTTTTATTTATACGGCCTGGCCGATAACGGATAATATAATTAAATGCTGACAACTGAGCAACCCAACGCTGCTCTGTAGCACCCAACTTGGCAGTATTCAAATGGCTCAGGGGGTTATTGTCAGTCCAGACAACACACTCCTGACCCCAAAGATACTCACGAAATTTTTCTGTCATTGCCCACTTCAAACCCAAAAACTCCAGCTTCATTGAGCTATACAACTTTTCATTAGGGTTGAGGCTACGACTTGCATAGGCCACGGGACGCACTCGACCATCCTGTTCCTGGGAGAGCACTGCTCCCAAGCCCTGGTGACTAGCATCAACCTCTAAAATAAATGGAAGCGAGAAGTTGGCAAAGGCAAGTGTAGGTGCGTTCACAAGCTTGGACTTAAGGGTCTGAAAGCTGGTCTCACATGGCTCTAACCAGAAATCTGACAACTGGGAACCAGGGCCCTTCCTAGTCCTTGTCCCACCCAATTCAGCAACTAAGCGGTGCAAAGGAGCAGCCATTTTTGAAAACCCCTTAATAAACCGCCGGTAATAACTAGCAAAACCCAGGAATGAACGCAACTCTGAAACAGACGTGGGACGGGGCCAGTTAGCCACAGCAGATACCTTCTCAAAATCTGGGGATACTCCCTTATCAGACACCAAATGACCCAGGTACCGGACTTGATGGCGGAAGAAACAACATTTCTCCAACTTGGCCTTCAGCCCGGCTTGATCTAGTCGATTTAGCACCAACTCCAAACGACTCAAGTGCTGATCTAGGTCAGAAGAGAACACAATAATGTCATCCAGATACAGCAACACTGATTGGCAATTCTGATCACCGAACATCCTTTCCATCAGTCTCTGAAAGGTGCTAGGGGCATTACACAACCCAAAAGGCATGCGATTATATTGGAATAGACCAAAGGGGGTACAAAAAGCTGTCTTTGGGCGATCACCCTCCGTAACTGGAATTTGGTTGTACCCACTAGCTAAATCCATTGTCGAAAACCACTGGGCACCTGATAGGGCATCTAAAGTCTCCTCAATCCTAGGCAATGGAAATGCATCCTTCCTGGTTTTGCTGTTAAGCTTACGGTAGTCAACACACATCCGGAGGGTACCATCTTTTTTTCTAACCAGAACAATAGGCGAGGCATAAGGACTACAGCTTTCCTGAATAACCTGATTCTCAAGCAGCTGCTGAATGTGAGCCTTAACAGCCTCATAGTCAGATGGCTGGATGCGTCTGTATCTCTGTCTTACTGGCACCTCATCCAACAAAGGGATGTCATGGGAAACCAAACCCGTACAGCCAATATCCCCTTCGTAGGAAGAGAACACTGCAGCATACCTACAGAGAAGGGACCGCACCCTTCCCTGATCTATTGGGGACAAAACAGACAGATCCAATGCGTCAATTTGCTCCAAAATTGAACTGGGCTGAGCTGTTTGAGACTGAACCTGGGCAACCACCGTAGGGGGCTCACTCATTTCTTCTGTAACTCCAAGAGGCAGACTCACAACCTGTGCGCTAGTCAACAATCCTAAGGGACGGCGTGGGGGCAAAACAACCCTAGAGCAACCCACATTTACCAAGGGGACATACACGGTCCCTCCGACTACCTTGACTAGAGAAACAGCAACCAACAAGCCATCAGGTAAGGCACCTAAAGTATCAGGAGGTTCGAACAAAACCCCAGTAGTGCACTCACTGAGATGACTGGAACAGGTGGCAGCAACCATCTTGAATGTACCTGCTGGTATATGAATAGGTCTCCGCCCCCTAACCCTAGCTACCCCTGTGTCTTGTATAGAGGACCTATCAGAAACCTGATGACAATACTGCAGGGCTTGCTGCCAAGGTGGGGATGCGTGCACAACTGGCGGTAGGTCAAACAATGCAGGGCCATGCTGACAGAAGAGTTCCTGATAACACTCTCGAATGACGTTCATACCCAACACGCCAGGGACTATAGGTGAGGTACTACAACCTGGGGGATCTTTAATTACCAACCAACCACGGTTAGGGAGGGATTTTCCAAGTACCTCCACGGTTAACTCAACGTAGCCCACATAGGGTATTTCTAGCCCATTAGCCGCACGAAGCTGCAACCACCGGCAAGAACGCAAATCACCCTGAATGTGTTGACGAAAGAAACTCTCAACTATGGTTGAAACCATCGACCCTGTATCAAGCAAACAGTTCACCACCACACCGCCCAATTGAATAGCCACTTTTGGGCACTGCCCAACTAAGGACGGACTGGTCAACTGAAGTAAAGCAGGCTGTGAGGTAGAGCCAATACTGTCCCCTCCCACGGTGTGGCTCTGCACCTGGAAGGGAGCTAGTTTTCCGCCGGCTGAGAATTAGGGGCTGCACGACTCTGAGGAGGAGTCCCTATTGGGTGCACTGAAACACGTTCATTATCACAGTCGCTGGCGTAATGCCCTGGTTTTTGACAGCGTCTACAGATAATATTAGGCCGGCTAGGACCAGTAGGCCGAGAAGAGGCACCTAATTTAGCGATGCTCTGGGCTAACTGATTAATCTGTTCTTGCTGTTTAAACAGCATAGCCCTTAATTCTGTCATCTCAGAAGATTTAAAATTATCTGCAGCATGCTGAGCCTGATAAGACTCCCCAGACATCTGCAGTGCACACATAGAGGGGACAGAATAGCTCCTACCTCCCCCATTATCAGCTGACCTACTCTCACGCTCCCATCGGATGGCCGCTGCCCGCACCTGCAGCATAGAAAGTGCTGGTGTCTGACGAATCAACTGCTTTAGCTCCCTACACAAGGCAGAGTCTAGAACACTCTCCACAAACTGGTCACGAACCAACGTATCAGCATCCGGTACTACAGAAGGTGCACACTGCTTTATTTTTTCCATAAGGGCTAAAAGGGCATGAGAGTACTCCTGTAAAGATTCCCCTTCCCATTGCTTACGGCGAAAGAAACTCTCCTGCAGGGCAATATATGACTTCGAGCACCCATATAGCTCTTTAAGGATAGATAGAATCTTCTGAGGATCCTCCTTTTCCATTCTAGGCCTATACCTTATTTCATCCTTAGCTTCTCCTTCTAGATGATCTAACATAAAATAAGCCTGATCAATAGGCGCCAAATGGCGTGCCCGAATGCTTGCCTGTACCTCTTCACTCCACTCTTCTATACCTATACCAGCCCTGCCTCTAAACACTGGGCATTTACGCTCACGAGGAAGGTACAACACCCTTTCGACTGGGGTAGGGTTACTCACCAGCCCTCGAGATTCACCACCACTACTGGGACCTGGCTGAGACTGGGAAGAAGCCCTTTCCTGTAAAAGGCGCTCATTATCTGCCCGGAGCTGTTGCACCAAATCCCTCATTTCCTGAAGCTCACTGGCCATCATAAGGACAGAAGGGAAAGAAACAAATAAGAAAATGAATTAGCTTAACACCTCCTTACAGGCACACAAGTACAATCCTTGTGACCCAACGTCAACTGCTGTTTTGCCTTTGAATAAGAACAACAAGACAACACAACTGAACTCCAAAACACGTCTCTGTTTCTGGATCCTGCCGACTACGCCAAAAATGTGGCCTTGGCTAGTGCCTAGATTAGTGTAAGCCCGACTACGCCACCTAGGGAATTTCACCCTAGGAAATAACCCCAAGTACTTTCCCAAAAGCACACAGGTACGTTCCAAAAAAAAGAGAAGAGACACGAAATGGAGTTCAGCGTACAAAGTCCTTTACTCTCAGTTGTCTTGCAACATTTAAAATAACGATTTTATTAATAAGTTTAAAAAAAATAATAAAACAAAAGAATACAGTGGGGTTTTACCTACTGACTACTAAAAATAACCCCTACAAGGTTATTAACTAGATTCGTTCATCATAATGATCCTACCATTTGCATACATTTTAACTGGGTTCCAGCAGACGCTATCCTATACAGAGTTCCAATACTAGAGACTATACAACCCACACACAGGTTACCAAAAAGAACCCCCTTGGGGTAGTGACTTCACACACAACAGATCGAGTGCCCAAGAAAAAGGAAAAAAAATGTACAAAAAGGATAACCAGTCAACCAAAGGGACACTCATATACCAGGTTGCTCTGCAAGAACAGGTAAAAATACACAAGTACGTTAAACAGGCAGATCACACACTTAAAAGGACTGTAATACCCACAGCCCGAACACCATCCAAAATAATAACCAAAATAAAAGGGTTAATTTAAAAGGCAAGAAAAACAAAAGAACTCGATAACAAACAAGAAAAACCCACAAGGGCAAATAATCAAAATAAAAGAGACAACCAGATAAAACAAGATAAAAGTGGTTCGACCCCACAATGTATCCACACAGGCAAAACAGCAGGAGACTAGGAGAAGCTCTGCTCCACACCACCTGGGCCACCTCCGATGGCGACACCCCAGAGCACCTAATAAAAGGAGCATTTTAATCATAAAAATATAAAACCGTCATAATAGGTGGGATAAAGCTAGCCATGTGCTAAGCACACATACCCTCTGTGCCTCAAACCCTTAAATCCATCTATAACTAAAAACATTCACCAGCATAACTAAAAGAATGGAATTTGTACCTTGATGCAGCTTGAAAGCCCACTCGTTCTCAGGCACACCAACATACATCAACTGCCTTATATGCACTGTCCCGGATTAGAGCTGCCGCTAACGGCAAGCAACGTGGTGAATCGACAGGGGGTGTGACGCCTGTCTTCTTTCCAATAAGATCGTCCAAGACACTCAGAAGCAAGCACCGCAGTACCGCGACCCAAAGAATAAAAAGTGGGAGCTTAGCCTACCACATGCTAACTGCGTGTATATATACACTGGAGCTAATGAGCAACAGCATGACCCAGGAGAGAAAGGGGAGGGGGGGGGGCGGAGGAAAACTGCTCCTGAACTATGGTGGCTGCACAAGCCCAAAAATAACTAATGGCCCAGTGACAGCTCTACCTGCTACACATTGGTCAATGATTTTTCATTTCATTCATTTATTGTCTGTTACCGCTTATCATGTTCAGGGGGTCCAGAGCCTACCCAGAGTCGCTGGGCAAAAGGCTGAAACACACCCTGGAGGGGGCAGGTAACCAAGCATCTTTTAAAAAAATATTCTTTTGATATATTTTCTCTGTTTTACATTCACAAAATATACTTTTTATCCTTGATTCTGGATTCTACATTCTAGATTTTGCATGCATATATATTTAGGCTTTTTTAGAACCTTTGACACACAATTCACTGCATAGAAAATGCATAAACAGTACAATTTATAGCTAACAGTGAATTAAAAAACTATGACAAGCTGTCTATTTGTGTTACACATTGTAAAATGTTTTTTAATCATTCTGAATAATAAAGAATCACTGAATTCTTGAATCATCATATTCACACCGTTAACAAGAGGCCAAATGTTTATGAACTCGATTTATGTTTTTCAAGTTCATGTCAAGCTTTTGTCATGATTTCATCCGGTTCTGTTACAGTCTATCTATACATCCCTCTAAAAAGGAAGCGAGTCAATTCACTCAGTCACTAGTCCATGTGGCAGCACAGTGATACAGTCCACACATGACACCATGAGGTCACACAAGGTTTCTGACCCCATGGTCTTCTCTGGCTGTCCATAATGAAAAACAATTGTCCTGCCATGATGGGCCTGGGCCAGACAATCAGGAAGGATCGATGAGAGTGAGTGAGAATACACATTACCTTCTCTGGCCTGCTCTGGCCTCCGTCCAAGCCCTGAGCCACCAACACAGCATTTTCTCATTACAGGGTGAAACAATTTGAAGGCAGAGGGTCAGGGGGCGAGTGCAGGGTCACTGGGACAGAGTGAAGAGCTAGAGAGGGGCTAGGTAAGATGGAGAAAGAGGGCGGATCAGTCTGCTAAAATGAAATGAGAGCTGGCAATAAATGTGTCTGGGGAGGGTCTACAGATGTGACGCAGAGGTTAGCCACACAGATACATTCTTAATTTCTTAGCTCTCTTTCTATTACAGGGATCTCACCCTACATGTTTTCACTTTCAATTATCCTTGTATTCTTTAAAAAATAAAATATCCTTAATATTTTTTTTATGTTTAATGGAAAAAAAGTTGATTCAGTGTAAAAATCAATTTACACTAAATTGTAAATGTAGGGAAAGAGAAATAGAAAAAGAGAGAAGTAGAGTTGTGTGTGTATGCATGTCTTTGTGTATGTGTTTGTGTGTGAGTGTATTTGTGTGAATATGATCTAATGACCTCCGGCTGCTGACAAGGATATCATTCAGCTCTCACACCCCACTGAGACCCCTAACAGGGCCTGAGCTATGAGTCAGCTCCTCACTGACACACACATACACCCGCAAACACACAAGCTCTGCACTGTCTACTGGCTCAAATATTCTCCTTCATTTACGCCATTTGGTACCGTTTCATATGTTCCCTCCTACAGTCTCTTTCTCTCTCTCTGGGTAGAGTCACCTTAGATAACCCGAGATATAAACAGCAACCTTGTATATCTTTCCTGCTATCACGATTTACCTCTAGAGTCTTTTTTTCAGTGTAAATCTAGGATCTTCCACCCCCTGACAGTCCAAAATCTCTCTGGAGACTTTGCCCCCTGATGTGAGATAATCATCAGTGACACAGTGCCGCTCACGTTTGAAACAAACATTCTGTTATGTTAGAAAATAATTGCCATGTCCCAGACACATCTGGAGGCATGAAGTACAATCTTCAAACCGTCTTCAGTGTGCTTATGCTGTAACAGTGCAGTCATTGCAAGTATTCAAGATTTTAGTGTAGTTTATGTATTTAATAGGACAGTCAAAGGCTTAAATCATTAGCTGCATGCACGGTGCACTTGCACCATCACATTAGAAACTGCCCACTTGTTTCTGCTATAAACATTTTTGAAGTCAATAAGCGTCCTATTCTTTTACTGAATAGAGGCAAATGCATTAAAATAATATACACTAGTAGACACTTCTTCTTATTATTGCTTTCCCATTGCTGACAGAGAAGTGCATGCACAGTTTTTTCTACTTCCACAGAAAAACAAAAGGGTGGGACATATGAGCCTAAGCTCACCATACCCAATGGCGAAAGTGAGAAAGATTTGGGTGATGGAGCAGTGGAATTATGTGTTCAGATAAGCACCATCTAGTATCCTTGGAATGAGTTGAATATGTACAGTAGCTATGATATATGTGGAGTTGTACCTTGATGGGTGAGGTTTGGGTTTATTTAGCATGATGCGTGACTAGATCCTGGATTCAAAATTTGGCTTCTAAACAAAATATTAAGCCCACTTAATTCCTTATTTTAACACAAAAGAACTGACTTGCTGAAAATTAAAAATCACTCCATTGTATTGGTAACCGCAATTGGCCGAACCACATTATGTAGTTCTGCTTTAAATTACCAGAGAGTAGTAACCCTGCTTTGTCCTTCACATAAAAAAATGCTCAGGATCATGCAAATCATGACAACAAGACTAAACATACACACACACACACACACACACACACTCCAGGACCTCTCATCACTGTGAATTCTACTACTGCTTATGTACTGGCTCCCTAAACTAAGCATGACGTTGTTATGCTGCTAAGGAGCATTACTACACCCAATATATAGAAACATTTGCCCACTATAATAAGAAGGAAGTGGGGAAAAGGACAGTGGCAAAGAAGGCATTCAAACAAAAAAAGAGTGAATAAAACCAGAGTGAACTTTGGTTTAGTTGTTGGGTGTTTTGTTACATGTTAATGAGACATGAGGTAGGTGGATGCTGTTTAATAGAGAGGTATTGTGCGCCTCCCAGTTAACTTATCAAACCAAGTGGGCTTTTGGACCTAGAAAAGAATGTAGGCCGTGGTACTGTTTTGGTTGTAATTTCTCACAAACTGGCTTACATACTGGATTTTCTTCAAAATAATCTACCGCAGGTTTTAATGTCTACATTTAATGTTCTGTAATGTCCCCTTAAATTTCCCAGTGTCCCAGCATATATTCTTTGAATGGTTTTAACTTCCAGAAAATCAGGCTTTAGATATTATTGCTATTTTATTGGCAGGATTTTCACCCAGGAGCTGACTCAATGAACTCAATGAACTGTGAGCTGATCCACTAACTCTATTCCCAGATCTTCAAAGATGGCCATATAAAAGATAATTATTACACACACTGACCAAGGGGTCACTTGGACAGTGTGAGGGCAAACGGGCAGGGAACAAGGTGTTACCAAGTTTGTAAATTAATATTGTAAAATTTTATGATCATTAACTTCAGCTATTTTAAGGTGCACCCGGTGTGGACCCAGAGTTCATCAGACATGCAAAGCTTGTGTAATCTCTGTTGAAAAACCATGGAATGAAATGGGGTGCTCTAGAGCAGCTACATTAGTTTAAGTACACCATTCCCAATGCCAGTCCTGGGTTAACAGTGTATAGAACTGACTTGTGGAACTGTTTTTTTGTAGCATTTTAGAACAACATCCTATTCCACTGCAATAGACCCAACATGTAGTGAAATATTCTTTAGAGATGAGAAATGAGTAAGTTCTTGTTCATAGCTTTGATCTCAGAAGAAAGTTTTGGATGGGGAGGTTTCTAAAAAAGATCAATATCAAAGAGTGTCAATGCTCTATTAAATATCATCATTAGAATGTATTTTTAGAGCCGAAACACCTACAGTTACACTGGTTAAGTGGTATGCAAAGCCTGAGGAGTAGACACAAAACTAATTTCCGTTCACTTACACAGCCTTTGATCTGAAGAACAGTCAATCAACACATTAAACTCGCTGCACACCACTATCAGGCCCTGAGACAGCAATACACCCACTATTCCATTATACACACATTGATTTCTGATCGCTTTGGGAAGCAAGTCCAGGAAGGTAGACTCATTGCATGCTCCCCCTAAAACAGAGAGACTTTCTATATGAGATTGATTCTCAATTGATAAATGGGTTACAGCCAATGATTCATTGAGCGAGACTCAGAACCTGTGCATACCTAATAAGGCAGAGATATGTGTGGAATAAAGGGTATTGGATGCAGTGCTAACTGACTGCCAGCTTTTTATGCCAGCCATTTAGCACTTAATGTCTACAGGACAATAGGAAAACACAAAAATGTCATTGTGGAGACATGGAACAATACTTTCTTACAAGAAATTCTAGCTTTGTGAAAACGCAAAAAATAAAAAGATAATTTTTAAAGATCTGAAGGAAGGTTGGGCTAATTTGATCATTTTGATTTTCCTTGTGTAGCAGTTAAGAATACAGAAATGTAAAGGAAACTCCCCACAAAGACAGGAATACAAAATAAAATAGTGTGTTGGTGTTTAGTTTAGAGACCCAAAAATTATTTCTGGAGCATCCAAGCAGCAGGAGGCCAGCCTCTTCCTCTTTAGTGTGTTTTAATGACCACAGCATCATACTGCAATTAGATGGTGAAACATTCCCTCTAGAACAGCAAACTGACATAACAAGGTAAGTAAGTTCCTGTCATGACATCTCAAACCAGAACAGCAGTTCAATAAAGTCCTATTATAACAAACAAGTAATGTTAATAAAACAAAGCAGGTTAAAACAGATGCTACAATTACTATATTATATGGTAACAAACAGCAGACATCACCTGCTCATCCATATTTTGTGGATTTTCCCCTTCTGCTGCAATGAGTCAATATTTCTGAGAAGAATTTACTAGATGTTGGACTGCTGCTATGAGAATTTAGGAATTTAGGTCATGACGATCCCTTCCTGGATCAGGGCCTTTTCGTGGCAGAAGGGCTTGTGTGGTCTCATGACCTCCAGGGCTATGTTGTCAGGAGCTGTTAGCTCCCAATAGGGTCTCCCATGGTGAACAGGTCTGGAATGAATATCCAGACAAACATGATCCAAAAGCATCCCTATGAGTATACCCATTAAAACTCAGTGTACCCTGCCCGGGAGAGGGATACCGGGACCCACCCCTGGAGCCAGGCCAGGGGGTAGTGTCCGATGGCAAGCGCCTGGTGGCCAGGCAGCCCATAGCTCATCCCGAAATGGCAATGTGGGAGGATCATGTGGGCTCACCAACCGAGTGGTAGGGGTGCGGTGCAATGCCCATCAGGCACAGAGCGGGGGTGAAGGGGCCCTTGGCATTGTGAAACTTGTCAGTGGAAACTGGTTCTTGGTACGTGGAACATAACTTCACTGAGGTTACCGGGGTTCACCGGCTTACAGAGAGGAAAACTTTGACTGTTGTGTGTGCGTATGCACCGAACAGCAGCTCAGAGTATTCTGCCTTCTTGGAGGTAGTGAATGGAGTTCTAGAGAGGATTCCATGCACTGACTCTCTTGTTTTGCTGAGGGACTTCAATACTCACATTGGCAATGACTGGGAAACCTGGAGAGGAGTGATTGGGAGGAAAGGCCTGCCTGATCTGAACCTGAGTAGTGTGATGTTATTGGACTTCTGTGCTAGTCATGGTTTGTCCATAACAAACACCATGTTCGAACATAATGTTGCTCAAAAGTATACTTGTATCTAGAGCACCCTGGGCCAAAGGTCAATGATCGACTTTGTGGTTGTGTCTTCTGACCTGAGGCCATATGTTTTGCACACTCGGATAAAGAAAGGGCCTGCACTGTCAACCAATCACCATCTGGTGGTGAGTTGGATCCGATGGCAGGGAAAGCTGCCGGACAAACCTTGTAAGCCCAAACATATAGTGAGGTAGGGGGAATGAAGTCTGAATGGACACTGTTCCGGACTTCCATCATAGAAGTGGCTGCATGTAGCTGTGGTCAAGAGCTTGTCGGTGCCTGTTATGGCGGCAACCCAAGTACCCGTTGGTGGACACCGGGGGTGAGGGAAGCTGTCAAGTGGAAGAAGGAGGCTTTTCGGGATTGGCTAGCTCGGGGAACTTCCGATTCTGTGGATGGGTACTGGCAGGCGAAAAAGGCTGCAGCTGTGGCAGTGTGAAGCAAAATCCAGAGCATGGGAGGAGTTTGGAGAGGCCATGGAAAATGACTTCCCAGCAGCCTCAAAGGGGTTCTGGAAAACACTCTGACAGCTCAGGAGGGGGAGGGGGGACACTGTCCAAGCTGTGCTCAGCAAGGATGGTGAAACTCTGAATTCGACTGAACGTATTGTTGGGCGTTGGAAGGAGCACTTTGAGGAATTCCTTAACCCGAGAGACATGCCTCCTGTGCAGGATGTAGGGCTAGAAGTGTCTGGGGGGACGGATTCCATTTCCTTGGCTGAATTCTCTGAGGTGGTGAAAAAGCTTCGCAGTGGCAAAGCTCCAGGAGTGGATGAGATTCGCCCAGAGTTACTGAAGGCACTCAATACTGTGGGGCTGTCTTGGATGACACTATACAATATTGCATGGACCTCGAGAACGGTGCCTTTGGATTGTCAAACTGGGGTGGTGGTTCCTATTTTCAAAAAAGGGGACCGGAGAAAGTGTGCCAATTATGAACAATGCATTTCCTCCTGGTCGTGGAACTATGGACCAACCCTTTATTTTTCACAGATGATTGAGGGGGCGTGGGAATTTGCTACTCCATTATACACATGCTTTGTGGATTTGGAGAAGGCATATGACCATGTTCTCTGAGAGATTCTGAGGTTCTGTGGGAGGTGCCAGGTGAGTATGGGGTGCCAGGGTCGCTCCGGCGAGCCGTACGGTCCTTGTACTCTCAGAGTTTGAGTTGTGTTCACATCCTTGGTAGTAAGTCAAGCTTGTTCAGTGTGGGCATTGGACTCTGTCAGGGCTGTGCGTGGTTTCCACTCCTGTTCCTGATATTTATGGACAGGGTGGCGAGGCATAGCCTGGGACAGGAAGGCTTCCATCGAGGAGCTCAGGAGGTGGCATCTCTGCTTTTTGCGGACGATGTTGTTCTTCTGGCTTTTCCGCATGGAGGCCTCCAGTGTTCACTTGAGCAATTTGCAGCCGAGTGTGAAGCTGTTGGTATGCGGATCAGCACCTCCAAGTATGAGGCCATGGTTATCTCCCAGAAACAGATGGCATGCTCCCTTCAGGTAAGGGGTGAGAACCTGCCCCAAGTGAAGGAGTTCAAGTATCTTGGGTTCTTGTTCACGGGTGATGGGAAGAGGGATAGTGAGATTGACCGTAGGTTAGGTGCAGCGTCTGCAGTAATGCGATCACTGGTAAAGTGGAAAAAGATGATGATGATGATGATGATGATGTTGTTGAGGTCATGACGATAAGGTCAGGAACCCAAAGGAACTGATAGGTGGTCTTTCGTTTACATTAAAGGAACACTATGTAGTATTTTTCTACCTTACAATTACAGTTTCTAAATGACTGTAATGTTCCACAGAACTGTAATAGGGAGAATAGAGCCTCTGTTGTGGCTACCCTGGGTCCTCTGTTAGTTTACTGCACTAAGCAACTTCTGAATCATGTGGTGAAGGACTCTCATGAGAAATGGGCAATGCTTAAAGGCACATAGCTCACAAGTGAATGGTTGCCTAGCTACAAGAAGAATCTAGCTCCGTATTCCTGGTACGGACATTATATAACAGAGAGAGAAAGGAGGAGAAAAAGAGAGAGAAAGATAATGAGTGGTCATACAAGAGTTAATACTGGACTGAATTTACACAGTAGAGTGAGCTGAAACAGACATGAAGACACAAGTTGGAGCAGTATTTGTTGCCCTTTTTTCATGTGTTGGGGTGCTAGTTAGTAATAGATTTGTTGATGGAAGTGTTATAATAGGGTGACCATTGTAAGAGGTCTGCCTGGGGCTGGGGCGAGGCTGCCTGCTAAGCCACCTCAGTCACTAGAGGGAGACAGAGACACTCTTTATTTGAGGCAACTAGTTCAACCTGGGCTACTCCTACTTAAGGGAAGCTAACACATACCTCAGTGCTCAGTCTTGGGCTTCTCTTTTCAGAGTGCCGTGCAAGCCTGGCCGGTAATTTGGTAAAGGCTCTTGAGTTTTCTCCTGGGTCTCTCTATCTTCTGTTTCTCCACCAGAGCTTTCCTTCTGAGTTTCTCTGAGGGTTTTTCTGGTTTCTCTAGGGATTCAAAATGTTCTTTTCTTTACCATTTTTGGTATAAATAAATAATTAGAAATAAAATAAGTTGTGTTCTATCTTTAATTTCTTTTGTCTTGTCTTGTCCCTCCCATTTGTTTTGGGAAACTCTCTTGCCTTTGTTTTCTTTTGCTCAATTTGGAGCTGATCAGTTTTCCCCTGATATCTTAAGTTTTCCTCTCTTGTTTCATTTTTTCCTGGCACTCTTAACATCCAGAGGAGTTGTTTGTGTGTCTCTGCACTTGAGACCTATTTCTCTAGTGCTCTGTTGGTGGCTTGCCCTGTTCTGATCCACCCCTGGGTGAGCTGCCACATTATAACCATATTTGAGGGCAACTGCAAAATCCTCAAATATTCAAATACACCTGTAAAATCCTGCAAAATTAAAAAATGAGACACACGAGGCAGGTTGGTAGCACAAATGCTTCCATAACAATGAAACAATGCAGCTGACATATAATAAATAAATTTAAAAAATACTCTAAAATGATTAAAAAAACAAATGCCTTTCTGGATAAATTCCTTTCCATTCTACATTTGGCCCCAAGCAAAAATAATAAAATATTTTTGTCTTTTCTTGACTATTTTAAAGTGACTTGTTTACACCAGAAAACACCAGATAATGACAAACTGATGCGTTTTCCTTTTAACTGTGTTTTTAATCATTACAAAAAGCAAGCACCACATTTGATCAACAATATAAAAATACTTATTTCATATTTTATAAGGTCTGGCTGATAAAAACGCGCTGTATGTGAGAGCTATAATTCAGTTTCTCCCCTGTTTCGGCTTTAATGATCCAGAAATTTGGCTGGTTTTCTTCTAAAGTTAATGTTAAATAGAAAAACTGAAAAGATGTAAGTTGATTAATGGTCAGATGTGTCCGTGTATTTGTGTCGTTATAGGGACAGAAGTGACGACTTTTATTTTTTTAATACTAAGAGCAGAAAGTGAAAGGCTCGTGTGACACAAACACTTCCAAACTATGATTAATTACCTTAACAACTTTCAAAACATATCTGTTTGAGGCTCCAGTAAAACACAGCTGTGGAGTGGAGCTCGGCTGAAAGCACAAGAAGGTTTCTGCTCTGAGCTCCGACAGCTTGAATGTCATCAAAGTGCACACTTCAAGAAAGGCATTAGGGCTCATTGTAAGGATTGGGACAGGGGAAAGACTGTGGACAGCAAAATCCCTGACAGTTTTGGAATCCCGGCTGGACGCATTTTTTAGGTCCCGAAAAGAGGACCTAAAACACCTTGTGTAACAGTACTAGGGGAAGATCTGTGTGTACCAAGAGCAACAAAATGAGATCTATTGGTAAAGTAGGAAATGAACCAGGAACGTGCCGTGTCAGTTATGCCAATAGCTAAGAGACAGGAGATAAGTATGCTGTGATTAACAGTGTCAAATGCTGCACTCAAATCTAAGAAAAGAAGGATACTGAGTGCACCAGAGTCAGTAGCAAGTAGGATGCCATTTACAACCCACTGAAGGGTTGTCTCAGTACTGTGCTTTGTGCGGAAGCCAGACTAAAAAGGCTCAAAAAGGTTTTTGTCCATCAGGAATGACTGTAACTGAATGGCCACCACCCTTTCTAACAGCTTAGAAAAATACTGGAGGTTTGAAATAGGTCGGAAATGATCAAGATTGGCTGTGTTCAGACCAGGTTTTTTGAGAATGGGTGTGATGGCAGATGTTTTAAGACCTATGGGGACATGACCTGAGGTAAGAGAAATATTACTGAGATGGGAAATAGGGTTGGATAAAATGGTGGATTTTTTAAGAAGTGGGGTTTGAGCAGCATCGAGGAGACAGGTACAAGCATTGAATTTAGCTATAAGCTCTGATATAAAGACTGGATCAATGGGAGAGAAATGAGCCAGGGGTTTATGAGCTGGGATCAGATGAAAACTATGCTCAGTTGAAGAAGAAAATGAGAGGAGGTGATGGTCTATGAAAATCTTCACATTGCTCAGCAGTGTTAAAGTTCTTGATTGTGGCTAAATGTAGCAAAAGGTGTTTGGGGCTTGCTAACAGAATTATTAATAAGAGATTAAATGTATGCAGAATGGGCAGACTTTAAAGCAGCATTGTAAGAAATCATGTGGTCAGTGTAAGTTATTAAGTGCACAGTAAGGCCAGTATTCTTGAAGCGGCATTCCAGACGCCTACCATTGGTTTTCAAAGCACAGTTCAGGAGTGAACCAAGGGGAGGAGCGACCAGCAGGAACCTGTCTATTCTTTAAGGGAGCCAATTGGTCTAGTATCCCAGAAACAGTGTCATTAAAAAGAGTCAGAATGTCATCAGGACAGGACAGCCGAGAAATAGATGAAAGTGCAGAAGACTAAAAGAGGGCAAAAAATGATTGAGGTTCAATAGCTTTGATATTACGAAAAGAGACAGTAGATTTACTGCACTGGCGTGCAACCAAGATGTTAACAGATGCTTCAATATGTATGTCAGGACATCCTACACTATCCCAGAAACACCTGCTCGAACAAAGGTCTTGAAACCCCAGTGGTGTGGTTTGCTTGGAAGATATTGTCAAAGAGACCCAGCCATTGTTCCCTTGTAAGGGACCATCATCTCATTTATTGGGAACAGGTTCTCTCTCAATTTCCAGACACTTTTTCCTTATGTGCTCCTGCACTGGCCTGATTTTGCAGAGATGATCCTGGGCAGGATCTGATGTCTCATTTTGAAAGTAAATTATTCTTGAAAGGCATTTAAACCTTTTTATGGGCATCACAGCAGCAATTTTGGGATAATGTGTGGCTTCTGCCCAATAGCCATTTATAGATGGTATATACCAGCCCCAAGATCAGCTTAATACCAACATATGAGCTCATCCACAGTGGTTTTAATGCTGGCTCCAATTAGTTGACAACTGTAGAGATTTGTCTGTTCAGCAATAAGCTGGAACAGATCATCATCAAAGAACCTACAAAGAGAATCCAGCTCATCAGGTGCTCAGAATTCACTGGCAGCTGCTGTACACTGGTGCTCAAACCTTTTCTTCTGCCAACTGCTTAAAAAAAGCTGATTATAGCTGATTAATTTGCTAACTCAATTAAATCTCACAACTATCCAGTAGGTTTGTTACACATAACATCAATGTTATACTTATGTTTTATTGATATTACAATTTTGCATAGTTGGATATTTTACACCAAACTTATTATGGATTTCAGCATTAAAAAGTTGAGGATTGCACTTGGCTTGGCTTTTTGGGATTTTTGAGCCTGCTCCTCCTCCTCTTCTTCTTCTGTAGAAATACACCCACTCTCTGACTCTGTGTCTCCCTGCTGCCTGAAACTAATTTCCTCATCTTCATCACTGGTCTCTGAATCTGAAGAGCTTGCAGGGATCTCCTCTAACTCTCTCATCCTCTCTCTCATTCATCTACTCGCCTGTCTTTTGCCGTAAAATAAGCTAACTGATGCCCTGCAGGAAAATACATATACTGTTAAATAGCTAAACACAAATCTGTGCATATATATATATATATATAATCAGTGGCGGATACTGGTCTTTCAAGGAGGGGAAGCTCAATTTCAGCCTACATCATAAAATGTGTCGGTTCATTTATACATAAATTCTACCCTCCGTTCCTTTTTAAGAAATTGATCTGTGACCCTGTCGTACCAACAAGGCGTCTTTTCCAGGGACTTGACTAGTGTTCTCTCAATGGCCAGCAGAGCTAGGCTGCTTAAACGGCCTTGGCCCATGGGAAGTGTGTCCGCCTGTGCTCCCACGGATCTTTACACCAAAGGATCGCTGATTCGCTCATTTCGCTGTCAATCAAAAATGGATTCAGCCTCAGACAGATCATCCAATCATCATGCAGAAGCTGAGCGTCCGGGCCAGCGGAGGCCAGCCCACTGCCCCATAGACCCCCAGAGACGCTGAGCGTCCGATGGGTGGGACAAAGCCCAGCATTTATCCAATGACTCGCCTCGTTTCGCTGCACTTCGCTGCTTCACTATTGAACTCTGGACTCTCAGCGTCCTCACTGTTTAAAGCACTGTGAAACTGCAGGAATGATTGAGAGGAAAGCCGCGTCTTTACCAGTGATAAGAAGCTGATTCTGAACAAAAGTTGAGCGCGTTGTAGTGCATATTTATTCAATGACATGTACACACAACAGTATAAATATATATGGGTGCACGCCAGCGTCAGGTCAGTCTGCTCCAGAGAACAGAAAAAGAAAGTGAGAGGGGGAGAGAGACGAGAGGAAATATTACACAGATCAGTACAACTCAATGTGGAGTGTTAGTCAGTAGTTAGCCCTTCTCTTCTTCTTGTGACTGAGTTACCCTGGCGGATTTTAATGCCGCTGCTTCAGCTCCGGGAAGGAGCAGCTGGGCCGGTTATCAGCCCCCAGGTGTGGGTGGTTTCTCGCCCCGCCCCCAGGACCACGCGGCCGTTCGCTGTCCAAAACAGCGGGTATTGATGTCAGATCGGTGGCTTCCACCGCCGACCGAGAGGCCCGTGGCTGGCGTGGCTTGAAGCAGCTGGATTGGTGAGACGACCCTCGGCCACAATATATATACAGGGGTTGTACAATGAAACTGAAACACCTGGTTTTAGACCACAATAATTTATTAGTATGGTGTAGAGCCTCCAATACTGTGTCAATTCGTCTTGGGAATGACATATACAAGTCCTGCACAGTGGTCAGAGGGATTTTAAGCCATTCTTCTTGCAGGATAGTGGCCAGGTCATTACGTGATGCTGGTGGAGGAAAATGTTTCCTGACTCGCTTCTCCAAAACACCCCAAAGTGGCTCAGTAATATTTAGATCTGGTGACTGTGCAGGCCATGGGAGATGTTCAACTTCAGTTTCATGTTCATCAAACCAATCTTTCACCAGTCTTGCTGTGTGTACTGGTGCATTGTCATCCTGATACACGGCACCGCCTTCAGGATACAATGTTTGAACCATTGGATGCACATGGTCCTCCAGAATGGTTCGGTAGTCCTTGGCAGTGACGCGCCCATCTAGCACAAGTATTGGGCCAAGGGAATGCCATTTCATGGCATCCCAAACCATCACAGATCCACCTCCATGCTTCACTCTGGGCATGCAACAGTCTGGGTGGTACGCTTCTTTGGGGCTTCTCCACACCGTAAAGGATAACAGTAAACGTAGACTCATCAGAGAACACCACATTTTTCACATTGTCCACAGCCCAAGATTTGCGCTCCTTGCACCATTGAAACCGACGTTTGGCATTGGCATGAGTGACCAAAGGTTTGGCTATAGCAACCCGGTCGTGTATATTGACCCTGTGGAGCTCCCGACGGACAGTTCTGGTGGAAACAGAGTTGAGGTGCACATTTAATTCTGCCGTGATTAGGACAGCCGTGGTTTTTTGGAAACAATCCGGGTCAGCACCCGAACATTACTTTCAGACAACTTCCCCTTGCGTCCACAGTTAATCCTGTTGGATGTGTTTTGTCCTTGCAATGTGCAATTAATGAAGATTGGCCACCAGGCTGGTCCAATTTAGCCATGAAACCTCCCACACTAAAATGACAGGTGTTTCAGTTTCATTGTCCAACCCCTGTATATTTTGCAGTGAGAATTATAGTCTTTCAGTTTAAATCTAAATTTTGAATACTATGCAATGACTCACTTTCTACCCCTAATCAGACAGTGTATCTCAGGGGAAACAGTTTTTAAAAGTTGCTGAACAACACAAACTGTTAGACAATTTTTTCTTTATTATATCTTTATATGACATTGCATATTAAAGCAATAGTCATAATTACTATTATCTAAATGTTTTATGTTTATTAAAAGTAATAATATAAACATCTAATTATTCACCATTTGGTCAGTAAGTCCTGCACTACTGGTAGCCATGATGATTTCTGAGCAGGCTGACAAAACAATGACAGATAACTTGAACCAAATCATGTGACCTACATACTCACACCAGGCAAGTCTTTTGATAAATGATAACTTAATTGGGTGAAAACATTCTCTGATGCCTTACAGGATGTTAAATATGTTGTTTCTCCTGATGCATGCTGCCTGTTTTTAGAGTTAAGTGACTACTTCATAGAAATGGTCACGTTAAAGTAAGTGCCATAGACGTCAATGTATGTTTTGACTGGGTGGGCACACCTTTCTTTAAAATGTGTGTATGTATTTACACTGTCATAACACTAACAAATCTGCCGGTAAGGTTCCAGTTCGCGAACTAAATTTGGAACCGTTTGGCACATTTCCATCAACATAAACTGGTTGTCGAACCAGAAAATTTAGTTCTCAACTGGAACCACAAAAGTTGTTTTATCAGTTTTATTAGTAACTCAGGAAGGAGCTAGAGCCTCAAACACAGCATTATAAACTTGCACGGGGTCAATTTCAACATTTCATATAAATAAATAGGAAATAAAACAGGAACACGCTACAGTTCTGGGGCTGTGTTTGGCTCTGCGTTAGTTATGTTTCTCCGCTGTTCACAAGCTCAGCAGGACAGCTCGGAACTTGGCAACATTAACACGTATTATATCTCACTCTGATCTGACTCTGACTCCACGGTAAACAAATAATAAACAATGGCTCTGTCGTGACTCTGACTGTTTATTTGTGACTCTGGCACTGTGTTCAGCCACAGTGATGCCCCCCACTAATAACGTATCCTTGGTTCCCCTCTAAACTTGTAGAAACGCAGGCCAGTTCATTGGAAAGAACCATGGTTCCAAGATTCAGGAATGGAACTGGTTCAAGAACTACAGTTCTTTTCTTTCACTGCCCTTCTAAAAATCTCCATGACGAGAGATGAAGTAAAATGAGAGGAAATATTGGCCTTGTGTTTGAATAGTGGAGAGATTTTACAAGCAGCAACACTACAGAACAGTCAGAGCTGGCAAATTTCCTCTTGAACAGGTAACAGCAAATTATTACAGCAAAAATATATAGAAGTATAGACACCTATGAATAGGGGAAGCCCCAGTGGCTGCCTCAGGCTCCAGAACGCCTGAGATCAGCTCGCTCAGGGGGCCCTGGGTTGCACAGAAGCAGCTAGAGTTCTAGTTGATAGTGAAGGGGAAAAAAAATAAGAATATTCTACAATGACAGAGAAAACTAGACCCATTGACTAGTCCCACAATAGAGAACGGAGACCACTTTTCAACCATTTCCCGAAAGCTGAGCTCATTCGTCAGACTCTAATCGTTCTCCAGGGTACTGGTGTGGTGTTTCATATTTGTAGGAAAACCCAATTTTGCTTCTAGTCTTTCTCCTATGAAGTACACTAGCCCCAAATTGGAAAAAACATGTTATACTTGCTCAGCCCTGAGACACATTCTGTCCATACAGGAGCAGTGATGCACACTGGCCCGGAGTGGGCAGAGCACAAGTCAAGGAACAGACGGTTTGGCTGATTTAATAAGATGCAGTTTCCTATCAAATGAACAAGGTTCTCATTTGTGGTGAACAAAAAATCAAAATTCTACCATGACAGACAAAACTAGTTTCACAGATTACATATTAGCAGAGAACACAGACTCCTTTTTTCAAACATTCTCCAAAAGCAGAGCTCATACTATCAGTGGGTAATTCCACTGGCCCTGCCCACACTGGCGCTTAAGGCATGCAGCTCACCCACATCACATTTAGAGAAAGAGGAAGGTTGTCTTACATACCAATCTACTAAAATAACGTTTCCTATCAAATGACTAAGGTTCTTAATGATGGTGAAGAAAAAAAGCCAGATGTTTAAGAAAACTAATTTCCCAAATTAACTATCAGCAGAGAACAGACTCCTTTTTTCAACCATTCTTCAAAGGCTGAGCTCATCAGTCTGACCCTACTCTTCCTCCAAGGGCCTGGAGTGGCGTTCTCCACTTGGCAGGGCAGCTCATTCTCTGGCCCAAAACAAGAGGACCACCTCATTCTCACTCAGTTTCCAGACATCCATTGGTCCATACAGAGATAGTTTGAAAATAAAGAGATATTCTCCGCGGAATGAAGCTAAACGTGCAATTTGCACCATTTAAGGTGAAACAGAAAATCCGAATAAGAAACTGGCGAATAAGTAGCCAACTTCGGCATCATGGTTGGATGTTGGTTCGATTGGAGACAGAATCGATTGCTTATCCTTTGTATCCCGGATGTGTATCTGAATTTTTTTAACTCGTATTTTGACATCTTTATTTCAAAATATATTGTTTGAATTTTAAGCTTGAATTATTTTAATTTCAATTTATTAACCTTGAATAATTACAGTGAAAACGTGTTCTTGAAAAGTTTGAGTTAAATCAAGAGCAATTATATTCAGATGCATAATTGCGAAGCAAAATATTCAGAAATCTGGAAATATGGAAATCTGAAGACTTAAATTTAAAAGCAACAAAATTCAAATGCATAATTTCAGTGCAAAAATATTCAAAAGTGGTAATATTTCAAAAGCTGATGAGACAGATTTGCTTCCGTACCTGTTCCTTTATCAAGTATAGATTACTTAGTTGATAAAATGTTAAGATGCTTGGTTTTAGAAATGTTCAAGCTGCAATTTTAAGGTAAAAACACTAAATAGGTTTCCTTTAAAGAGACAGTGGCCCAATCGGATATTCTGAATTACTGTGTGAACAATAATTCACCCATTTATTTTAAAACTAAGGGTTTAGCAAAGATACAAAAATTCAATTCCAAAAGGCAGACATGAACTCCAATTTGTCATCGCAGTCACTTGTGAACAAATCCAGAGGGGTCTGTGTAAGGGCCCAGACACCAGGACATGCTGCATGTGTTGTACAAGGCTTTGAATTGTAATGTCACCATTAGAATGTGTGTCCTAAAACAACAGGCGCACAAGTGTTGGGAAGGTTAATGGGAAATTATTCAAACGCATTGGTATGCTAATCCTTCATCCCCGCACCACTGACAGCTTCCCTCTGACTGCTGTAATACATCATCTCTCTCTGTTTTTTTGGTGAGTTTCAATGAGGACACTGCTGAAAAATAGAAGGAGAAGCAAAATTTGAGTGTTTAACAGCAATGGTTTATTGAGTTCTGGGTGATGGCATGGCTGGAGTGCAAGCATTGTTCGATATGGAAAGAGCAGAGAGCAGTTTGATGAAGCGAGAGAGGATAAAATCCATACACAGGGCTTAAATGTGCATGTGCTAGAAAAATAGAGGAAGACGAGGACACAGAGTTCACATTCTGTACTTAATGTAATCACATTTTTCATGCCCATTCTGTATCATGTACTACTCTAAAAGAACAAATGTTTGAGTAAATATATATGTTTACTCAGTATTTCTTCTAGTCCCCCTTTTACTGCATCCTCTAGTATCCTCTAATCTTATGGGAAAGGCTTTTCATTTAATGTTTGAGTATTGCCATCAGGACTGACTGCATTCAGCTACAAGGGCTTTAATGATGTCAGATACATTTGAATGATTAGTTCTCACTAAAGGCACTTCACCTCAACACAAATTTACTGGAGGTAGGTCTATCACACCAGAAAACACAGATCCACCACTGCTGGGAGCCCCCTCCAAAGTGTGTGACCCACCACAACCCTGAACAGGAGCTTCAACTCTTCTGGGAAGGCTTTCTGCAAGGTTTAGGAGTGTGTTTATGGGAATTTATGACCATTTATCCAGAAGCACATTTGCGAGGTCAGACACTGATGTTGGATGAGGCGGCCTGGCTCACAGTTGAGGTTAGTACTCTGTACAGGCCAATCAATTTCTCGCTCATCCTTTTATAGACCTTGCTTTGTGCGTTGGTGCACATTCATGTTGGAACAGTAAGGGGCCATCCCCAAACTGTTCCCACAACATTGGGAGTAAAAAATTGTCCAAAATCTCTTGGTATACTGAAGCATTAAGTATTTCGTTCACTGGAACTAAGGGGCCGAGCCCACTTTTGGTAATAAAGTGTATGCAGGTGCACAGACTTATCATGTGCTTGGTCAGAAAATGAAGAGTCCTAAAATGTAACTGTTATAAGCATGCTCCAACTGTACCACAGTAATATGAACATTTGCCATGTTCTATGTTAGCAAACTAAGAGCTTGTCCCTTGGGCGGATGGCATAATTTTTTTTGCAATTCCAGATGGGGCCTTTAATCTCTGTGCAGCTGGCTAAATGCATTGTTAAACTCTCTCTTATCTATAATGGCATGAGGAGATTGTTATCTTTGACTCGAGGAGATCTGAAGGATAAAGACGCAAAGGAACTGTGAGCTGCACACACTCTCCCTGCCTGATAACAGCTCAGGGGACTTATTAGAGATGGAAAATTATAACAGGCAGCAAAAATAGTATTTTCAAAATGGCAGAGATTTTTATCTCTGGAAAAAAGCCTTCTAATCTTGACACGTTCTAACTGTGCTTAAAATAGTGCCCCCTGTCGGAAGAGACAACTAACGTGTCAGTATCTGGAACACACATTCACTCACGCACTCACACATATGGAAACTTTTGAGTCGCCAATTCATCTACCAGCGTGTGTTTTTGGACCATGAGAGGAAACCACAGCACTCGGAAGAAACCCACATGGACACAGGGAGAACAACACACCAAACTCCTCACAGACAGGAGACTGCCATTATTCAGTGCTTTAGAAATAAACATGTTGATTTGTTCCTGTGCCTTTAAATGTGTCTCCAATGAGAAGTTATGTTATACTTCAGATGAAGTCTTCCTTTCCTTCCAAAATTGATTGTGAAACATCTGTATTGCACACTTTCCAAACTACAAATCCGGCACCTCATTGGATGCTGGCTTCTGGTTCAGGTGGTAGAACCATAGCAACAGATTCTTAAATTACATAGGCGGAATCTTCCACACCTTTACAGGAAAGACTTCATCTACAGAGAGTTGGCTCTATTTTTACTAAGTGGGTCAGGTTTGTGCACTGGAGGCAACAGGGAGAGACCAATTTCACAGGCATAGCCCACATTAATTAAGGCATAAAAGGACTCACTATTTTCCGTAAAGGATGCCCAATGTTAGATAGATAGATAGATAGATAGATAGATAGATAGATAGATAGATAGATAGATAGATTCAGGAGAAATGCAGTTACCATCTACTAGAACAGCAAATAGGCATGGAGTATATTATGTATATGTTGTGCTTGGTACCGGAAAGTTGCTGGTTCACTCCCCAAGTCCGACTGAAAACGTCTATGGCTGAAGTGCCTTTAAGCACGGCACAAACCTGCTCCCAGGGTGCCTGCTCTGGGTGTGTGTTCACAGTCCCTAGTGCACTGTGTGTGTGTGTGTGTGTGTGTGTGTGTGTGTGTGTGTGTGTGTTCACTGCCACAGATGGGTTAAATGTGGAAGACACATTTCGTTGTACAATGACAAATAATGGCACATAATAAAAAAAATTATTATTTTCAAAAATAATACTAAAACAAAAAGGTTTGTGCTTTACTCAAAGGCACTTCAGTCATTGATGTTTCCATTCATCTTGGGGCGTGAACCAGCAACCTTCCGAAACCAAGCCTGGTTCTCTAACCATTAGACCAGAGCTGGGACTATAATATATACATAATAAATATATTTTCAGTAGATGAGAAGGAGTGCTAGTGGTGAGGTGAGGAGTTCAGCAGAGTTCATGTTGTGCTACACCTATTTACCATAGTGTTATAGTCTAATCTGAACTTAAACTGTTCTACTGCTTAACCTACACACAGTTTAATAAGGCAATACGGAGTACATTAGTCAGAACACCAACTCTTCACTGTATTATACTGCTGCTGTCTGAACCAAACCTATATTTCCATTTGTCTTGTTTTGTTTAGAAGATTTCGGGAATTCCCGCTTCCTCGTACATTGTGTAAAAATATGATGCTTAATAAATTCGTTAAATTAACTTAGCAATCTTTCTTGTCATAGACACAGAGAAACAATTATATAAACAAAGTAACTATTGTCTTAGAATACAATATCAGAGGAGGAATTTCAGAATCACAGCTAAACAGACACACAGGAGAATAACTGTCAAAGGAAATATTGAAGCAAGGCAAAGATGTCACTGTTTGGAGTGAAGAAAAAACAGCATATATTCTATAACAAATCATGTTTCTGAAAAGCTGTGAGCAAATGTTTGTGTATTGAGTAAGGTTTTTTGCTAATTTTATTAGGAGGGCACTACATTTTCTGCTCAGCAGCAGGTACGTGATTGTGGTTGTGAAAGATTTCTAGTCAGATTTTGGGAGCCAGATTTGCAGGGTTTAAAGTCTGGCCACCTACACTTGGGAGACACACAGCAAACTGCCTTTACACGTGTGAATGCGTTGTGTTTTAGCCGAGAGAAAATTAAAAACATGCTACAGGACCAAATCCCCCAGTGCTATCCCCTCCAGCACTAGGGCAGAATGATATATGAAAAAACCTATCATGCATATAATCCCTTTTAATATATTAAATATAATTATTTGTTGTTTTAAAAACAATTACTATATGCATACTGCAAATTTTAAGCATATATCATATAACACTCTGTGCACCATTACAGATAAGATGTATCAGTGGATTGGAGAGGACTGATTGTTTTATCCATCCAATACCTTACCTGATAATCTATTTTCTGTTGCCACCAAATTGGTTCCATCTCTAACTTTAAAGGTGCATTATCTGAGACAGCAGCAAGCAATTCATTTCAATGTAAAGTTGTAGTGGAGAAAGAAGCAAAACTCTGCTCAGTTTTGCTGTTCTCAAGGCTATATATTCACCCTCGGGACCAATCCCCAATGACAGCAACACCGAGCTCAACTATCTCTAAGCAAGTTGGTGGATTTTGCTACAAAACATACAGGACAACACAAACAACCACATAATCCCTAAAGAGAAAAAAAAAGTCCTTCAGCAAAAACAGCCTCCAACAAAAAGTGAGAAATGACAACAATCAAAACTAGACTGACGTTTCTAATATGGAGAACATGATTTTCCGCTGAAAGGCTCCAACAGGGCTCACAGTTATTCTCCTAGAAGCGCTCTCCCAGGTCAGGGACTCCTCTCCCGTTGATGTGATGTGATGGCACAGAAGGAACGATTGCTATCTCTTCTCTATTTCCCTTCATCAGGTAAATTCCTGCTTCACTCACTGCTGTGTGGTGTCTGACAGACTGAGAGTGTGGTTTTTCACGTTCCACATTAAATCCTGCTGCAATTACACACTGTGTAAAGCACAAGACTTAACTACCGCTCAGCTAGCCATGGCTCATTCAGACGTGGAGAATCTCTGATTTTATCGCCTACACCGTGGTGAGAACTCGCTCACGCAGGTGAAGGTGAGGCTTACTTCACACCGACAAAGAATGACAAACACTTTGTGTCCAAACAGTGAGTCCCCTGAACACTCCTGTTCTCACTGGACTTTTATAGTCCATGCTGGTTTGTACCCATTTGTATTGGTGTTTTGTAGACGTTGGTATGTGTTTTGGGTGATAGAAAAGCACTAGGTTGAATGATTATAATGTCCCATGTCTGTTTTCTTGAGTGGCTGACATGATAATGTTAGCTGTTGAGAACATTATGACTTTGTTGTGAAATGTATTCACTCAGCTGGAGTTAGTCAGTGACTTTTTCACTAGTGCGACCCCTGCTGGCAAAATCTCGGATAGTAACCCAAGATGGAATAAAAAGATGATAGAATCGAGGCATTCTAAGGGTCTGAAAGAGCTGAACCAAATACTTCAAGAAAAAAAAATGATTCACTGTGGAGAACATCCAGCTCAGCAGCATCACAAATCCCTTTTTTTCAACACTCCCCACCATTACTAAGCAGCATTTTGAAAACAAAAGAATACAAGGCCTTTTTAATATCAGTATAATGCATAAATCAGTAGAGGAAAGTAAATGGTAAGAATGTAGTTTTTCTAAAATCAGAACCCAAAATAGCTTTTAATCTTATTTGTGTAATATTGTGGAGAATTGATCAATTACACAAAGCAGTAAGATGACTTATTCAGTGAGTAAAAAGTGCTCATTGTCAGTGTATCAATTTAGGAAATGTTTTAAGTTCCTGACTGAGAAATGATGGTATTTATTTCTTGAAAATATGCTGAACCAATTAAATCGATATTATTACTGTTATATGAAGCACAGCAATTTGGCTGCAACACAGCAGCTGTCTGTTTTAGTCTTCATGCTGACAGGTTTAATTTACGACAGGACGAACTGGACAACTCAATCCTATAATCTTGTAGTTAGGAGGCTGAATGGCTGTCTGCTTGACATTTGAGTCACCAATCCACCTACCAACGTGTGTTTTTGGACAGTGGGAGGAAATCGGAGCACCCGGAGGAAACCCACGCGGCCACAGGGAGAACACACCAAACCCCTCACAGACAAGGAGCACGACTCTAACCAGGACCCTGGAGCTGTGTGACAGTGACACTATCTTTTGCACCACTGTGCCACACCCAGAGCAGATATGTAAAAAGTAAAATAAATAAACCTCTTCAGAATGTTATTGGCATGGTCTAACATCTAAAATCAGCGCCAGAAGCATCAGGAGAGTTGGCAAAAAATCTGGAAGGGGGTTTTACTTTCTGAACCTAAACTTGGCCACTTCTGGACGGGAGTGTTAGAAAGAGACTTCCATCACAAAAGGAAGTACTCTTGGCTTTTCTAGATATTTTGTGGCTCTCAGCTTACCATACACACTGTATTCTGAGCCACAGGTTGAGAGAGCTTTTAATTGGCTCAGCGGGTGATGGCCAGCAGCTTGATGTTCCTTATGCAATCTTACAGTTGGTAATGAGTTTCTGCTTCAGTTCCCCCACGGGACCAGCAGGCCCAAGGAGCATGGCGGCTAAATTAACGTGTTCAGAAAGAAAAGGAAGAGCTTGAGCAACAGCGCTGCCAATTTCAAGCCAAAGAAAAACACACACACACACAAATCCAATGTTATCTTTGGGTGTGACTGAATGGGCCATGTGATACTGCTGATCATCTTTGGAGGCTCTGAAGTGCACTTTCCCTGATTTTACTTTATATTTGATGGAGAAACATGAACAAACGTGTGACGATTTATATCTGCACCAGCTATAACCTTATAAAATCCTTGTTTCTACACTGTGTCCAATTTATCAGCTCCACTGACCACACAGGAGCACTTAGTAGTTCAACACTCACAGGCTGTAGTCCACTTATTGCTCTGCATACTTTGTTACATCATCTTATTCTCCAGTGGTCAGGTCCACCACAGAGCAGGTATGATTTGGGTGGCGGTAGAAAAAAAATAAGGTCTTGGGGTAGTAGGTGTACTTCTACAGTCGACGTATTTCAGTTAAATATAGATTAGACATGTATTAGATGTTTTAAAGCGTTTGTGTGTGTGTGTGTGTGTGTAGCATATAATCGCAATTCAAAGTTTAACCACTCTCCTGCGCCTTTGTAATTTTTTTTCAACAAAAATTGAGTAGTTTGAAAATGGCGAGCGAGAAGAATTCATCACTAAATTCAGAAGTGTTTGAATTTTGAATTACACGTTAAACAAAGATGTACAAATAAGTTTGAAAGCATTTAATACTTTCCTTAGCTCTTAAAAATGCTTTTGTCTTATCTTTCAAAATTGTTGTCCGAATAAAAACTGAAAAACTTTATTAAAAATAAAAATAAAATTGAGTGAGAGCTTCACTTTTCTTGCTTCACTCAGATGTTCACAACGAAATCATTTTCTGTTCTTCGTCTCACAGCTAAATGGTGAACACTGATCCTGGGTCGTCTGAGTGCTCAGTCTGGAGAGTATGGCTGCTGTGATTTCTGCAAACCACTAGATGTCACTGTTTTAAGTCCTTTAAATCTGGCCAATCAGGATGAAGCTTCAAAACAGCCTCCACCTGTTTGAGACTTGAATGATTACTAATTGCAGTCAGCTGTGTTGTCTCGGTTCAGTTCAGCAGCTTTCCCAGCAGTCTTGTTGCTTTCTGAAAACAGGACCTTATTTTGTTGTGTTTTGGCTGTTGTCTTTAGATGAGGCTGAATTTGGCTTCTCTTGGGTAAATGCATTTTAGAGATTTGATTTATTCATTGCTTGATATATTTACCAGCTTTAATGAATGCTGTAAACAAGGGTTGTTTGTAGATTGTAAAGTTCACTAGCTTTTTATTGTGTGTAGTTTTCTGTTATGAAATGTGCTGTTTTTGTTTGGTTTCATTTTATGGAACTTGTTGGATTATGTTTGAAGTCTTCCAGGTCTTGGTTGTTTGAAAGGGACAACAAATGTTTGATTTAACCTAGGTCCATTCAGTAAGGGCCAATGACTGAATCCATCTGAAGTTCCCATTCAATCCACTCACATCTGAAAGGGCTTGGTTCCCATCTGTAAAGCCAGTGTGATCCTCTTAAACTGTTTGAGCCAGGTCTATGAGGTAAGTCAGAATCTTTTTTCACACACATACACACAAATCCAATGTTATTGGATTCTCAAGGGCTATGTTCTGGTTTATGGAAACACTGGGTTCTTTCTCAAAGATTGATTCCAACCCGTAGAACCAGCTGGACCCATCTTTGGAGTCCAGAAGCCCTCTGGTGTAAAAGAAGGCCAGTTCTATACCCATCCCCATTCCAACATACAAACGTGCACACACACACACACACACGAGAGCAGCACTGTGTGAGCAAGCGCACAGCAGCAGGCACTACAGCTCTGTGCCTTTTTGGGGTCCCCTGTGAGACACAACCCTTCTGCCAGGCTTGAGAAGAGGAGAAACATCATCTTTAATAAATGAGCAAAACAACACGTTCAGGCAAAACCACTCTTTTCTTAAAAATGGTTTCTGTATGTCTGGTTCTGGGCAGGTAGTGTTGCAGTCACACAGCTCCAGGGACCTGCTCCAGGTGACTGTCTGTGAGGAGTCTGGTGTGTTCTCCCCATGTCCGTGTGGGTTTCCTCCGGGTGTGTGTGTTCACAGCCAAACCTGATGGGCTAATTGTGGAAGATGCATTTCAATGCATGTTGTACAAAAACAAATACATATTTCATGTTTCAAACATTTTATAGCAGATGAATCACAAAAGGATACAAGCCCTTCGTACCACAACAGTGAAATCTAGGAGATAATCCTGTTGCAAAATATATCCCAATTCACAGTATTTTAAAATCACACTCAAAAGTGGACAAAGCACCATTATAGGTGGGTTTCTGTTATACAGCATCTATTTAATCTATTTTGTATGCTGATATCACACCAAATATAATATACATGTTTGCATAGACTAAGAAAATGTTTATATTTAGCAGCACCTATAGAAGACATAACTTGTTTCTGGCCTTTGATGTATAATATAAATTATACATTTGTCTCCATTGGGCCATTTATAAAATTCTAACAGATTATCAAAGCTTTGTCTAAGCTTATCATTCCTTTCCTTGTTCTCATAAGTGTCCAATTTCTTCAAGCATTTATATGGAGAAAAAAAAACAACATTTTAATAGCAATATACACAACAAGAAAAATCAAGAGACAGGCTATTACTAATGGAGTTGGGAGTGGCTCTATCATGACAGGATACAGGCCACAGTGAGGACATATTCTCTGTATTGTTTTACAGAAACTTTGTGTGACCGTTGCTTGGGGTGCAAATAAGGGTTGAAGAGGATAACTCTTTGCCGTGTCACACTAGCGTAAGTATATTGTCGCTGTCCAAGGTAAAATGTATCTCCCAAAGTAACAACTTTACAGGAAAAGGAAAAAACCTTATTAACTTTCAATATAAGTCAATGTAAAAAATTTATTACAAATAATTCTGTAGCATTTCTATTGGCCCATTCACCGTGACATTTTTAAAGTTTGAAGGACAGCTACTCTTTTCAAATGATGCAGTAAAGTAAAAATCCAGAATAATGAAGATACATGTTTTTTATTGGAGGGTGATAATATAAAGCATTAATAGCTGTCTTAGTCTTAATAGCTGTTTGTTGGAAAACTGGTGTTGGTTAAAATCCTTTAAGCATCAGTTCATTCTCAGTTCAGTCTCTGTTACTGACAAGAGCTAGTGACAGGGCACATGTTCAGTACTGAGGCTGTTCACCACGGTATGGACCTGAGAACTTTTGTGGCAAAGGTACTGTTGCTCTCTATATTATTCCTCCCTTTATTTTCTTCTTTCTTAGCTTTCTCCAGTAGATTTCGCACTGTTTTAGAAAAGGAAATACGGGGATCAGAAGCAGGAAGGGCAGGGCAGTCACACTTCTCACGGAGCTCCAGGGCCTGCAAAAATAACAGACAGGTGAGCACACAAGATGCAGAGCATGATCTTTGACCTTACACGCACCTGTCTCCCAGCAGAACAGTGCTCTAAAGTTTAATACCTGAGGGAGGAAGGATTGGGGTGGACAGATCTATATTTACTTCTGGTGTTCAGGATGCAAAATACTTCACCTAAATAAACTGGACAACTTTACAGAGACAGCTCTGAAATCAGAGTGATCTCTAGCCTTGGATGTTTCTTTGAGTCAGTCCAACAAAAATGGGGACAGTGAAAGTGAAGGAACATCACTGTCCTGTTCCCTCAATCCAAGCAGGAAATGCCCTTGAGAAAGGCTCCCAAATGCTCACCAGGTGTTCTAATAAGAGTGGTTTCCTCTAAACTGTTTGTATACCAAACTACACAATTATTGGTTTACTCTCTAATCATGTTTAATCAGAGAAGGTTGGTTTTTTTTTTTTTTTTTTGTTTTGTTTTGTTTTGTTTTGTTTTTTTCCCCCCCAGCCATGCTCTCCTGGGACTCACAAGCACAATTTGAGCTTGTGATATTGTGACAGGTTAAATAAGTCTTGTTTTAAAAAGGTCATCACTGTTGATGCTACTCATACTTCTTTGATCCAAACCAAAGAACAATAACTGTGTGTGAAACCATACTAAACATCAAGTCTAACAATGTTCTGGGGAGGAAGGGACCTACAGGGAAAAGCCTAATTCAGAAGGCTTTTCTGGTCAAATCCTTACTCTGAACAAATCTCCCCAGAGGAACGTATCAGATACAGCTCTTGACACAAACTCTTTTCATTAGCACGGGAGACGGGCGGATTTAAGAAGTGCGTGTATGTTTGAAGATCAGGCCATTAGCGGGAACTTACAGCTCTGAACAGATAAATACATGTAAAAGTCTCTTGATGAAAGAGCTGCTTGTCCAAAGCTTATTGGCAACTATTACCCAAGGGAACATATTAGAGCCTTCGTGTGTCATCTAGTTATTCAGGGACCGATCTAAAATTGTCCACCCCTTTTAATAATACAAGCAGCTTTTAGGTAAGACCATACCAGATCAGTTATACATGACTGCACAAAGTAAACTTGCGATATGAGAAGTAAATCATAAGGAAACATCAGGAATACACATGACATACTAATGACTAATCACTACTTGAGTATGAGAGTTGGTTTTGTTGAGTTAATGCAACAATGCAAACATTTCATCCATGCTTGAAAGATATTCTTTGACTATGCAGAGATTTTGCAACAGATTTTACTATACAACATAAGTCATTCATCATCCACATATCAGTATGTGTTTATGGACTGTGAGAGGGAACAAAAGCACCCAGAGGAAATCCACACCGACACAGTCAGTTATTAAAGGAGTAATCAGTATATTTATGCACCAAAATGTAGCAAACAATATTTAGGAAAGTAATTATTTTTGAAACTTTGAGGTGGAACTCACATAAGACAAAAACTGTATGTAAACCTTTAAAAGGGTTTTACACAAGGACAGGAATGTTTAAAATTGTTTTATTACAGAATTTATTTAGAAATGAAAACAGCCATTAGATGTCAGTTAATGGGTTTGTCATAATTTAAATAAAAATCATTATGAAAAATTATTTTGCCATTCCACTGGAGCAAGCTTTTACTTAAATTTTCTTGATTTATTATTTCACTCAAATAAGTAAACTTTTATGTTTGGTTACTTCCTCTTTGATGTTGATGGCTAGCTCCCTAAACATATTTTAGAAGTGCACCAGAGCAACACTCTGACGTAGTAAAGGAAGACAGAAAGAAACAAAAGAAACAAGGGTTAGGATCCTCACTTATCCAACTACAGACCTCAGAACTACAATCAACTCACAGAGAAATCTCATGGTGGTCATTTTTAGCAAGATGATTGACCTTTTGTCTTGCTTTCCCTGTCTTTGACTGACACACTCACACTTCTACTTGACTTCTCCACAGGTGAGCTAAAGCTGCCTCTCAGAAACCATTCTCACACAGCACTGCGTCCTTCCACACACTAAGCCACTGCTTTGAGTCTATATTACCAGTGTTACAGGGTTGAAATCTACACTAATTAGAAAGTAACCTTGGTAATAGATGAGAGCAAAAGAAGAGATATTGGCTTGACATTAAGCAATGGACACTAAAGAGGATACATCTTATTGATGTCACAGCACTCTTGAAAGCAACATCTTTAATGAGTAATGCATGCAGTGCTTATAGATATACACTCAAACTTCACCTCCCCTTGTTTTTTATATAATGTACAACTCCACGCCATAAATGCATTAAGAAATCTCATTGTTTTCTTTAGGCTTCATTTGAAAAGCCCAATGCATTTTTTTTTAAATCAATCACAATCCATGTTTGATTCTCTTTAACCCACTGTAACATTGTTTAGGTGTTAGTGCTGGTTTTTGGATTCTTTATTTTTAAAACTCCATTGTTTTCAATGGATTTCTTACAGTTCTCAGTTGACTTTTTTATCCATTTGTATTTAGGGCCTTTTCATGTTTTCAGTGGAAATTGCTTTAAGTTTTTTTTTTTTGGGGGGGTCTTGATGCTTTTTCTCTGTTTATCATTAGGTTTACCTTTTTATTATTTTCCCCCATTTTGTTTTAACTTGCACAAAATGTAGACACAACTGACCTGAACAACATGAAATTAAAATATATTTAACCTTTTTGCTATACTCTGTGCTGGATTTCCTTCTTAAATGAGATTTATAATCCTTTCCAAATTTTAATGGATCTCTCTCTTGTTGAGGCCATGTTGGCTTTAAAATTAACCAAGTACAGTAGCTTGTTAATGTCATTGGACACTATCCATTTTAACTTCAGATTATTCAGAATATGTTCATTTTTATAAATGCAAATTACCATATAATACTTTAATAGTCCCCCTCTATTTGGTTAAGTTTCAGAATGCCATAATGTTAGGTTATTTAATGTGTCATTTGTGACTCGATAATTTGCTCTTAATAGGTTCACCACACTTAGAGAATGCTCACTGAAATTAATTATGTGCACAAGCGGTTGTAGCAATCCCACTTTGTCTATAGCTTCTAATGATTTTGAAACCCTAGTGTAGGAACCTAATCTAAACTACTCCTGCTATATGAATAAGTTGCCTTTCATTATTATAATGATTAAAAGAGTTGTCTCTAACTATTCCATAATATTATATATGATCACACAGTTCAACATTTGTGAACATGGTATTGAAATTCCTTTGTACCACAGCACCTTCTTAGGAACAACATAACCTTGTGAAGAAAGCTTGTGCAACAAGCAATAGCGGCCACACACTTTGGCTTGGGTTATTGTCATTATGAAGTATGTGGGGTTTGCATCTCTCTAGTTAAGTCTCTTGCAGGCCACTCAAAAGCAACTTCCCAAAGGAGTAATACAAGTGCACTAGGTTTGCCAGTGGATACACACACACACGCGTGCGCTTGATGGACAATTAACGTCTTTACCATCTGTTCCCCTCATGTTTGGAGCACCTCAGTGCCAGCATGCAGACAGGACTGTTTCACTCACTGTTACAGGTTCAAGCTGAAGGTTAAGTAAGCCCCAGTGAGTGATGAAAACAAACACACACCAAAAACACACACCCACAGCCACCTCCACCACTTTGCATTGTATATTAAACATCCATTTTGTGGAGTCAGTGGTGTGTGACGGCAGAGAGGACTGTGCATGTTCCTGTAAATGAGTGTCCTCCACATTCAACTCACTTGCCAGCTTTCTCTAAGCCTGCAGTGTGTCAAACTGAGCTCTTCATCTACAGACACACATACACAAGCACCCACACATCCAATCATCTGCAAAGAAAAGAAAAGGTGCCTGTGGAATTTGAGGAGATTCCAGGCAATGCAGGAAATGTGTTGAGCCAAGCAAGATTCAAACTATCACAGACAAACCTATTTCTTGGGTTTAGCAAAATACAGAGGAGAGAATATTCAAATTAGATGAAACAGCAAGATATATAATTGTAATTTATATTAAATACATAGTAGTGGTATTAAATTTATATTAAATGTGGTCCAGTGGCAAACATTTTGCAAATAACACACTGCTGCTGTTTATTATTGTCATGATATCAAAAGATATAAGACAAACTTGTATAGCACTGGCTGCAGGATTCATGAATGCTAATTGCTCTGTCTGTTCATATTTAAAACTTTGGTTTGCTGCATTAACATTTACTTTGGACTAAACAATGCTGTAATGACTCATGTTCTCCTTGCTCTCTCTGGCAAACTGACCATGAACAGTAAACAAACCATTTGATTGGCTTAGTTCAGTGAAGCTATAGCCATATTAACTGGATTAGCTGCGCACATTGTCTACTGCTGTGAGGGTCTGAAAAAAATAACCCAACATAAACATTATTTATTTATTCTCAAACTGGTCACAGATCCAGACTGGCCCAGATCTTGATTGAGTGATGATTCAATGTCCACCATTTGTTGGTGCCAGATCTATTGAATGTCTTTTGATGTGACTGTAATGAATTTACATTTGATGTACTAAGAGTGCAGCTTATCACTCCCACTGTATATAGCCCTGCCTACTAATTTTGGTGTTTAAAACACACAGGGTAATATTTAGCATCAATAGTCCAAAAACAAAACACAAACTGAAACTTCAGTAACAAAAATAGTGGTGGTTAAAACCTTCAGTAAAATGTTGCACATGAAGGTTATTTTACTTCAGCTTAAAAATAATGACTGTCATATTCAGTACATCTGGCCCCAAAAGTTTACATACTGTTATTTGGAAAGCAAACATTGTTTCAGCATGTATTTGAGGCTTGCATCTCTGTCTAACCGCTGCTGTGAGTTGAAGGAAGTCTCTAAATAATACATTGTTTGAGAATCTAGAACTAAGTTGCTGTGAAAGGCAGTGGAAAATGATGCAAAACCAGCCACCGTGATTTTTGTAATCAGCCACATGTGTAATATTTCCCTTTGCATTCCTGTGAGCCTCCTACATTGTGCATGGTTTTTGTGCTTATGGAAAAGAAGCTCATTTATATTTTGCCATGCATGTATTTAGACATATTTTACAATACATTCTGTCCTCTGTATCCATGGGGTATTGGCTCCAGGAACGAAAATGCACAGATGGTTAAGTTCCCTTTTGGAGCACACCCTGGACAGGGTGCCAGTCCATCACAGGACATATATGTGCGCACACACACACACACACTTTGAGTGAGTGTTATACACAAAATCAGAAAAAAATCTGCACATGTTCAATACAGAAGAAATTAGAAAATCAGTGCTTGACACTCTAGAACGTGCTCAATTTGTGCTTTTTTCAATACATGTATGTGGATACCTTGTACTAATTTTGGTTGTTAACATATAACCTGTCTAAATGGGTCCCTTTCATAATACTAGCAGCTGTTCTGTGATATAATACTAACTATAACTATGATTATCTCAATGCCATGGCCTCATTTATCACAATAATAACAAGATATAATCCCACTGCCCAACCCTAATTGAGAGTGAATAATTTACTATTGTGAACCAAGAAATCATTTCTCCTGTATTGGCTTACTTTGGCTAACCCAGTAGCCACAGGCATACCTTCATGCTTTGTGTGTGTACGTGTATGTGAGAATGTGAATATGAACCCTAACGACTGCAGAGCGGCAGGACAGTCTCTAGGCATCTTGTTAGTCTAGGTCGAGGCTGTAAATTGCAGACAGGCCTGGGAGCTCTGCACACTGCTATTCTGACTACTTCTCCTCACACCAGGAACTTCCAAACGAAAACATCATATCTTTGAATTATATTCCTTTGTTTCATTATCCATAAAAAGCAAAGGCACCTTCATATAAGGTTTACCTGCTAGTTCTGCTGAACATATTTAACTATTGGCTGCAGTGAGTCCTCTAGAGCTTTATCCTAGGAAGGTATTGAGAACAATCTAGGAGAGCTGAAATGCTTGTTTCTTCTAGGATCTAGATTGAAACCTGAAAATGTCAGAAACTGGAAGACTATGACAATTCGTCACTCTCTACAGGGAATGCCTATGGAGCCAGACTCAGAATTATAATGGTCATCATTCTGGGACATTTTACATTAATAACTAATATACATGGCTGTTTTCATTCAGATTATTATTGAAAGACTAAAAAGATGTTGTTGAATACAAGTCAATCAATGGTGTGATATAACGTTAGCCTATTTGAGTGTGATGTTATAGGTGTGTGCATTACCTCTGGGATCAGGCGATCAAGGTGTGTGACACGGCTGCGATGGGACGGGTGAGTGGACAGCCACTCTGGGGTAGTGTGTTCTCCCCTCAGTTGTTCGGCTAAATCCATCTGCTGCCAAAACACAGGTCCAGCCCTCACATCGGCACATGCCTTGGAAGAGACAAATGCATAGGTAAACAGATATGCAGACACAGAAACGCTCTGATTCATGTAAAAAAGATTTCCAATATTTTCACTGACTACCTTGACTGTGTTTTGTAAGTATAAAAAATAATTTATGCATACAACACACTCCAAAAAAGTTGGGACAAGGGCAAAATGAAAGTGAATGTATGACCATTTAGAGGAGAATCGGGTAATGATGTCCAAGGACTGTTGATCAGCTGAAGCCTTACATCAAGTCAGAATGGGCAATTCCCCTTGCAAAACAAGTCCCTTAACAATTAGTATCCCCAGTTCCCAAACAATTAAACAGAGTAATTAAAAGAAAAAAATGGTATGAGACAGTGTTAAATGTGCCTCTGTCCCAACTTTTTTGGAGTGTGTTGCAGGTGCCAGATTGTAAATATGGTTATATTTACAAATAACAGTTAAGTTCTTCAAAGAAAACAGTCAGTTAAATAAATCTTCAAGAAAATTAACAAATCACTTATTCCTCATTTTATTGCATTTAACAAAATATTTCTTCTGGAAATGCTGTTTGTAAATAGACATATTAAACAGCGTGGGACAACAGCAAGAGTTATCAAACAAAAGGTAAAAGAACTGTTTGATCAATTCTCCGCATATAAATGCATACAAACACCTGTTGCAATTTGTGATATTATGATTTTTTTTGCATGTAACACAGTGGCAAATATTTTCATTGATCTGACCCTGCATTGTTATGATTAAATACAGTGGAATTCTAGCTAGAATTTCAAACTGGAAATTCACTGTAATTTGATGACTAAACATTCATTCATTCATTCATTCATTATCTGTAACCGCTTATCCAGTTCAGGGTCACGGTGGGTCCAGAGCCTACCTGGAATCATTGGCAGGGCAGGAATACACCCTGGAGGGGGCGCCAGTCCTTCACAGGGCAACACACACACTCATACCCTCACACCTACGGACACTTTTGAGTCACCAATCCACCTACCAACGTGTGGTTTTTTTTTTGGACTGTGGGAGGAAACCCACACCAAACTCCTCACAGACAGTCACCCAGAGCGGGAATCAAACCCACAACCTCCAGGTCCCTGGAGCTGTGACTGCGACACTACCTGCTGCACCACCTATGACTAAACATTGCTAAATGTAAATAAATGAGTCAAGTTGTACGCCACACTTGGGTTTATCCACAATTGCAACAGTTGCTATGAAAAAGACATTGTGAGTGAAGCATTTATAGGATCTTCTCAGTCAAATTGTCAACCATGTGTCCTGTGCTGTATATAATCCTAAGCATTTTCTTCAGACAACACTGACCTTGGCTCTGAATATGTAAGTGTCTTTAGTCTAATTTCTGCCCACACATCTTTATTAAAGAGTGTTGTAGCTATCTGCAGACACTCTCCACAACAGCCTGACTCACGACTAGCCCAGCAAGGTTCTCTCCGTTACCGGGGTAACATGTCCATGTCCTTCACCGCACTGTGCAGTGGGTGGTGTGAGTGGATAAGAGCAAAGGGCGGGTGTATGTTTGAAGGGAGACTCCCACTAACAGGAAAAAGGGAAGCTGACCACTTCACACTAAAGGTCTGCTTAGAATGAAAATTATGAGGGCAGCACAATGCTCAACAAAGTCTCTGAACAAGCACAGAATGTGCTACAAAGCCTAAATTGCATGTGTAAACACTGCCATCTCATGGACAATGCAGATATGGCATTTATTAGTAGTAGTGGTATGCACCCCCCACATCACATTTATTTAATAATTTTTGCAGTTTACCATTAGCTTTTTCATGTTGTCGTAGTGACCAGCTCCATCAATCTTCATTTGCATGCAGTGTCTTTGTTTATCATCAGTGATGGGCAATGTGGCAATGTAGTAACTTTAAGGCACATTTCATCCAGGTCTTGTTATATAGTCTACAGACAATAATTAATCATGAATGCTTTATGTGGTGAGAATCATACCTATTCACATATTCTTTAAAAAAAAAGGTTTAGATTGTAGACTTTCCTTGCTGTTATGACCATTATTTAACTTACTAATATGAGTGTAGATTTAAATACCTTAGCAGCCATTTGCAGGCCAACCTGATCTGCCTCTGCTTCCAGTTTCCTGCTGAAGGGTCGGTCAAACATGAACTACAACACAGCCACACAAAGCTCTTACTCAGTATCAAGTACAAACTAAAAGAGTTATGTGAAAGGAAAGGTAATAGTTAGGGTTAAGGTTTATTTAAAAAAAATCTAATTTACAACATTTGACCTTTGGGCTAAATTTAATCAGTCAACTAAAGCCCTTTTTTGGTGTTGGTCAATTTTAAAGATTTGCAAACTAGCCAATATACATAATTATAGACCAATATTTAATAGTGCAAAAAAACTGCACATCTAAATTGTTCACTTGCTGAGTTGATCATGTGTCTTTTGACCCTGCATGTCAAAAAGAATACAAAATTCCAGCTTCAATTTCTATCTTTGTGCAATAACACAAAGTCTACAGTATTAAGCAGCTTGTGTCAAATGTATCATGGTTCAACCACTTATTTTACACAATCCTAACTGGAGAGCATAAGCTAAGATTACAATTAGCTTCATAAGACTATTAAAAAATCTAAAGAAGCAAACTTTGGAAACCACATTTGTTTTGTATGATCTTCTATACACTTTGTACAAGTTTGACTTGTACAAGGAAGTACTTTAGATAAGTTTAGTGGAAACAGGAGGGTGCTGTGAAACCGACACAATAGAAGAAATTAAACAGAACAATGGAGAAATAGAACAAAAGATACAACAAATCTGTCAAGTGAGAGAAAATGTCTACTTAAATAGAACAAAGGTTCAATACAATCCAAGATAAATTACATTTAAAACTAATTAAATCACGTACTATTATTAAATAGAGGTGTTAACATCTGCCAGCCATAATTTATTTCTAAACCAAACAAAGTAGTGATATTGCAGACTTTTAGAAAAGCAAGTAAGTGTGAAAGAAAAGTTAGAGCCACTAAAGTTCTAACTCTATGTAGATTTATACTTTACATTTCATATGCAGGTTGCATGACAAAAAAAATCAATAAAATCAATTTGCAGATTGTGCTGGCTTTTTATTGGGGGAACCCAAACTTTTCTGAGAATTCCTGATTTTCACTGAATTACTATATTGTGCTTGAATTATAACAGAACCTCTATTTTCATGGAAGAGATACATAAACTCTAAGCTAGCAAGATAAACCTTACTTTGTCCTGTTTCATTACAGGCCTAAAAGAGACAATCATGGAAGAGTAGTTTGGGGAAAAACCCAATCTTTCAGTTTACCTCTTTACTTCAAATGTAGTTTTGCAATGGACTAAAGGGCTCATGAATTATTAGATGCTATTAGCATTACTGTTTTTCCTATAAACTTATAGTGTTAAGCTCAAATAGACTTGCTTGTGTGATTATAGTACTGAATTGGACGATGAAAAAAATACAGAGAAAACTGAGGATGATCAATTAGTTTTAGAGAAAGGGAACATTTGTATACATTTGATGATCTGCCAAACTGTCACTTTAATCCTCAGGCATCTCTTACCTGGACCAGTTTGCTTTGAATCCAGTGGCCCAGCACAGCGAGGCTGTCTCTAGGACAGATGGCCCATATCGCTGTCAACATGATCACAGAGAAAAGATCCACCACATGAGACATGCTAGCCTGCTCAGCCTAATAGATAGACAGACAGACAGACAGATGGACAGACAGGGACAGAAAATCACAAGAATGAGAGAAAAAAAGATTGAGAGAGTGAGTGAAAAATGAGACAGAATTAATATTACATAGAACCAACTCACAATAAAGCTCATTATTTTAAAATTCAGTGTAGTGTAAGAGGCAGCCCTTTGTAGCTTTATTATCTTTGCTCATTTCATCATTCAAGTACTAATTTGTTTGTGTTTTGCAGGTGTAAAGTGAAATTACAGAGCATGTTATTTTTTATTGTTTATAGCCCTTTTTTTTGACAGTCCAATTATGCATGAGCACTTATCATAGCACCAGCAAAATAATAATAATAAAAACCTCCACAACAAAAACAACAAACTGTTTTGAATGAACCCAGATAAAAAAATAAATTTAATTACCACATGAATTAAAATACCACTGTGCAAATCAAGGCAAGTGACATCCCAGCAGTCAGAGCCCTGTCAGCCAGTGGCTCAACGAGCAGCATTAGCAAAATGTGCCGTAATGCAGATGGCATCAGAACTTTATATTACCTCCCGGAGCCATCAAAAGCAATCCTGTTCAAAAAAGCCTGTCTTTTCAGAAAGCTAACTCTTGCTCTAATATGCAACAGTCATTTCATTCACAGCAGCCTGGCAGTCACAGAGGTCTTAAAATCATTCTCATCTGTGTCTCATGGCACACAAAGACCATATTTGTCTTATAAATATCCAGTCTTTCTCCAAACTCTGCACTGAGGGCCCTTCACACACAAAGCCCTGAGGAAAACAAACAATAGAGACAGATCTAAAAGTCTCAATATGACTGACAAGCCTATAACAGCATAACAGTAATTGCTTGGAGACATACAAAAGAATCACCATCAAAACTTAAAAATACCACACTAGCATAAAATTGATTTATGGTACATAAAGTATGTGCTCCTTTAAGGAATAATTCAGAGAATAATCTTATTTAAGACAAGGACATCAATCAAAAATCTAGGCCAAACCCCCACTTCAGAATACACTCTGCCACAAAGCAAATTGGAAAAAGCTGTCAGTAGATAAAATCAGTATACAGGGGTCTTCGACTTACGACGTTGATCCGTTCCTACGTCGCATCGTAAACCGATTTTCGGTGTAAGTCGGAACATACGTACATACTGTACGTAAATAGCATACTGTAAGCACTTAACCTGTCCTAACACCTATCCTCCTCGGTCCCGAGCCGAGTAACCGTGTATTCTTCCGCCACGCACAACAAACACGAAGTTCGCGTTACGACGTTTACGACGCAAAACCACTTAAGTCGAAACAAGGCTTTATACAGTAAATGGGAGATGTGTCGTAACCATGAAACATCATAACTAGGGACTGACGTAACCCGAGGACCTCCTGTACATAAAATAATATAACTAAAATGATCACAGAATGTGATACACCAGGTATCTTTCAATTATGTCTGAAAGAGGCAATCTTGTAATAGAGAGGGCGTTGTATGTAGGATTTTATTAATTCATGCAATATATTAAGAGTTAGGGGGAAAGTATATTAAATTTAATTATTCACAATTTTAAACTTCAAAATAGTTCTTATGATTCTTTTTTGGACTTTAAACAAATGCAGCATATATATTTTCAGAACAGTTGTTATAAATGGTAAAATGAGATGAGGACTCCATTAATAATAGTCATAATTATCATGGGCCATTCTAATATTACCACGCTAACTGAGGTGCGCTCCTTCACAGTCTGCCCTGACACTCACCTCAGTGTACTGATGCAACAGCACTGAAAATACACAAATTCTCATTTTAAAACTTAACTGCAGTTAGTTCTTAATTGCACTTAGTACATTTAAAAGTGGAAGGACATTCCACTGCAGTTTAACCCTAGACCTGGAATGAAAGTAACATGATATGGCCAAAGAAATATAAACAATCAATTTTGAAGAGTTAAGAGTGTTTTATCTTTAAGGTAGAACGCATTTGGACAGCAAATAAGAGAATGCAATATTAATCCATCTGTTTAAAAAGTACAAGCTGCACAGCTCTCGCAGTAGAAAAAAAAGGTTAATTAAAATGAGTCCATTCCACATTCATGTAGTAATGACAGCAATAAGATCCAACAAATAAATCAGCAGGACTTACAGCATGACCAATCAGAGCATGAGCCATCTCATGACCTAGTACATAGACCAGCTGATTAATGTCGGTTATGGCCTCAAGCATTCCTGTAAACACAAATATTTTCCCATTCTGTTACACACACACACACACACACACACACACACATACAAAAACACACAAACACACAGAGATTAAGGCAAATATATGGTTCCAAACATTCAAACAGCACTTAAAATATTTTGGGGGTTTTGTTTGTTTGTTTTGCTTTAAGGGCTGCTAAAAATCTGTGAAAAATATATCTAGTCTTGTGTGCTAGCAAATTTAGGGACTAACCTGTTCAGGTCTTTGAAAAATAAAACAATGTATTCAAAATTAAATAAGTGCAGAATTATTTTTTCTATGTTTAAACTAGGGATGGGCGATATTGCAAAAAATAAAATCTCGATTTTTTTCCAAATTTATAAACGATTATTTTCTTTTTTTTAGTTCTTACCTAATGCAACAGACAAATCACAATCAATTTAATTCAACCTCTTTATTAGAAGGGACTAGAGGTGCAAAATACTGACATTTGTAAAAAAAGAAAAACGTTTAAAAAAAAAAATTTAAATAACTATTTCCATTTAACAATAGTAAATAGCAAGCTTAATTTTTTAATTTCTTTATTAAATAAAAATATTAAACAATTATATTCAGGAAAAACTTTTAATGCAGAACTTGCACATAACCCTTTGAAGTATAATACACCATGTTATTTGAAGTTTGTGTTGCTTGTAGTTTTCAGGTTTTGATGATTGTTTATTGGTGTCCCTGAATGATTTATGGAATGTTATCTGCATGGAATTTATCACAATTTCTATCCACAATTACACATAAGACACCCACATTTCACACCAGAGAGATGTGCACATACCAGTAATTATGCATAGTCTGTGTTTGTGGTTGCTTTTTAAATAGATTTTTTTTTTTTTTTACTTATTGTTTAGTGATTTAATTTGACAGCAAAATCTCGTTCTTGGGCGGCACGGTGGCGCAGCAGGTAGTGTCGCAGTCACACAGCTCCAGGGACCTGGAGGTTGTGGGTTTGATTCCCGCTCCGGGTGACTGTCTGCGAGGAATTTGGTGTGTTCTCCCCGTGTCTGTGTGAGTTTCCTCAGTGTGCTCCGGTTTCCTCCCACAGTCCAAAAACACACGGATAGGTGGATTGGCGACTCAAAAGTGCCCGTAGGTGTGAGTGTGTGAATGAATGTGTGAATGTGTGTGTGTTGCCCTGTGAAGGACTGGCGCCCCCTCCAGGGTGTATTCCTGCCTTGTGCCCAATGATTCCAGGTAGGCTCTGGACCCACTGCGACCCTGAACTGGATAAGCGCTTACAGGGGGATGCTGTGGCCGAGTTCAGAGGCGTCCTGCTGACCTTGTGAACAGCAGAGAAACGTAACCAAGAGGTCAGAGCTTCAAATACAGCATTATCGCCCAGTGGAGCTTGACAGGGTCATTTACAGCGTTTCATATAAATAAATAATAGGAAAAAAACAGGAACACGCCCCGTTTTTATTTGTTTCTGGTGCAGTTAGCCACAATGCCATGCGCATTGGTCAGAGCCGCAGCTCTTGGTTACGTTTCTCCCCTGTCCATAGAAACGCGGCGGTTCACTGGAAAGAACCAAGGCTCAAAGAATCAGGAATGGAACCGGTTCAAGAACAGGGGTTCATTTGGTGGAAAAGCACTATGGTTGACAGCAACAAATCAATGATTCAATGATTCTGATTGGTTAAACAAACCTTGCGATTTGATTGGTCCAGCTAAAGCTTTCCTATTGGTCCATCAATTGGCCGTCAAAACAGGGTCTTCTGTTTTGACGTTTTTTTGTCAAAAAAACTTCTGTTTTTTTTCTCTTTTTTCTGCAACTGCAAAAAGAGATTCACACACGCAGCAGAGAAGGCGAATGTGTGGGTTTTTTTCACTTCATTCAAAAAATCCCACTGTCACATTTGGAACATTAAAAAGGTTTGCTCTTGCACATTTTAAGCTGTTTGAGAAGGTACCGATTCACACATTCACGACATTTGATTTACAAATGCAAATCTTTTTTTCATATTTGTGAATTTAAATTATTTTTTTAAATAATAAAATAAAAAATAAAAATAAAAAAATAATAAATTATTATTGTTGTTGTTTTTTTAAATTTGTGCATTCCAATACATGTGGATTTTAGTTTTACGTGTATGTAGTTACTCAAATGCAATTAACAATTCAGTTAAATTTGTGAGTATTGTTTTACAAACTCAAAATCTTTTTGACCTTTTTTGACTCCATACTCCCCATGTCCACGTGGGTTTCCTCCGGGTGCTCCAGTTTCCTCCCACAGTCCAAAAACACACATTAGTAGGTGGATTGGTGACTCAAAAGTGTCCGTAGCTGTGAATGTGCGAGTGTGTGTGTGTTGCACTATGAAAGACTGCCGCCCCCTCCAGGGTGTGTTCCTGCCTTGTGCCCAATGATTCCAGGTAGGCTCTGGACCCACCGCAACCCTGAACTGGATAAGCGCTTACAGACAATGAAAGAACTATGGAGCTAATTTAGGTAGCATTTTAAGGAGGAGACATGCAGCTTTTTTCTGAGGAGTTTCCTAGCCCTTTGGAACCGGGAGCGTTGCCCGCGTGACACAAAACTAATTGGATTTTAGTTTTACGCATATGTAGTTGCTCAAACACAGTTACAAAGTCTGTTACATTTGTGAGTATTGTTTTACAAACTCAATCTTTTTGACCCTTTTTTGACTCCATAAGTCAAAAAACCAACTCCTCACAGACAGTTACCCGGAGCGGGAATCGAACCCACAACCTCCAGGTCCCTGGAGCTGTGTGACTGCGACACTACACTGTGTTTTGTTTTGTTTTTTTGTTTTTTTCTTTTTAATAAATATAATTTGTTTGATAAGTAGTTCCAAGCCTTTCAGCTGCACTAAACCACCATTAAGAAAATCTGATATTTGGAATGTACTCCTATTGCATTACAAATTTGGCATATTTGGTTTTGATACATTTATATACTCTGTAGCAACATTTTTATTATTCTTTAATTCAAGGATTTTTTTTACTTACCGGCAGAACAAAGGCATTGACACTAGGGCTCTCTACCAAGTGAACATTCCAGGGCAGCGAATTAATCCCTTCGATGTCTTGGTTCCTCTGGACCACGAACTGGACAACTTGCTCAATCAACTTATGTCTGGAGTCCGAAACAGGAAGGAATGAATTTGCATGCTCCTCCATACACTGTACGAGAGACAGAGAGAGAAATCTCCTTTTAATTAAAAACTCCCACAAAATTTTGTAAAATTTTCTTTTTCTTTTCATTTCTCATTTCATTTCACTGTGGCATTTCACAGGCATAAATGGCCGTGCTATACACTTTTCCTTAAAGGTGCATTGTCTGAGATTTTACACACTTAAATATCATTAAACGACTCATTTTAATATATAACTCGTGGTTATTGTCCTCTAGCTGTGTGTTATGTTTCTGTAGAAGAATATCCTGATACATATAGAGCAGTGGCGATTGCTCTAAGGCTGCAAGGGAAGCTCAGCTTCCCCTAAAATGTAAAAAAAAAAATGTTTCTTATCACTGGTAAAGACGCGGCTTTCCCGCAGTTTCACAGTGATTTAAACAGCACAGAGTTCAATAGCGAAGCAGCGAAGTGCAGCGAAACGAGGCGAGTCATTGGATAAATGCTGGGCTTTGTCCCGCCCATCGGACGCTCAGTGTCTTTGGGGGTCTATGGGGCAGTGGGCTGGCCTCGGCTGGCCCGGACGCTCAGCTTCTGCATGATGATTGGATGATCTGTCAGAGGCTAAATCCCTTTTTGATTAACAGCGAAATGAGCGAATCAGCGATCCGTGGGAGCACAGGCGGACACACTTCACATGGGCCAAGGCCGTTTAAGCAGCCTAGCTCTGCTGGCCATTGAGAGGACACTAGTCAAGTCCCTGGAAAAGACGCCTTGTTGGTACGACAGGGTCACAGATCATTTTCTTGAAAAGGAACGGAGGGTAGAATTTATGTATAAATAAACAAACACATTTTATGATGTAGGCCGAAATTGAGCTTCCCCTCCTTGAAAGACCAGCATCCGCCACTGATATAGAGTATTGTAAAAATGTCTTTGATCGTATATGATCGTATTGTGATGTTTTTTGCAATATTTGCTCATCCATAATAATCAGCAATTTAATTTTCACACAATACACAACTCTAAGTCTATTTCTAAACTGTTCTTTGTGAAATTAAATAATATCTCTTGAAAACAAATCTGCACAGAGAATTATGCTAGATTTGAAGTAAATTAAGAACTTGAGTAAACATGGAAAATGCATACACACTCACTGTCCTGATCATATGGGGATGGTGTTGTTTGTTTCCTAGTTTATGTGAGAGAAGCTTCTTGCATTACAGAATAAATATTCCTACCACATCTGAAGCATGCTGGGCCAGCTCCATGAAGTCCTTTCTGCTGATGACCAGCAATCTGCTCCTGCCAGTAATTGGAGATTCTTCTAAGTGGGTGAAGAAGAAAAGTGAAATGAAGAATAGAAGACCTGTGCCCACTCCCATCAGGTGCCACCTCCGTTGCCTTGCCCACTCATGGAAAAGCTGCTTTTTATTGGGCGGTAAAGATTTCCACCACTTCCTGATACTCCTACAAAAAAGAAACAGATAAAGAGTCTGTGAGAAGCTAAATAGCTTCACAAAACATAACTGTTGCACCACCTGCCGCCCTTTCACTATTTTCTGTTTTCTTCATTGTAACATGTTTTCTGTGTAGAATATTTTCTTCAAACAGCAAAAAACAAGATAAATATGACATTTCACCCATATTCATACCTGAAATACAATATTTATCTGTTACATGGCAATGTGACTAAACCTGAAGAACCAGAACACTTCATCTAAATTTTATGTCAGTCCAACTTCTCATACTCTCAATATTTCTCATACTTGTCAGTGATTATATAGAGGCTCAATAAACAGTGATATGAAATGTTTGGGCACCCCTGATAACTATCATGATTTTCCTTTATTTAAAGTATTTCCTGAATACTTTTAGCACTAATTATTCATTCATTATCTGTAACCGCTTATCCAGTTCAGGGTCGCAGTGGGTCGAGAGCCTACCTGGAATCATTGGGCGCACAAGGCGGGAATACACCCTGGAGGGGGCGCCAGTCCTTCTAGCACTAATTATTGGAACACAAAATTTATTTTGTTAGCTCAGTGACCCTTGACATACAGACACAGGTGAATCCAATTAAGAGAAAGGGTTAAGTGGCCAATTGCAAGTTTTTCTCCTTTTTGCATCTTCTCTGAAGAGTGGCAACATGGGAGCCTCTAAACAACTCTCAAATGACATGAAAACAAAGATTGTTCAATATCATGGTTTAGAGGAAGGATACAAAAAGCTATCTCAGAGATTTCAGCTGTCAGTTTCCACTTTGAGGAACATAGTGAGGAAATGGAAGACCACAGGCAAAGTTCTAGTTAAGACCTGAAGTGGCAGGCCAAGAAAATTCTCAGATAAGCAGAAGCGAAGGATGGTGAGAACAGTCATAGTCAACCCACAGACCAGCTCCAAAGACCTACAACATCATCTTCCTGCAGATGGTGTCACTGCGCATCGTTCAACTATTCAGCACACTTTGCACCAGGAGAGGCTGTATGGGAGAGTAATGCAGAAGAAGCCTTTTCTGCGCACACGCCACAAACAGAGTCGCTTAAGCACATTTGGACAAGCCAGCTTCATTTTGGAATAAGGTGCTGTGGACTGATGAAACTAAAACTGAGTTATTTGGACATAAGTGGCGGTATGCATGGCGGAAAAAAAACCCAGCATTCCAATGTTTTGTAAAGAAGAATGGTCCAAAATACCTTCAACCAGAATGCAGTCTCTCACTGGAAGCTATAGAAGTATTTAGAGGCTGTTTTTTCTGCAAAAAGAGGATCAACTAAATATTGATGCATGAAAATTTAATTAATTCCAAATGAAAACTTGTATCTTCTTTTAAATTTAAAATGAAACGCTTTGAACAGAATGTAAAAAGACCTGCCATGACAAGCATTTTTCTTTTGCAGTCAAATTGCTGTGTGTAGTAGGTGTATAAATATAAATATTTCAGCAAAATATGCCACCAAAATATGGTAACACATGTAGTGTCGCAGGCACATAACTCTAAGGTATTCCACAAACAGGACTGAGGTTAGCCAGATAAAATAACCCAATGTCAAGTCTGTTTAATAGGAAGAGATCTGAGGGACGTCTCTATTAGACAATCCTCAACTTTGTGCTTAAAGGACCCCTATGTAACTTCCTTTCCTCAAATTTACAGCTTCAAAATTGTTGTGATGTTCAAATAGAGCCACTGTTGTTGCTCAGCACCAGAAAATCTGCACTGCATAACCTTAAGGGGAGGAAAAGGAACCACACATCTTCCATCCCACTTCTTGATTTCAGTACAGTGCTACAAATAAACCCAGATCTTACTTAGTGTTTCTTGTTGTTAGTTCACACAGCCCCTCAGAAGACTATCTGTAAGACGTTTGTTGCGTTCTCCCCAGGTCTGCATGGATTTTCGCCGGGTGCTCCGGTTTTCTCTCACAATTCAGAAACACGTTTGTTGGTAGGTTGGCTGCTCAAAATAGGTGAGTGTGAGTGACTGTGAAGCCCTGTGATGTCCAGGGTGTGTTCCTGCCTTCACCCAGTGATTCCTTGTAGGATCTGGACCCTCCACATCCCTGAACAAAATGAAGAGGTCACAGAGAGTGAATGAATATCACAATAAGACTGACCTTCAACAGTACCTGTTTATGAATGGACCTTTTGTACATACTACATCCAACTATTTGATTTACATTACTTACATACATGTACATTATTTATGTATACCATGTTAAAATGCATTACAATTTTTTTCTTTTTTCAGTTCCTTTGTTGTAAAATTGTAATGCTCAGCTACATTTTAAATGAGGGTTTCCCCTCAATGTACTTCCGAGTGAAAATAAAAGTTTATGGATTGATTGATTTCTGGCACTTTAAACCTTAGGTTGCATATTTGAGATTTGGAAAAGTTATGTATATGGTTTCAGTCATAATAGAGCTGTAAAATCTCTCTCACCTTCCCAGGATAATAGCTGCCACTTTCTGGAGAGGTTTGAAGACCAGCCAAACGACGGGAGCTGGCAGAGCCCGGAGTGTAGAGGACGTGTGAAAGTTTTTTACGGATTCAGTTATTCCTGAGAAACGGTGAGTAAACTGGCGGACAGTTACGGAGCCAGATTCCAAGAGATTTGTTTTCTGGAATCTACACCAAACTCCAGACCTTGGGACTGGGGAAAAGAGGTTGGCGTTTCCCTGAAACGTGTGAAGATGCGGCGAATGCCGCCACCGAAACACAGAACGAGCATGAACTGCCTGAAAGGTTAGACGATGGATATAAATTAGCGCCATTTTACAGGTTTAAGAGAGGTCTAGACCGTTCAAACTGATCAGCTCTGGACTAGCAGGCTTTGAAACTGTCGGCATCACCTCAGTTAATAATTTCACATTACACAGTCAGCGCAAACTAGAGGAACACACACAGGACCGCCAGCGTTACCCCTGACTGGAGAATCCTGTGGGGTAGAGAACCTACAACAGTAACTGTACTGTGTATTAAAATAAAGTGTTTTATCTCACGGTGGTCAATTTAATATTAGTGACCTCTGAAACTCCTCTTCTGAACTTCAACTGTAGCGCTAGTGTGTCGCACGATAAACAGCCACCCCCTGAACAAACCAGGTGATTGTGGTTCCACACGAGCATTGCTTTCTACTGAGCGCGAGTTCTTGTGATTTTCGTTGTTTAGAATTTGAGTCACTTCTTTAAACGTGTATTTTTACCAAAACATATCGAAAAATACAGAATGGTGTGCAGTATTAAATTTGTCCATAGGTTTGGATGTGTTCCTGCGGATCTTGGCTCGGGGGTGTTCCCCGTCTCACAAATCAGACATCCACATGAGGCTGAAGTTGAGGATTATCCATTAGGAAGGTCACATTATAATATTGAGTGTATAATATTGCATGTCAGTTATAATATTGTGCATGTCTCATTCTAGGCTCAATTTTCTGAATAAACTGAGGAATCTTACTTTGTGGAACATGGTTCTGATTTTTACAGGTCTCGTGTTGCTGATCACACAGCATAACAAAAGAAAAACAAACAAACAAAAAAAAAAAAAAACACAATATATGTTACTTACTACTAGCAAGGAACACGTAAGGTTTAATAGAGATTATACCAATGGCCCAGCTTTACTTTGAACTGATGTGCTGGCATTCATAGCTAGAACCCACGTTTCAAGTTTGCTTTATTTATATAGTTATTTTTTCAGAGTTCACTAAAGTGCTTTACAACAGGAAATTAAATAAATAAATGACAAAGCCAGATCATATCAGACAAAAAAGATCATAAAAGACAAAATGACAAATTTCCACAAACACACACTCATCTTTTTCAGTGGCCAGTGAAAAAAGTTGATTTTTTTTCCCCTTCCCCCAGTTTAAACAAGCAGTTATTCCCCCCTAGTGTCATTATCAGAAACGGTTTCACTGTCTTGCAATGGGTTCTCAATTGAGATTGAGCCTGATTCAAGTCTGGTCCATGGAACAACACTGAAAATCTAGGCTCTGGGAGTCTCATATGCACAAAGCATATCCTGGATATAAGATGGAGCAAGGCCATTATAGCCTTAAAACCCATAAGAATTTTTTATATCTTAAAATGCACAGGGAGCTAATATAGACATGTATTTTGATATAAAATGATACAATCTTCTTCTGAAATATATTACATTGCAGTAATCCAGCCAAAATAGTTAAAAATACTGTTAAAAAAAAAAAAACTGTAAATGGCGGCATTGTAGCACATCAGGGTTATTGCCACTCAGCCCCCGGTTCCTGGGGTTGTGGATCAGAGCCAAAGCTCAGGTAACTCTGTAGTTTGTTGTGTTCTCCTATGTATGTGTGGGTTTCAGTGGACAAAGTACACAAACTATGTTCTTGAGTTAAAGTACAGATACTCAAAGTAAAATATTACTCCAAGAGTAGAAGTCCTCATTGTTGATCTCCACTTGAGTAAAAGTACGAAAGTAATTTCCGTTAAATGTACTTAAGTGTCAAAAGTCAAACTACCATGATTTATTATGGCTCTTACGTCCTATTATAATTTTTGTAACCAGACTGCTTAATCAATGCATTATAGGTAAAAACATTCTAGAGTTACTATTGGTTCACCATTCTTTTAATTAATCTGACATGAGTAAAAACAGCAGAAATGGCCAAAGATTAAATACAATGAATGGTGTTAAATCAACAATTACATACACCCAAGGTGCTGCCCCTCCAAGCCAACAGAGGTCGCTGTCTTCTGAGTATTAAGCCCAATTTATGATTTTGTGTTGAACCTAAGCAGTAGTCAGTGCTGCCTGATGTGCAACTCTCTGGAAATGCAACTTGTCACATTTACACAGACCACAACGACTGTGATTGGTCTGCAGTCGGACAAACATGGTTCAAATTGCTCAAGTCAAGAAGTTCAGAAATATTAACACTTTAAAGATTCATAAAACTAATACCACTACATTGTGTAGTACATAGGGTTGAAAATTATGTTTGAAATTCAGCCCTAGTGGTTTGGTGGTGTAATTGCAGAGTGACACAGACACCAACGCACAGATATAAGCTTTGTAGTAATTGGTAGGGAGGGGGAGGGAAGGGCTGGTATCCTACCCTCCTTCAAAAGTTACATAGTGCAGCTTCTGCAGTGCTGATTCCAGAGGAACAACGACAGAGGCTTTATTCTCTGATACAGGTCATTAAAGCATCACAATGATTTTGAAGCTGTCATTTTAAAGTAAAATATTACATCGTGTTCCTTTATGCTCTGTTTTGTCGACATAGTTGCAGAGGATTAGTTTGAGCTAGTTCTGCAATTCTGAGACGCCTGTTTTTTTCTGAATTTTTGCCTGAGTTTTTTTGTCTTTTGGACTTGTTTATCTCTCTGTACTGATTTTGGGGTTTGGGAATATTTTCTCTGGTTTTCACCTAGTTTCACGTATTGTGTTTAATAAATCTTCAACTGACTCTCCCCCTCGGTGAGTGCTTTATGACATCTACAGATCTATAAACCGTACACATTAATGTATAGTAGTTACTGATGACTCAAATACAGCAAAATAATACACTGTACAAATCGTTTTGTGAATTCATAATGGTTCTAAGGACTGAAAGTGATTACTTACAATCTCAAATTCGCACAACAGTTGATGAAAAGTCTTTTGTATGGTTGGTTTTAGGCGCAGAAATATTTTCACTTATTTTAGCGCTGTGTTCGTTCGTCTCCTACTGTGTCAAGCGGAGAGCTGTGCAAAGCCGGGAGATTTGTTCAGACACGTTATGGTTTACCCACACATCAACCTAAAGAAACAGATTTTCATAACGGAGTGGAGTAAAAAAAAAGTCGCACAATATGGAAACTAAAGTACAGATACACTAAAAAATATTTCAGTATTAAATAAGTGTTTTTTGGACTGTTGGGCAAAACCGAAGCACCCTTTAGAAACCCACCAGTGGTGCTTCAGTTTTATCCAACAGTCCAAAACACACTTTGCTGGGTGGATTGGCTACACAAAACTGTCCATAGCTGTAAGTGTGTGAGTAAATTTGTATTTGTGTGATGGGCTGGTAAGCTGTCCAGAGTGTGTTTCTGCCTTCCACTCAGTAAATCCAAATAGACTCTGGAACCACTGTGGCCCTGAACAGGACAATGTGGTTACAGACAATTAATGAATGATCAGTGATTTATTAAATTTTAGGTTAATATCAATAATAATTCCCAAATTTCATATGTGGAGTCTAACCTAAGCACTTGCCATCCACCTATTAATATCGGAGACAATTTTTTAATCTCATTAAAGAGCACTGATTACCAAATTCCAGAGGAAGGGACAACTGTTAATCTTCTACATAAGAGTGAAAAAACACATCTTCAGATAATCTAACCCAGGGGCAAAATGGAAAGAGAAAACAATGGCCCTCAAATTTACCTTGGGGGATGCCATAACTTAGATGTGGGGAAATGTTTCATTATACTTTATGTAAAGCAGAGAAAATAATCCAGCAGGAATTGCACAAATCACTACCCTACCCAGCCATTAACAGATCATTTGTCAGTGTGTTTTTCATACTCTGTAATAATCTAAAACACAAGCAAAAGAGTTCATAAAATGTTATTTTTTTCCATTAAAGAAAAAAAAGTAACATGATAGTAGACATTTCACAGAGTCATAGATTCTATACTATAGCTTAAAAGATGGGGCAATAATTACACTGGCTTTTTAGGATCCTTGTTATGATTCTTGAGTACTGCATATACTGTATATGTAGCATACTGAAAACTGCATGTCCTAATTATCGGACACAATCCATTGTCTCCAGGTTCTCTATATATTTTAGTATTGATATTCTGCATAATAAATACAATTTTTTTTAACAATGTATATAGTCTAGGTTATACCGTACTTTAAGACAATGAAATTCTGATATTGTAGCTTTCAAAAAACAAAAAATAAAAAAACAACAAAAAACATGCATCTCCAAAATAATAATTAAAGAAGGAAAAAACCTTTTTAACTTCCAAAGGAATTCAAAATAAAAAGATTTTATTCCAAGCAATTTTGGAGCAATTTTGGTGTGTTAAGCGACATTATTTTGGGAAAAAATAAATCCAAATAAGCTTTTGCTTTCTAAATAAGCAGAAAATATAACGACCTTTCATATCATCACTGTCCAGTGAAAAACCTGTATCTCCATGTTTGTCATTATTTTGTTTACTCTGTCATGGGAACAGAGCAGCTCTCATTCACATTAAGTGAAAATGTCATGAGGAATGGACCAATAGAAAAGCTCAAAAATTGCTTGGATAATATATTTTTTACATTGACTTCCATTGTAAGTTTTTTTCTTTTCCTATCAAGTTGCTATTTTGGAGGTACATGTTTTTCATTAGAGAGCAATGACATTTTCAAGACTTTTTAATCACTGTGTGTTTACAAAAATAAATACTGACAACAGTGTTGATATTAAATGTTTTTCCTTTTATGAAAAGGAGAATAAACAGTAATTTTAAAATTGGAATGAGAAATTGAGTGTACTCAATTAATACACTTAATACTTAATACACTTACATAATACACATAATTAATGTAAAATGTTCACCATGTCATCCAATTTGTATTTCCATTTTCTATTCTGTGTAGGCATGTTTTGTGAGGCTACAAAAATGTTTACAACCTAGGAATTTAAGAATGTAACACTTTTTTGACATTACTCTGCAACAACAGAAGTTTGTCATCAGGTCAGACGTTCTGCAATGACTGACTGCATTATAGGTACAATGACGTCTGTACTGGATATAACATTGCTGCCAGGACTTAAAGAACACCTTTTATCCAAATTGCTGCCATTAGTGCCAGACTGTTCCCCTGCAGTACACATCTCATCAAGACCTGCACCCCTGTCCTCTGGCTCAGAAGTGGCAAATGTATGTATAGGGGACTGTGTAATTGTTTCATGAAGGTGCAAGGAAGAGTTTATCACATCTTGGGCAGTCTCTCGCTTATCAATGAAATGTGAAATGAACAAAGTTTCAATCTGAACAAGGAAGGTTTCAGATTCTATTTCAGGTTTGTCTTCAAGAATCTTCCTTAATGACACAAGCAACTGCAAAACAGATAAAGGATCACAGTTACCTAAACTAACAACAACTATTGCATTACATAAGCAAATCAATGTTGTACTTTTATACCTTTTCAAGACATGTGAGAGAGGAATCTCGACGAAACAGCCGGTCCATAGGTACACATCTGAAAGAGATTGAATAAAATAGATAACCATTATTTCTTCATGCTAAATGTTAAGTTGCATATAAATGTGAGGTTGTTTCTATGATACCTTTGTTACTTGGTTTATTTTATTTTTCCAAGGCACTGAAATGTTGTTGCTTTGGTATTTTAGATGTACTATGGTGTTTATATGGGACTGGTATGGTATTGCAAGTGATTTTTGTGTGGTCACCAAAGTAGTTGTTAAAGGTTTGCTAGATGATGTCAGTTATGCTGTCCCAACAAGGGCTAGTTGAATCCTATGATACCAAGGACACAAATGTCCATTAGTAATAATCACCTAGCAATGGTCAAATCCTGATCCATGCCTCATGTGCCTTATGGTTTTTTTGTTTTTTTTTTACTGCTCTGCCTAAACCACCATCCTTCAGGTTGCATGGTAGAAAAGCATCAAGACTCTTCTTTCTTCCAGATGGTGGAATGAACTTCCAGAGTTTCACGTTGACAGGGATCAACGCTTATTGTTGTTTAGTATTTTTCTCTCTTTGGGTATCAGCACTGTTTCATTCTTAATCACTATTTTATTTGAAAGGTATTTGGACTTGAACATTTGATTAGTTTAGAATGCCTTCTCTGAGAATATGAAAAATCATTTTTTAAGATGCTCTGGATGAGTGTGCCTGCTAGATGACATAAATGCAAACTCTGGCTCATGTACCACTTTGTTGAAACTGTATATTAATGGATGCGGTGTATGACAAACCAATGAGTAAAATTAATTTTGAAAACTGCACAAACCCATGAGACTCTCTGTATTTGAACACCACCCATTCTGCTCTTCTCATCACCTCCATCCAATCAGGAAGTTCTGCAGACACCTGGTACTCAAACTTATACGGATCCCCTAAAATACACACACATCAGACACAAACCCTAAAATTTCACAAAAAGAACCCATCTCTAACTAAGTTACATATTTATTTGATATGTTAATAGATTCTAAAACACTTTTGGTACTATGGTTCATAATATACAGGTGCTGGTCATAAAGCTAGAATATCATGAAAAAGTTTATTTCAATAATTCCATTCAAAAAGTGAATCTTGTATATTATACTCATTCATTACCCACAGACTGAAATATTTCAAGTGTTTATTTCTTTTAATTTGATGATTATAACTGACAACTAATGAAAACCCCAAATTCAATATCTCTGAAAATTAGAATGTTACTTAAGACCAATACAAAAAACAGGATTTTTAGAAATGCTGGCCAACTGAAAAGTATGAACATGTACAGCACTCAATACTTAGTTGGGGCTCCTTTTGTTTTGGCTCCAAAAGGAGCCCCAACTAAGTATTGAGTGCTGTACATGTTCATACTTTTCAGCTGGCCAGCATTTCTAAAAATCCTGTTGCTGAATTACTGCAGCAATGCTGTATGAGTCGATCAGTCTGTGGCACTACTCAGGTGTTATGAGAGCCTCATGTGTAATGAATGAGTATAATACACAAGTTTCACATTTTGAATGTAATTACTGAAATAAATAAACTTTTTCATGATATTATAATTTTATGACCAGCACCTGTATGTTTTTTTTGTTGTGGTTGAAAGGATTTATGAGTACATTTTTATATACGGAACAACGATGTTTGAACATTCAAATTTATTCTCATTTGAAAAGATGCTTAGTACACACTGTGAGTGCCGGTGGGCCCCATCTCTTCCTCCACAAGTAGACAGGTAGTCTGGGACACAGGAGAAGGGTTAGTGGGGTTATATGGACTGACAATCATCCCTATAAATGGAGCTCCTCCTCGAGAGAAATAACTCTGCAGGAGACATAAAAAATTTGTTAGAGTGACAGACAGAGAAACATATAGTAGTTTTCTTTTGTTGATTTTTCAAAACCAAAGTGAGTTAAATCAGGTGAATTGAGACAGCTACACTACATTGCCAAAAGTATTCACTCACCCAACCAAATCACATCTGTGAAAGGATGATTCGCTCTCAGGAGCTCAGTGAATTCTATTGTGGTACAGTGACAGGATGCCAACTGTGCAACAAGTCAAGTTGTGAAATTTCTGTCAGTGGTATTATAACATATTGGAAGTGACAGGGAAAGACAACAACTCAGCCATGAAGTGGTAGGCCACATAAAATGACAGAGAGGGGTCACTGGATACTGAGGCGCATAGTGAGCAGAGGTCGCCAACTTTCTGCTGAGTCAATTGCTACAGACCTCCAAACTTCATGTGGCCTTCAGATTAGCTCAATAACAGTGCGTAGAGAGCTTCAAAGAATGTGTTTCCATGGCCAAGCAGCTGCATCCAAGCCTTACATCAGCAAGCGCAATGCAAAGCATCATTATGTTATGACATAAAGCATGCTGCCACTGGACTACACTCTCAGGGGGAAGGGGAGAAAAAAAGTAGAGGTATATATTGGTCACTGAAAGGTACACACAGTGTAAATATACCTTTAAAAAGGTATTAACAGTGGTGTAAAGTCAGTTTTGTTTCCTAAATGCACTTTACATTCCTTTATACATAAATCCTGGAGAATAAATGGGGCATATCAACAAAATTTTTAATTCTACAGTTTAATTCTACCCTAAAGGTTCTTAATACGTACCCTTCAAGGTACCACCAAAGGTAGAGTTTTTGTAAAAATGAAGAGCAGTGTTCCCTGGAGTGACGAATCACGCTTCTCTGTCTGGCAATCTAATGGACAAGTCTGGGTTTGGCAGTTATCAGGATAACAGTAATTGACTGACTGCATTGTGCCAAGTGTAAAGCTTGGTGAAGGTTGGAATTATGGTGTGGTGTTGTTTTTTTTTAGATTTGTGTTTGGCCCCTTAGTTCAGTGAAAGGAACTTTTAATGCTTCAGAATATCAAAAGATTTTGGACATTTTCAGTTTGGGGACAGCCCTTTTTTGTTCCAAAATGACTGCGTACCAGCGCACAAAGCAAGGTCATAAAGACATGGATGAGCAAGTTTGGTGTGGATGAAATTGACCGGCCTTAATCTGACAGAACACATCTGGGATGAATTAAAGCAGAAACTGTGAGACAGGCCTTCTCTTCCAATATCAGTGTCTGACCTCACAAATTGCGCGTCTGGAAGAACGGTCAAAAATGAATTTTCATACTCCTAAACCTTGTGGAAAGCCTTCCCAGAACAGATGAAGCTGTTATAACTGCAAAGGGTGGGCCATCATTATATTAAAACATATAGATTAAAAATAGGATGTCACTCATTCATATAAGTTCATATGCATGCAAAGGCAGACGAGCAAAAACTTTTGGCAACGTAATGCTTGTGCAGAAATTAGGTTCAGAAAGGTTATCGACAGACTGTGTTGTTTACTTTCGTTTTTTCAAGAGCCAGGAGCATGCATTTCCTTTCATCTTGTACTCAGCAATGTTTAAGAACAGTACAGAATTTCCTGTATAAACTCCTCCTACAACGCTGTATTTATCATCAGTATTTTTGAATTGGTCTAAGTAAATCCCAAACATTTCTTACCTGGTATTTGGCCTGGGTGTCAATATCTCTGATGGAAGGGTTGGGTTCAAAGGCAGGATGAGAATGATACCAGCCAACTACACTGTGACCTTTGCTCTCCAGCTGCTCAGAGGCCTGTGTCTGGGAGACAGGGTCCATTTCACACTGCATTCCAGTGCTAAGGCTGTTACAAGGCTCTGCTGCACAGATCTACAAACACACACATCTTCAGCGTACTCGGACATATCAAATTAAGATTAAAATAATGACTTAGTAATATTACTGGTGACTAAAAGGTTTTTGCATTATTGATTTTTCCTTGCGATTAGAGTTTATCAGAACATAAAAAACATATCAGAAAACACCAAACCCCAAGGAGTGGCACTGCTGTGTCTTACTGTGTTTTACCTGATACATGTGCATTTCTTTAATTTTATTTCATTATTATCATGAAAGAGAGATTTTTGAAAATGGTGTTGTATGGATGGATTTCCTTTTTTTATGTTTTCAGTTATATTCAGACACTTATGAATAAATCCTGAGTGAAGGTCCCAGCCCCTTGATCCATCCAGTCTAATTAAATGCCAATAACAACCCAAGGTATAATGCCCCAACACATTCTCTGAACATAATATATAATCAGTCTCAAAGTCACTGAATACTGTGGCAATGTAAGATGGTGTGGTGATGATTAAGTTGTCATATCACATAACCCAGACTGATTCATATTTCTGGAGTGACTTCATTTAAATTTGTCAATATCTTCTGTTAAAATTAAAAGCCTGAGTAACAGCTCTTATCTGCAGCATCAGTATCTCTTATCATATTCATTAAACCTCTCACCCTCAGCACTTTATTTTCATCATCATAAGATCCACCCAGCAGTCCAATCACCTCTCCCATAGAGACATGAGCATGCTGGCAGAAAAGAAATAAATTAATTTCAGAAATGTTAATGTACTAGTACATTCCAGTATAGAGAACATAGTGTGTTAAATAATTTATGAGCTTTAAACACCAGAAGGTAATCTGTTTTACTGAAAAAGAATACACTGTAGTTAGTACTGTAAAAGACTTAAAGGGACATTAAATATAATGCACAAAATTGTGGCTACAGTGGGTCACACCTACAAAATATCTGTTGCAAACATACCACATCCATGACAACCAGGGCTTCAACACACACTATCACTCTGAACGGTTCCTGAAAATAAAGGACATTATAATACTATTGGTCAGAGACTCTATCAAAATATTTCTGACAAAATGTGTGCACAAAACACTTACTTGTTTCTCCTCTCCAAAGACCTTGCATGGAATAAGCTGGAATGGATCAAAAGAGCTGCAACACAAAACATGGAGAGGACCAAGTTAATTTAGATGCTTCTCATAAAGAACTATGTTTCCCAAACATTAATCTTTAATGAAATACATTAACTAGTTCACACAGAAAAAGACACATGCTCACCCTCGTTTAGGTAGTTTGCAAGGCCTTGGTTGCTTCTTCCTCATTTCCTCCCTCCTAAGAGCAAGTTCCTCTGCACTTAAGTGCTAATCGAAAAGGGTAGAATAGACAAAAAATAAATCTTATTAGTTTCATTATATTCAATGAACAATCCATAGTAGTTACTAAGCATTGTATACAATTCATAACCTGAGTAAATGCCTAGGGTTCAGGTTAATGTGATAAACAAAAGTATTCTCAAAATCTCAACCGCAGTATTTAAAATTAATTAATCTTTTAACTACAAAGTGATACTATGATGTGAAAACCCTAGATTATGCTACAAAATATTTGACATATTTCAGGAATTTTATAAACTAATAAAATCAAAAGTAACTACCTCATATGTCTGACCCTCCAGATCTCTTGCATCACACCAGTTTCCCCACATGTCTCGCACACGTCTTTTTCTTGTGCGCTGAATTATAGAAAGACAGACCCAAACAGTTACTCCAGAGCTAGCTGTCAGAGGCAATACTATCTTAACCTTAAGAAAATAAAAAGTCTTTGGTTAGTGTTTAATATACGATACTATATCTTCTAATTCTTGTTATAATTATTCAGAGAGGGGTGAAATGATAAAAATAGAAGTTTGCTACTGAACATTTGTAGAAGCCTCTAGTTTACTGGGAGAATATTGTGTGGTCAGAGATCATCATCTTTGGAGAATAAATGGATGCGCATTTGACCCAAAAATATTATGCTACATTGAAATTAAGTGGTAGAGGCCTCATGGAGTAGGCCAATTCACTAATCCAATTTTTTATAGGCAAGGTAAATTAAGCCATGTACTGGATGATCCTTAAGAAGAATCTGTTGCCATTCAACAGGAAACAGATGAGATGGACTTTCCAACATGACAACAATCCAAAACATTCTGTAAAGGAGACTCTCAGCTGGTGCCACAAGAACAAAATAAAGCTGTTAAAATCATCCAGTCAGTCACCAGAATTTGTGAAAGGAAAATATGACTGAGATTAACCAGAGGCACTCGCCTTCTATGTAGAGCAAGGTGGCCAACTTCTGGCTCTTATCCTGTACAAGTGTAGCTCTTCCTTTCATAATACAACATATAGCTGTTATAAGCTAGTTAAAGGTATAAAGTTATTTAGTGATGGTAGGGACATGTCTCTACCAATATGCAGCGACCACTGAATTGTCCCTAGCAAAAATACAGTATGGTCCATAAATGTCTAGTCAATGTATTTGGTAAACAAACCGTTAAGATCTCGTTCTCTAAAGAAGTCTCACCTCCCAGGCCCACACACTAAGAAGCCAAAGCACTGTAAACACATGGCTGAGGGAAAGACACCATACACATTTTGTCTCATTGTGACATGTGTGTGAGTTTGTTTATGTGCATATGCACTCAGGCAGAAAGGCATCCAGAAATAAAGAATGTAGAGAATTATGGTAAAAATATACAAAAGGTATAAAAATTCCATGGATTGTACATAATACAAGGAAGAGGTCACAAACCCACTTGAAAACTGGGGGAAATTTCTATTATAAAGTTTCTTTTTATAAGATGCATCTTGCTTCTTACATTTAATTGAATAAATCTCACTTAGTATGTTCAATAATAAACAAATAAAGTTTACAGTTTTCAAATTAAGACACAATATTTGTTAAATAAATAAATAATTAAAACTAATGGTGCCCATGCCTTCTTGTTCAGTGATTTTGCCTAAGCCTCAACAGAAATGTTGAACAGTAAATACCGAAGTAACAGCCACAAGCTTCTCTCACCATAGACTGCAATCTCTGAGCCAGCTGATAGGCCTCCAGGCTGTCTCTGCTCTCCTTCAGACGAGAGCGATCCACTGGCCGTGGACGATTGTAGATGGCTTGATCTATGGGTTGGAATGAGGGATGGGTGTAATAAAGGACAGTACAGACTGTTGTGTTGAATAACTTGCCACACCTGATTTTTTTCAGGGAGACCAACTAAATGAAATTCAGAGACAGATGGTTAGAGCTTTACCACAGTTGAAGTTGATGGCTCCTATGAGTTCCAGGTAAGTGTGAATTCGACCAATGCAGTTCACGTCCCCACAGTTCTTTAACCCGGGACGCACTGACGTCTTATTCAAGTACTTGGGTTTACATTTTTCCCTAAAACACCCCCCACCCAAATACACACATTTAGTACCTGATATGAACGTCTTTTTAATAAAATTGTTTCATTACATTTCTAATATATGGTATTATTTATTTATTAGACTCTCCTCTAAAAACTCACCATTGGTCCAGTATATAGTTGCGGATTTTCAGATATCTCTCAGGTGTTTTTGAAGGACGGCCTTCAAAAAACTCAGGGATGGCTTGCTTTTCCTCTTCCGTGATAGTGCCTGTGTCCAGTGTCACTTCCTGTTCAGGGGCCTTTAACTCCTCCTCTTCCTCCTGGTCATCTTCTGCCTCCTCCACTGAACCACTTTCCACCTTATCTACAGCGAAGAATACCCATACCATCAGCATGTCAAATCAAAAAGTTTCTCAATAATTATTTGTGTAACTACTGCCCCATGGAATTATACAGAGCCTACAAACATGCAACATGCCAGTGTTTGATGCCATGATTACTATGATTGAGAACAGACAGTTGACACTATAATTTTTAAAAACATGGAAAATAAGATAAAGTGAGAAAAAAGTCTGCACACATTCTTACTTTTTAAACAGTATATTGCTGTAACCCAGTTTTTAGCTTATGATGGTAAATTATTAAAGTGTTGTGTATACAAGACACGTAAAGCTCTTTTACTTAAGATATGTATGCTACAAATTTTATGTTTATGTAATAGGTTACATTCAGCAAAGAAACAGTAGTTGATCCCTTTAGAGTAGTGGTTCTCACACTTTTAAGACCAAGTATCACCCATTATAAAATCAAAACCTCCAAATACCACCTTATAATAGAATGAGGCATGAGGCAAAGTCTTGCTTGAATTTTTGCGTGTGTTGCATGTTGCCTTTTGACTTGAAATTTACTTGCTTTAAAGAAAAATATTCTAAAATAATTACTAAAAATTGTAGACGGAATAAACACAATTAAATTGAATTGTTAAACACTATTATACATTTATGGGAAATTATGGGCCTTTTGAAAGATACAAAAGCAAGAAGAGTGGTCAATTTATGAGTTATGTGCTATAGGTGGAAACTGTGGTGCTTAGAGCAGGTGCTGACAGCGATTGTCTGTGCCTGTGTCAGTAGGTCAAGGAGGCACTGCTATTCTACTGTAAAACAGTGTTTTAGGACTCTAATGATTGGCCACATTGTTTCCCTTCAGCTGAGCGTTTTCTTATATTTTGTCTTTACATGTACAGAATTCTTTTGTCATTTTTTGCCTCTGGGCTCTTAGTTCTTCTGGGGTCCGGAGTATTTCTCTGACTTGTTCTTAGCTCGTATTTCACATTTCTGCCTTTCTCTTTTTGTAATAAAGTCCACATTCAGTCCATTTCTAGGCTTTGCTTACATCCAGTAAGTAGCTAAAACTGAGCTTTACATGGAATTAGAAAAAAGAATATTGAGGGAATCACGTGTCCTCCCTGGAAAAATGTGGGAGAACACTATCATTCCCCACATTCCCTTACAGGTGTAAGGAACTACAGCCCAGTGTACATTTTTTGAGGTCATCTGGCATGCCACTTCTTGCTGCTTCATCTACCACCATTGATAAGTGTACCACAGTTTGAGAACCACTGCTGAAGAGGATATCCACTTATTTTCACATACAAAAAGTGATCATTTGATCAGGGACACTGAAATTATTACATACAGCTATAGACTTATTATTAAGTAACATATAAAAATGCATCTTGCTACCATATTTTGACTTTGAATGTAATTGCAGTGATCTGCATGTACCTTGAGCACTTTCATCTCCAGGTAGGGTGTATGCATCTCTGCTAGAGTCAAAGTGACAGGCCTCACTCTGCATGACAGATTCTGGCTCAGACCCTGACTGAGAATTTTCACTGTTCACTTCAGAGCTTGTAACTGCAGGTCCAACAGACGTTTCCGCTGGAGTCGAGAAGTGGTTGTTCAATTTGCCTGTAGAGTCCACTACTGGAGCAGTCTCTCTTTGGTCATTCGGTTGCTCAGACTCTTGAGGTTCCTCTTTGAGATCTAACTGGCCCTCTGGCTGGGATACATTGTCACTGAGTTCATCTGTGATGTCAACATCTTCATCATCAGAAAGCTGTTCAATCCGTACAGCGGTGGACAGTACCGATATCTGTGGCTGGGCAGAGACATGGCTAGATCCAGGCGCTGGGGTTTGAAAAAGTGAATTCTGTTGTTTGACAGAGGACTCTTCAGTAGGACCATCACCTTTAGCCTTGAAGTTAAAAGGAAACACTAATAAAATCAGCTCATTAGATGCAAAATGCTTTTTGTGTAATGAAGATATGGGTTCCTGTTTGCAATGCCATACCTTGTTTTTCATATACTGCCTAGCATAGCTCTTAACCTGAAGAACAGTCCGAGTGCCAATGAGCTTTGCAATCTTTGTCCACCTCCGTCCATATTGAGCCTAGAAATCACACTATAAAATTCATAAACGGTACCTGTATACTAAAATATTAGAATTATAAGTACAGGTACAAGCTTGTACAAAACAATATGTTTGTTCCTTAACTTCAGTCTAAGATATCAAGCCAAAAATAATGTAAAATTATGGTAGATCCACACATACTAGTCCTTTCTCAAAAAGATCCTTCTCCTCTTGTGCCCATCGAGCTGTAGATACAGAGCTCTTTAATGGTGACCTGTTCAAAGAGACAAAATTCTCATCATTATTCTAGATACATATTTAATGATATTTACTGCTGGTGTCAAACTGATAAGGTAGAAAGTCAAAGGTAGAAGGTGCTGTATTTCTTACTTTTTTACTTTTGGCTTTTCCTCAGTCCATGACACTTTAGGTAATTTCTTACCTGTAAAGTAATACCTGAACCTAGTTAAGGAAATATTGAACTGATTTCTGTAATGCAAATAAAGCAAAATATACTCTGAGAAATTCTGACAACATGATATAAAAAAGATACTGCTCTTCCAGAAGCATGCTCTCAATAACTTCTCTGTTCTCATCACTAATTGAGCTGTCAAGAGTCCAGGGCTACAGAGGAAAACAAAAAACATTACAACATTAAACCAACGTATAACCACACGATGTATTCAGTGAAAATAACCCCCACCCTCCAGCTTTGCACTCTATATAGTCACTGAAGGATCTAATATAATGTAACGTAACTACCTAATATATGATATATAGTCAGGCTGGGCAATTAATCTAAATAGACAATTCAGAACTTCTAATCGACATAATCTTGTCTATATATCGATTATTGTCATTCTGTTATGTCCCCATTGTGTGTGTTCGTGTACTGTCCCTTTAAAACCACGTTTCCAAGCTGTATTCAAGTGATTCTACACCTATCTGTCACATGGTAGCATCCTAAATGCTGAGGCAGAGAAAGTGACTTCAGCAGCTCGTACCAAAGAAAAACACAGTGTCTGTGGTTTGGATGTGTTGTATTTTGACTACAATTAAGATGACACTGAACAAAATGAAGTCAAATGTAAACACTGAGAAAAAACAGTTTTAGCGTCCAAAGCACAATCACACACCAAATATAAACAGTGCTCAAAAAACGAGAGAGAAACAAGCTACCAACAACATTAGAAAAAAAATACCCCAGCTTTAATACTGGAATATATTTACAGTACAAGCATCGACACTGAACTATCAGGGTCAAAATACAAAAACAAAATAACTGTTCATTAATCGTAATAGTGGTAAAATGTACTATTAATTGTGATACTGATTTGCACTCATATTGCCCAGCACTAATATATGGTAAACATTAGGTAAATGTATCTCCAAACAGTAACTTTATAGAAGAAAGACAAAACCTTCTTAACTTTCAATAGAAGTTAATGTGAAAAAATATTTTATTCCAAGTAAGGGTAGAATCAGTGACAAACGATGATTTGGGAGAAATAATGACAAACACTAAGGGTATATAAAAAAATAAATAAATAAATTTTTAAAATAAACAATGTATATGTACTTATTGTGTGCACACATGCTGTCCCCATGTTCAGAAGGTTGAGTAAACCTTATAATAACTGAGGCAGACAGCACTACACCAATGTTATTGTCCATAATGTTACCCTACCAAGATAGCAGTGTTGGTCTTCCATGCTGACTGTAAGTACTGATCTTGAAGTATCTTCCCTCCAGTAAGATCACTTAAAAAAAAAAAAAAAAAAACAGAAATGCAACATATAAACATAGGATTCTCAAAAACCTGCATAAGCTTATCTTTATAAACCTACAAATATTTGTAAAAATTACTCAAACATATGTTGTCTTTCATAAAATCTAATGATGTCAACACTATTTGCAAGTTGACATATCTCCTCTAAGAGATTTATTTTTTAGATACATTTTCAGATGACTCGACACATGACAACAAAAGACCTTCATCACAGTGATATAATGCTAATGAAATATAGTCTCTGTCTAGACTGTCATAGAAGAAATTTTTTTTACAATTTTGAACCCTTTCTACTGGTCAATTTGTCATGAAATTGTCATGGAATAAATAAATAAATAAATAATGCTACAAGGTTTCCTTAAATGGCAAACTGAAACTTACTTTCACTAACAGCTAAAGAGCTAAAAAATGTTTTAAAAAAACATTTTTAAAAATGGGGACATATTAAAATATGCTGTCCGGTCAACTTAAAGACCCCATGCCAATCATTGATTAAACCCATATAATCTCATATCTGTTCATTAAATTAATATTTGAGATTCATGCCTTAAAAATGGCTTAAATGTAACAACATTTATTTTGTATGTGCTGATCTACAGGTGCATCTCAATAAATTAGAACATCATCAAAAAGTTCATTTTTTTCAGTAATTCAAAAAGTGAAACTCATTACATAGATTCATTACAAACAGTGTTCTGTTTCAAGCATTTTTTTTAAATGTTGATGATTATGGCTTTCAGCCAATGAAAACCCAAGATTTATTATCTCAGATAGTCAGGATATAAGATTTTTAATACAGAAATGTTGGCCTCCTGAAAGGTATGTAATGTATTTGCACTCAGTGCTTTGTTGTGGCTCCCACTGCATAAATTAGTGCATCAACGCAGCGTGGAGTGGAAGCGATCAGCCTGGCACTGCTGAGGTGTTACAGAAGCCCAGGTTTCTTACATAGCACTCTTCAGCTCATCTGCATTGTTGGGTCTGTTGTCTTTCATCTTCCTTTTGACAATACCCCATAGATTCTCTATGGGGTTTAGAATAGGCAAGTTTACTGGCCAATCAAGGACATACTGTGGTTATTAAACCAGGTATTGGTACTTTGAGCAGTGTGAATAGGAGGCAAGTCCTGCTGGAAAATGAAACCCACATCTCCATAAAGCTTGTCAGCAGAAGTAAGCATGAAGTGCTCTAAAATTTCCTGGTAGACAGCTGCGCTGACTTTGGGACTTGATATAACACAGTGGACCAACACCAGCAGATGACACGGCTCCGCAAACCATCACTGATTGTGGAAACTTTACACTGGACCTCAAACAGCTTGGATTGTGTGCGTCTCCAGTCTTCCTCCAGACTCTGGGACCTTGATTCCCAAATGAAATGCAAATTTTACTTTCATCTGAAAACAAGACTTTGGACAACTGAGCAACAGTCCAGTCCTTTTTCTCCTTGTCACAGATGAGACTCTTCTGGCGTTGTCATGAGTGGCTTGACACAAGGAATGTGACAGTTGTAGCCCATGTCCTGGAAACATCTGTGTGTGGTGGCTCTTGAAGCACTGACTCCAGCATCAGTCCACTCCTTGTGAATCTCTCCCAAATTTTAAAGGCTGCAGTTATCCCTGTTGCTTGTGCACCTTCTTCTACCACACATTTTCCTTCCGCTCAACTTTCCATTAATATGCTTGGATACAGCAAGAGGGTGTCAATGACTGCCTTCTGGACATCTGTCAAGTCAGCAGTCTTCACCAGACTAAGGGGACAATTTTAAAGGCCTAGGAAACCTTTGCATGTGTTTTGTGTTGATTATTCAAATTCTCTGAGATAATTACTTTTGGGTTTTCATTGGCTGTAAGCCATAATCATCAACATTAATAGAAATAAACGCTGGAAAGAGATCACTGTTTGTAATGAATCTATATAAAATATTGTCCCACTTTTTTAAATGAATTAGTGAAATAATTTTGAACTTTTTGATGATATTCAAATCTGAGATGTAGCTGAATATATATGAAATTTAGTCTCCATCTCCACTAACCCCTACTATACCCTATTTTTCTGACCAGTGCTGCAATACTGCTATTAAATTACAAATATTTGATATACATTAATGACCAGGCATGTTTTTATAACCAAGATCTGGTTTTTGAACACTGAATGTAGAGTCTCAGACTGACATTCCGTTCTAGTTGATGTCATGTACACGACACAATATCTGGCGGCCCTTGTTTGATCAATAAATAAATAAATAAATAAATAAATAACATTTTAAAAGCACTGTTTGGCTCTTGCAATTCGTAAATCACACCATTTCAATCTGCATTATCCGCATAAAAGGGACTATTTGAGCTCTAACCGCTCGCCTAGTGCTGGAGCTACCTGGATGTATCAATGAGACACGGCGCCGGGGTTTCTGGCTTAGTGCCGTAACCGTTCACCAGACAGCAAAGAAACAAGGGTTACAAACTGAGTGGCGTTAAAATATTATCAGTCTAACCCTGCCTTACTGCCAAAGGTGTGTGTATATGAGATTCCACTGGTGAATAAGTCTCTAATGTGTTTGTAGCTAACTCCGCTAACGATAACGTCAATAACCTGACTCAAATTAGTGTCGCAGCACATTTCACAAACTCACTATCAAACCAGAACCCAATTACACATCTCATTCTGAGTATAAGATGTATCATAAAAGGTTTCAAGCTTTTTTTTACCTATCCTCAGCATCACATTCGTCCCCCTCGATGTCAACAACATCTATCTCCTCCGCCATGACGGTGGTCAAAACAAACAGGACGAGAGCAGCCTCCAGTTTAACATGACGACCCCTCTTGGCTGGGAGTGTAACCTACAAGCCTGTAGTGAAGGTTTTACTGTGGTGCTGTAACGAAATACAATCATATCCATTTTAAAAGAAGCAATCTGTGATATTGACACCAAGCGTTTAAAATCGGAACTATAATACCGTTTCAAAAGAGTGGAGAGAGTTCTCTGCTGTTTCTCAATTTAAACAAATTGCAATAAATAAAATAAACAATTAAATCAGCAACTACAAAAAGACAAATTAAAACAAAAATAAATACATATTTTTCACACATACTAATCCTGCCCTTCTGTGTCCTCTATGAATTGCTCCAGCGATTAAAAATTCATGCTGATATCAAAATAAAATCCCAGAACAGAATAATCTAGTGTAATAGCATCACACTGCTACATACGCAATAAAGAGTGAACATGTGGGCACCATTTCCCTGCATTTACAACTCCACCTGAAACATTTAGACTAGACAAGGCTTAAGTTACTTGTCGATTTTCCCTTCCACCATAAATGTCATAGGAGGAGGCAGATCTTATCCACACTTTTCTTAGTCAAACATTTTGTGCCACCTCATTTGTGTCCGTTTACGAGTCCTAATGTCGTTAATCGCCATGGTCTTGTATTCTCTGTTCCTGAGGGACAGAGCTGAGGGACCGGAGAAAGTGTGCCAGTTATCGTGGTATCACACTTCTCAGTCTCCCTGAGAAAGTCTATGCCAAGGTGCTGGAAAGCAAAATCCATCCGATAGTCAAACCTAGGATTTTGGAAGGACAATGCGGATTTCCTCCTGGCCGTAGAACTATGGACCAACTCTTTACTTTTTCACAGATGATTGTGGTAGTGGGGGAATTTGGTACTCGACTCTACACATGCTTTGTGGATTTGGAGAAGGCAGTGTTCCCCCAAGAGATTCTGTGGGAGGTGATTTGTAAGTATGGGGTGCTAGGGTCACTCCAGCGAGCCGCGTGGTCCTTGTACTCTCAGAGTTTGAGTTGTGTTTGTATCCTTGGCAGTAAGTCAAGCTTGTTCAGTGTGGGCATTTGACTCTATCAGGACTATGACTTGTCTCCACTCCTGCTCCTGATTTTCATGGACAGGGTAGCAAGGCGTAGCCAGGGACAGGAAGGCTTCTGTCAAGGGGCTCGGGAGGTGGCATCTCTGCTGTTTGTGGACAATACTGTTCCTCTGGTTTCTTCGCACAGAGGCCTCTAGCGTTCAATTGAGCAGTCTGCAGCCAAGCGTGAATCGGTCAGTATGCAGATCAGCACCTTCAAGTCTGAGGCCATGGTTATCTCTTGGAAACAGATATCATGCTCCCTTCAGGGGGTGAGAGCCTACCCCAAGTATCTGGGGTTCTTGTTCACGAGTGATGGGAAAAGGGATAGTGAGATTGACCGCAAGTGAGTAATGCGATCACTGTACCGGACCGTTGTGGTGAAGAGAGAGCTGAGCCATAAAGCAAAGCTATCAATTTACTGGTCGGTCTACGTACCCCCTCTAACCTATGGTCATGGGGTCTGGGTAATGACCGAAGGAAAGAGATTACGGATACAATTGACTGGAAGGAGCCTTCTCCAATGGGTTCCTGGGCGTACTCTCTGTGATCAGGTGAGGAGCTCAGTGATTAGGGAGGAGGTTGGAGTAGAGTCTCTGCTCCTTTGTGTTGAGAGGAGTCAGTTAAGGAGGTTCGGGCATCTGATGAAGATGCCTCCTGGACACCTCCCACTGGAGGTATATCAAGCATGTCCAACTAGAAGGGGGCCCTGGGATTATACCTCCCGGCTGGCCTGGGAATGCCTGGGGATCCCCCAGGAAGAGCTGGTGGAAGTTGTGGGGGACAGAGACGTCTGGGCTTCTTTGCTTGCCCTGTTGCCACTGTGACCCTGAAATGGACAAAGATGATGATAATGACAAGTACAATTTTAGGGATTTGTAAAATCAGATTAGTTTCAAACTATAATTATTTTCCTGCAATCAACTGCATTTGTGAGAAAAGTAGTTCACAGGTTATTCACTTATATTTTAAGTCCTTTGTTGAATTGAGCATCTGTTCGGCTTTATGATCTATAGCTCTCAATATTGAGGTTTGGCAGGATGGTACGACGTCATGTCACTGTCCCAGGGATATGGGGTTTTGGGTTCAAGCTCCACCTAAGATGACTGTGAGGAGTTTGGGATGTTCTCCTTGTGTTTGGGTTCCCTCTGGGTCTTTTGGTTTGTTCCCACATACTAAAATTCCATGTTGGTAGGGAGACTGGCTACACTAACGTGTCCAAATGTGTGTGATGCCTTGTGATGGACTAGCACCCTAGCACTAGCATCTCCAGGGTGTGCTCCTGCCTGGTGCCCAGTGCCCAGTTTTTTTTTCTTTTTCAGACCCCCCCCCAAAAAAAAGACCTTTAATGTTCACTGCACTTATGGAACTACTCAATAACTGTTTAGTATTTTTTAGATGCCATCATTGGAATATTATTTTAGTAGTTTTTGTGAAAGTAATTTTATTGCAGTCATTATGTTAAGATTAGGCGGCACGGTGGCGCAGCAGGTAGTGTCGCAGTCACACAGCTCCAGGGACCTGGAGGTTGTGGGTTCGATTCCCGCTCCGGGTGACTGTCTGTGAGGAGTTTGGAGTGTTCTCCCCGTGTCCGTGTGGGTTTCCTCCCACGGTCTAAAAACACACGTTGGTAGGTCGATTGGCGACTCAAAAGTGTCCGTAGGTGTGAGTGTTGCCCTATGAAGGACTGCCGCCCCCTCCAGGGTGTATTCCCGCCTTGCGCCCAATGATTCCAGGTAGGCTCTGGACCCACCGCGACCCTGAATTGGATAAGCGGTTACAGATAATGAATGTTAAGATTAATTTTATCTTTATATAGATGTAGGCTACACTCCCTACCGCAGTTAGATATTAGTACTATTTTGCTCATTTAACACATGAAGAGGTTCTGTTCCGTTGTAGTGTGAGTTTAAATATATTAATTGCAAGTCTGAATAACAGAGGATTAGAACCAGTGAACGTGTGACACAGTTGTGTCAAGCCACTTTTATTTCATAGATTAAAAATAGCATTAAAATCATATATTGGCATATAACAGAAAAGCTGTTCAGAAGCATATCCTTCCCTTAAAACACAATTGGTACCAAAGTATTTAAAAGTGAATAGTTGATTGCCAATTGCTGGAGAACAGCAGAAATTGTTTCATGAGGCTTTTTTCTTCTTTCATCCCTGCCGCCTACATTTGTGATATCTTCATATCTACAGAGGACAAGGTGATCTCAGCGAAGACGATGTGAGCTCCCCAAAGATTAACAGCTGTTCAACAGTTTAGTAAAAATTAGATAGAATATTTTTAAAAATATAATTTAAGTTAGATGTTACAGTGTAATACCAGAGTTAATAGTTAACCTGGTTGTCTGTTTATGCTTGTAGAAATGTCAGTTAATATAATATAAAGGTGTATTGCTACACCCCTGAACACACCAGCAGGCCCCCTGCTGAATTACTTTACTGTTTTCCCAAAACAGTGGACTATTTATTGTGTCCATTTTAATGGTCCTGTTGTACTGCCAGTGCCTAGAATTTGCACATTTTATTTTATGCCGGGTATGTTCTGATCCAGAAACTTCCAATATGTGACAATTGGACCTTAAAGCAGGATTTCCTGGCAAATATGGCATGGCTGGAAATTCTAGAGAGGGCCTGTACACTGCCCACTCAGAGAGTGAGAACAGGTATGCACCCTTAGACTCCTGACCACAAATGCCTGTGGCATAACCAGGGATCAAACTTACCATCTCCCATTGATAGGTCAAACACAATTTAGAGAGCTACACATTTTAAAGTGGATATTGAACACATCATTGAAAAACATGTTCTTTTTTTGTCTATTTTTGGTTAACTACCTCATTTGAAACCAGCAGCTGTCCTTCATATTGTGTGAAAATAGAGATGCTCAAAACTTACTTGTGATAAATCTTTTCTCCTTGACTTCCATTGAAAGTTAAGGTTTTTCCTTCTCCTGTAAAGTTACTATTTTCCTTTGCACAACAAAGATGTATAGGAAAGGTTAAAAGGGGGGAAAATCACTTAAAAGCAAATCAAGACAACGACCAAACATAGTCATTAAACCTTTATTAAATTTCTCTTCATTCAGACGACCAGCCAGAAAGCTGAACCCTTTATGAACAATCACAGGAATTATCAGCGACATTCTCCTCAAAACCCTTCTCATCCGACTCTACATACAAGTCTTAGTAATCTATCACTTACTCATTAATGTGGTGCGTACACAATCGCCCTGTGCAACATTTACACATGATTAAGGTGCTCAACTCACATGAACATCTAGTTTCTGTTTTTACAGTTACAGTTAATGTGGCATGGACATCACAATGTGTTGCATGGCGTCAGGGGAACTAAGAGAAGTGGATCGGAGTAGAGAGGAACCTGTGCCCTAGGTTCCATCACTCTTCAGGCGGATCAGCAAGCACTAGCGACATTCACAAGACAACTACAAAACAGCAGAAAGACAAACATTAAAAACACTTTACAAAAGTCAGTAAAAGAGTATGCCTGCTACACTATACTTTTCATCCAATTGTTGGTAGCCACAATAAAACTGACTAAAACTCAAGGGTGAACTAACTAGCACTCAACTGACATGTTTGCTTTAAATATACCATACTGTTTTGTGCACATTTCTGTTTTCACCTATCATTGAACATTTAAATCCTACACATAACCACTAGGGTCGCTGAGACTGTTTATGATTTTATCCACAACCATCTACACCTAACAACATTTAAAGATGTAAGGATAATCCATATAAGCTTTATCAAAATTTGGATTTATTACTTTCAGAGTAAAACCATGAGCCACTGAACTTATAGGAATACTATGTAGTATTTTTACAGATTCAAAATTACTGTGATGCTCCTCCAACTTGTAATAGGGAGAACAACATCTATCTCACTGCTCTCTGGGGCTGCAACTCTAAAAATTAAACTATGCAATTTCTGAATCACAGGGCAGAGAATTGTCACAAGAACTGCATAATGATTTACGACATATCTCGTGTGTTTAGCTTGCTTGGTTTTCCCAGTATTGATTTTATGGCAGAGACTGCAATGACACCAAGTTGTCAGAGGAAGCAAGAAGGAAAAGAGTGCTGTACAAATAGTGGACTGATTTTATTCAGGGGAGGAAGCTGAGAGAGACATGACAAGACACCTTCTTCTTGTTGGACTAGTAAGTAATAACATGTTGTTGCATTTTCTTAATTGGTTGCTGTGTTAGTCAGTGATAGCTTTGTTGACAAAATTGTTATAATCAGGATTTAGTGTTTAGTTTGTTACACTATATGTTTCAGCTGCTCCAGGATTCAGAATATTATATTAAACTCCATTCACCTGCTGTGTCTCACTGGTAGAATTTTATCTCCGTGTCCACACAGTCAAAGAAGAGGTCGCCTAGCTCCTGGCCTTCCACCTCCCCTCTCAGCATGGCTTCAATCTCCTGCAGACACTGCAACTCTAAGAACCTCATAGTCTCCTGTAGAAGCAGCCCAGCATCCTGACACATACACGCATGCAATTCAAGTACAACTAAACATGCAAAAACACTCTTGGTTGTTCATTTGTCTATAACAGCAACACAAAATTAAAAGGCTTTTACATATTATATCATTCATTCATTATCTGTAACCACTTATCCAATTCAGGGTCGCGGTGGGTCCAGAGCCTACCTGGAATCATTGGGCGCAAGGTGGGAATACACCAGTCCTTCACAGGGCAACACAGACACACACACAAATTAACCCACACACTCACACCTACGGACACTTTTGAGTCGCCAATCCACCTGCAACGTGTGTTTTTGGACTGTGGGAGGAAACCGGAGCACCCGGAGGAAACCCACGCGGACACGGGGAGAACACACCAACTCCTCACAGACAGTCACCCGGAGCGGGAATCAAACCCACAACCTCCAGGCCCCTGGAGCTGTGTGACTGCGACACTACCTGCTGCATATTATATCACAATATGCTATTTAGGTATAATGTTAACAGTAATAATATGTAACGGTAAATGATAGCATACACCCCAAAGATGATTTTCCAGACATCAAAAACACAATGTTATATTACTATTTCAGTTTGTGTTTTCACATCTTTTTGTAGACAAACTGAATTCACTTGGTCAAACATTACTATATCTGTAGTTGGAATGAAAATAAACATGATGGATTGGTTGTATCCCAGCAATTAAATTCTTATTAACAAATGTTTTCTTATACTTATTTGGTCTTAATGCTCTTTTACCAATTTTTTAATAAGCTTGAATTTGTCTGGGAAATCTGCAAATACAGGGAAATAGGGCACAGCCATGGCCGTAAGGTTAGAGAAATGAGCTTTAGACTGGAAGCACACCGGTTCAATTCCTGGGACCAGCAAGAAAAAAATAATTCACAGCTGAAGTGCCCTTGAGCAAGGGACCTAACCCCCAAACTGCTTCCCAGGTGCTGAGGTGGTTGGCAGCCCCCTGCTCCAGTTGTGTGTGTTCACTGTCCCTGATGTCTATGAAGAATTGCTCACTAGTGTGTGTTTGTGTGCTCACTACCATGGATGGGTCAAATGCAGAGAAGCAATTTCCCCAAGGGGATCAATAAAGGTGTTTCTTCTTCAGAATAACTAAATGTAAAACATTCTTAGAAATATAAGTGACATGTAAAGTAATGCAAATAAAATTCCAAAGACTTTAGAGGGAGACTTTTCAAAGGTAGATTTTTGTACAAAATGCACTTTATATTTTAGGTGCCCAGCTTGGCAGGTCTTTTGTCTAGAGTTCCGTTGAAAAAGTTGAATTTGAAGGCAGGCCTCCAGTGATCACTTTAAACAGACCAGGGGTTGCAGACAAATAGTCAAAAAGACTAAAAAGCATATGGTTTAAATTCTTATCAGAACTAGCCAATAAGAGCTCACTTACAAAAATGCCACTAGCAGACTTTTAGCTTAGGCTATATGCCTAGTCAATTCAACCTCACCGGGTTTGCCTCCATGGCAGTCAGAGCTCCCTGATGGGCTTTGTAAAGCTCATGTTTCCTGTCCACTTTGTGCTGGAACCGAGGTTGTGTCCTCAGTGGATCATCTTTGCCATACTGTGGAGACACCACCATAGTAACTGGGCTCATGCTTTCAGAGAATATAAATGGCTTGAAAACAGACCTGTAGGATTAGAAATGCAATGGAAAGAAATATTTATACACTCAAGTCCTGGTGCCATTTTTTTCAATGATAGATTCCTTAAGATGACATGATACTGTCTAATGCAAAATGATTTTAAATCAATTGAATGTCTTTGCTATCCTTGGCTAATCCTTTTAAAACAGACTGCATGTAATGCCCCAGTCAGAACTCCATGTTTCATGGAGCATATTTTGAAAAAATGTTTTGCAGGGTCAAAGTATAGTATGCTAATGCTCAAACCGATTTGGTGTACTTGCACTTGATCAAGCTAAGAAACTTTAGTTAAGGGCTCTTGCAAGATCTCTATGTACATTGTAACTTGACTATAATGTCTAGTTCAGAGAATTACCTTGAAGGGTCTGGTGTGGCAGTGAAGAAGTGGACGCAAGGCATGCTGACATCTCGTGGAAGTATAGACACCATACTGCCAGTGGTGCGGAAACCTTCAGAATCCATACATATGCCACTGGTCTTGTCCCTCAAGATGTTCATCATCACCTCGGCTGTTACAGAGCCTGCAGACAACAAACACAGAGACAAAGTTTAAGACAAGTCCTGGAGAGGACTTGAGACACAGCCCTTTTGTTGATTTAGGAATAACTCTAGTTGCCCTTGTGCATTTGTAAACCTTAATGCAACTAACACTCTGTTGCTGGTTCATGGTTTGTCCCTCCTCAGAAAATGTGAGTAGCTTCTCAACACTGCTGACCGTGACCACATCACAAGTCCTACCATTTAAAGCTTAAACAATTGGCAAAGATACAAGAACCCTGGTCATGAACACTCAAACACTCAAACACTCAAAAACTGACTGTTTTTCTCATATATTCCAGTCTCTGATGTGTGCCATTGTTACTAAATAAAATACAATATAAATCATTAAAATACGCTACGTGTAGTCACAGCAAATTATTTTAAATTTCAAAAATATTTTAATAGCTTTTTTATTGTTGTTACGCAAATTAAACTCAGCAAAGCAAATTCTGTGTGTTGCAGTCACATATATATTCTAATCATACTATATACTGGTTCGTTACAGCTCACTTACCATCATGTTCTTGAAGCAGGGCCGTGCCTCCCTTATAGCGCTGCTTGGCTAACTCCATCCTGGCAGGAGGGTTATCTGGACTAAACACAGCAGTGAAGCTAAACTCCCCCTCCCCACTCCACCAACCCTGAGCCTGGGCCACCTGGCGTAGATCCGAGTGCTCAGCTGTGATTTCTGTGCCTATTGTCAGCTGGTTAGAGATGTTCTTAACTCCCTCTGACAGAGAAAAAAAATCAGAAATTATAAAATATTCTTTATTTAAACACTGCTTTAACTTAAGACGTATATGATAATATATATTACATTATAGGGTTGGGCGGTATAAGGATAATACCGTGGTATTAAAAAATGGTATTACGGTATGAAAAATGTGGATACCACCCATCCCTATTATATTACTCTAAAAACATTATATATTTGCAAATTTTAACTGCACTCTGTACAGGCACCTAAGTACCTTAAAAGTAGTGCCAGTTACCCTACATGCAGCGCCATCGTGCTGCCACACACAGGAACAGCTGTTTAAAATATATTCCGTTCCAAATACATCCAAACTACGAGATGTCAATTTAATAGCTGTTTCAAAAAGTAAAGAAGAATCACTGGAGAAAATCTCTGATTGTTCCTTTAAGGCCAGTGACAATTTTGTCACCCGAGGAATAAACCCGTCTCTTGGGATTTTTATTTTGAACCAAGCTATTTAGGCTATGTCCACACAGCAGATAACAGCGGCCCAAATCCAGTCTGTTTCTTCATATGTGATACGGCTGTGGCGTTTGTGTGGCTGTGTGAACAGCACAAATCACATTGGCATAAATCTGATTTTAACAAGTCAGATTCACTTTTCATATGTGAAATTGAAATCCAATCCATATCCGATCTGTTACAATGTGACTCGGCCAGATCAGAATTAATGTGATTTTTACATCACTCCGACAGTTGAGAATGATCCGTGGACCCGGGTCCAAAGCATTTTTGTGTTAATTTGAGGTGCTTGGGACATGTAAACGGTCTGGTCAAAGAATTTTTGCTTTGTTATAGAAATTGGGAAACGATAAATGTCTTAATCTAGATCCCTGTCTCTGATTTATGAGAAAATAAAACTTGTGTAAGATTGTATAAAGTGTTTTAATAAAACAAACACAAGACCAACTTCTTTAAGTGGTTCTATATCAGTTTATATTGTTCATGTCTATATGAAGCTTCTTAAAAGTGGATCATGTATATGTTGAACTCATTTTGTCAGCACTTGTCTCCTTTTTGGAGATATCTCGATGTTTGCAAGAGACTGGTAAATTTGCGCTCAGAGTGAAATAATCATCAGTTCATGTTTTAATTTTCTTTAAAATGTTAGAACTTTTTTTTTTTTACCATAGAACCTATCTGGAATAAACAATAGGGTCTTTTGTGATACTGCGCTGCACAGTGAAACAGTCCAGTCCCATTCCTTCAATTAAAAAATGAAAGTGCTTTGTATGAAACAGACTTGACATTTCTTTCTGGTCAGAGCACTTTTCTGCACATGCATGTCAGTTTAAAAGAGTGATCTGTTCAGACTGATGTCAGATATACAGTAGGTTACATTATATAGACAGTGCGAACAATCATTCATTGAATGTAACCACTTATAAAGTTCAGGGTCGCGGTGGGTCTACACGGAATCACTGGGTGCAAGGCAGGAACAGGGGGCGCCAGTCCTTCACAGGGCGACACACTCACACCTACGGACACTTTTTTAAGTATTCAATCCCCCTACAAACACAAACGTGTGTTTTTGGACTGTGGTAGAAAGCCAGAGCACCCAGAGGAAACCCGCATGGACACGGGGAGAACACAACACAACTCCTCACAGACAGTCACCTGAAGCTGGACTTGAACCCACAACCTCCAGGTCCCTGGAGCTGTGAGACTGGGACACTACGTGCTGCGCCACCATGCCGCCCCACAGTGTGAACAGCAGAACAAAAAAAAAGACAAGATTCAAAGACAATCCATAAAGCTAAAGTAGACTTCCTACTAGGGTATATCCACATCATAACTCAAAATACTGAATGGCTCTGACCAGTGATTTTCTGGGCGGCCCACAGTTTCCCAGCAGTCTCCAGGATCCAGGCTTCCTGGCGGTCAGCTAGCAGGAAGGTGTTATGGTAGCTGAATGGTTCAGGGTCTTCCTTGCAGGTCCCACCCTGGCCATGTTGCTCCAGGAGTTCAGTGATAACATGCAGAGCAGCCTTTGCACTGTCTGCTCGCTCCAGAGCCAACCTACCAACAAAGAGTGCCCTAGATTTATACTCAGAAAAGTATGACCATCCTATTACATTTCAGATGATTCAACAAACTCCATGGTTTGAATTCAAAGTCTCCATGGTATATATCTTTACACATTTGGTAGTGCACTGAGCTGAACACCTGTCATTAATTGGTTATTCATTATCTACATCATCTCCTTATTTCTCCATTCATTTTACCTCATCCACCTACCATAAGTACACCTTTGTAGTTCTACTATTATAGACTGAAGTCCCCCCCCCCAGTCCTTCATTTGTCAATACTGGTAGACGTAGATCATGCCCAGCAGTGCTGCAGGAAGGTTAAAAATATCACTGTGCACTCTTATTAGACACTCTTCCCTGTCTAGCACAGCACTCCTTTGTCTGACCCATTTCTGCCAACTCACACTAACACATCACCACTTTGTCAGTGTCACTGATGCACTGAGAATGATCCACAACCTACATACTTTTACCATCTCTTATGAAGTTATTTAGTGGTCTTGACCAAAGAGGTACAGATTGAAGTGGGCAAACAAACCATGAAGAGCAACAGATGGACCACTGGCCTCACAACTCGGCTGACAACATCAGTTCTTACAGATGTGTGCTTTACCCAAGCATCAAGTCAAACCCTAGTCATCAGCTCTTATCTGTGCTTTTCTCAGTCAGGGAATCAAACCTAATTAATCAGCTCTTACTCATCTGTACTTATTCAAACTAGGATTTAAAGGTGAAGTTTACACATTTTATAAAACTCATATGTTTCTCTGCTATTTGCTTGTTGTGCAGTCTGTTTGCATGCCCGATATCAGTCTAATGTGTTTACGAAGCTCCACTGTTCACGATGTCCACTATGTCAGATTAGCGCTATAAATGTGTGCCATGTCTTGGATGGGAGACTGGCAACACTACATGTTTGACATGGACCATTCTTCCTTTGCGTCATTCCGTGAGTTCAGAGTTTCTCAGGGAGGTGGGTCAAGAAACTGTCAATCATGGCTACAGAAGCACTGTGCTGCTGGCGATTTTGTGTTCCAAAAAGAACATGATTGTGAACCCATTCCTTTGTGTTTCAATTAGGAGACAATAGACTGCCTCCTGCAAAGAGAACTTAAGATAATATGTTAACATGTCAAGTGCATTTCCTCAGTTTCATTTTTTCACCTGACAGCGTTCTCTCTCTCATGACAGAGGCATCTGGAGTTATTTTAGACAACAGAGAGAATTCCAAAAGTTCAAACCAAAATGGGGATTGCTCTATTCTTTGCTTTTTTGGATTACTTAAGGTGGAAAGGTCTCGAGAAACGGCTAACTGCATTACCAAAAGTCTTACAAACAAAGCATCTCGAGTTACAAATGAGTTTCTGTGGTTATTCAAACAGTCAATAATACTTACAGACAAGTTCAAATTTAGCCATGTACAAACAGTCATTATTTTCCTCTCAAACATGCCGTTCCATCTTGAAAGACGCAGTGCTTAAAACATGAACTTGAACCCCTAATCTTTTGCTTGGAAAGCCATCTAACTACAACAAATATTATCCACTACCCCAGTAATCCAAATCATATCAGCAGTCTAAAATCACAAAATCTCCAAATAAAAAGTAGGGAAGAAAATTTGAATTTAATAAACAAATATTGAGTACATTGTTTATTCAAATGATTCCAGTGTGTTATTTTCTTTTTAAATGTCATATTGACTCCAGAAGCTATAGTTAAACATTCTGTAAATTAAAGTTCTTTCTTATAAAAGCGATCATATATCATATATATTCATCCTCAGCAAATAAAGCAAAAGTAACAAAAACAAATGAGGAAAAATTGATCTGCAGGACTCACCGCACCAGATCCATGCCTAACAACGCTTCCTCTGTACCCACAGCCTCACGGGTCCAAACCGCCTCATTTCCTACACACACTCCATGTTCATTGGCCCCCATCTCAGCCCCCCACAGCCAAGCAGGCCTGCTCAGTACCACTGCATTGGTGTGTTCTACTTGTGGAATTGAGATGTATGTGCACTGGAAAAGAAAACAAAATCTACTTTAATGAAAAACTATAATAACTCATTTTTAATCCGCCTTCATATGGTGCAACTATGATACAGTCACAGAGACAATAATATCAACATTGAAAGAGATGGGTGTGATGGCAGTGCCACTTGGTTTCATTACACTCAGCAACAGATAGAGGAAGCCCAGGAGGCTTTCATAATATACTTTTAAGCATTTTACAACCACAGAATTCAGAATTTATAGGATTCATTGACTCTCTTTTCCTTAGTTCACAGGGAACAGAAGCCAGGGTCCTAAAAGCCAACAGGTTTTAATTTTTAACCTAGTCACAAATTAATCAAGAAACTTTTGTTTACAGATATAAGCACAAAGGGCAAGAACTAAGAAGTTAATATTTCATTAAAGAAAGCCAAAATATATGGAGTACAGCATAAACACATACCCACAAAATCACACTAAATTTGAAATGTATATACAGGGTGGGCCATGTATATGGATACACCTTAATAAAATGGGAATGGTTGGTGATATTAACTTCCTGTTCCTCTTCTCCTGGAGAAATCCTAGCACAGGTTTCCAGTATCCGTAGTTTCAGATGCTGCACATCTTGATGGTATGGTGTGGTATATGAGGTACAAAGATAGTGGGGCCATTCTTCATCAGTGGAAACCTTAAGGCCACTGGATATGCGAAATTGCTACATGACGATGTGTTTTCCTGTTTATGCACTGAAGCTGGCATGTTCGCTGAGTTTTTCCAGCAAGATGGTGCACCACCACATTATGGGTGTCAAGTCCGAGCATTCCTAGATGAACAGTTTCCTGGAAAGTGGATTGGTTGTCGTGGGCCAGTTGAATGGCCCTCAATGTCTCCCGATCTGATCCCCTTAGACTTTTATCTTTGGTGTCATCTGAAGGCAATTGTCTATGCTGTGAAGATACGAGATGTGCAGCATCTGAATCTACGGATACTGGAAGCCTGTGTTAGCATTTCTCCTGTGGTGTTGCTATCAGTGTGTGAAGAGTGGGAGAAGAGGGTTGCATTGACAATCAACACAATGGGCAGCACTTTGAACACATTTTATAAGTGGTCAGAAACTTGTAAATAGCTCATGAAAGAATAAAGCTACGTTAAAACAAAGCACACCATTGTTTTTCTTGTGAAATGTCCAATAAGTTGATGTGTCACATGACCCTCTTCCCATTGAAAAAACAAAATTTGGATCCAAAATGTCCGACTTTAAAATGACCACCATGGTCACCACCCATCTTCAAAAGTTTTCCCCCTCCCATATACTAATGTGCAACAAACAGGAAGTTAATATCACCAACCATTCCCATTTTATTAAGGTGTATCCATTTAAATGGCCCACCCTGTACAGGAGTCTTAAACAGACCACTTTTCCCAACATGTCCTGTAGATATTTCTTTTATGTTGCCTGTAATAATCTGACTACTTCCGTGCATTTCTGCACATTAATGTGGTGCGAACATTTTAAAAGTCATGTCACTTACTTCCACTGTGGCCCCAGGGGCATGTGAGGCAGCAGGATAGTAAACCACTTCTTGCACCTCATCCCTCGGTCGGTCTGAATTCTTACCAAATATCACATGATCATATTTAGAACCAGGCGGAAGAGACACAAAACAGTCACATGACTGGGGTGGGTCAGCCATCCTAAAATATATCAATGGATCAAAGAGATTAATAATCTACTCTCCACCAAAATCAACCTCAACAGACCTCAATAAAGATGTTTAAGGCAAAAAAACAAACAAACAATAAAAATTTACAAGTCACCTTTGGTATAGAGGAAAGGTTATAGAATTTAACACAGAAAAAAATGCCCTTTTGGGCAGTAAATATACTGTTTTTGGCTGCCTTGTGTAAAATTAATTTCTTTTGTGCCTTTAATGTCTTTTGTGCATTCCTGCCTGTGTTCCTGTTTCACTGTTCTCCCTCTGTATTAAGCTTTTTGGCTACATGTTTTTTTTTTTGTAGTGTATTGTTTTGATCCTCATCACACATTTATTTCTGTTCTGTCATGTCAACTTTTACAAAAGAGGCAGTGGGCCTTGTGAAGGTTTCTTTGTTTGGATCAGAAAAATCAGCTGATACTGCTTCTCCAATGCAAGCAGTATCAATGCATGTAGCTGCTTAGCCACTGCCCCAGAGATGCACTTTCATTCATTCATTTGGTCTCAGGTCACAATAGTAAGGTTTGTGAATTTGAAATGAATGAAATTAAAAAATAAATGTTGTTTTTTTGCAATATACAACAAACAAATTTAAAGAAGGTTTCGCATTATTTTCTAAAGGATTTCCTTTGTTGATTTACTCATTCATTCATTATCTATAACCGCTCATCCTGTTCAGGATCACGGCGGGTCCAGAGACCACCCAGAATCACTGGGCGCAAGGCAGGAACACACCCTGGAGGGGGCACCAGTCCTTCACAGGGCAACACACACTCTCACATCTTCAGACAATTTTGAGTCGTCAATCCACCTACTAACGTGTTTTTGGACCGTGGGAGGAAACCCACGCGGACACGGGGAGAACACACCGAACTCCTCACAGACAGTCACCCGGAGCGAGAGTCGAACTCACAACCCCAAGACCCTGGAGCTGTGTGACTGCGACACTCCCTGCGCTTTTACTCCTTCATTCCCTCACTAATTAATTATTGCTACTAGCCTTAGCAATTTACATATAACGTTCTGCAGCAGCAGTCTTGTTTGTCAGACGTATAGAAGAGTTAATGTTTGGATTATATTTTTATAAATTGATTTGTAAATAAAAATCTATGAACAGAAAACGCCGAATCCTTAAAAATAATGAGAGAAGAAAAACACCCATACGAAAGAAGATAATCTCTTGAGAGGAACCAACGACTTTAAACAACCGTTAGCACTTAAGACCTAGTGTAGTGAACTAACGGACACTTAGCTAACAGGCTCCGTTAAGATTTAAACACATGTTTAACTTTAAAGTTGATTTAATAGTTTTAAAAGAGATGAATCTAGGTGCTGTTCGTTACAAAGAGATTAGACAGCACTGTTAGTGTTAAATCTCGTTCAGTGCTGGATCAGAGCGGAGACACTGCGGCTTAGCGATTCACCTTAACGCCTCCAGCTCCTCCACCCGCACCGACACGGACAGTCCGACTGTCAGCCCGAGAGACGAGCGCTTGGTGGATAACAGAACCAAACAAAACAAAGCCCCTGTTACCCGCACAATCATCACAGAGAAATAAATAGTCGAACAGGAGCAGGTTCATCATCTGACACTTCACAGATGGCCTGTCTCTGTTATCAAATATAAACATAAAACACATATTACAATTACACGCATGACACACAGATGCAGTGCTTGTTCTGATGCCTGACCTCGTGCCCATGGCTCTCCAGCGCGGTTACGTTTGAAACTGTTGAAATTTATACCTGTTTCAAGCTCCAGTTCGGGCAGCAAGCCTGTATAAGGCAGGGCTCTCGTCTGTGAACCTGCGATGTCAAAATAAAAGCCACCTCCTCTCAATTCTAGGCTGTAATTTATTTATCACTCTGTGTTTAGAGGTGTGTTTATCAACCAGTTTATTAATGAAGCAAAGAGAAAGGCTGTGTTAGAAATGCAGGCATTATTTTTATTATTGTGAAAGATAATTATTATGTTAGCATAGTCTGACAGTGCAGTGAGTTCATGCTTTGAACATATAGGAACATATAAGGTGTTTTTTAATGAGAAAAACGAATAAGGTTTCTTTAGGGGTAAAATCTGTGATAGATATAAATGTCCTGTTTCAATATATTCAGTCTTGTGCATATCTCCATATGTTCCTTGATCTATTGAACTGAGCAGTCACAATCCAAGTATTCAAACAATCAATCTTAGCAGTTGATAAGATATTTCAGGTAGTTTATAATGTGTCAAGGACAGTTGCAAACATGGTGAGGGTATGTGTTTATTCTGTTAAAATTCTCCCAAGATGGTTGCTAAAGTTGCAAAGGTATTTTTGGTGGCTGCTAAAGTGGTTGCTAGGGGTTGCTTACAAGTGGATGTTAAGGTGTCTCAGGTGGTTGTTATAATGTTGCTAAATGGATGTTCTTAGGGGGATACTTTGTGGTTGCTATAGTATACTAGATGAATGCTGGGGTGTTTGCTTAGAATGACCCAGGCCATTCATTGCTAGATGTTACATATGGTGATTTCTATGCCATTTCAGGTCATTGCTAAGGAGTCCCTAGTGACTGCTAGGCTAATTGCAATGGTATCACAAGTGGTTGCTAGGGTGATTGCTGTGGCTTTTCAGGTCTTAACTTAGGTATGGCTAGGTGGTTGCTATGGCCCCAGGAGGTGGTTAAGGAGTTTCTTGATGACTGCTGTGGTACTCCATGGGTTTAGTTGGGTGGTAGTGGTGTATGTGTGTCATAAGAAAAGTGCACACACATTTGTGTTTATCAGGTAACATGCAATCACAAAGCTGTATACAAGCTTGAATCACACAATAGGACCAAATAAATAAACAAAATATTCATCATCATCTCCTATTTCTGTCAGATGTTTGTCTGATATTTTTCCTGCTGTTTGCAAGATTTTGACAGCTCCAGATTGCTCTGTCTGATTGTGAGATGTACAATTGTATACAGCCTTTTGAATTCTTGTAGATATGTGGGTTCTTTCCCATACATCACAAACCTGTAAAACCATAGTATAGCAAAATATAGCAACATTTTAGCAACTGGAATGCCCCAGAAAGAGTTCTGCCTTTTCCTAATAAAATGCACACTTTTAGTTGGAACATATAGAGGAGTTTACATACAATAAAACAATAAATAAATAAATAGTCCCAGTGAATCACAGGATGTATTTCATTCCTCACATGAAAGTGTAGTATAATGGAATGAACATCTATTTGGATGATAGTGAACTGTGACTTGGTACTTAATCAATTAACAAAAACGAACCTTGGATTTGTTTTTGAGGATTGTCATTTTATCTTATCTCAATTTTTTCTTTTAAAGGAACAGCGTTCAAAGTGCAACACAGTGACCTGCTAAGAATATAAACTAATTCTAATAGATCCCTCAAGACATTTTTGGAGTGTGTTTTTGTTTGTTTTTTATGTGTTCTTTTCTAATATGTTATAAAATTACAGCAGCTTATATCCCAGCGATCAGTGCCATCCTAAACTTATCAGAAACATCATACTATAGTTATAGTAAAATATCAAAATATAGACTTGACGATTTATTACATGACCATAATTTACATCACAGTATGCTTTCTTGAGCATTCTTTCTGGATCATGTCAGTAGAGAATGTATGTAAATCCATCATGAAACGTCCTGTTTGGATGGATAGCAGGTTGTAAAATATTTTTAATACAACTTTTTTGTGAATGTGTTTTATGTGATTGCAAAAAAGAGAGTGATTTTTCCCACTTTTCTATCAAGCAATATTAATTCATTCATTGTCTGTAATCACTTATCCAGTTCTATGGACACTCTTGAGTTGCCACTTCACCTATCAACCTATATATGGACATAAGGAGAACCCACCAAACTCCTCGAAGACATTCACAAGTAGCGTGGCTCAAAACCACAACCCCAGGACCCTACAGCTGTGTGACAGCCACACTACCTGTTGTGCCATATCAAAAAATATGATCTTCATAATGTGGTTTTATACAAATGAAGGAAATGTACACTATAAGGTCCAAACATTTTTGACACATGCTTCTGAGAAATTTGTTCTGAAACTAGGATTAAACGGAAGCCTGTCATACTTTGATTCAATAACCACCACTACTCTTCTATGAAGGTTTAAAACTAAAGTCACTAAACTTTTAGTGAACAAGTAAACAAATTGCAGATGACGCAACAATTTTTAATCAAATGCTCATAGCTGTATATTCTGGCTTTATTAAACATCTCAGATAAATTAGATTTGTTTAATTAACATTATTGAATATTACCATTAATTCATTTCATAACTGAGCTCACAAAAAAAATAATGACATTATATTTTCCCCCCGTATCAAGTAGAGGATCATTTTGATGCATAGATAGATCAATGAATTGTTGATAGATGGATTTCACTAAAATAAATAAAAAAAATCTTCAGTCAGAGAACCAGACCCCTTTCCTGAAGAAAACCTCTAACACACTTTGCTCTATGGCAATTTGCATTTACAATCCTGAGAAATCACACGATCAACACTAAACACATATTCTATTGATAGAATGACAAAAGATAAGTTAAATTAAGTTACATGTATACACTGACTGCTAGGTCTCTTGGTCCTTTACCTGATGTGACAGATACCTGAGACAGTTTTATTTTATTTGAACGTCACCTCACAATAGTTCCAGCATCCTTTCTGTGGTCAATGCATGTTCTTGTTGCATCATTGAATATTATTTTCGTCCAATCATCCACACTCCATGATTGCTTGTCTTTTGTCCACTGTAACCTTGCTGTTCCTCTGTTTAGAGGTTCATGCTGGTTTCTCTATATGTTGGTTGCTGTGCATTTTCAATTTTCAGTGTACGTGGCTTTCAGTTTCAGTCCCAAAACGTTAATGTATCCCTGGGTCTTTTGTCACACAGTGTTTGTATTTCCTTCTCAAATGAGGTTTATAATCCTTTCCATTGTTTCAGCTGGAAACTCACTTGGCAACTCCATTGTCTCTTTCAATTAGCCAATATATGTTTAACATTGATAGTATATTTTTCTCTACATTACCTAGAAAACAAATTATGGTATTTACTAAAATAACTACATTTTATTTGTTTGATATGTTTCTTTAAGTCAGGAATGGTCAGCTATTAAATAAGGACTTTATAACTTTTTTTTTTCCTTATAAGTGCTTTATAACTTTCTAGCAAATGAATGACATTAAGCTCATGTATGGCTGCTCCACAGTATCGTGTTTTATTTAATGCTTTTCTGTACAGCTTGTCCAAACTATGCACACAATTAGATGTCTGTTCACTGTGGGTGTACCTTAAAGTGGCTGCATTCACTAATTAGTATCTGTGTCAACAGACCTTTGGAAATATGCCATACTCTATTTCACAAGCAGATCAATGTTTATTAATGATCCTGTTCATCTGAGGTGACAAAAGTAAAATCAGAAAGTACAGTCCTGTCCAGAATGTAATTTACAGTGGCTGTCTTCTCAAACCATCCCAAACTTACTTTAGAGATTTAACGGAATTAGAAAGAAAAATTCTGGGAAATGTTTTTAATTTCTCTATTTGAATTTGTCATCTCTGGTGTAAATAAAGTAACGCCAAAACAATGCTAAAGACACAGTCATGAAAGACAAAGTGTTTTATTTAGAAATTCACAGTTTCTATTGGCACTACATCTTTGTAGTTACAGTTACTCCTTTCCAAAAAATACTGTGCAGTACACCTTCACAGATTTCCTAGTGTGTGGGTTTTGGCGCCATCTACTGGTCAATGTAAGCAAGCCTTTGTCCACTAGAGGGCACCAGAGTATAGAAACAAACTTGGGGGAGAAGAAGCACTTGAACAGAATCTAGTGTAGAAAAAGACAAAAATAAAAGGCATGAGAACTCCAAAGTGCAGAAAAAGTGTCTGTACCACAGACATCGAATCACTGGGTTATAGACAGGTTAATATCCAAATATTCTTTTCCTTCTTCCACACTGTTCACAATAACATCCATATGCACACAAAACACAAAGTTAAACAAATGCGTTTTCATACATGGACAAAAAACAAAAACATAAGCACAAGGAGAGCATCATAGACACACACACAGCATTAAAATCCCCTCAGAATGTGGAATAACTCTTGGAACCATTCTGGATTTTCCCTTTAATTGCCAACCCCACCAGGAATTCACATTTTCTACCCTTACTGTTGTGTTCAGAGACGAGGTGATCAGACGTGTAAATTAACCCAATGACACGGACTGGTTAGCTAAAAACACAATGTGTAAACAACTTGGCTGACACAATAAAACTACAGTGGGACAGTAGAGTGGTCCAGTGAGCGCAGACACACATATAATGACAGAAAAAAGAGAAAGTCTGAGAGAGTAAGATGTTGTAAGTAAAATGATGCTTAATTTTTTTTAAAGGGGCATGTGCAGTTATAGAGATCCATGTGCATTCAAAATAGGTGTCGCACATAAAAAAGCAAACAGAAATGTGTCAGAAAGAGCAGGCTGATAGACATGCACAAACACCAAAAGATACACAGAGCCTCAGTCTCCTTTAAAACTACTTCCAGTAAAGATTAACCCATCAGAACAGACCCATCTTCAGCAATCCATTCTATTATATATATATATATATATATAATTTATTATATTATTATTATTTTTTCAACCCTTAACCAGGCTCAGATAGAGCCAGACGCACTTTCCTTAACTTATGCTTGACGTCTGGACATTTTAAAGTGTTAGGAGTCAAAGGCTAATTGGAAAAATTAAAAACTCTGATCATCATCAACATAATGAAATGTGCAATGGCTTTTTGGCTAGGACTCAGACTCTAGCTATGTCTGCACTAAATAAAACACAAAGGTGTTCAAGAGAGAAAAACCAAAAAATCTCTGGGAATATCTGTACCTATGTGCATGAGTGTTCTTTAATAAATACTGACGACAACACAAGGACACTGGAAAGGCTAGAAATTTGACTTGACCCATGATCCTAAGCCCCAAATGGCCCAAGTCAAAAGTGACATTTAAATAAATAAATAAATAAATCAGCAAACAAGTGTCCACTGTCGAACCCAGGTAGGTGCCAGAATATACAGTGTGTATGTGTGTATATATTATATATATGTGTGTGTGTGTGTTTGGCATAGACTACTTTCTGCAATGTTGGCTCATAGGAAACAGTAAACATGTCTAAAAGAGTTGGAGACTCTGCAAAATGCCACTGCAAAATGCCTTAAAGAAATGAATGAATGAATGAATGAATGAATGAATGAATATGATGTGGTTATCATACGTGTTGCCGCTGTGGATTCAGGCCCTGCCTGAATTTATGATCATCATCATACCATGAATATTCATTCAGGTCAAAACACACGAGAGAAAAGAAAGTGACGCAGTTTTTACAAGACCAGAAAAGAAAGAGAATGAAAAAGAGCATGGAAAATTTGGAAGCTGAAATGGATCTGTTCTTCATTCAGTTCTGCTCACTGGACTGAATAATATTAAAGTGCTGGAGAGCCCTGGGCTACAATGACGCCACACTGGTCCCACCAAACAACCACCAGGAACAATGAAAAAGATGGAGTTACACATACGCCCATAAAGAGACAGAGAGAGAGAGTGAGAGAATGTTAGTGAAAGTAAATCTGTGTCCCAACATGGAAAATTTCAGGAAAACACATGAATGAGACAAGCACTGACCATATTTAAAAAAATTAGAATAAGTGTTAAAGCAGCAAAAGGTGGAGAAACAGACAGCAGGCAGAAACCTGAGGCCTGTATTAGTGTGTCATAAACAGAGGGGGGTTGGTCTTAATGGTCACTGTTCTTATCCTCCTTAAGAGACTCAAATGAAATCTTCTGCTCATCATTGTGGACTGAGCAAAAACTGTAATATCTATTGATGGGGTAGCAAACTGGTCCACTTGAAAAGAAAGGAAATGGGGGGAGAGAAGGAAAAAAAAAAAAAAACAGACAATCCATACTACTCAAATGTCTTTTTTTGTAGTCCCCTCTGGAAGTACATAGTTTTTCCCTCCAAAAATGAAAGAAAACTAAACAAAAGGACCCTTCACCACTATTTGTGGACTGTTCAACTCTTCAAGAGAGTTCAATAAAAGAAATAAAGGCACATAAATAGGAGAGGATCTCAGAATAAAACAGAAATTGTATTTGTGGGGAAAAGTAGTGAGTTCCACTCTGTGCTTGAGCATATATGGCAGAGTCTGGCTCTGAGAAAGATGTGAAAGAGACAGAGACAGAGATAGAGGGAAGGAGAAAGACATATTGAAGATAGGATTAAATCCTCTAGAAACAAAATAAGAGGTGATTTATTGGAGGAGTGAAATGTCACTTTGTCCATGTGTTTGTGTGTATGACATACATGTGTAATACAGTGCTGATGGAAGGGTGGGCTTAAAACTTAAACACGACCGGTGACAGCTGCAGTCACTCCAAATGCCCCTACTCCCAATTCTTGCTTCCCCTTCATCAGCTCCTGCAATGTTGGCATGACGCCTGTTGTCACAGGAATGGAGGTGCGCAGAAGGCCCGTCCCAAATTGTCCATGTGGCTGTGATTGCTTTTGTCGCTGCCGCTGCTGCTGCTTTGGCTGCTGTTCAGCTGCCTTGGAGTGATGGCGCTTGATTGACCTCTTCTCCGTCCTGTTTTTGGATGGTGGGATGTCTGATGAGAGCTGATCATTCCATTGCACGCTGCAGCAGGACTCGTCTGATGCCGTGGATGAGGAAGATGAGGAGGAAGAAGAGGAGCCTTCAGAGCTGCCCTCAGACATGACATCTCTGGACAAGCAGGTGGATGCATCACCATCGCATATTGATGGCAGGAACAGAGGCATGTGGATATTGGTGCTCTTAGGGCCGCCATTAGCAACCATCACCTCGGCAACAGAGGCCCTCAGAGTCTCTGCCTTCTCGCCACCTTTCGTTTTGCAGCGCTTCTTCTGCAAGCAGGATCAGAGAAAGAAATATAGAAAAATATTTAATTTGGGTGCAGTAAGCAGTTAACACTTAAACCCATCTATAGCCATCTGAACCACCTTTATGCTGAGAGAATATCTAGATTTTTTGCAGAAGTTTATTGCAAAATTTGTCATTTTAAAATATATCATCTTTTATGAAAACAACTTTTCATACCAGAATCTAACCCTAGCTCAGGGGTCGGCAACCCGCAGCTCTTTGATCCCTCTGATGCGGCTCAGCTTTTGAAAATAATTACTGAGTATTTAATTAAAATGTAATTCAAATTTTCACTGAAATGTATTTCAGTTCATTTTCAAAATGTAATTCTATGAAGATTATGGCGATCTTGTAACATCTAAAATATTTTAAAATTAAAATATTTATGTCGCTTTTAATACACGTCACAACTTCCAACGTGCGACACCCGCCAGTGTGCGGTTTCTTGAACTTTTTGACCGCTGACTGCACGGCGCCAGTAAAATAATGACGGCACGCAGAGAGAGGACAGCATTCTTGTTTGCTGCCAGTGGATAATTCAAGTTCGGTGTTTTTTCCCCATTACTACAAGGACTCGAATAGACATTGAGTATTTTACTTAACCGTCAACACAACGTCTTTTTTTCAGAGTTATTTCATTTTTCTGCAGTCGTTCACTGATTTCATAAATGTAACACAGTATAGTCTGTTTATACATAGCACAAAGGCAAAAAAAAAACTGTTATGCGCAGTGTTATTTCATTTAGAATTTCAAAAAGGTTTTGTGGCTCCTAGTGTTTTCTTTACTGTGTGAAACGGGTCCAAACGGCTCTTTGGGTGGTAAAGGTTGCCGACACCTGTCCTAGCTCAAATGTATATGCAAAGACATTTGGTGTCTTTATACATATGTGCCTTAAACTGTATTTACTGTTTAATACTTGTGATATATAGGCACTGGTCATAAAATTTGAATATTACCAAAAAAAAAAAAAAAGTGTGGCACCATGTATCTTAAATATTGAACCTTTTCACAATATTCTAATTTTCTGAGATACTGAATTTGGGGTTTTCATTAGTTGTCAGTTATAATCATCAAATTAAAAGAAATAAACACTTGAAATATATCAGTCTGTATGTAATGAATGAGTATAATATACAAGTTTCACTTTTTAAATGTAATTACTGAAATAAATAAACTTTTTTCATGATATTGTAATTTTATAACCAGCACCTGTACATCTGGTTTGTATTTGTGATATACATCCTGGAATCTGCCCTATACACAGTATTTTCCACATTATTAAACATGTGACAAATTATTTATAGATGCGGTCAGAGACAAAGTTGTACCACATTTGATTTCTGGCCAGACCTGCACTTTAATGTGGAGAGAGAAAAATAAATATAAATAAATAAATAAAAACCCAACACATTTGAAGTGAACTAATTTACACAAGTGGATGAAACCAATGAAACCAGGACACAAAAGGGAAAAAAAGGAGAATATGATAAAAAAAAAAAAAGACCTAGTCCTACTTTATCCTCTGATCACACATCCATATAATGACTTTACAGCTTCTGTACTTCAGTCGGCAGAGAAGTGGTTCAGTTCAGGGCCAGTAAAAACACTAACAGCTGGGGCTGTGTTCCAAAACACTCACTATGTCCCATGTCCAGTATATGTATTAGATAACTCTTTTCATTATGTCTCACTGCATGTTTTGATAACTGGGCTACGTAGTGTCCAGTTTTTAATTCAGTTTCATTTTAAGTTCCCTGCTCATTATGGGTTAGGGAACACCAAGAACTCAAAAGACCAAGTGACTGGTTCAGAACTTAGCCCCTTACTTCACTATGGTCATGTACACACAGTAGCCCACCAAGGCAGGCAAACAGACACTGTACCTTTTTCTCTGGAGAAAACCTTAGAGGTTCTACAATGTACAAGTCATCTGGACCTACTAAAGAGGGGAGAGAGGGGGGCAGGTTAAAGGAATGGTATGGCAACCATGAACACATACAAGCATGAGTCCAATTGCAAGTAGTAGAATACAGTGCCAAAACAAAACAGCAGAAGATAGCATTTAAAAAAGGAAGTAGGCTGCAAAGAATGTTTCTGCAGTTTGGAAAAGCCTTTTAACAGGACCTGTTCATGTTTCTTAGCTGCTACTACTTGCAAATGTCTGAACAATGAGCCAGCCAAAAGCTTTAAAGCAAAAAACAAAAATATAAACCGTTTGTACCCTGAACACAAACGGGTAGTGACAAGTTCCCAACCCTGAGGGCAAACACCAACCGCACCTACATGTAAACCAGAGCAGTCAACACGCAGCAAAATGTGAGTGATCATAATGGAAATGACAGATACGTGGCATAGCCCTTACTTGCTTGATATTAAAACTGATGTTTAATGTGTCCAGGCCAATAAACATCTTTAATTCTATAAAGCAGAAATTGCAAGGGGCACTACTGCTGCTGATGTCTAGAACCTATCAAACATTTTTTTCCCCCCAATCTGTTTACGGAACTGTGCAAAGCAACATGTTATTCACATGCAAAATGACTGGGCCAAGGTAAAGGTCCATTCCACATGGTGTTCAAATAAACCAATTCCTCTGTAGCGCACAAAAAAATATGGAAGCACACAATATACACGTCTTTCATATAACAATCTGGGGTGATAGCACAATGTTAGTAAATACTAATGCTGCACTGGGAATTATGATGAAGGAAAAGGATGCAAAAGGGCTGCCTGGAGATATGTGACATGGAAGGAGCTGAGTGGCATGACCGAATTAGAGAGAGATAGAGAGATAGATAGATAGAAGCAGGTAGGGAGACAGAACTATCCCCTTGTCCCCTTGGTGACTTAGCAGAGACCCTTACCTTCAGAGGTAGGCAGCTGAAATGATTTGGAGCGTACGAGAGGGCAGGGAATTCTGCGCTTCAGACTCATATCATCGTATGATGAGAAACATCTGAGAAAGAGAGAAAAATGACAAGGGAATGAAAGAAAGAAAAAGATGTAGAGACAGAAGGAAGTGTGACAACAAGAAAGGAATATTAAGGAAAAAAATAGAACGAATGAGGTGAAACGGGAGAGAAGAGAGAAAAAAAATATATAGAATAAAAAGTAACAAAGGTACAAAAAGTAAAATGTCAAATATTTACAGCTTGAGGGCATGGCAGATTGACAAAAAACTTTTTTTGAAACTGTAGCATGAGAGTATGCATATAACATTGTATCAGAGGGTGTGAGAGAGAGAGAGAGAGAGAGGTGTGTGTGAGTGTACCTTTTGGGACTGGGGTAGTGGTTGCTCACAGGAATGGCAGAACTGCGGTTGTTATTAGAGGAACCACGACAACACTGCATACACAGCACCAGGCCCAGAGCAAGACATAATACCAGAGACACCACCAGATAACTCTGCCTGTCTGACACCTGCAACATAAAACACATTGGGTCTTAAAACAGCTTTGTCATGTGAAAACATGTAACAGTTCTAAAACGAGCATTGCGTGAGCAGAGTATGGTGTAGATAGATGTGTGCGAAAGTGCTTGCATACTTCTTTCTGTAACTGGCACACAGTAGCAGACAGGTTAAGCATGATCTTGGTAACATTCTCCAGCTGGCTCTGTAAAAGCTGGATGGAATCTGTTTGTTTCTGATCCTTTAAGAAAGCACAAACACAATGAGAGCAAGTCAGAGAGTGCACACACACACACAATTGTGAACATGTGCTCATCTAACAAATCTTTTGAAATTAAGGGTATTAATAAGGGTATTAATGTTTTCCCCCTTTGCTGCAGTAAGATGAGTTTGGATTCTGAAAAATAATGGGACCTATCCTGAAGGTCCTGGATGGTGCTCAATGTCTCCACAACGCAATGATGGGGTCTTTACTTCACATCAACAAAATTGGGATTGATTGTGGGTGCTTCAAGCTGCTCTATGTCATGTTTGGTGGTGGGACAAATTAAAGCAGCAAAAATCACCATTTAGAAGGGGTATCTACAAAGTTTAGAATAATATACAAATATTGTGATAATGACCTGCTCTTCTGCAATTCTGGAAGTGTTCTGCAGTTTAATGATGGTCTTATTGAATGCCTTTTGCATCTCCTCCATTTGTTTACGGTACCTAAGGGACAGCAATCAGAACCATCAAAAACAAAATAAAAAAATATAACAAGGAAACCATACTTCACTGATAAAAATAATTTTTACAACTTTATTAAGGAAGAGGATATGCATAAAATAGCCATACACTGTAAACAAAAATGAAATGCACCTACCTCTGGCTGAGTTCCTCCAGATATCTGCTACTGAGGGACATGTTCATCTCCAGTGCTTTGATCCTGTTGTTGAGTCTCATGAACACGGACTCCTTCTGGTTGGAGCCGTGCACTTGGTTACCGTTTCCATTGCCATGGCCCAGCTCTGATGCGTTTTGAGGCTCTGCGTAAAAGTCTGTGGCTGACCGTTGTGTGCCACTCTGGCTTACTGCTACACTGAGGAGGATGTCCTCCACCTCCTCCTCTTGGGGAGTGAGGGGTGGTGCATCTGCAACTTCAGTAGTTTTATGCTGGAAGTCTTTGGGCCCTGCAGATCGATTTGGATCTGTGGTCTCAGGGGCCAGGGTGGGGAGTTCGGTGGGAGGGGGGATATCTGTGGGCTGTGTGTGTGTGGGGAGAGGCTGGAGCAGTTGGTCTTTGGTTGGCACAGGGAGTTCTACTCTATCTGTTACAGTACTAAGGAGATCAGAGGTGGGAGCGTGCATGGAGGTGGTGGAGCTGGGACTGAGAGAGAGGTTACTGCTAATACTGCTGCTCTCTGCCATTTGCTCCAGGTACTGGGGCCTGGAATCTTGAAGTTCGAGCGTAAGGGGTGGCGTCTCTGGGACATCCTGGGTGGGGCTGGGTTTGGAAATTGAGGTGTCAGAGTAGCTGTGAGGGGGTATGGGTGAGGTGTGGCTGGGCTCCAGCAGAAGAGTATTAGGGGACAGCTCCACACTGGGCTCCAATTCTGCTGGGACTATTTCAGATGGGTCAATCTCATCCTGAGGGGCTTCAGAGGGCTGTTCTATTTCCAGAAATTTCTCAGATGATGGTGAAGAATCTTCAGCCGGGGAGGGCACAGTGAGTGGTGTGTGTGTTTTAGTGTGTGTGCTGCCGTGCATGTTCCGATCCTGACGCAGACGTTGGAGAGCCAAAGCGTCTGAACAGTAGAGGTGCAGGTGCTCGCTGAAGCTGGCCAGGCAGGACAGGGTATTAAGATAGCCACAGTAAAAGATATTCTCCTCCTTAAAGGCTTCTTCTCCTTCCCCTATCTTTTCCTCCTCTTCCCGCTCTTCCACCTCCAGCAGGGTCACAGTGGGTGGAGTTGGATCCTCTTCCTCATCTTCAATGAGGATTACAATGGGGCTCTCCTCAGAGGGAATCTCAGGAACTGGTTCAGTAACTTCCTTCACCAGAGTGGAGTCTAGCTCAGGAGTGTGCATCCTAGCAATACACAAAAAATAAGGTCAACCCTTTCTGCTTTTTTTTATTATTTATCTTTACTTCTCTAGAATACCTGGCAAGTTTGTAGAAACAATTCTAACAGAGGAGCACATGCTTACTCTGAGGCAGCCACAGCTTCATTTCAAACAGGCCTCAACAAAACATCATTAAACTCCTAAGCGTAGATGGCAAAGAATAAACATATTCTCCTGATGATGGGACCAGCATTTAGACAGTTACCAGTAGGATTAGTTTTCTTTAGGTATGGGCTTAACAATTAACAATACATATATCTGTATATCCACCAATGTCTACCGCAGAAAAGCAGAACACGAAGCCAATATAAATTTATGAAACTGGTGGGCCAAACACGCTTGTGTGGAGGGCATATGGGCTCTAGGGCTCCCACTCATGCTTTAACTGCTACTGGAATCTGAATCTGGAAGGAATGGAGGAGCATCCAAGAGTGATATTTTGGTGTGGCAAATGCTGGGAAAAAGAAAATAAATTAATAATAAAAATAAACTTATAAAATAAAACATTCTGCAACATTATGACAAGCTACAACATAAGGTATTTCATGACTAACCTTAAATATTAAGTTTGATAATTCTACAGACAATAATTTGTGAAAATGATTAATGCCCGTTTGAGCTTAAAAAAATAAATAAATAAATAAAAAGACTATAGCTAGAGGCAAAATATTGGGCAAAAATCTGGTAATCTTGAACCATGTGAAGAGGTGTAGGTTAGTGTGTGTGTGTGTGTGTGTGTGTGTAAAACATACATTGCTTCATTCTCAAAGGGAGTGGGTGTTGGTGAGAGCTTGCTCTCTGACGACAGTCCTGTGAAGTTTTCTGTCCCTGAGGATACATTCCCTACGAGGGGGCAAATACAATTTATTACAGACCTGTTTATATATCAGTAAAGGAAATAAACTACTTAGACAAAAGGAAGTAGAAATATAATTTTAAAAAGGAAATTGAAAAGGCAGTGGCCTGCAGCATTGAACTGAGATGAAGAGCAGAGAAAAGAGAGTCTGAGAGAGTACATGCGTCAAAGGCTCTACCCACAGCTGAGTTTAGCCAAGCCCCCACACCCCCAGCTGAATTCAACTCTTCATACAAAGAGATTCATTGTGCATCAAGAAACAAACACTCCACACACACACACACCCCAATTGTGGGGAACAGCAGCTCTTTCTGGTTTGTTCATGTTCAGAACCTGTGACTTTTAAGGTGACTGTTATATTTAAATGACTGAAGTTTGACTTGTCTCTAAATTTTTATTCACAGAAACTCGTTTGTAACTTGAATTGTTTCATTTTATAGCACTGTGTGTTCATTTTATGCAGTCAATTAGCTTTCAAGATTTTCAAGTCTTTCAAATTTAGAGTGGGTAATCTGGAACAACAAAAAAGTCACATTACCCACGTATGGAGCAGGAATAAAAAAAATCTTTTGCAACTAATATACTCATGATTTTCAAGATTTTCAGGAGCAGAGAGAGAGAGGAAGCCTAGCATGTCTGACTGAGACACTTTGTTCTTTTAATTGTTTGTTGACATTCTCACACACACACATATTTGCTCCATAAACCAGAAAAGGCCGCATTTATATATTTTTAACCTTGATTTAATTTAATTTATTTTGAATAAATATCTCCCATATAAAATGTGAGAGTTGTGGAGTGTTTTAAATTTCTTATGACAGATAGATGAAGACATAGGGAAACAAAATGATAGAGAAAGACACGTTGAATTAACCATCGGATTCTTAAGTGTTCTTTTGGTGGGTCCAGTCCTTGATTCTAAGCTTGTCAACATATTCATGGAGCAAGAGGTTCATATTACTACTGTGAAAATGCAGAGGAATAATGGACAATTTGAAATTTGAAAATTTTGAGCAAGCCTTGTGTCTGCTTCAGCTCAAACAACAAATGTCTGGGTTGTTCAAGGTCAGTTAAATGGTCAAGAGCCAAATTTGCGTGTCATATTTTGCCAATTACGTCAATATGTGCAATAACTCCCAAACTAATCACTTCGGGCAGCAAGGCAGGTTTGTTTTTAAGAAGCCTCTTGGCATAATGCCTGTTTGCTCAATGAGAGGGATAAAACTTTGCATTTGGAAAGGCCAACTCTTGGAAAAATAAATATGGTGCCTAGTTCTCAGAGTCAGAAGTTATTTGACTTGCAGTAAACACACTGTGATATACAGATTACCCTACTGTTCATTTGAAATTAAGAAGCTACCTTGAGGCAAACCTGACAAGGTGGTGTTGGCATGATCCCATTAACCACTCAGAAGAATATCAATCATAACTACAGCCAAAGCTATGTATCCAGGAATTGTGTATTTAGCTGTTCTTATAGATTTTTAAAAGCATTTACACTTCATCCTTTTCTCTAGACTCAGCCAAAGGTTTTCAGAGCGTTTTTAGTTGAGCATTCAGGCTTTTTGTTGTGCCGTTTCTCTTTAACTGCACTTCCACATCTTCATCAGTTTAAGAGAGTTACACTCTGGCAAACTCCCTTACATTTCCAACACTTTTTACTGCCAGACCTCTCAGCTCAAGCAGCTTTGGCAAAGCACCTTAAACACCCCCCACCCGTCATACACAGCTGTGAGCAAAACAGAGACTGTAGAACACTGCAAGGACAAGGAGGTGCCACCTTTTAAAATCTAGACAATTGTTCACGGACTCTTTTTACAGTTTATAATTTACTCACTACTATACACTGTTGAATAACTGCTAGAAAAATCTACTGGCATTAATCTAATGCAAGGCCCAAGATGTGGAGCTGGCATCGGGCTCCCATATGGATGATTTTATGATAACTGTTGGAGAAACATGAATTAATTTATTTATTTATTTTGTGAATTTATATTTACAGCTAGGTACGTTTTGTTCATGTTGTTAGAAAGGAAAGCTGTTTGCACCATGGGTGAAATCATAATGCTAAAGCCATTGACCTTACTTAAGCCCATTTCAGACATGCACAGTATCCCACAGGAGGAGCTGTGTGTGCAACCGCTAATGCCTGAAACATGGTATTATCTGAAATTTACCCTGCCAGCCACAAGTACAGGTCAAGTCTGGGTAAGTCCATGTGTGATCAGAGCAAATTTTTTGGAGAATTAACAGTGAATTCAGGCTGTGCTTCCAGCACACATTACACTAGCACTGCCCCATGCCTAAACCCCATGGAATATCTCCTATAGTGAAGTGACATCTGAAAAGGACAATCTCCATCTGTATGAAACACATATGAAAGAGCAACTTCTTGACTGATACACCAGGGTTTTATTTTTTGTCTCTTTATTTATTTGGCACATAATATGACATATGTGAAACATACGTATAAAGGTTTTTTTTTTTTAAATAATACAAAACATGCATCACAACTATCTGTTTTATAATGCTGACAATAAAGAGATTATCAGTGCTAACACATGTAAAAACAGCTTCAGTTCATGGCTTCATGCTTAGTTTCACAGCAAATGTAACTTCTGTTTGTCACAGAATTAAAGGAGCGCAAGGAGTGTGGAACCACTTATAGGCCAGTTTAAGGGTCTGAAGAAAAGACAGAAATAAATGTACCTTCAATCTGAGTTCCATCCTCGAGCTCTGGTTTCCCACCAAGGACATTAGCAGCAATGTTGTTGACCATCGTAAGGATGGCATCTGAAAAATGATCAACAATAGAAAACTATAAAAATCAAGTTCCTAAAATGCAGCCATTTTTTGAACAATTAATTGTTTCATATTAAAACACTGTAATTAATATTATTGAAATAGCAAGAGCTGCAATTTTATTGTAATTGACATTAACTATATTATTTTACACTTTAATTGTTATTTAATATTTTTGAACTGCCTGTATATTATTTTGACCATTCAGAAAGAAAGGGAGGGGGAGAGAGAAGAAAAAAAAAAAAAAAAAAAAAAAAACACACACACACACACACACACACACACACAACCACCACCAGCTGCCAGCTGTCCACTACCTGGAAATGCTGATTTTCACAGCCAGTATTTTTTATTTTTTTTTGTGAACAGTTAGTGAGCTATTCTTAATAGTTTTTCATGAATCATTTATCTCTAAATACACTTACAAAAAGAAATCATCATTTAATACTAAAAATATTCAAATCAAAGCTACACTTACCTATAGAAACCACATTAAAACCAAACAGAAACACACACACATCTGACTCTATGGCCTATCTGTCACAGATTCTTCCTCAGTCCTGAGATCTGGCCTGGCCCACAAAGACCTTATTTAGACTATGTATGTGTGCATGCATTTTCTGATTCCTGCTAATTAACCCAACATGGGGCCCTGTGTTAAGCCAATAGGATTGCAGCTTTCTTTCCAACCCAGAACCTCCCCTAGTATAGAAGCACCCCATGTCAACACATGGAAATAGTAATGTGAATGTGTGTGTGTGCACGTTTCTTGCGTCACTGGGTATAAAAAAAAAAAAAAAAAAAAAAAAGACTCCGTGCATACTGTGGTACTAGAAAATACAAAATCACTGAAATACATGTTAAACACTCGGACAAGTTCAGGAAGACACAGGGGGAAATTGGATTCTTTGAAGACTGCCACAATATCAAAATCCCCAGAGTATTTAATAATATTCCAGGTACCTTTTAAAAAGAAAACTACATTTATAAAGAATTATAAATGGTTTAAAAAAGACTGTTTAATACATGGTTATTAATTACACTGTGAACACATTTTTTTTCTCATACTAAATGTGTCAGAGAACTTAATGAAAATATAATCTCAAACCTGAGGATGTGAGTTTAGTCATTTCACACATTAAGGTACATATTATTAATGCATAAACATATACTCTGTTGGTGGTTAAGTCATCAAATGGTTAAACTTACTGATAGATATGTGATGAAGCCAACTGACTACATGCTGACTGATGGGAGAAGACAAAGTAAGGCATCCAGCAAGATCTGAGCTTTAATTGTATAGATGGATGTGGGATTCACTATTTGGCAAACAACTTGTTACCCTTTCTGTCTATGTGTTATAACTGATTATCAATTAATATTAATGATTTAACAACATCATTAATAACTATTTATAAACAGATTTTACACCATTTATAAACCTTTATAAGTGTAGTCTTATTCTAAATTGGTACCAAATTCCAATATGCTGGATATATACCTGAATAATCCCTTCAAATGTCCTTCCAAACCTTTTGTAGTTACTGTTTAAACACCAACAATTAAACAAATCCAGCACATAATCTGAAGGGTTACAAAAGCTTTTCAGCTGACTTTAGACATGCCTTGGAGGATCTTTAAACATAATCTCCATTATTTAAAAATTGTATCCTTTGTGGCTTTTCAAGTTACCAAAAATGTGAGCTCATGACTGTATTATAAAGTGCTGAGTTGTATTTGTAAAGTGCTGTTTATATGTAAGACACACTTGCAACTTTCAGTATGTGCCCTTCAATCTTTATACATTCCCAAAAGCAGAGTATCAAAGTGCAAGTCTAAAGCCTTGAAAGAAAAATATCAGAAAGCTGTACATACTTGTAGCAGAACCCAGAAGATTCTTTGACGATTTGTCTTCAGTCGGAAGGTATCCTGGTGGGTAATCTAAGAAATTGAGGTCTAGAGTTAAGAGAACAGCTTCAGTGCATTGGCTAATGAAAACACAGAGCAACTACAAACACAACATGTATACACAAACATAAATAATTTAAAAAAAGCACATGGTTTATCAAATGCAATATGCATTCTCTGTCTGTATTAGTAACAGTTAAAGATTAACTCATGCCCAAAACACATTTTAAATATTTACTACATTTATATAGTGTATGCCAGTATGAATTCATTCATTCATTCATTGTCTGTAACCGCTTATCCAGTTCAGGTTCGCGGTGGGTCCAGAGCCTACCAGGAATCATTGGGCGCAAGGAGGGAATACAGTCCTTCACAGGGCAACACACACATTTAGACCTACGTACACTTTTGAGTCGCCAATCCACCTACCAATGTGTGTTTTTGGATTGTGGGAGGAAACCAGAGCACCCGGAGGAAACCCACCCGGACACGAGGAGAACACACCAACTCCTCACAGAGGGTCACCCGGAGCGGGAATTGAACCCACAACCTCCAGGCCCCTGGAGCTTTGTGACTGCGACGCTACCTGCTGCGCCACCGTGCCCCTCTAGATAATATTCACTAAAATAAAACTATACTCTACTCCTCAGACAGTCACCTGGAGCGGGAATTGAACACGACTGCGACACTACCTGTTCCGCCAGTATGAATTAATATGATTATATGTACTTATGTGTATTGATTTTTTTTTTATTTGGGTCAAATATGTCTGTGCTCAGTTGTTACATTTCTAACAGATAGTTAAACAGCAGAACTCATCCGTTTTGAATACAGCGGCCATGATTTGCTCTTTATAACCCTAATTATTTTTAAACATTTAAATTTACAAGGTTGTTTTTTTCTGTAAAATGTGTGAGCAAATGGGAAATTATAGTCTAAATAAATAAATAAATATACACAAAAAAAAATCTAAATTAATTCTTAATTAACGTGTGGTGTACCTTCAGAAGAAACAAATTAACTTTAACTTCTGGGTCCTATTTCAAAGTGAGCAAGCAGAGGCCACTAAATATCCAAAAAGTATTACAAAAATGCAGCAAAAAAGGTAAGGAAGTTATACCATAGTCCTCGTCAAGATATTCAACCCTCTCTGAGGGATACTGAGGGTCAGCTATTTCGTCATACTCCTCAACCATACTGGTGCCAAACACCCTAAGAACCAGGAGACAGAAAATCATGCAATAGTCAGAGATTAGAGTATAAGGGAGAGGAGACCAGAAAAATAATTAAAAGCTCAGAGTGGGGTAAAGGGGAAGAAAAACAAGGATATACATGAAAAATACATACTGTACGGTATAAACCACATTCTTTAAAGGGATACTTCATTAAATATATATATATATATATATATATATATATATATATATATATATATATATATATATATATATATATATATATATATATATATCTCATTCCAAAGAACTAAGCTGCAGCAACTGGAGCAAGCTATATAAAGCATGCATCTAAAGACCTGAAGCAGGCATTGGTCATTTTCAGTAGGGGTGCATTAGTTTTTTTTTTGTCTTTCCTTCTTCTGGATGTTTTCCCTGCCTGCTCTCCCAAAGCATTGCTTGACAGAACGATGCTTGTGTGTGTGTGTGTGTGTGTGTGTGTGTGTGTGTGTGTACACACACATTTCCCTTGCTATGTGGCAGGTTTGCCCCTTTCACAGGCCTCTAAACCACAGTCACCATTTTGCCAATGCAAACTGCACAGACCAACATTTACAGCAGAAACTATTTAGGCTCAACCCGCTAACTCGAAAGCTAATACACTTAAAAAAAAAAATACTATTGCATTCAGTGAATCCTGTACAGTTTTATTCACCAAAACACACTGCTTTTTGTTACTTTTACAAGACAAGATATATTTTAAGATTAAAACCATTGTCATACGGAGTAGATTGCCTTATTACAATGGCTCCAGAGAAGGACCAACATTGTTAGCATCAAATCTGGTTAATGGAGCAACGGAAGAAGGTTGGCATAGTTGTACTGCCACACTACAAAAATTACACAAGAATAGTTTTAGGATAATGACAAACATTTTACGTTGTTGACATGGTCTACATCTTACAAGTTTCAATGTGATACAACATAAATGAGCAAATACAAGTCTAACGCGTTTTAATGGACTTTGAGGATCTGCTGCTAATGTCTTGGTGTCAGATACCAAAAGATGCCTTCAGAAGTCATGCCTTTATGGGTCAGAAGTGTTTTGGTGAAGTGTTTCTACAGGCCAAACAGGTGGATATACACTACTGTATAAACTTTTAGTATTCCTGCCTTAATAAACGCTGTTATTCTATTCTAACAACGTAAGCTAAATATAAGCTAAAAATCACCATTGTGTTTCATGTTTTAAATCACTAAATCCTTTTGAAAACAACCACAATATATTTAAGGGGTATCTGCTTGAGATTGAATGCCATACATGAGGAGTTCTGAGTGTTTATTTTAGATTTGCATTCTCAATGCAACCTCACTCACCTGATCAAACTAAGGGGGCAGAAATGTTCAGATCCAAAATGAGAGAGTAGTTCAACCTACAAAAAGAAAAAGCACAAAACTGTTAGAAAACAGAAACTTTTAGAATGTGTATACATCTACCCTCCTCCATCACAGACACAAAACACCCAGAGTAACATATCTGCAGGCCATGTTTGTTTGCATGTGTGGTTGTTTGTGTAAAAATGTGTCGTCATGCATTACTCTATTTGGACCCTGCCTCCAAAGCTCCCATTTCTCTGCATTCAAAATATCTACAAGATGAGAATGCTAACCTTTATGTACTTGATGAACATCTGATGCAAGAAAAAGAAGGGAGAGAGAAAGAAAGATAAACAAGATAAAGAATTAGTAAAAAGAGAGACTTGAAACATGCAAAAGGTGGCACGTTCAGAAAGTAATAATTATTCCCAGAATTTTGTTTCAACTTCCTTGACAAATTTGAGGCTGGTTGGAGAACCAGAGGAACCAGGCAGTTGGAATAAAACCCTGGAGGGGATTTTTACATTTACTTTTAGAATTTTGCCACCTCTGCAAGCCATAAGCAGTCAAGCGTTTCTTTTGATTTTCACTACCATGTTGTAAGCAATTCACAAACGAAAATGAAATATTTCCTGCGTGAAAACAAAATGCAAAGCAGAGAGCAAGAAAGACATGACTAGGCTACAAAATTTCACATGTAAAGAGATATACACAGTATTCAGCAGCACAGTAGAGCATGAAGGCACAAAGATCATAGAGAGTGAAGCTTCAATCTTTTATAACTGGTTCTTCCTGAATTAACAGTCTGAAATGCAAAGTCTCCAGATAAAATGGTAAAGCCCAAAGCCACACAAAAAATACCCAAAACAAAAACACAGAAATAGAAACGTAAGGAGAAAAGAGAAAGATGATAGAAAATAGATCAAATAAATGAATTTTGATTCATTCAAATAAATGAATTTATTAAAAAATTAAAAAAATTTTTAAAAACCTAAAGTAAAAGAAAGCATATATATATAAAATAAACCTGTCTCAAAAATTCCTTAAATTATAAAAATATGACTTTAAAATGCCACCCAAAAACTACCCACAATAAGGAAACTCCATTTCTATCTCTCTGCATGGATCTGATGTCTTATAACAAGCTGCTCTTTTTTTTCTATGGACAGAGGAAATCAAGGGCTCCATGAATGGCAAGACAATCACATACTGAAAATGACTGCCATGTTCACAGCACCCTATTCTCTACCTTTCATTCAGCAGCATGAAGAGAAGTTCAATAAGAGGGCTGTTTAGAAGGGTATCAAATACCACCTAATTAGGTCCCTATCTGAAACCGTATGCCAAGGCTTACTTTCACATATTTGGCATACAGCTGTTCATCCAATGGAAAGCTCTGCACCGTGCGTTCATCCCGGGCATGGAATGTGCCAAGCTTGATCCACTTATTAGTTGGATATCTGGTAGAAAACAGAGAGGAAATGTATTAATAATGAGCCGTTACTATTTACCGATTTCTATACTGATAGAAGAAAGCAAACAGGATAAAGAACTTCAGATGGTGCTATAATGCAATTTCTTATTGTTAAAGGACTTGACTAACTTATTTGAGTAAAGGAATATATTCAAGTGTTATTAGACTTGAAGACATTACTAATATATATATATATATATATATATATATATATATATATATATATATATAATATTTAATTTAACTAGACTGTGAACTATTTTGCAGTTTTATAGTTTGTTTTTTATGCAGTTGTTCATAACTAAATGCAATAAAATATAGTAATCTGTACCTTATTTAGTATAACACAGGTCTGTAGCGGAAATTCATCATACATTTATGAATCTTTAATGTATGCATTAATTGTGAGAAACAGGCACAACATTCACTAACAATAACACCACCACACATTGTCATCAATACATACATTTATTGCATTACAGTGAGGTCAATTCAAATAGGACCAGGTTTGCTTCTGTACTGAAGAACCTCTTGGTACATTATAGGGAATATTATAGGGAATTTCTCACTCCAGAAATAAACTATTAGAAGCAAAATTATTAATTTATTTACATGTCATCTTACACTAACCAAGCTTATATAGCATTTGAGTAATCTCACAATGTAATTCAGAGAGTCTGAGAAAAAGTGACTCAGATTCCAGAATGCAACACGGGTGGGGAATTAAATAACATACCTGTCACTGATGGAAACAAGGAAATCTTTTGGTGTGGAGGAGAAGAGTTCAAAGTTTGCAATGTCCAGCTGTTTGACTTGGATTGGCTCACAGAGCTCAATGACAAACCTGAAAACCAAATGGGTAAATTTCCCAACTTTTGTCACTGTGCTTCAGGCATCAAATTATATATTGTTTATATTTACAAAACACAATTGAGTTGATAAATGAAATATCTTTTTTGTCAGTTAAGTAATGTTTCAAGAGAAGTAACAATTCTCATATTTTTGTTTTTATAACATTTAGCAAAAAAATCCCTATAAAATATATAGATATCAATATATTTCCAATAAAAATATTCTGTCTACATAATTTGACTCTTCTCCTTGCTCATTCTCTTACAGGCAACAATAGTGACTCACCAGATTTTATTACTGCATGGGTTCAGCATGTAGAGATCCATATTCTCCATTAAAATGGCAGAAGTGCTCTAGAGAGGAAGAACACACACAGAAATGAGCCAGCTCTTTGGACACATCCATTAATGCACACAAATATGCATTGAGGAAAAGCCATTAAAAGTCTGGACTCTTCCATTATTTAGTTTTCTTCATAATCTCCACATGCTCCTAGTGATAATTCTGCACAAGAAAGGATGTGGCTTATTTTGAATCTTGGAAAGAAAAAAATTCCATAGTAATTAGAGATGATAGGAATATTACATCTCTTTAATTACAATGGAATTATAAAAAGCCTGTGGTGTGGCATGCAGTGAGGCCCCTGGGACAAAAAGTGATAACTTATAACTTAACTTGAAAGAAAGCCACCAAATACAAACTATACATTTATAAACAAAAGCTTCCCCCATAGGTAGTCCTGTTCTACCTTAGCCTCACTGTTGGCTGAGAGAATTTTGGCCCCACATTCCACAGAGGCGTAGTTATTCTTAAAGTTCTTCTGAACCTTCTTGACTGGGTGTGGACTGCCATTAGGTGAAGTGTGCAGTGACTGACCTGAAGGAGAAAAGAGGGAAAAAATCTAATTAATTTAAAATTTTATTTAAACACTAGGAAATTTTACTGTGATGAATAGTAAATCGCAAAAGAGGTCAGAAGATTTGCTACAGCTATATAATTGAGCTACAGTTTCTGAATAGAGCAAAATTACCTTTGTAAACTGGGGTTTTGATTAAAAATTTAAAATTCTGTTTTTTTTTGTGCTGTTCCAATACACACAAAGGAAATATGTGTATAACAAAACGTGTAATAGCAATAATATTCTGGGAGAAATACTTCATTTTCTGGAAAATTTTCAAAACTTTCAATACTTTCAGCCTTGACGGCAGTTACTGGCTAATTATTTTTTTTGCACAATTGAATAATAAACATGGAGTTAACATGGAGTAATCATGCATAAGTCTTGAAATTCAATTTCTTGTGAATTGTTTATGCAGGAGAAATATGATAATAACTTGGACAAATCTGTGAATGAACAGCAAGTTAGGTATGTGTAGACTACAATACATCATGTATGCACATATTTATTATCTCTCACTGATAATCTTTTACTGGAGCATTAAATAAATGTGTAGATATGTGTACACCACAAACGCTATGGGTCGTTACTAAACAAATAAACCAACATCAATAGAAAGTCTGCCTTTAACAATAGTGCAAACAACAGTTCTGCCCTGCTGTCTAGGTGAAAGTGGGGGAAAAGAAACAGCCAATTTGTTTCCCCAATAAAACATCAAAGGCCTCAAAAGAATTTTTTTTTTTTTCCCATTTTAAATTCTTTCCTTCTTGGTTTCAATCATGCAAAGAAAGCTGCACAGATAATTTTCCATATATCATATTCAATTAGTTGCATTTTCTGCTTCTGATTACAAATTTAGAAGCTGCAGTCCAAGTCTGGCATGGTTGTTAGTAGTCCAATATATTAAATAATTACTACTAAACTCCTGTAAGTTCTTTCAGCCATATCAAGCATATAAGAGGAACGTACAAGCTAATGTGTGTTTAATTAAGTATGTGAAATAAATTGTTAGGATTACACAGCAGTAATACATTTTTTTTTTATTTTCAAGGGAAGGGATAAATCACCTTATACGTAAAAACAAAAACAAAAGAACAGCCCATGTCTTGTACACATTCATGTATAAATATTGTAAAAAAATGTTGTATTTTGGAAGGGTTAGAGTATGCAGCTGTGCTGTATGTGGCTCTAAGACTAATCTCTGCTTCAGTGGACTGGGCTAGTCAATTACAGCAAGCTGAACATGTATGTGTGTGCGCGTGCATGTATATATGCTGTTATGCAACACTCGCTGTGCATGCTTCACTTACTAAAAGTGCCACAAAACATTGAAAACTAGGACAGAGCAAAATGAATCAAGCATGAGATGAAAAGGAATGGATTAATACAGACTTAAAGAGAAAGAACGAGAGAATGCTAGAGAGAAAAAAGAGAGAGACACACACAGCACAACATACCAGCGTGCACTAGACTGTCAAACAGATTTGCTACACAGTGTTTAGGTTCTAGCTAATCGACTCAGTTGCCGCACCATTGCCTGCTATATTAATGGCCCCCTCAAAGTGCTGTGTGCACGTGTACACTAAGAAGCAAGAGATGTACTTTGAAGAATGAAGTTTGAAGAATGCAGTGTCTGCCAGTGCTTTTTATTTATTTATTTCCTCATGGGTATAGAAACTTGCAGAATTAGCATGCTGTTATTAGAAAGGCCAGGTCTTAATTAAAGTCAAACACAACACATCCTAATCACAGACATTGTGTTTTCTCTGGCACGAGGTGGTCGAGTTGCTTGGTTGGCCTCAGCATGAAGGTTCTACCCATGTTGCTTCCAAGTGGAAGATAGGGGCAGTATGACGTGACTACAGTGTGGTGGTGTGGTTTTAACGAACACACAGTTGGAACATAACAGAATGAAAAAAATGTTTATATAATCGTTGTAGACAAGATTATGTCGATTAGAAGTTCTGAACGTTGATTTTGATTATTTTTCGATTAACTTCCAAGCCCTATGGTGTACACTGTTTACACGCACAGCTGGTGCTAATAGGCACTTGTGGTTTAGCACACCACAGCAGATTTTTCAGTGAACTGAGTCTCAAAACACGTATTCAGAGGATAAGCCAAGGATTTTCAGAAAATTTGTCTTGGTTTTTGTTTTTCTCCACCCGTTTTCAGACCATTACATCAGCAGTCAATGAGCTCCCACAGTGCCCCCTCCCTGTGAATCTCTTAAATGCACATGAACATTTTAGCCAACTTTTAGCCAAGACACAGAAGAGAAATTTGACACACCACACACACGCACCATAAATACAGCCCTCATTTTGAGATACATTCACATTTTTAAATACTGCTGTATACGGTATTATCATTTTACTGCCCAACTCTACCAGAAGCTCAATTTTGTTACATAAGATTACTGACTCTCAACATAATTTGACTAATGTATAGCACCAACCCAAAGAGAGCAAGGACTAATATGTACACTACCAGTCATGAATCCCTGACCAGTGATCAAACATCACTCGAGAGCCCAACAGGAAGTTTTAATACAGTGTAAATGTGAATTGTCATTTTAATGTCCTGTAAACTAAACAAAAATATAAATATATAAAAAAAATAAACAAAATATAAAGGACTGCTAGCAAGGACAATTAATGTTTGAAAATATTTTCAACTGACTTTTAATTAGAATGTTACAGAGTCCTGCTACATGAAGCATGGAGTGTGTGTGTGTGCCTGTGTGTGTATATATATATATATATATATATTTATAGGGTGCATGCAATGGATTATTCACTCACTTTTCTTTTCTTCCACCTCCATTACTTTCTTCTTCCACTCATCAAAGGTAGGGATGTCCTCTTTACTGGGAACAGGGGGATCAGTCCCTCCCTCAGAGTCACTCTAAAACATACACAAAACACCATAAGAAGATAAGAACACTAACCTTAACCAAGAGTTATAAAGGAACATATAGCTGATCATTTTGAAAACCAGAAACCTTCATACTAAAAAAGCTGTGGTCACTTCAGTGCCGTCAAATTTCACAATATCCCTGCTGTACCTCTCATACTCAAAAAAAAAGCTTCAAATTAATTTGCACTGAGGCTCAAAGCCTAGTGAGGTGTGAGTGAGTATTACATAAGCACTTTATGAAAGAGCACTCAGAGTTTCCAGTCTGGAGAAAGAAACTCTTAAATCCGATTACAAAAGCACATACAAGCATGTGTGCACACGAAGAGAAAGTGGCCTAAGCTTGTCTGGATTTTATCCACAAAGAGGTGATTAAACTATCCAGATGTTTGGACAGTGTTCTAACACACAGAAAGCCAGTAACAGATGTGGAAAATTTAAACATAACTCGGCTTAGTTACTACAAATTACAAAATGAACAGTTCTGACAGTTCCTAAAATATGATTTTGATATGCAACACACAAGATGATTTCACTATGAATGAATTCCACTTTAAAGACACAAATAATAGTGATACCTTTGCTACAAATAATGGTGCCATTAACTGACTATTAAATTCCACACAAAGACAAAGCTAAAAGACTGCAGGCTAAACAGGCTAATACATATTTATTTTAATTGGCATGAGGTTCGCCTTAAAATGCATCACAGGTATTCAGCTCAATTTCTGATTATGCATTTCAGCAGCAGCTGTACTGTCAACTTAGTGTGCTTCAACACATTGTGTTAAACGTTTATCTATAAGAATTCACTGACTGACATTTGGTCATGAGTTCATGTTTCTGACAATCAGCAATTTGTGTGTGTTTGTGTATGTAACTTATATCACCATTATATATCTATAAGCCTTTGCATTACAGTAATTTTTGCCCAACAGTGCTGAAACTATGACAATTACAGTAAAGCTTTCAGTGAAAACTGAGAATTATGATAATATAACACCCTTAATAGCTACTGAATGGTCAGTCTTAACATAAATACATATATATTGTAAGCCTAGGGTTTTAGGGTTTGTGATGCTAACTTATATTTCCTAATTAAATTCTCAGTAATTTCAGAATATATAATATTATATTGACCTGCGGGTCCTCTGGAGAAAGTGAGGTGTTGACTGTCGGCTCCAGCTCTGCGAGTTCCAGCTCAGCTGAGTCCTGGGAGGCAGCCAAGTCAGGATTGGTCCCCATCCCCTCATTCTCCATTGGGTCCACTGCCACACTGCAGACAGGGGCAGCAAGAAAATAGGGAAGCAAAGGAAAGAAAGACAGCAAGAGAGAATTAGAGAAGTGAAAACTGCTTGTAACACACACCAAAAAAACACCCACAACCCATGACAATTAAAAATACGTATCTGGTTGATTATTTCAATGTTGCAGTACAGCAAGCGACAAATTGAAAATAAATAATGAAAAAAAAAAAAAGATGAATGAAGGAATGCCAAGTATAATGAGAGGGTAGGAAGAGCAAGCTGAAACATGTGCTTCCATACTTCCCTGCAATCTGGTTACCCTAAGGTTACCAAGTCATCCTGTTATGTGGTTATGAATTAATGAGCTGGTTAGATGCCAGTAAGCCATCTGCTCTTCAGTACTCACCTGGTGACTGTGATGTCTGAGGCAAGGGGCTGGCTGGAGAGGGCCACAGAGGCCACCTCACACTGACTGGCACTAGAGTTCTTTAGTGGGGCACCATCAGGGGCAACCTCTAGTGCACTAAGGGGGAAAGAAATCATAGGCCATTTACCAAGGAAGGAGAGAGAGAGCGAGAGCGAGAGAGAGAGAGAGAGAGCGAGAGAGAGCGAGAGAGAGAGAGCGAGAAAGAGAGACAGAGAGAAAGAGAGACAGAGAGAGAGAGAGACAGAGAGAGAGAGAGAGAGACAGAGAGAGAGTTTGGATTTTTAGTGTTCTAGTATTGCTGAAAACTGATTCCTGCAGATAACTGTACTGGTCTTGGCTCATTGTGCTGCAGTGGGTCTACTAGCTGCTCACAGAGCATACAGAAGAATGTAAATTCTTCCCAGTGCCTAATGCAATGGCACATTACATCAGGCATTGCAGGTCCTAAATTCCAGGGAGAACATAAGCCACAAGGAATACCAAGCTGCCAAGCTGGGATTAATTCACAGACTGGAATGAGGTAGAAGCTGGTCCATTAGCAAAAGTCCAATAAGAAATCCAGAGAGAGTGGAATTGTGCCGTTGTTTTACTCAGTCTCACTGATGTGGATCAAATATGAAATGAAAAAATGCACTCAACATAAAACATGACGTAAAAGAACTCAGAAGTCTGAATAATGGAAGTATGGTAGAACATTGAATGAATCAGATGATTCCATGAGAAACAAAAGGAAAGTTATCCTGATCATTAAAAGGATAACAATTAAATACAGTCTTCCAATAAAAAGCATTAATCAAAGAAATCTGCCAAAAAATTCAGTTATTGAGCAAATTTAATACATTCTCCCCATCCCCTTTCTTTCTTGACAGGTCGGCCTGGTTTTACTCACCTGGAGGGGGTTTCAGAGGAAGGGTGTGAGGTAGATGAGGCTGCTTCTGGGGCAATTTTGAGCTCAGCAGTGAGTGGAGCATCTGTTTTGGGGTCTATGTGCACCTCTCCATGGGGTTCATCAGCAGGAGGAGCAGGAGCAGTAGTCTGATCCAGAGTGGCTGATGGCTGGGGAAGTTCGTTCTCCACCTGGGTTTGTGCTGGAAGTGGTGTTGGAGTTGACGTGTGGGTTTTTGACTGGGTGTGCTGTTGTTGGTCTGGTTCATAATGGGGCTCTGGTTGGTGTGGTCCTGGTTCATTGGTAGGGGGCAAATCTTCCTCCACTTTCTCCTCATCTACTATATTTACAGTCTATAAAACACAAAGCAGGATAAATTGGTTTCTTAACTGATTTTATCTTAATAACCGTTATGCACATTAAAACTAAAATAAAACAATTAGAGAGTTGTTCAAAATTAAATATCCATCTGACACATTTGTAATAGGGACATATTATACCCCTTTCTACACAAGTTGACACAGCTCTCTAGATTTTTAATAATATATCTGTGACATGCTTTATTTAAAAAAAATTAAAAAAAATAAAAATTCACATGGCACACATAACAGAGCACTTTTCTTACCCTATATAAACAGCCCTATATAAAAGCCCAGTGGTTTCAGCCACTGTTGAGAAAGCCTCATGAAATGAAATGAACTAGCTCATTTTCAAATGAAAGGCACCCAGCAGTGAGGAATTTTATTAATTATTCGTTTGTTCTCCTTTTCCATTGTCATTTTCCCCATATTTAATCAGTTCTTTTATTTCTTTGCACTCTCCAAACAAACCACACCATGGTTGGAAAGACTCAGGTAGAAGGCTGTACAATTCTGATGTGCCTGCTATCTCTTTAAAAGGCAGGAAATAATATCATCGTTTGTTTTATCATCTTTAAAAATTGTAGGCAGATCACACACAAAAAAAAGACTGGATTGTTTTGTTTTACTATTCGGTCTGAGGCACTCAAATGTGTGTTCGCTTTTTTTTGGCATATGTCCCATTTAAGGAACATATCTGAGTGAGAATGACAAAGACCATCTTCAGACTTGAGTCAGGTCTGATGGAAGCTGAGAAATAGCTCAAATTTTACCATTATAAAACCTACAAATACGCATCATGCCTATCAACTAACAATTTTAAGAGAGATCACTGAAGAATCACAAACTAACAATAAAATATATTTTTAAGGTGAACATAAGCACAGAAAGAAATTTTAAATATGACAAGACTGGAGTAGTTGGAACCTGTTGGACAGGCTAGTAGGATATGTACACACTAAAGGTACCTGTTTTTGTTTGTCTTTGTAAAGGGCACTTTCTGTAAGCTGCTCTTCTAATGCAACTCTCTCTGTCTCCAGCCCCAAGCTGTACGATGACTGTGTCTCCCATTCCTCCTCAACCTGCTAAAAGAATACAAAAAGCATGTTTAAAATGCAGACACACAAAAAACACAGCTAAAGCACTCCACAGTGTATTCCAAACACACTGGCTCTTAAGATGACTTGGGATAAAACCCTAGGCAACTGAAACCTCTCTTTCTAAGCGACAACTGATACTGCTGAAAGAGGTACACAGACACATATATACATACACACACATAGTTCTTAAATTCCAAAAAGGTCTGAAAAATTCCCTGATACGGTTTCATTAAAAATGCCTTATATCACAAAAAGGAAATATTTTTTCTCATTCAAATTGACCTTATGGCTAGTCTAGAGATATGCGAGAATACACACTAAGCGTTTCGCTTGATTTAGTTGACTAAATTCTGTATGCTCATGACAGCTGAGGTGTTTTGTAAAAACTAAAGTTATGCTGTTCCACCACATTTTCATGGATTGTAAAAATGTTAAATTAGCATGGACCTTTGAATATGTCTTGAGTAGCAATGCATCACAAAACAAATCCTTTAAAGTCAAGTTGGGTAAATCATTCTTTGTTGAGCCATTTTTGTTTAAGGAGGCAAGAAAGAGACAAAGGTCCTCTGAAGGGAAACTACATAGGTCTACTAGATAGGCCTGCAAAAAAAAAAAAGGGGGGAGGAAAAAAAAAAAAAAAACACCAAAATAACCAGAGACCATGAAATGAGACTGCTTTGGAAAATATAAGCAATCAAATAGACAAACTCCTGCTTTCTAAATTAAACTATATTTGGCTCCAAATTCTTCTGCCCTAGGCTTAATCGTAAGAGTGGGTTCGTAGTGGGTAAGTAAAGATTAACTAGTAAGTCTGACAAAACACTGACCATACCAACCCTTAAGACACTTGAGACAAAATAAAGTCTATTCAATGCTATCTCTGTGTTATGCTAAATTGTGAGAAAGAAAAACAAATTGATAAGGGGTGGATGGGGCGCATCACTGAACGCCTTTACAGATTAACCTGGTGATATGTGAGCTGAAGACATTTCTCTGAATGCAAGCCTGTTGCACAACCACAAAGCATATCTACAGGCATTTACATACTCTGTTCCCCTAGCACACAAACCTTGACCTTTTCCTTCCCCCACTCTCACACACCAGATCTAGATGTCAAATGGAATGTGACCCATCTTCCTCATCCTCACTGATGCAACAGAATACAGACTCAAAGCTTTTCAACTTAACAATTCAGCAGTGTGACAACATATTAGAGGTGGGGGTTTTCATTGAATTAAGGGATTCCACAGCAAGCTACAACTGAATTTCACATTAGAAATTACAGCGAGGTTATGAACTAGGTTGTGTTGGTTAGGTTTGAATTTAGAGACTTTTTTTTTTAAAGAGTACATTGTTCATATATTAAATGAAGCCATACAGGACACACTGGGCTGAAAATTCCTGCTGAATTAACAATGCATAATAGCAAAATAACTTCTTAAACACAATGTCTTACTCTCAGTATCATCAAAATTATGTCTACGTTTATTATATTTTAAAAAGTTTTATTAAACTTAAAAAAAACCTTAACAGAAGTCCAAGTAAAAGACATTCTGTTGTGGAGATATTGCATGTGGAATTCTGTCAGATTCATTGATTCATTTGGTTTTATTTATTGCTGGTTAGAGTCATTACCTTATCATTAGGCACCTCCTCTTGTGTTGCTTGAGGGTCACTATCCTGTGCAGTGAGTATTTGGCCTGTATAAGACTGTTCTGAACAATGGACATGACGACCAGGAGACCTGCAACACAAATACGGGACATGCATAAATAAAAAAATCCTTTAAAAACTATGAGAAATGGAAGCATGACGATAAAAGCAAATATAGTCAAAAAATACAGAAGATTCCCACTAGACTCAATTAAAGTAAGCCAACTATTACACACCAGTTACCAAATCCTCTATAATTAGTCCTATAACTACTGTTAGATCAAGTCTATTGTAAATATAAATATTCATGAGACCATTGGGCTGGAAATTTTTTTTTTACTGTATTTTTAACTTACTCAAATGAATAAGGAGTTCCTAAGCGGTGAGCAGAGATTACAACAGGCCTTCTCAATTGTTTTCCATACATTTCCCAGTGTAATTCTGAAAAAAATGCCCTCTAATAAACGTCCACAGTGCACCTTTAATATGTATGATAGTTAAAACCAAAGAGCACAACCCAAACTAATGAAAAATCACAACTGGGAGGTCAGAGTGGAAAGAGTATTCAGCAGCATAAAGCTGGTATGAGAAGAATTGGTAGTATTTGTGCTATTAATCCCAGAGAGAGCTTGCCAAGAGGTCTTCTGTTCATCAAGCCTGTAGAAAACAAACAAACTATGTTGATGGAAGGTAAACCCATTAGTTTGGAGATCAAAACCTCAGTACTGCAAATTCAGGAGGTAATGGTCATGGACAGAGGCAAAGTATCAATATTCTTTATCTGTAATTTGCAGTCGTGACAAATTCAGTGTCTACCTAGGAGCACTGGGCAGGACACTCCCTGGACAGGGTGTCAGTCCCTCACAGGGCACCACATGCTCACTCAACACATAGATACATTAGTATGGCCAGTTTACCTACCAAAGTGTATTTTTGGACTATGGAAGGAAACCAGAGCATCCAGAGGAACCCCATGCAGACACCGGAAGGACACACAAAACTCCTGATAGAGAGTGACCTGAGACAGGGACTGAACAAACAATCCTAGGACACAGGAGCTGTGTGAATGAGACAACATGTTGTGCCGCAATAATATGTAATGTGTAAAGAATCCTAAAATTACTAAAAAAAAAATAATAATAATAATAATAATTATATATAGTTATAATAATAAGTGGGCGGCATGGTTGCGCAGCAGGTAGTGTCACAGTCACACAGCTCCAGGGACCTGGAGGTTGTGGGTTCAATTCCAGGTGACTGTCTGTGAGGAGTTTGGTGTGTTCTCCCCGTGTCCGTGCGGGTTTCCTCCGGGTGCTCCGGTTTCCTCCCATGGTACAAAAACACACGTTGGTAGGTGGATTGGCGACTCAACAGTGTCCCTAGGTGTGAATGTGTGAGTGTGTGTGTTGCCCTGTGAAGGACTGGTGCCCCCTCCAGGGTGTATTCCCGCCTTAAGCCCAATGATTCCAGGTAGGCTCTGGACCCACCGCGACCCTGAACTGGATAAGCGGTTACAGATAATGAATGAATAATAAAAAAGGTGCTGTACTGTTTGGACAATATATTTAACTAATATTTAATGACATCCTGAAGAGCAGGACCTTTACTGACAATACTGGCCATACTGACATCCTTTGCTAAAAAGTCCCAAATTTATATTCTTTTTTTTTTTTTTACTTGTATAAAGGCATATAAATGTTTTTTGTAAGGCTAAACCATGTGGATCTATTTTCAACTTATTTCTGGTTATAGCTATAATCTTATCACTAGGCCTGTTTTTCTGTATTATATGTACAAATTTATCCAAATGTCAGCAAAAAAAAAACAAAAACATGAAAATATAACATATGGCCCAACGTTACCATTTTGGTGCAACCTTATGCAGCTTTTAAATTTAATTTTGGAATTAAATTAGACTTTTAAATCCCATGCATTATCAGTAACATATGGCCCAAAGTTACCATTTTGGTGCCACTTTATGCAGCTTTTAAATTTAATTTTGGAATTAAATTTGATTTTTAAATCCCATCCATTACACAGTAGACAGAAGTAAACAACTTCAGGCAATGTCACATGCCCTTGCTTTATTTTTCGAACTAAATTTAGGTTAGTCACGATAATAGAAATCAGGCTATTTACATGACATGAACTGATGCATCAAAATTATCCTGTTTCAACTGATGCCTCATGAAGGTTCAGCTGCTGCACCATAAAAGCCCCATCCTAATCTCACACTTCTGATTCCTGAAGATCTGTGTGGGGCAGAAGGGTTGGAATACCCTAAGCCCATGCTAAAATCTTCCTTTCAGATGAATGCGGCAACAGCTGGGCCTAGCTGACTGTCAGCTACAGCACACACACACACAGTAACTGGAGATCGTCACCTTGAAACCTGGCCTGAAACCTGCACACATGGACACAAATGTTAGCCTGCTGTCAGCACCCCTGTCTGGAGACATGGAGAACGTGGTCACTTCTACAGATAACTTCACATCACTTTAAAGGAACATTATGTAAGATCTGGTTTATTTCTTTCTAGGCTTCTCCCACAGTTGCAGACTAATTCACTTTTACAGCACTGCTCTAAATTTAACAAGGAGAAAGGGATGACGGAGGTTTACAAACCCCTCCTGTAAATTTTCTATAGAACTGAGCCCAGAGAAGACAGAATACCTATTCTCCATATTTCAGGTCACTGGAGCATTACAATGATATTGAAGCTGTTATTTTAAAATAAATATAGCACGTAGTGTGCATTTATTGATCCAGATTTGATTATACTACCGCAGTATGTTAAATCCATTTTAATCATTGTAGAGTAAATAGAACAAACAAGGAATGTTCATTGGATACATTAATTGCTCAAGGTTAGTCTTTTTTAGATTTCCTGTATTGTCCTTATCTGAAAGGCATGGACATTCAAGGATGCTAGTCTGCTTGGAGATTTGCAGTGACTTATCAAGTCACAGACATCTGAGACCACCAACTCACACTGAACATAACATGAGCTCATGACTGAGCATAACCTTTACATATCAAATGGCAAATACTTTGCCAATAATAAAGAGAGAATATAAGAGACTACTTTGTGTGGTTTAGCCTATGAAATGTTCTAGCTCAAAAACAAAATGCTGAATATTAGAATATTATATTTGTGAAGTCACATGACCTAAATTAATGTTTAAAAAAACTTACATTCCAAATGGCTCTATAAGTAAATTCCAAAAAAGAATCAATTTCTGAGTGTTGTAATAATGTGGGTTTCGAAGCAGCTTGCACATTTATGCAGGGACTATGTTGTTGTCAATGCTGCATTAGCTTCAACTAAAATGCACTCAAAGAAAAAGCAGCTCTTCAAGCTGCCTGATTCAACAAAAATCCATATACAGTAAACAGTACAAATATGCACAGAGTGTGATTTGGGGCATGTCTGAGCTTCTACCTCTCTACTGACATAATGAACTTACGAGAACTCACCAGAACAGAAGCCCACTCAAGGGTGAAAAACATGTGAATCCAAAAGCTGTGTACTAGAACAGTTAATAGATGCAACTGGATTGAGTGTGTTGAGTTTTTAATAAAGGAAATTCTCTCTTAAAACAGGCAGTGTTGTAAGTATGGCATGGCTTTTTCTAGAAAAGCTACCATTTCAGTAATAAGATTCTTTTCAAAACCAGTCTTGAAAGGAAATGGTTCTGATACCAATCTTATTTTAAAAAATATTTAATTGAACCATCACAAAACAGGGATAAGGAAATGTACTGATGTAGAGGCTTTGAAATACAAGCATTTGGATATTTGGATTTCAAGCAGAAATTATTATATTGATTTAGAATACAACTAACTACAAGTGAGAATTTTGGCCTTCTAGCAGAAATCTACGTTTACCTCTGAGCAAGAGAAGAAATAAAACATTTCAGACATCTAAACTTCATGTATTGAGCCCAAAAACCTAAAACTTTGCCCATATAATGATCTATATATAAATAAAATAAAAATAAATGTTCATAAATAAAATAATTAAACTCAATACTAGTTTATGATAGCGAAAAAAAAGCCATTTGGTCGATTTACATGCCAAAGCTAAAGTCAAAAGTGAGTAATACGTAAGGTGAATACAGTTCTTTTGATACAGCACTTTCTCACTCCATCTTCATTATTCATACTGGTGTGGTTTACATTACATCCACATTTCATAGAGAAGTTCTAGGGACTGCAGCCAAAGAATTTGGCACCAAAGGCCAGTCAGCCTTATACAGTCCAGGTCTAAAGCATAGGCAGTGGAAGAGAAAATGGTTGACAGAGCACTACACAATAAATGTGCAAGATCAATGAGCCAGCACTCTATTCAATGTGACAAATCACTTGGTCCTGGGCCAGGGTTTATTCTTTTTGTCTGTCTGCCTGAGTGGGACCAGGAAGGTCAGGCGCCCAACAAAATCCCTCAAATATTTCCTGTTAGCTTTTAATCTATTCAGTCTGCCAGAGAAAAGGAAAGCCAAAACCAGTCCACTTCTACAAATGTCAAAACACAGAAGAAATATCACATTGATGCATAAAAAGGTTTCACCAGTGTCAGCATAAAATTAAACACAAATTATTTTTAATGAGTATGTAATGAGTCTATCTGAATTTATAATCTTTAAAACACAGAAATGGTGCTCAGGACATCAACTGCTGGTACTTTACTGGTGTTCAGATGTAGACCATTCCTATGGCCCAGCAACCCATTCACAATATACTTTAACTGCTTAAATCCTAAAATGTTACAGCACCTAAAATGCTAAAGTTGCCATTTGCCTTTTTTATACTTTTTCCCCCCTTTACACAAACCGGCCTGTCTGGAATAAAAACCAACTAGACAAACCAAATTCTCTAGCAATTCATAAACTATTACTCCAAATGTCTCTTCTGCCTAAGTGTGCTGCCAGGCTTGACAGATGCTGTTCCACTGGCTAGATCAATGCTATTAGCTATTACCACTCTAGGTGTTACCAACAAGGTGTTAAATTAGCTGCTGAGGCAATCACTGCATTATCACAGCAGTAATTATCAAAAACAACCTCGATCAGATTACATCAGCGCAGAATATTTTGGTAGATACCCGTCATCAAAAATAAAAAACAGAAAATGTGTGTTTGTTGCAAATACAGTACATTCCTAAAAAATATTCTATTATGCTGACCAAAATTTAGCCCAACATTCAATATCTTGGCATCTACAAAGTGTATAGAATGTCTAAAAATCCACCTGTTTTATTTTTTCTGAATAAGAGAACACAAAGACACAACCCAACAATATGCATGTTTTAAATTCTATATTAGCACTCAAGACTGTAGGATTAGTGTGATTGGCCTATATAATGGTGCTGTCCTCATCCTCTCAGGCACGGCTTAGGCCAGTTTAAGCCTGACCTCAACACATTACAACAAATACATGGCAAGTTTTAAATGATTTATTTGTTAAACATTTAATATGTTAATCATATAGAAGACTCATTCTTTTTGAATATTTGAATATTCATATATTTAAGGCGTCATGATTCAATTAGAAGTGTTTTAACATAAATATGCAGAACTAGATGCTGACTCATGAATGCAGTGATAATACACTTCTAATGTCAAATGTGGTTTCTCAAGCTCAGACAAATATATGTAATATGTAACGTCACAAATGTACAGCTAGATATGATATGCTGTTGCCACTTAAACAGAGACACATGCCCAAGATTTGGGTTAAGACTTCAACCTAATTACATCTAAACTGAGCATGTTAAAATGACCCATCTACTAACTATGGTGTGCCCAAGGCCACGTCAATGCAATCAAAGCTTCCTGTGACAAAGCTTATTAGCCTGGCCTGGTAGTCGGCACAATTCCAACTTGATAATGCTGTTAGCATAAATAAGCACCTACTATCTGCATTATGAAGAAAGCCGAGAAGAAGGGGGCTGTGGAAAACAATATAAACCCTTTAATTTTCCATGGCTAATTCAGTTTATAAAAAATCTAAATACAGTTTTTGTTAAGGAACAGTCCCAAGATGAATCTTGTGATGCTGGCCAAGTTGCACAACTCATGATCAAAGACTTTAAGCAAAAGGAACTAAAACAGATTAAGTATTAAATTTTAGAGCATATAATCTGGTTAATATAAATCATTAGATTTATAAACAAGGTTTATTTTGGGTACAATTCATTTTCATATTAATATACCCATATAGCAGTCATGGATGGCACAGTTGTGCAACAGGTAGTGTTGCTGTCACAATTCCAGGATCCTGGGGTTGTGGGTTCGAGCACACTGAGTGACTGTCAGTGAGGAGTTTTGTGTGTTCTATGTGTCCGTGTGGGTTTCCTCCGGGTGCTCCGGTTTCCTCCCATGGTCCTAAAACACACGTTGGTAGGTGGATTGGCTACTCATAAATGTCCATAGGTGTGAGTAAGTGTGTGAGTGTGTGTCACCCTGTGAAGGACTGGCACCAGCTCCAGCTGCGACCCTAAACTGGATAAGCGGTTACAGACAATGAATGAATGAATTCAGGGTTTTCATTAGTTGTCAGTTATAATCATCAAATTAAAAGAAGTAAACACTTGAGATATATCAGTCTGTGTGTAATGAATGAGTATAATAAACAAGTTTCATTTTTTGAATGTAATTACTAAAATAAATCAACTTTTTCATGAAATTCTAATTTTAAGACCAGCACCTGTATTAGTCATTCACTACAGTTCAATACTGATATTAAACATGTGCCAGAATTACAGCCCCATCTTTAGAGCAATCACTGTAATTTTATATATATATATATATATATATATATATATATATATATATATATATATATATATATATATATATATATATATATATATATATATATATAAATAAAATTAGGCTAATTTTATTAACTAAAATTAACGTGATCTGTTCCATGAATTATATTAACTATTTTTTTTAAATAGCTTGGTGCTAAGAGATTGTTTTTACACAATTATTTGGTGAAAAATAATCAAGTCTCTTTGAACATTCTTACACTATTAACACAAAACCACTGAAGACAGCTTATTTTTAAGTTCAGTTGGATACACAGAAATCCACCCTGAAGTACAACAGGCTTATGAGAAACTACATTACTTTAAAAGACAAAGCCTGGTCTCAAAAGCTAAAGTCAGTGGTCTTGTTTACTGACCTCTCAGCGATTAAAGACCTCTTGAAAAGAACCTGTGATTCTTATTAAATGATTTTGCTTAAGCACTTCCATACAGAATCTCAATTTAGTATTGTAGAGAATGGGCCTTTCATTGCATTACACAAATATGCCAACAGATGCTAGGCATGATCAGGTGAAGGACTCAATTTAGCATTCTGCTGTCATGCTGCAGGGAGATTCATTTTAATGATCATTGGTCTCTGCATTATTCAATGAAGAGACCATGACTGAAGCTTTAGAGCCATACAACTTGTTCATTAATGTGTGCAAAGAAAATGGAAAAGAGCACAATCATCAAGCAGACAAGCCATGAAATATCCAGATAATATTTTCTTTGGACTGTCTGTTTACTGCTTTTCACACACACGTCAAACATAAGCTGCCCTAACAGAGGACGGAAATGCAATAATGTTCCAAAACTAAAGTGCTGTTGCTCCACTGAGGAAAAACCACAGCCAGCAGACACAGCTCTTTAAATAGGACAGAGAAACAGCCTACAGAAATACCATGAAATGGCAGTGCAGAAAGATAATTCATTTTACATTGTGCAACAACAATGCAATCAGGGAGAAAAACAAACAAACAATGCACTGCATATGAATGTTTTCTTGTATATTTAAACCAGTAAGGACAGAAATTCTAATTCATTACAGGTCCACTCTTTTCTAAACTTTTAGGAGGAGAAATGCTGGTAAACTTGATGCAGTACAATAAAAGAAGGAAGTGATAGAAAAGAGATAAAGCAGCTCTGGAGTGTGTACAGAGCCACGTGGCTAGGGGAGGAACAAGGGAACAGGCAGGCATGACGCCAGCCCTCTCCTGAAAAGTAGGGCAGAGCTTGGGCCAGACAAAAACATTCTGTCACTGGCCCAGTGGTTAGGAGGGATGTAGCTCAGACCTGCCTGAGCCAACAGTGCTATGCAAAACGAAGCTAGCAAAATGGCATCAAATCCCACTCATCCAACATAATCCTTTCCCTCTCATATGGAATGACTGAAGCAGACTAAAGCAGAATCATGATGTACAGACTATATGGAGGTCAGCAACATGTTGTCTGTAAGGTCAGAATGTAATTAATTAATCCAAAAGGCCCTTTTTAAGTTACATTTGGTTATGTTGTACATTGTTATGTAAAGTCAAAACAGTTTCAACAATGAGCTTACTCAGCTAAAATTCAGTATGTATTTCCTCACCATTCGCTAGCTCTCAAATCTGTTTGTGTACTCGAATCTGGTCTAATGATTTTACGAAGTCCCAGTGTCTGTAAATGAATGAAAAAACAAACTGGCTCGGTCCGGTATGCTAGTCTCTCTCTGCTCATAGCAGAAGCATCTGGAGTTATTTTAAGCCTGGCTCACACTACAGGCTTTTAATAATCCTAACCAATGTTAAAAACGAGATACCCCACACATGAAGCCATTTTCCACAGATTTTTCCATGCTTGTCCTCAAAGTGATACATGATACACCCTGACTGAAACACTACATACTTTCTGATAGCATGCATCAAAAGACAGCTCCGCTCCTCAAAACCTTGTGGGAGAACAGCTTTTCATTGATTTAATCATTTTATATATAATCTCACTCGATAAATAAGTATTTTTGCTGTTACTGGAAATTTTTATGAAAAAATTAGTGACCGTACAGATTTTCAGTTTTTTCACTGCGCCATATTTGAGTCAGTGTGTACATATCATGCACCAATCGAACGGTCAGACTCTCAGAATGACAGAGATATACACTAAAATGTAGGACTAAGGAATTAAAGCCAAAAAAATAAGATATTCCAAACTTCCTCAACGATGACAAAACCGCTGCTTCTCGAAGCCTGAAGAGCCCACAAGCTGCTCACACACAAAGTTAGCATAGCAGTGCTTACCTTAGATAGTCCCCTTCAAAATGAGACTAAATCTGAGTCAAACTTCTCCGTCAAACCGTGTGTGAGTAATCCTCATCTTGTGTCAAGAGTACTGGCCAAAAAATAAATAAATAAATAAATAAATAAATAAATAAAATTTTATTGTAAAAAAACTGCAAAAATTGTAGATCCCCGTGGATCCATGTCACTGCGCTCAGCTTTCCAACGACATGTTAATCAAATTTGTAGACCAATCAGGGGCAGAGTTATGGCGATGTGCACCCAAGGAGGCGGGACAAACACGCAGCAGAGCATATGTTTTCAGCACCTAAAAGACCCAAACACCGCGGGAGAGACTCAAACTTTTCTGTTTGACCGCCACAAGCTCCACAAACAATAATCAAGTCAGTAAACATGTTTTAAAGCTTAGTTGTCTTTTACTAGTTACATTTCCCCCACTGAGGACATTTAAATGCAGCAGGGGGTGTGGGGGAGGTTGTCTTGCTCTACAGCCAATCAGAGTGCAGCTCTCGCCTTTTAACACATCAGTCATTTAAAGGAACACTGTAGTCGGTGAGAAACAAGTGTAAACATCAGAAATAAAATCAGTATATTAGAATAAAACACACCATAACTAAGGGTTTTTACTCTTTGGCAAGGTGTAAATGGCCACTTGGTGAGGGACAGGAGACTAATTTCTCACAGAAAGTAAAGAAAAACACTAAGATGTTGACATTAGGTCTAGACAAGATATGTACACTGTATTTTTGCAGTAAAAGTAATATTTTTCCTTATGGAGAGCTTGGGGTCTAAAGAGACACTTGGAGAGGCCATCTGTCCACTGTCTGCACCAGCTTGAATAACTTCAAATCAGTAGGAGGTATCAACTCCAAATTTTACCTGATGGAAGTAGCCCCCTGGAGACACAATTTTAAAAAGAAAAAAAAGTAATGGGACTCATGAACTCTTCAGTTTATAGTTTATATTTACAATTCACAATCTGGGCAACCCTGGGCGAAGACTGGAGGAGTAAAGTTTAGATTATAGACAATATATAAACGATTATAGGCGATTGTTGGGAAGACTGAATCGGCCTCAAAATCTGCCAGATTATCCTGTAGTGTGGGGCCAGGCTATAGACAACGGACAGAACCCCAAGCATTGAAAAGCACAAACCAAAATAAGGATCGCTCTAGTCCTGCTCCATAGGTGGGTAATACTGGCTTATTTTTGGTATTTAGGATCACTTACGGTGGAAATGTCTCCAAACTCAGGAGTCAGCTAACTGCAGTAGCGTTTACAAAAAGCATTAACAAATGTGCTACAAAACTAAACAGCTCAAGTTACAAATAAGTTTCTGTGGTACTTAACAGTGAATAAATATTTACAGACAAGTTAAACATAAGCCACGTACAAACAACAGTCATTATTTTACCTCAAACCTACTATTTCACCTTAAAAGATGCATACCTTAGAGCTGTGTTTCCACAACCAGAGATGCTCCCCTTAAGTTAAACAAATAGTTGTTTTTTCATTTAAATTTTTACCTCAAAATTGTTGCGTCAGCCCATATAAGTAAATGGGCAGAGCACATACTGAAATAACATGGGAATTTGGCAAAATCAGTAATTTAAGTTTAAAAAGCAAGTTGCTTTGCTTTGATTCTTATTTTTCAGTGTCTGAGATGCCTGATAATGCAACGCCTCTAGCAAAATCTACTACTGAACTGCTGAAGTCTGACAGCAGGTTATCTTTAAATGGTTGTCAGAGAGAGACATCCCTGAAAGTCTTTACAGCAATTCCAGAAGTCTCTAGATTTCAGAGTGAAATCATTAGACGGAGCAAGGACAGTTACTGCAAACTCTGCACTACAGCAATGCATGTCACAGACTATGAGCTCATCCCTAGTCAGATTACAAACCTGCCATAGATATCATCAGCACTTTAGTATCATAATGGTATATAATCAAAGTGAGAGTCTGGGGAAAAAAATCACTAGTAGCTAGTTAATTTTGAATATCACGGCAAGCAAAAATCAGACAATTTACAAAAATAAATTAATTAATAATAAAAATAAATAAATAATACTGGGCCAATATTTTAAAGCTAAACTTCATGATGACAGGTGGCCCAAAAAAGTCTGAGACTTAGTTCTACAGGAGGGGGCAGGTCAAGAAGAAATGTACTTCCTTGGGTGGCACCTGTGCAGCATGTGCAGGAGATACAGCAGGATTCTTTGGAACTTTACCGGCTCTACTCACACATGCCTTCACTCAGCCACTACCTGGACTTTGTACTAGGGGGCTAGCAGGACAAATCTGGGTAATGTCTTGTACAAATATAACAAACATTTGCATTCACACATACAGCTCATCATGGTTAAGTGTAGAAAATCTTTGGGTTACCATGCATGTGTGAAAGGGGCTTATGTTTGTCTCCTGTTTTAATGGATAACAAAAATTAAATATATTGAATCTAGTCCAACAAGTTTTGAAAATAAGCCAGCCAGCTTCTGGGTTAACAAAACCTTTGGCAGAATACAACAAACTCTCCTTGGACCCCTCCTCTGTGTTTCCATGTCAACCAAGCTGCCAAAGATCCATGGGAGCAGGGGGAAATTTAGTAGTTCCCATTGGATACACAAACAGCCTCACCCACAAAGGAGACTAAAAGCTAGGGGAACTAGATGACGCTAGGCAGAACATAAGCTTACCATCTTAATATCACATGTGGCGCATACAAATGTCTACACAGAAGAGACTGCTCTTTGCGGCATAAAAATCATTAAAAGGTGCTGTATGGCAATGCCTTGGCAAGTCTCACCATGTATTTCACTGGCGGCTTTTCCACTACCACATATTCCCCATGAAATGTAGCCGGTGAAACCCCATTTCTAAAAGGGAACTGAGGACTTTGAAAACTACAGTGGAAATGTTAGGCGCTGTTTACTTGTTGTTTTAATTTTGTTTGGACTGAAGACCGAAGCTCTGTGGCCCAGTCACAGATCAGAAGGAAGAAGGAGAAGCATCCATTCAGAGAGCGCAAGGGTGATGGTGTTTTCACATATGAACTCAGGAAAATATCTGAAGAATCATGTCTGGACATTTTCCAGAGTTGCCCTTACACAAATGTAGTGTACAGCTGGAGATTTTCCATGTCAGACACATTTTCACCACAGGAAACGTTCTCTGTGGTTTAGGCGTGGGATGGTGCCTGTGTGGAATGTGCAGGTGACACAGCATAAATTCTCTGTGATTCTCTAGAACATTACCTGCTCTATTCTCACTCGGGCATTACCCGGGCTCTGTACTAGAGGACTAGCAGGATACAGTCCAGGTAATGTCCAGTACAAAGGATTCTGACGTTTGCGTTCACACATACAACTCTGCCAGGTAACGTCTAGAAAATATCTGGGTTACTGTGCATGTCTGATAGTGGTTTAAGTCTGCAGGCATCAGACAGCTGGAGAATTATCAAATGTCAAACCAGCAATCTAATCATAGTCATGCTAAGACATTGTGCCGTTCAAAAATTCCACCACAAAATCTCAGGAATATTTTTAATGACTAATAAATCAATTAATTTACACATAGATAATGAAATATCTGCATTAATTTATGCAAAAAAAAAAACCTCTGAACAATTTTAAACCATTACTACACCATTGTTCTCTTTGTTTCTATTCGTCTCCAACTACTGCATGGATGCCCTTTTTTTCTTACTTTTTCTTAGGGAACGAATCTGTGACTCCATGTTAGTAAATGTGCAGAACCATGTGACCAACTCATACTGCCAAATCACTGAGCAAATAGTGATGCGTAACGGCCATTGTAAATTTATAAAGTGAAGTCAGTATATCCTGAATATTAGTCAACCTCTCCTTGAAGTGACTGCAAATTCAGGTTTAATACATTTGATGTGTACACAGTCTTATGTTAATGGGTGTGACGCAAATAGACAAGGTTAGCTCCATCTATCAGCACGTGAACAAAGCACAGAATATAGGCTGAATTCAGAACGGGAGATTCACATCTAGGAGCAGTTAAATGGAATGACTTCTCAGAGACACAGTCATGCGGAACATGTGACCTAACCCTAACCCAGTGCTGTTGTACCAAAGACACAAATTCTTAAACATTTTAAAGCCACACAAATCTTAATTTGCAGCAGCAAATTTACACCAAGTTAAATATTCAAGTCTGTATAAATAATAACGGACAATAAATAAACTTAACTTAGCATTAATCAACTCTATAATAAATCTTTGCTTATAAACAAATTTTCAAAGGCACAAAAAAAATGCTGGTAAATCATACATGTGGATCATAGACGCAGATGGCTAGGGGGGTGTGAGGAACAGGGGTAATAGAGGTGTGTGATCTAATGCCATGTTTCCAAACCAGGTATGGGTGTGCAAAGTTTGTCCACTCTGATATGTTCAAAGTTTGTGAAACAATAGAATATGCACATGTAAAATAACATGTAAAAAGTCATAATGTTGTAATAGTGTATCAATTGGTCTAACAGTTACTGACAGTTATTTGTTTATGTGCTGATGAATCACTTGTGCTCAAAAAGAATGATTATTATTATTATTGTTGTTGTTGTTGTTGTTGTTGTGGTAAGGATGTGTGTTGCATTCTTCTACCGCTGGAATGTCAAAAAAAACAACAAAAAAAACGTTCTTGTTAAAAGAATGAATGTCCAGCTTATGTTTGATGTTCAGCTAAATGTTAGCTGTCTTGGAAAGAGAGAAAAGGCACCAAAAGGTAAGAACAATACAATATATATTCATTTGCCAATAACAATTTGTCAGTTTATAATTATGCTTTTAGTCTGTGTGTGGGCTGGGAAGGTGGGGGTGTCACTTCGCTTTTCTCAGATACTTCTTGACGAGGATTCAAGAAAAGGTTGTGAAACACTGATCTAAATGTGCAGAGATGGCTGCATTAAAAATTAAAGTAATTCACTAAAGACAACTCAGAGTGCACTTCAGTTATTCATGAATGTGCAAATGCACAAAGAACATGTGGCTAAAAAGAAGAAAAAGATAAAACACGATACACTAATGCCTGAGGTATTTCTTTTAATTATCAGTTGTTTTCATTATTTAAAAGGTAAAAATGAACTGTTGAGCTTTTTAACATGCCCATGTTTTGTTTTTCAAATGCTAGAATATGTATAATAATCAAAATAAGCAATAATCCTAAACAGGCAAATACAAACACTCTGGGTTTTTGACGTTATAAACTTAAGTAACCTAAGTAAGCCTGTCAGCTTGCATGGTGGGGGTGATTTCTATGTCATTAGAATAATGCCACAGTGAAGAAGCCAGAAGAAAAGCAAGGCATAGCAACATATTGTATTTTGTATGCTTCCCAAGATTTTGGCAGAGATGTGTTCTGTTTTTAGCTGAAAAGTATTTACATGAGTTACGGTGAAGAGGCAAACAAACCATGCATAGTCACATGGGCTGTGAAGGCCAACAATCTGTCAAGGATTCACTACCATCAGATGTGTAAGGCTTCAATGCTAACATTTCACTCATTTGGCAGACAGGGAGCAGAGACCACAGCTTATAGATTATGTTGCCTTCAAAGCCCCATTGGGACATGTATGAAACTTTAAGCATTGCCCAGGCAATGCATTTTAAGAGCCCTACCATGCCTCACTTCAGGCCCCCCTCAAGTCATAACCAGTAACCCCTACAGCTCTAGTGTCATTTGGAGCAGCAAGAGCAGAATGGTAAAGGTATAGGTTTCAGCCAAAAAAAGTTTTTATCCTGGATGTTCAAATAAGGCACCAGATTGATTAAATACCAGCTGTGTTGATCATGTTACTGGGCAGTCTAACTCAGTGTCATGCTGGCATTTATAGAATGCTGGAAAAACTGGAAAGTTTGGAGATTTTATTGCAGCTTAACCACTTTGTAGGAAAGAGTCAGAGGGGTAAACCGAGTTTGTATACTTCGAGATGGGGGGATGGGTATGAAACAGTCTGATGCCCCTGTAGCCCATGTCAGTATATTTCATAACATATAATATGCAGTACAGTGGCCTAGTGCACAAGTAAAATGTTATACTGTCCCTTTAAATAAAGCCATTATAATGTTGTTAAAAATGTTATTTAGTTTTAATTATTATTAAAATAAATAAATTAAAAAATCTGTAGCTCCTTCAGTAGCAGTGCAGATAAAGATTCCAGATTATTTTGATGCCTACTTCAAGAGGATTGTTTTAAACAAACAAAAATAGATAGAGAAGACTCTTCACTTTCATATACATGGAAAGATTCTGTTTACATTTTTTGGGCTGCAGTTGAACTGGACTGCTTTATTATCGTCCCTGAGCAAAGTCTTCATCCTCGCATCATCTGCTCAGTGCCACTTTATATATATTCAAAGCTCCTGGTTACACCGCTCTCACACATAATCCAGAAACAGATTACCCAAAGGAGCTGTACATATGAACACAACCACCCACAACGCTCATCCCGGACCTTAAACAGACTTATCCTTCTCCTAACTCCAGATGAATTCCAAGTTAGCGCATGTGAGAATGGTGTGGGAAAGTTTCTCCTGCACACGCAGCACAGGCACTGCTCTAGGGTTCTGTATAGAGTTTGCATCGACACATTACATATGTTATGGCATATGTTCGAGGAAGAAGTATAAATTGGGCTTAAAAGCATGTGCTTCATTTCCTGCTGAAAGAGACCACCTACTGCAGAAAATCTCTGGCTGTGTGCTGCATGTGTAAATGACCACGCCAGGACATTGCTGGACCCAATACTCTGGAATTTCTCTAGAAATTCTTCGGGGTTCATGAGTGAAAGAAGCAGGAACCGATTCGTTCTTCAACTGTACATTTTTTTTTACTTTTACAGAGGCAGAAGATCTACCCAATGCAAAAATGCTGAAGCTAAACACCATCATCATCACAGCTGCACGGCATTTTGACTGTGGCAGCTAGTGTCTGGCTATCCTGTGCTTTGAATGTCTGGTTCTGTTGGGGAAGATTTTGCACTGGGTGGCAGTTTGCCTCAAGATGTCCCACAAGGTTGACACAGGATTGACAACTGAATACCTGTCAGCATGTCAGTGTGTATGTCTTTTAGCGCTGGGCAGTAAAATGGTTAATTCTGTGTACTGTTTAAATTTTGTGTCACTCTGTGTTTCTTACATATCGTAATACCATGGTATGCAACAAAAAATGCAGAACAAAATTTAGTGCTGGGTAATTGAGATGCAGCGCAAACACTTCTGACTCATGCTGCTAGCAGTAATAATACAGTCACATTGATTTTGTTTCGCTCCCTCTCATAACTGCACAATTTTGCAGATGTTGTGCAGATTATTTCTAGTTGTATAAGAATATACAAACATTTGAATTTTATACGTGCACTTGACACAACAATAAGCTACAAACCAATAAAAGGACTCAGTCATGCAAAAAAGTCTAAATAAGTATTTAAAAAAAATTATATGAAGCCAGCAGAAATATATAAAAAACACTTTCATACACATTTTGGCCATACCAGTCAGCCCTAAGCTAAACCAGAACCTCACTGGGCAACATGTGGATTACAGGCTGTTTGTGATGCTTATACAAGATTGTAATAAAATTCCCTCATAACTCAAAAATGCTCTTATTTGGTATTTTCAGCAAGGATTTAACACGCAAATATGGCAACATTAATAGAGCTGGATCTTTATCTTTCAGAAGATGCACTATTTAATTTGAAATGCAAATAACAGGATTTTGCTATTTGCTAAAGTTTCATACTTCAGTTGTTATAGGCGTAATAACGCCATCTTAGACACTTAGAGCACAGTTCCTCTTAAGAAGGGACTAACAAGCCATCAGGAATAAAAGCTAACCAACAAGAATGTCTAACCTGTAAAGTCTCATACCTCACACCAGGAAGACGAAACATTTACGGAAGATTTGACACAGGGAATAAACCCAAGCTTACATAAGTAAATTAGATAGGTTTATGGGAAAGGAAACAACTGAAAAAAATTATTAAACTGGCAAATGCTGCATGGAAATCATGACCTTTCTAACTGATTTCTAATATATCTCTCACAACATTTTAAATGTTAATATTTAGTAAATACATTGCACAATAATACATACTTGTATTTATATACAGCAACAGCAATTATTCATTATTTTGATTGCACAATTTAGCATTCAATTAACAGAGTAAAGACAAGGTTAAACAGAGCAAACTCAACAAGCATAGAGAAATAAGTTTACTGATTAAATATAACAAAAATTAGAATGCCAAATAAAAAAAAATTAAAAAGAGAGAGAGATCCAGGTGAAACTGGCTAAAAAAAAAAAAAACAGAACTTCTATTACTCACTCCGCAAGTTAAATATGAGCAGTGGTTCATTCTCATTTAAACAAACAGGCAGTGAATCCTGTCATTCTGGATAGAGTGAAAACGGGGCTGAACCATGTGTGTCACTCGTTCAGACCCCAAGGAATTATGTTCACTAGTGGAAAAATGTCATATTTAAAGAAAAACAACAGGAATAAAAAAAAAAATCCACACATTCAAGTACCAAGATAAATGGGATAGACTGACACAGAGGTTCATCCATATTTTTAGAGTTTCACTTACTAAATCTTCCACCAGAATATTTTCCCTTGCATTCCCAACAGCAGTCAATTCCCACTTATATCCTTTACACAGGCCACACAGCCTCGACTCCATTGTCCCGTTAAGGTAACCACGTCCTTCCTATATTACATCATCCCTCTAGTTTATAAGTTAACCACTCAGAAGCTAAAAGCAAGAGCACAAATAACAAACAGACAAGGACTCAGCTGAACTTAAGAGGGCTTTAGTGGTTTTTTTAAGACACACAAAGACACAAACACTCAGAGTGTCCCTAAAGACTGCACATGTGGAACAGTCTACCTCTGGACATTAGGTTTGTACTCTCTGTTGATGCTTTTAAGTCTAGGCTTAAAACCTATTTTTAATCAATGAGCTTTTGGTTCAGTAAACTGATCATTGTTGTTGTTGTTGTTGTTGTTGTGTGTGGTTTTTTTTTTTTGTACATTTGATGTTGTTTTATATTGTCCTTTTAAATGTATTTTGCTTGTACAGCACTTTGGTTTAAAATGTGCTTTATAAATAAATAAATACTTACTTATCCTAAGAAAGAAAGAGGTCCTTCAATATAATACAAAAAGCCATGCACAGCTAGACTTTACGTTTTAAGCACTTATCTGCAATTTCTGCAACACTATTAAAAATAGTTTGTAAAAGAGTCTCAGTGTCAGATTGGCAAAGGTTGTTACAAAGATAAAGAATAATCTAATAAAAGGAGAGACACCATAACCATTGACTCTGTAAAATTTACACTCAGTTAAACAAATCTCATTTGAAATTAAAGGCTCACAATCGTAAGCAATGAAAAATGTAATGATAGGTGCTAAAAAGCTCAGTCAGTGTAAAATCAAGAAATATTTAAAAAGAGGTGAACTAATACTATCTAATGTATCTATGAATCAACATCTGCTAAATATAAACCTATTTTCTCAAGGGGTGCTGGGTGAAATAAAGACAGAATTAAAGCAGTAAATTGTTTGGAGATGCTGAATATTTTCGCTCTGTAGCCATATGTAGTGAATTTTCCAAGATCAGTGGTGAAATCTACAAAAGCATCATGAAACATGCTTAAATTCAGAATGCTAAAATGTTACAAAAATTGGCCATGCCACTTTTTCTGTTGCCACTTAGCATAGTGCTGGAAATCCCCCCCCCCCGAATCCTGAACGGTTTTGCCTAAAGCTAAAGTTGTCATCTGTACATGGCCTAAAATATACCAAAGTCTTCTGCTCATAAAGGCATAATATGTGCGTGTAGCACTAGGAGTGTTCAGCAAGTGCAATTGTTAACCACAGAGCTAACTACATTAGATACAACAAATCTGGTTTTACTATATGTATTATTATATTACCCGACATGATTTAAGTTAAAGGATCCTTAGAGTCTTGCTACTGTTTGCATGAATAAATTTAACAAATGACTTTTTATTGGAAACTTATGCTAACAGTAAATTTTATACAATTACATAATCAGACAGACTCATCCCATTGGCACTGCATTTACACACTAATCCAGGCCGCTGACTGTATTTAATAATGTCAAAGTTAAATGTTTAATAAGTATTTGTAAGTGATTTGTAAGTTTGTCTTATTGATTGAAAATCTGCAGTCAAGTGTTTAGGCTGGATTGGTCTTGCTTATTCGGCAGTTGGCATTTATACATGGCCCAAACATTCCAATGGCATCTCACTGGCAGGCACAGCATGGTTCCCTGGGTGTGGAAATGTGCAAGGCCAAAATAAAGAGCAGTTGCAACGTAAGAATAGAGCTCTGCAACTGTGACATTGCGTTTTTCTTCTAAGCACTCAGATCATAAAAAGAGAAAAGCATCTGTACTGTATACAAGTTTACCTCTCTTGATCCAAAGCAGATGGGAACAACATAAGATGGTATCAGACTAAGAACAGTAGCTAATACATGAATGGCCCTTCTGACTCAACAGGCATTATATAATGCAGATTATATCACAACTTCATTAATACAGAGAGCTTAGGCTAGGAGCATATAAAATGGTTAGCTGCCTGCTTTCAAACTGGAAACAAGGCTTAGACATGCTATACAAAAGAAAGGATGTGATGTATAATAAGCAGTGCATGGTGAACCATTACCACACCACATGTAGTATGCGTTGGGAATGGCAGGCTGGAGAATGAAAACACAGGCCTAAGCTCTTGGTGGTTGTTTCTAAGGCAACCTGCAGACTCCTCCTCCTTCCACTTCCAGGGTCGGTGAGGAACCATTTACAGAGGAATCAGTCATAAAAACAGAACCATCTTTTCTTCTTCCCCAGGATATGGTCTTTTGGAAACTGACTTATTAATGGTGGGGGGGAGTGCACACACACGGAGCGGTGGGCAGCCACCCAGCACCCAAGGAGCGGGTGGGGGTTAGGTGTCATGCTCCAGCTATGGATGGTGAAGGAGGAGAGAATGCTACTTCTTTACACACCCTTCCCCCAACTTTCCTTCCAGTCGGGGGTGATCTAACCAGTAACCTTCCAGTCTCAAGCCCACTTTACTACCCAACAAGCCACAGCTGTCCCCCATTATTCAGTACTAAGCTCAATTCATTTTCAAAAGATAAGAATCAAACTACTAGAGAAAGGCCTACCAGCCTGTCCTTTTATAGATTTGTGCCAGAGCAGCACTGTGTTCTGTCCACAACTGCAGGCTTTGTGTTTATCTGTGACTTGCCTTTTCTTTCTAGTTTTCTCTCTGGCCCTGGAGAAGGGTTAGACTTGAACAGCAGAAGATGGCTCTGAATGCTGGACACAACTAATAGATGTACACAGAGAAAAAAGGAGAAACATGGCTATGTTCTAAGAAAAGGAGCGAGAATCACATCTTGTTTGGGTGGGAGGTGGGAGGCTGGCTGCTAACGCTATGCTGTCGAAACAAAGCATACCTTTCAGCAGCCAAGCACAGTTCATTTTATGCCAACCTCACATCATCATGCTAAAAATAAAGATCATGAGTTTTCTCCTTTGCCACTGCATTTGCTCTTCCAAGCAACGAAAGCTAAATTCCTAAGTATACAGTAAAATTCCCCAATGTTTAGTAAAAATATTTTATAACAATATCAATCTTTCCAGTTAAGTTGATTAACATTATTTTTGGATTTCTAAGCATCATAACCATCACATATTTCAAATGAACACACAACAGTTGTGTGTAATACAGACTTCAACAAACGTGTTCAGTCAAATACATTTGAATAATGAATATTTTATGATGGCTCAGACAATAGGTTTTAACAGGAAATATTTGTTTTAAAGTAAGAAAATGGTAAATATACAATAAAATATTTCATAAAAAAAGAAATCTAAAAGAGTCACACAGAGACTAGAATTAGGTTCACAATACATGGTCATAAATCTGACACAACTGTAGTGAATCACTACCTTTCCTGAGTGCTGCCATGTGGCTTGGGGACATGATCAGAATACAGAGTGTAAAAAAACAAAAAGCTCCTCTTCTAACCTTTCTCTCCAGTACCAGAAACACTTTAAAAATATATCAACTGACATGTTATCACACAAAAACTGTTCACTCACCTTACTGAAGAATGAGCTTTGATAGACTAAGGTGTATTATTGCACCATTTTTACCATCAAAAACGAGCTGATACGAGTTGGTATGAGTCAACATATGATGAACCAGTTAATCTGCAAATCAACTGTTAGGACTAACCATCACGATAACTTACTTTTTCACAAATTTAAAAAGCGAACCTTTGATTTCAATACTGCTTCATTTTAACTTTTCACAGACCACACATTTTAATGATAAGAAATAAAACATGTACTCCAACGTCCATGTCATGCACAATTTAATTTTTTTCAAATATTGAAAATGATGGGTCCATTGAATTGAGTGTTCACAGTGAAACTCTCAAGATGCTAAAAAGGGTACTAAAAGCAAGCCACATTATGAAAGAGTGCTGCAGTGTGTGAAGAGGGCGGTTTCTCAGTTTCTTTAGCAAAAAAGTGCCACCACATGTTCTAACACTGATACAGACGACTGCTTGTCCAGAAACTCTATTTCCATTAGGTGAGAAGACCATGTACAATATACGGTAAACTGTTTTTTATTATTATTGCCAAATTGTCTTTTACTTTTTAACAATATATGTAATTTTATTTACAGTTAAGACCAAATGTAATCAATGAAAAAAAAATATTAAAGAGCAAGATTTAGTCTCAAGATTGCTGAGTCCAATCCATTACAGCAACACGAAGGTTGTAATCTGTCGTAAACAGGGATTTTGTCACAAGCACTGTAGAGTACAGTCTTTCTGGCTGGCGAGGAGTGTAATCACATTCTTAAAGCTCACTTCAAATTTTGTGGGCAGTGTTAGCAACCTTCTCAAGTTAATATACCCATAACAGATGTTAACCCTAAAAACATACACAACTAAAACTAAATATTACACCAGCCTAGAAGAGAACACAGGAGAAAGAAAAATAACAGAGCTTTCTATACTGTCCTTCGGCACAGCATGGTAAATTCTAGCTTGTCATATTACAGAGAATGAGATGGCTTTTTAAACTTATTCTCATGTATTAAATTTATATAAAGCACAAATTACATGGAAAAACTGCTACAAGATTAAAAAGCCCATGTAATCAAAAGCCAAATTTTTTCACCTTCATTTAAAAAGGCTCAGTATAAATAAAACAATAACAATAATGACAATTTTGGCACAGCATATAGCACATATGTTACAGTGGAACTCTAATAAAATGAATTAATGAGGCCTTTAATTAGTTGAGCAATGTAAGGCAGTTACGACTCTACAATCGCAGCTTATGGAGACTATTCTCTTTTTCAACAGAACTAAAAACAAGATAAATAAAATAAATGTATGCGACAAGGATTTATATGTGTAAAAAATATGAAAACAAATGACAGTCCTAATTAAAACTGCATTGGTTTATCAATGACTGATTGACTTAGGATTACAGAAAGGTTCTGAACTGAATACCTGATTTTGTAAATAACATGCACGTTATCTAACCTATATTTTAACAGACTAATCCAACCTAAGACAGTGGCTGTTAGCCCCGTCAATTAACCGCTACATTCACATTTCACAGGAGATGGGACTGTAACTGCAGTGGTCCCAGTGCCCCACAGCCACCAAGTAAACCGAGCCAGGATCGGGTAGTCTGTCTGTACAATGTATATCATAATAACCAACGTATAGACTAAGGCTACAGCTAACTGTAAGACCAACCATTAGTAAGAACTGGCCATAACATAGACTTTAAAATGTGTTAATAAACAATAAATAGTCACGAATGCATCAGCTAGAGAATGACTCATAATTCACAGAGGATGTTTCAAACTGAAGATTTATAATCTCGGTTTATATGTCTGAGCCGCTAACCAGGCTAGCTACGCATCTCACACTGAAGACTGTAGGCCACCGAGGAGGAAGACTGTCATCCATACCAGGTTTATGAAAGCTCTTCTATTAAATTACGGTCCTTATTTTGATAAAAGTGGTACGAGTGTGGATAATGTAACGTTAACTCACCAGCACAGGAAAGCTACAGTGAGGCACACCAACAAAACGCGCAGCCTCTTCATTATCTTCCCGCGGGGACCAACATCCTCGCTTCTTTACGGGTCGTCCTCCACTTTTAATGTTCAACAAAGCAGAAGACAAACGTTTTTACAGATAATTTCTTTTAAAATCTAAAAGTAGCGAGAACGCTTTTCTCGCTTCTCACCCAACTGGCCGTTTAGTTTTTCTCCCTGTGTAAACACTGAATTCACTCTCTCTCTCTTTTTCTCTCTCGCTGTTGCTCGTTTTTTCCTTCCCTCTCTATCTACCTATCTCTCTTTCTCTCGCTCCCCCTACAGCGGTTAACCTTCTCAACCAATAGGAATCCACCCACTCGCAATCACTGAACCAATCAGAGGCGGTCACCTCCTACAGAGGTCGGCAGTTTCCACCAATCGGAGCGCCCCGTGACACTTCACCCCACCCATACCTCTTTGAAGCTGAGTTGGAAGGCCTCTGGCCGGACGCGTCACGCTGAGATAAGCACATTTCCCAATGTCTCTGTAACGTTTGAACACGTAACACACAATGGAAGACGATAACTGAAACTGCCGGTTATTCAGTAATATTCAATTGTCTCAACACATATTCAGGATATTCTTTGTTTAGGAGTCTGTTGATGTGCAGGGATGGGTTTAATCATTTTTGCTGAATATTTTCAGCAATAGTCCTTATTTTCCCATTTTAGAAAAACCTCTTATAATAAGATATTACAGTGTTCCCTCGTTTATCGCGGGTGTTACGCTCCAGGACCACCCGCGATAAACGAAAATCCGCGAAGTAGGGACGCTATATTTATTTAAGTATTTATACACTATTCAAAGGCTTTATAAACCCTCCCCCACACTTTTACGCTACACAAACCTTTCCCATTCCCTTAATAACCATTCGTATTCGAGAGTAAATATGCACTGTTTACTGTAATTCGTAATATTTTATGGTTTACAACTTTCCTTTATTGTTAGAATTATTAATCTAATTGCATACATTTTGGGATTTTGTCATGTAAAAATTAATCAAATATATATATTTCCCGCCGATCTCTTTCCGAAGAAAACCCGGGAAATAGCGAAAATCCGCGATTTATTTTTTCCATTAATACTATTTAAAAACCCACAACGCACTGAAGCCTCGAAAGGTGAAGCGAAGTGGCGAAGGACAACTGTATAATGTTTTTTTTTATTATTTTTTTTTATTTAGCAGCTTACAATTTTTAAAAAAATCAGGTAGTTTAAAACCTTAACATTTTTTTCACATTCTGGATGGCAACAGACAGACTTCTAAAAAGCCTAGCCCTACTGGTGAAATCCTGTTTAAATGATCTAATTTTAAAAATTAAAAATTGTAAACACTGTTTAAATGATCTTGGTTGAACACCATTTACCAGACATTTTGCATGTATCCTTTGGTATCCAGGTGAACCACTAGGTCCATCCACCTGACTGACTCCAAAGCTGATAAATTCATCAGGATCAGAAAAATATTTTTGCTTTGAGAATTTACTTAAAAGTGATGCAGGCTATTGGTGCAGCCCTGTCTCAATGCCAGTGACTCCATTATGTGTCTTTCCAAGATTGAAGTAGGCTAAAGTGTATTATCATCACTCATCTCCATTCTTCATTCCTCAAGTCATAATAGATCCAGTGAAAGTTTTTCTGTGTTTCACTTATTTATTGGCCTCATTATATTGGTAACACGATTAGGATGCATTTGTATGAGTAATAGGGCATGATGACGTATTTAAATATCGTGTTCAGAAACAGATTAATAAGGCTTGGGGACTACTTTTTTTGATACCTTATTCATATGACTCAAAGGTGACATTCACGATTTTAATCAAAAACAAGTCTGAGAATGTTTCTTCAACATTTGCTAGCTCCTCACTCTTTTTTCTTGCTCAAAACTGGTTTCATGTATTACCAAAGTGTCTGTAAATATATAAGAAAATACAAAGGGTTAGGTGTGCTGTTTTTCTGTCTGGTCACAGCAGTAAAATGAAATTTCGGAGGTTTTTAGACAACAAAGAGACCTCCAAATGTCGGAAACCATGAACAGAGAAGAGGATATTGCACTATTCCTGCTCCATAGGTGGGTAATATTGACTTTTTGCTGTTGATGGATCCGACACTCGAGTAGAGCTAACTGCATGAAAGCAAACATAGAGAGAAAGGGATACAAATACAAACAGTCGAGTTTTCCCTTCAAACTAGTGATGTGTCGGTCGCGAACGAACCGGTTCAAAGAGCCGGCTCTTGTAAGTGAACGATGAGAGCCGGTTCCCATCTAAGACCGAGCCATTTTTTTCTAAGGCTTGTCATTCAACCAATCAGAGAACAACAAGCAAGTTCCAACCCTCCAACCCTCCGAGCTGAGACACTTTGTTTTCCTGAATGCCAGTCTGCCTTCCAAAAAATAGTTGAAGAAAATGTTAAATCAGTTAAATGTTTGTTGACAGTTGTGGTTGTTTTAATCACTACCGTTGAATGCTGCTGTTTTGCACTTTGCAGAGTATTTGTTTATTTTATTTCCCAGAAATGGATGATTATTTAATTTAATGAGCTATTTTGTAATACCTACCTTTTGGGTTCCATTGGCTATATTTCAGAGTTTACAAGTGATTTTTTATTAAGGTGTTTAAATAAAAATCCAGTTATTTATACAATTGAATGTGTGAGTGCAATCAGTGAGTTATTACAAGACAGCCATAAAAACAATTGGCCATTGCAACACCATTTATTGTTTTTAATATTGAACAATAATATTTTGTCCATATAGTCATGTAAAATGTAGGTAATGTTGTTCTGTACCAGTGGAAATAAGTGGTAAAACAAAGAGCCATTTAGGAGCCGGCTCTTCATGAAGAGCCGCGCCAAAAGATCCGGCTCCCCAAAAAGAGCCGAAATTCCCATCACTACTTCAAACTATTTGTTCCACTTTAAACGACACCTAGTTTCTGAACGTAAACAATCTCAGATGTTCCCTTTAATAAGTCGTACCTGCGAATTTTATTATGAAGGGTTGTCACCAGCAGGGCTCCGTAGACAGTAAGCCATATAACCCTGATTTCTCAAAAATAATTCCCTAACAAAAATGTATAAAATCATCCAGATCTTTAGACTAATGTTTGGAGATAAAGCAAAAGCACACCACGGTAAAATCAGAGAACAACTAAATATAAATTTGGCTCAATCCCAGCACAGAATTTATTCGCATCAAATTGTTGATCGCAAACCGTTACAAGCAGAAAACTCAATTTCCCAAAATGCAACATTCTGAGTTGGCCGAGGAGGTGCCTGCACGGATGAGATGACTGAATAAATATTTGTTGCATATAAGTAAACAAATAGTCGTTCCTTATTGATACTCCTAGTCTAATGTTAAATAATAACGTGTGTGTGCTGGTGACATGACGCCCCGCAGCGTGCGAGAGGCGGTGTGTCGGGGTCCTGAACTCTCAGTGTGAGGGAGACAGCTGTGAGAGAAGTTTGTGGAGGACAGTGCCTGTGTGGGAAAGTTCTGCTCGACTGGAGCGGGAGTTTGTCGGGGTGGATCAGTGGATCATATATTCCCTGAGAGCGTGTGTTTTTCCGGTTAATCATGCGTCTGTTTTGTGTAGTTTTGCGGGCTGTGGTGGCGTTGTGTTTGTGTTTTTCTGAGCGCTGGGTGGTCTTCGGCGCTTTCTCCCAATCTCTGGACAGCGACTTCACTTTCACCCTCCCTGCGGGAAAAAAAGAGTGCTTCTTCCAAACCATGAAAAAAGATGCCTCCCTGGAAATTGAATATCAGGTATTTATCAGTCTGTGCTCCGCAGAGTCGGTATGGCTTAGTTTATGACGAAACATTGGTTTATTTCTATGAGTCAACACCGTGCCCTATTACACCCAGTTAAAGGCTGTTAACTTATGTCACGGTAATAGTAGAAGTCAGGCTGCTGAACGATATGAATGTGGCCCGTATTCACACTGTAAATCAACTTCTCGAAATCAACTGGAAGTCCTCTCCACATATTCATTGTTTAAGGCAAAACACTTTTAGACCGTTAACCCTAACCTAACCCTGAGATGTACTTGCCACATGCTGAAATTTGACTTTTCTTATAATTCCAACTGAAGAAAACCTCCCGTGAAATTTAAGTTTTTACCATGAGCAAAATAATCAAATATTATCAAATGCAGTGGCTATGTTCCAAACTGTAACATCAGTGTTCCAAAGTCTCAAACAGGCGAAGAAGCAGGGGCTAATTGCGTATTCAAATATCTGTGTACACTGAATGAAGCGTAAAATGCAGATTTGTATCTCAGACACTTTTCTTAAAGTATTATGAGATTTGTTTAATAGAAATAACATCTACATTTTTAATTTATAAAAACAGATGAGTTTTTAGGGGTTTCGTGAGGACCTTGTAGGGGGGACGCTAATGTTGCTGATTATATTGTTTTCATGTACTCTTTGTCAGAAATAATTTTCTCTATTCGTTGCATGTCAATGTCTTATAACAGTACTATTAGTTATCAGATATCTCCATAAGACTGGTTGTGTTGTAGTGAGAAACCGACCAATGATAAAAGTCTAAAAATGATTAATGCAGAATATCTCAAAATCAATTCCTGAGGTATTTGATATACATTTAATTAAGTTTAGAATAAAAATTTAATTACGTTTAGCAATCATAGTAACACTGAATAAGCAGACATGGGGCACTCACAAACCAGTTTTGAAACATATCTGGGACCAATGCAACATGTTAAAAGTAGGTTAAATGTCAAAGTTGCACACTATGTTGCATTGCAGTCTGGTTGGGGAACATGTACATTTTCAACCCTATATCCACAAAGGTGAAAAAAAAAATTGAGGCTGCTTGTTCCTGTCTGAATATATTTGTGAACCTGCAGGTTCTGGATGGTGCGAGTCTTGATGTGGATTTCTACCTGTCCTCTCCCGCTGGTCACGTGCTCGCCTCTGACTTTAGAAAATCTGATGGAGTTCACACGTAGGTTCAACCCAACCAACAATCTTTACACAAGTTTCTCTTTTCTGAATAAGGTTTTTGTTTTAATTCAGATATTTTAAAGCTGTCTAATCTCTTATTTCAGAGTGGAGACTGAGGAAGGAGACTACATGTTCTGCTTTGACAACACATTTAGCACAGTATCTGAGAAGATCATATTCTTTGAGCTGATTCTGGATAACATGGGTGATGGGGAAGATCCAGAGGATTGGAAAGAGTATGTGCAGGGAGCTGACCTACTGGACATGAAATTGGAGGATATCATGGTGAGGGGAAATACTCTAACAACACTTTTCCACTGCATGGCCCCTAAACTACTGTACTTGACTATACTCTGCTTTTTTCCCCTTTTACATTTGGCAAATGTAGTACCTAGTACCTGGAACCACGTGCTTTTTTATTGTTTTTATTTATTTTTTTCCCCCTTGTGGTTCCAAGTGAGCTAAGTACGGACTGTAATGGGACATATAAAACCTCCGGAACGCAGACTAGTCAGAGACCATTTTCATTCTGCACAATACAATGGAGACATTAAGCACAATCTAGCCATTTGTAAAATCTCCATGCTGCAGTAGCATTTACATTTTCTGACTCACAACCACAGCCTGTAAAATGTTTTTTGAAGAGGTTCACATGTTCCTTGAATTGTTGGCTAATGTAAAACTCCAGTAAGAGCTGGATGGTGCAACAATGAACGAAAGAAATATACAGAATATGTCTGAACTGATGTGTGGCTAAGCTGTGTTCAGTCCAAAAACACAAAGAAGACACACAATGAGTAAACAGCGCTTAACATTACCACCTTAGATGTAGTTCTCAAATCCCACTGTTTCTGCTAGTGACATGTTTGGTGTGGTGTGGTAGCAGTACCAGGTACCAAAAAGATTAGGGTCATGTAGTGTAGATACAATGAAATGAAAAAGAGCCATAACTCAGCTGATGAAGTGTCCATGTCATAAAATACTCTTTTTACCCTTTACACAAAATTTCAGTTATTCCTCAACCAACCTGCCGAGTATGATATTACTGTTAATTTTGATCATTTTGGTATTCTGATATTGTCAGTTTTGATTGTGTTTTGAAGGGATTACTAGTGTTTTCCAATGGTATTCCAAGGCAAAAAGCAAAATGCATGTTGTTTTGTTAATTTAAAAAATGTTGAAAGATACACATTGTAAACATGTTGAAAGCTTTCTCTCTTACTCTTTGCTTAGTGAAAGTGAGGGGCTGATGATAAACTGGAAAAAGTAGACAAAATATGGTTGTTAACTCAGCTGAATATTAAATGGTCAGAATCTACTTCTATTTAACAAGGAAATAATCACCAGCATAAATGTTGCGATGACTTGCAGATAGAATGTGTGTGTGTCTGTGTTGCCCTGTGAAGGACTGGCGTCCCCTCCAGGGTGTATTCCTGCCTTGCGCCCGATGATTCCAGGTAGGCTCTGGACCCCCCGCGACCCTAAAATTGGATAAGCGGTTACAGATAATGGATGGATGGATGGACTTGCAGATACAGATATTGGTAATGCAGTTAGCTGTCTCCTGAGTTTGGAGACATTTGCACCTTAAGTGATCCAAAACAGCAAAATAAGTCATTATTACCAACCTATGGAGCTGGAATAGAACAATTCTCATTTTAAAAGTAGCATACTGGACAGAAACAAGTTTGTTTTCTTTTCTTTACAGGCTCATTTACAGACACTGGGGCTTTGTAAAAACATTAGACTGGTTTTGAGCACACAAACAGGCAGCAAATTATGAGGAAACATCTGAATTTGATTAAAATCATGAACTTCGCCTTAATTAATTGACAGTGGACATTTTAAGAAATAATTTTTTAAACTGAGTAATCAGGAATAGTCAAGTAGTTGTGCTGTGCCCAAGATTGAGCTATATTATAGCATATAAAGATTTGGGATTAGATTTTTCAGTTCAGGCAAGTACATGGTTATGTGCTGAATGCTTAAACACGGCCGTGCTCATGAGTACTGAATGACATAGCCAAGGAAACCACTCCGTTACTTCACTAGTCCAGAGCCAAATCTGTAAGCTGTCAAGCAGGTGGTGTAACTTTAAGGGACATCACCCAGTGCCTGTCAGCACTAGTTCTTCAAAAGAAAAGTCATAAAACATACGGAGAAATCCTGAAAGCTGAGTCATCTAACTGCATATTGGATTGGGAATATTTATTTTCCGTTGGAATTTCTACAGAATATATGCGCTTCCAATTCATAATTTACAGGCATACGGATGCATTGGCACTTTTAATTATACTTTTATAGTGTAAATATTTGCATCAGAACTGATCTAATATTAGCTTGGGGTGTTAGCGCTTATTTAATTGACCAGTCGATGGGGACAGATTTTACTTCCCGGTGAGTTTTGTCCGATGTTGTCCCTAATATTACATTTTTGCTATAAAACACACAAGGAAACAGAAGTGGAAAGAGTATTTAAATATTATATTCAAGTAAAAGCACTGTTACTTTGATTAAATTTTACTCAAGTAAACGTAAAATTATCGGTCTAAAAATATACTCAAGTAAAAGTAAAAAAAAATAGTGCATTTGAAATTTACTCAGAGTAAAAGTAGAGTGTAGAGCAAAAAGGACAAGGGGATATAAAGTTCAAACCATATATATGAAACAAGTAATTCAACAATAACAAGTAATTCATTAATACCAATAATAAAATTCAACACACACTGATGTATTTTTTGCTAATCTTACTAAAATAGAAAATCTTAATTTTAACTATCAATGCAATGGTACAACTATTATTTAATCTACTTGTACATCTTCTAATACACTGCATTATAAAGATGTCACCTTTCTTGCACTTGAAGACGAAGTGGTCCTTTAAATTTGGCCGGCGATTAATTTAATTCCAGAGCGACTGAATTTGACAGGGTTTTGCATTCAGCTGGGTCTGCACCAGTGACGGACATGTCTGTCTCCATATTTCTTCTGATTTTAGCGGTAGACTGAACCCATCATTCATTCCAATAGTTTCCGGTGCGCAATTTTTTTTGGATGTGATTTTAAATGTAGTGAAGTATAATACTTTAAGCAAAATGTACGTAAGTATAAGTAAAGATGCAGATTTCAAAAACTACTTTCAAAATTACAAGTTACTTTCCACCTTTGCAAGGAAAGAGAGGAAAATAGTCCACTGTTTACACAGAAAAACATAACTTGTTCCAACCTGCTGCCAGTGTTTCTTTTACATCACCTCACTCGTCCATTATGCTTTCTTACAGTCCTTCTTTCCCATTTTTCTTGACCACTGTTTTCGCAATTGTCCTCTTTGAACACTAATTTTAAAGGCTCAACACATGTATCCGTATTTGCCTGTATTTATTTAATGCTCTCTTTCTATCTCTCTCTCTTTTCAGGACACCATAAACAATGTGAAAGCTCGCTTGGGGAAGAGTCTTCAGATTCAGACATTGCTGAGAGCATTTGAAGCACGTGATCGCAACCTGCAGGAGAGCAACTACGAACGTGTTAACGTCTGGTCCTGCACAAACGTGGTGGTGATGATAGTGGTTTCCTGCATCCAGGTTTATCTTCTACGCAGCCTCTTCGATGATAAGAGGAAAACACGCACGTAGCACAGAGCCAGACTGCCCTGCTAACATCTGGGAGGAAAATAAATGCCTTCATCTGGGAATGAAGATGGAAATAACCTTTCTGTTTTCTCTCTCGCTAGAACCTTTTCATTAACCCCAGCACACCTCCTTTACACTTTCTCCTCCTGTCTACTTTGATCCGAGTGAAGACAATCAATTTCTACAATTACTGAGCCAAGGACACCCTAGAACTTTCCCTCAGCCAGTAGAACAAGATATAGATCTGTAAGCTGCTATGACATTTCACAAGATGTGGGTTTGCTGAGGTCCCTTTTTTAACGTGAGCAAAGAATCAACAGACAGATATTTTTGGTGTTTCTTATAATAGGTTTTTATATTAGTGTCTTTAATAAATTAAGTAAACCAATGGTAGACTATATTTCAGCCGCTGACACAAAGCTGCACTGGCTTTTGCAGATAATTTTTTGAGCTTATGGTGACTGTGAAGTAAAAAAGGTTTAATGACGGGGGAAATTAATGACATTTCTTTAACGGTTTGCATGTTGTTTTCCCCAATTAATTATGTTGCTTTTTTTTTTTCAAAAACACCAATGATGACAATTGTTTAAATTAAGTTGTAGTATGTAAGCTATTAAGTTATTTTGCCTTTGTACTGTTCAACAACATACCTGCTATGTCTAAAGCTTGTCAAAGGGATAACTGAGTAAGAAACATACAGTTAGATGCTGCTTTGAATTTCATTGTTTGAGCCTTAGCCTCCAGGCAAAAGTTATTAACATGGCACAGAGTCTGACCTAACGTCAGATGACAACACTAGTTCTTAGAAAACGTCCATTGTGCCAGCTGTTCTGATATGATAATATGACAGCACAGAAGGCTGCTTTTGGCTCAAGCTCAATATGGAGTAAAGAGAAAGGCCTTTGGCCACTTATAAATCACCACAGGGTAGAGCACCAGAATTCTTGACCCACAAGCAGTTCCTCTAGCCTTGCTGACAGCAGCTCTAATTACAGTAACCTGGCAGCCAGCAGGGCAGAGGGAGTGAGCCAGGTGTTCAAAGAGTGAGGAAATACTTTCCCCTCTGTATTCTGGAGGCTAGTATGTTTGTGGAAGAGCAGCTTTGCCTCTTAAGTGGTTTGGATGCTGGAATATAAGTTGAGAACCTGGCGTATGACTTGTATGAATTAACTGACCACATGGGTTTTTTTTTTTTTTTTTTTATGTAAACCAAATAGAGGAAGCTTTGTGCCCCTTAATTAAAATGGGTTGTCTGCCTAGTGATAGACTACTTCAGCTAGTTAGTCTATCTGCTTATAGTAATACGCTGTTGGTTTTTAAACTATTTGGCATAACTATATGAGAGGAATAAAAGAATCTTCCTTATTGATAGAAAGATAAGAAGACTGACAGGGTGAGAAAGTTATATTTGACCTTTTCATTCTTAGGGCTCTCTTATTTTCAAAGCTTGAGACTTGATCTTCAGATATATTTAACTACGTATTAATGGTCAAATCCTACTCAATATAAATGCTGTACGGGTCTTTAAAGGTTACATTCATGTTTAGATTGCATTGTTTATGTTGAATATAGAGTCAAAAGGCAATTAGTTTTTAAGAGTTGAAGTGATGTTAACTGTTTTAATCTGTTCTGTGACATGGACTGATTAATAGGTAAGAAACTTTCAAATTCATATTTTTGTTTCGCCTGCATATTTAGTTATTAATATTATTATTATTATTGTGTACCAGTCTCCCCAGTATTGCTTTACAAAATACATTTAAGGGAAAAATTATTGTAAACTATGTCTAAGGCATCAGGCAGTATATTCTTCACAATTTTAACAATTTTACTTATGCTATTTCTAAGAAACAAATCCCCAAAGTGTATAATGCTACACCTTAGCCTTAATTCTGTTTATGCGCACACACACATGCTACTAATTTGGTGCATTTGTGTAGCTTTAAAGACAGGCCCGTCAAGTTGACAGGATTGGTTCCTTAGGTTTATGACATAAGAAACCCTGGCTGTCTGAATTGTGACTGTCTGTGAATTACTGCTGTTTAAAAACAGAACTGCTCAGCCATGGCACTGACTGCTTATTTTATAAATTATGCATACTTTAGCAAACAAAAACACAGCATAGACATGGTGATTTTCACTGGAGATGTTTTTTCAGACATCTGGCTCCCATTGTATTACATATTGCTGCAAATGGCTCCAAGTCTCTGAAGAGCACTGCATTTCACCTCATTCTGAGAGGCTTTGTTTACTACTCAATGATTAAATTATACAGTATTGTTGAAAAATCAGGAATTCTCATTTGAACAGCTCTTAAGCACAGAAAACAAACATCTGATGAAAGACTATTGAATCTTTTATATCTTTAGCTCCATATCGCCTCCTTCTGGACGTTTCAGGAAGAAAACATTCTGCACTACAGCCCTGGCAATCCTGCTGTTAGTTAGGCATCTAATGGGATACATTTTGCTGTTGTGTATTCACCAGCAGTGCTTCAGACAGTATGTTACTGGATTGCACTATAGGATTGTGCCAGAGAAAAGATTTGAACCAATTCCTCTGAAGGTCCTGGCGGCACGTGTGCCAGGCATATGTTGTTGTTTCATATTCTGAACTTGTGCCAATAACTGTTTACTGTGGAATTAAACTGTGCCATTGATCAATTCTGACTGTCTGTATTCAATCATACATACTGAAACCCTTTTTAATTACTACCTCTTTGTACTCTTTATTTCTATCTATGTTTATGTATATAATTTGTTGGATAATTCCCTTTAATTTGCTGTTTTACCCTTAATCCATATAACGTTTCTAAACATGTTAGAAGCCCACAAATGTCATACGTATATATTACATAAAACGAAATGGCTGCTTGTCCCACCTGTGAGAACTGTGCAAATTGCAAGCCTTTGTTTTCACCACTTTTACAGATATCTGAATTTTCAATCAGTGTGAGAAACCACATACACAAGTAACTTTCATAAAAACAAAGGTTGATGAATAAGTAAATTGGAACATTTTATAGATTCCCAGATTAGGTGCTGGGTTTGGATCTCCAGTGCATGAGGAAAAAACTGAAAATACTGGCACCAACAGTTAGGCTAAAGACCACTTCAACAGACAGTTATATTCCAGGAGCTTTAAATATCTGTAATCATTTTGTATTTAATTTTATATATAATCATATTTTATAATAATGTATATTTAAGAAGAGAAGTAACAGCAGTTCTTAAGTGTAAAGAGACATCACTCTAACCTGCATTGAGCCACATTACTGTCTCCAACATTACAATATACATCCAACAATTTAAACAGACATGTGGAGAGAGAATGTTTTGCAAATATATATACACATGCTTTCAAAGGTGCCTCTGGAGAATGAAGGTCCTGACGGGCTATTCCTGACACTGGATTTAGGGCTTGGGCTGGACTTGCCTGGGTGATAATCCGATCAGGTGTCTGACATATGGCAATAGTTTCCATCCGTTTTTTTTATGATACTGACTAGGGGAACACTGTTAATAAAATTTGTATTATCTATTATATATTTACTTATTTTTCTTTAACAAATGAAGTTGTGCAAGTATGGTTTGAAAGGGAGCTTCATGAATTTAAACATAGAAAAATAAGAGAATGCTGTGTGTGCTGTATGAAGGCAGTGTGATCTAATTATAAATTTGGCCAAACAGAAAATTGTTTTATTCTGCTCAGGGTCATGATGTTTGGAATCCATCTGGAATCACTGGGTGCAAAACAGGAACCCACCCTGAACAGGGCACCAGTCCATTATAGTGCACCATACACTCATACCTCTGGACACTTAAATAGCACAGTCCAATTCAGCATGTATTTCTGGACCCACACAGACACAGGGAGAACATGCAAAACTCCCCACAGACAGTGACTCCAGGTGGTGTTTGAACTCACAACCCCAGAGTTGTGTAATGGCAATACAACTTCTATATAATTTTGTCGTAACATTTTTGAGACTGAAAATATGACAGGGACTATTGTTTACTCATTTGTTGCCACAAACATGGACACATGGAAATGTTGTAAAATGGAACCTTGTTATAAAAAAATAATGGTGAAAAGCATCTCACTGAAAAATAATGTAACTTGCTCAATCCACAAGGGGCTCTATTTAGTGATTAACGATACTGTCTCTTCATTAAATAGATTATATAGCTTTACTGTCATTGCTCTGTACATGTACAAGGCCCCAAAATGCAGTGGTGTAGTATACCATTACAAATGGAGTAATACAGTCACTGGTGTCCCATAGAAACTCTTGTAGTGTACTAATATATACACTCATATATTTAATACATCTAATATATCTCACTGACAACAATATAGCTGACAACAAACATCAGATTTTAGGTGAATTGCGAAACTCAGATGGTTTAAGTAACGTCCACTTTCAAATAAGAGTTGTCTAAATTTTTACTTCATTCCATCACACTTAAAACATTACTCTGGCTCTAGCTGACATTTCAATACCATAAAGTGTTATATCATTAGATTATTTTTCTATAGTATGTTCCAATAATATTGACTTAAAACAACCCGAGTAAAATGCACTCTTGAGAATTTAGTTAAATATCTATTAAAATATTTATTGAAATCCTGTTAACAAAGATAAGCTAATTTTAAAAGGACATCTTTAGGCGTTAGTGTATAACTGCAGCTACAGATAAGGGGACATGTTTAATTCGAAAGGGTACTGCTGGTGTGTAGCACCGGACTGTGAGATTTGGGACGGCCCCTTCTCCCTCAGGCGCATTGTCGCAGTTCCCCGACAGGGGGCGCCCCCTGTTCCGCCAAGTCTTATGTTTCCATTACTCGTCACATCCGGGAACCCTAGTGGAGAGATGTGTTCAGCGACGAGGAACGAACAGCGGAACTGGTAATAATTATATTATTACTTTCAACTCCTTGTCCGCTTATGTTAACGTCGCGAAAACACACTTTTTCAAATCTGCTTTATTCCGGAGTCTGTGCTGTGGGGTGGACAGCACATCAACCCTGAATTTTGCGATTAAACCCTGCCTCACCGGCTCTGTGCCATTTCCTATTCTTCAGTGTACACACAGCTGTGGAGTATCAGTGAAGACCACGGAGACAGGGACAACACTGACAGAATTTAGACAGAATCTTATCCATTCTGTGTTTCTAGCTCCTTTTTGTCCATCACTATTCCTCACAGCCACCAATAGTGCTAATTTTGATTACCTGCGCTATTTGTAGATGATAACTGCCCAATACAGGCTTTCGATGTAAGAGATTAAAAAGTAACACAGCCACTGAGTAACACAGGGCATAACAGAAGTGTTCGAATCATCCCTGATCTTCTCTATTAAAACTTTGTTTTCCTAATGTTGTTTTGGCAGGTGATGGGTGCAGACAGTGGTCCAGATGCCCCCCCGTCAGTTCCATGGAAGAAGGTCCTATATGAGCGGCAGCCCTACCCTGACAACTATGTGGACTGCCGCTTCTTGGAGGAGCTGCGGCGCAACATTAGAGTGCGGCAGTATCGCTACTGGGCTGTGGTGCGGGAAGCAGGCCTGGTAGCTCAGCAGGTTTCATGCGTGGCCGTGTTCCTCACACTGTGGTTCTACATGCATCGAGGAGACCTGGGTCCATCTGTGCTGCTCTGGGCCAGTCTCCTGTGTTCTCTGCTGGGCTATGGGCTCTATGAGGCTCTAGGAGGAAGTATCAGAGAGCGGACACGTATGGCAGACCTCCAGAGTGCAGCAATCTTCTTGGCCTTTACGTTTGGCTTCTCACCTGTGTTGAAGACACTGACAGAGTCTGTGAGCACGGACACTGTTTACGCCATGTCAGCTTTGATGCTGCTGGCCCACCTGGTGTCCTTCCCATACACGCAGCCCAGCCCTTCAGGCAGCCTGTCACTGAATGCAGCACTGTTTGGGTCTGTGTGTTTGGCCTCACGGCTGCCCGGGGCCCTGCACACCTTTGCCATGCTGAGCTGTGCCCTACTGGTGTTTGCTCTATGGCCCTGCCTGCTCCATCGCCTCAGGGATCGTGCAGAATGGAGCTTCCCCTCTGCCACAGCCCTAGTATGTGTGGTTGGGGTCGGAGGTTTGGCAAGCTTTTGGCCAGAAGGTGCTTTTCTACTGTTTTTAGCTCTGCTAATTCTCACGCTAGCTTGTCCATTGCTGCTGGTGCATTTACAGAGGCACAAGGACAACATTCACGGCCCCTGGGACGAGGCAGAGATCAGTGAAGACTTGTCACGCTTTCTGAGCTGACACAAAAGCACAAGTGATCGCAAGGACCTCTTTTCTTTCTAAAATTGTAACAGTACTGGTTTGTGCATTGTGTTGCACAAAGAATGAGAGTTTGCATTGATATAAATGCTCAGGGAAAACATGATATAAGATTTGTAAGTATTAGCAGACTAAATCTGTAACTAAGGTGTTTGTGAAAAAAGGGACCCGTGTTTTTTGTTGTTGTTATTTTTTTATTTTAAGAGATATTAAAATATTTGGTAAAATGATTCCAAATGTTTTTTAATGAGATTTTTATTGTAATAAAATGATAAAATACGTAATAAAATGATTTATGGCCCAATGTAAAAAAACGTTCTTTGGCCTATTCTTATACGTAAGCTTAATAGTAATTAAGTAAAATGTGTGTATAAAGCACTTTGACCTCTACTATGGTGAGTGCTGTATTTAGCTTGTTTAGTCAACATGGCTGAGATGTCAGGCTGAAAAACAAATTTACACATGACCATCAGTAGCAGAGTTACTAAAGTGGAAGTGATTAAACACAGGCCTGGTTTTGGAAATTAAGGAACAAGTCTCACAAAAGATGTCCTTAACATGAACATGGTTCTTACATTTAAGCTTAAATTACATCAAAACACGTTACTGAGGATTAGAAGCTCACGTTAGGTGTACTAGCTATGGTCGTGCACATGAGGAATTGAGTGGGTTATATTTCAAAGTTACTTGTCAAAATATAAAACTGCTTTTCTTATGTTTGTGTAGTTTAGTCTCCTTTGTTGAAACCTTTTGCGATTTAAACAAGTGATCCTAAACAATGATGCTTACCTTAATCAGCATAGCCTTATTGCTTCAGGAGCCATTTATGATCTTCAACATAACCTGATATTGAGCAGGTTGAATGTAGATTTATGAATATATTATTATTATTATTATTGTCTGTTGTTTACTTCTTCTGAAGTCTGATTTTCATTAGGTACATTATATTATGGCCTGGGCTTTGAATGGGGTGTTCATTTAATTTGTCACCTCAGCCAACCTAAATAAAGAAACAGTAACCTGTTTAATTTGAAAGAATAAAGAGGAGTTGGTGAATGGTGAATTTGTATAAATTACAACAGTGTTATAAAAACAGATGTTGGAACAGTTCCAATACTTTCAAAGAAAAAAAGAGTCTTGTCATGCTCACAGTAAACCTGTAAAAAAAAAGCGGGCACTTGCTTGTGTGCTAACCGCAGTTATCCAGGAGCAAAAGAGCTTTGTACGCTTCCAGTGGTCTTACCATGACTTAATTGCCAAGTGGTCTGTGCACGGTAATTCAGAGCCTGTAGGGGGAGCTCTTGTCGAAAAAATGATATCAGCAAATTGTCAGAGGTTAGCCAAAACGGGTCAATACAAAACTTCAGTCCACCCTTTTTGGTCCTGTGGTAAGGTTAAATTATTTTTAACATTCATTTGCAGCACAGTCTATAATGTGTTGAGAAAATAGCTCGAAACAAAGTATTTCTCAAACAATTTGGAGGCATATTTTTAAAAATAATCTGTATTGTTTTTTTTGATGAGGTTGTATTCAAGCACATTATGAACAGATATGGCTACATTCATAAAATCAAGAAAAAAACATATTAAATATTTTTAAGTTCATTTTCCATAGCAACAGAACCTTTCCTGAACTTTGACATTACTTACAAAATTCCAAAACCTTGTTTGTCAACAACTTAACATTCACTCTCTCTTTTACAAATGCTTACACACAATAATCTACATTCAAAGCATGTATCACAATTAATGCAGGCATATATACAGTGCAAAAGCAAGACTACAGTATGTCAGTCTGCTTCATTCACAAGTACAGTATAAATAAAATACTGCATAATTCTGCTCAGCCATTGCTCATCACCACATCTGGAGGCAAACGATTGTTGGCCTGACTGGTGTTCATGTTAGCCCATTGCAAATGGACTCTAACCACAAATCTAAGATCTTGTCTACCACCTCTAATGCCACACCAAAGGCGAGTGGAGAAGACTGTGGGCTGTAAGTAAAAATCTGAATATACAGCATTTTAAATTTCAGTACAGTCATGTGGAAAAGCAATTTGCCAGCGTTTTATGTCCTTTTTGTGGTTGGTCTTCTTTAGGACACAGGCCTGGTGTCACCTTGTGGGTGTTAGTGTGGTTGTCGAGAAGGCACTGCTGGTGGCTGTCTCCTGAAATATATACATACACACACAGAGTCAGTCAGTTCTCCAGTTTATGACTACCTCACAACTCGGCCAAATCCTTACAGCAAAATTACAATGGCTTAACTGCTTCAGTGTTTACATATGTTTGTGATATAAACTTGTATGCCAGATGCTGTGTGTTTAAAAGAGACACTGAACATGCATAGTTATATCTTTTTTATTTGGATTTGCTTCCATGAGATTCATTTCCAGATATGTGCTAATGATAATCTCACACAAACTAATAAAATAACTGTCCAGTTTTCAAATGCAAAAGCCCTTCCTCCTGAGCTTGTGTATTGAAGAGTACTCTGGAAAAAAGATGGTCACAATAATATTATTATTCATCAATATTCACTCCAACAGGAGTGTGAACTGAGCTTCCACAAGTTGCATAAGGCAGTGTTGTGGTCTGTTAGGGAGTGTAACTAAATGATTGTGTGTGTGTGTGTGTTTGGAGTGGTGGGGGCAGGGGGGCAGCGTTCTTGCAGTGCAGGTCCAGGAAAGATCCCTGTGGAGATTCAGGAATCTCTCTCTAATGGAGCTGGCAGAGAGGGAGAAGCTTTTTGGGATGGGAATGTGGAGAAAGGGAGACAGAGTGAGAAGGTGGCTTGTATTTTTCCTGATCTGCGGCGAGTGCCAGACAACTGAAAGAAAAGGGAAAGATGATGGAAAAGAAAGCAAAACAAGGTTTGATGAAACCAAGCAGATCTAACACCCTGGAAATACTGAAGGTTTAGGGTAGGAGAGAGACATAATGCAAGGACAATTTAACCTAATTTAGTGTATTAAATAAGGGAAAAGAAAGAAAAAGGGGTTTAAGAGGAGAGAGCATGAAAACCAGTGAATCAGTAAGGGTTTGAGGAACGTCCCTCATTTTTGGCGGATCCAATTCCATATGTATTAACGGGTATGTAATGAAAATGTGCATATTAATATGTGTGTCTAGAGGGCTTAGCAACTACCAAAAAAAAATGACTGGGTTGTGTTTTTAATCACAGTTTGTGGGTTGGTGGGCCCTCTGGTAGACCCTCTGTCTAAAAGTACTAAGACAAAACAATGAAAATTAGAACTGAGAATAAAAGAATTCTGAGCAAAAATTGCTAAAATGAGGAACCTTTTCTCCTCATTCTCGCTGCTGTGGTAAAGAGTGGCACAAAAAAGGTTCTTCTGAACAGCTCTTCTTAAAGAGGGAGAACAATGCTGTGGTGCTTTATTCTTATAGTGTTTTGACCAAAGCATATTGTAGACGTTTTATTAAGACACCAGAACAATGTAAACGTGAGGAAGAGGGGTATATTTTGTACATTTGATCTGAGATCTGATTTTAGACTAGTTCAGTAACACATTTTTCAGGATTGATCATTATGCCAAAAAGGGTTCTTACAAAAGAGGACCATAGTTAGTTCTGTAAAAAATACTTTGTATTCAAAGAACCTTTTTAAAGTCTTTGAGTATTTTTACATAATCTAAAGTTTCTAAACATTCCATAAAACATTTCTATACAATGATGAATACTAGACAGCGACGAACCCACAGAGGCCACAACAGAGTACACAAACAGTGGATGATATACAAGAAAGAATGAATACAAAATAAAGATCGATAAGGGTGAAGATGGGAAAGAAAACGTTTAAGACAAATAACACATAATAAAACGGGAATATAAATAACAGGGAAAAACATGAAGTGAAAAACAAAAGGGGTGGAGGTTGGATGGGAGAGAAAAAAGCAGGAGAAAAAGGGTGGAGGTCCAAACTGACCCATTTCAAAACACAGAGGAAATGAGGCAGAAAGGAAATGAATAGAGAGCCAAAGTGAACTAGGGAGTGAGAAAAGGAGAGAAAGAAAGAAAATGAATAGGGCATCTCATGGTGGTAAGAAACTCGAGTGGTGAAGGAAACGAATGCAAATTCAGAAGTAGCAGAGTAGTGAGGAGGAGAGATACGGAAAGAAAGCAGATGACACAGCTGACAAATATGATTAAAGTTAAAACAGCAAGATATTTCAGAGTGTAATCATCACACAGGTCCTCTGTTATAACTCACAACTCATTTCATTCTCCTGCTTTATTGGCTTTCTGTTAATCATAAAACGTATCTGAAACCCACATAAAGCAATCAAAAAACTGTATGAAACCTAAGAATTATTTATTTACTGCCTTTGCTGACTAGGCTCAGGCTTCCAAGGAACAAGGGGAGAGAGAGACAGGGGGTGGAGACAGACTATACAGAATGTTGGAGAAAAGAATATGAAAAACACATTTTCCAGTAGACCCCCACCCAGCTCAAGTAACCTCTGCTCTCACTGAGGCGGCATCTTAATTCAAGTCTCTATGTATGTATGCATGTGTGCAGATTCTTTTCCTTTGATTTATGGCTATAGATGGTTTTATAAATAAATGTGTGCATTGCATCTGCTAATATACATTTAATAACGATGATCAATAATGCATCTACACATAATCAGCTTCATGTTTCAACCTTATATCACAGCAACATTTTTAAAGAAGGTGACAAAGACAGCAGGATTTTGTGTCCTTTCCAAAGATCTACAGGCACATACCACGTAACTTATATTTTAATATTTGGAAATAAATATAATACCAGGTTAAATCTGTCATTACATTTATATTTTTAACTAGAGAAATATAACTTCGTATTTAAAGTGCAGAAGATGCTGAAAGCTTCAGATATACAGATATTCAGATGTACATACACATTACCAGCCACTAAAGAGAGTACATGTCAGTAGCTCATACCCTATAGAATGTATTATATTTCAAACAGGGTGCAATTTGGGATTCTGCCAGTGTTTAGTCATAGGGGCCCTAACCGTTTACATACTGAGTCTATTTCAGTTCAAGCCCACCTGATTCCACTTGTCCTCAGACCATCAGGCCTTGATTAGTTTATTCAGGTGTACTGTGGAGAGATGGAGTGAATATATGGATGCCTGAAGCTGTTTCCTAAAGACTATAAAAACCACCATGAGCTAGCTGGCGCAGAGTTTGGAATACAGTAAATATAAAGTTTCTGGATGCAAGCTAAGACATACTAGACATAATTCTCAATTGCATATTAAAGTCAAGCTAACATATACATGAAACATTTTATTGTGTTTGTTCATGTCCTAGGTCATGCTGTAATACTGTCCAAACACAGAGATTAAAAAAAGGAAAAAAAAAACCTTGAGGAATTCTGCTCAGGCAAGCAGATTATTTAAAAAAAAAAAAAAAAAATTACACAACTAAAAAAAAAGAAATTGTATACACCATTTACACAAAACACAAAAAAGGATTTTACTAATGACATTAAATAATTTCTCACTCCATCAAAACCAAACTCACATTTCCCATTGCATCTTGTCTGTTCCTTTGTAAACCCTTAGACAAATCCACTGAACTTAACCATCCATAGCACAGGTAAACAGATGGACATAAGGTCAACACGGCTGACCAGAGAAAGTATCTGGGTGATCTGCAATGTCATATATATAGAGACAGCCAAGTCTCCGTCCGTCTTAAGAAGGCTAAAAATGTCCTGGTGACGTATCAGACCAGCTAATATCACCCCGCATATTAAGCAGGATACATGGTATTTTATCTTTTAAAGTAAAAAAATTCTTGCTTCATCAAAGTTCAGTGAGTTTTACTTACTGTAAGATGCTTAATTGTGTGCAATTACCTATAAAAAGCTATTAAAATTTTATTGACCAATTATAATTTTTAAACACTGATTTGGACAATATCATGCCCTGTCCATATTACTTCCTGTCCAAATGTCCTGTTTCACTCGGAAATACATCACGTTAAGAAAGTAAAATGTGTTCTGATTTCCGTTTTACATTGACTTTATGCAAGAGGGCACATCTGCCAGCGCTGGGATTTATAAAAAAATGTCATTGCCCCACCCGAGCCATATCACCACACTTGCCATTGTCCACATACTCCTTACCTTCAGACAAGTGAACACACAGTGAATCATGAATCATAAAATCACCCCTAGGCTATCTTTAAATTATTAGTGCAACAAGGGTTGTGTTTTCAGAAATAGGGTGTATAATGTAAATTAAGGGAGAATCCTGGGAAAAACAGGAAGGTTGACAGGTATGCAAGAATACAGAATCCATGCTACAGAGCACAGCCATGTAGTTCAGCTGAGAAAACATTTTAGCAATTCCCAGTCTAGTGGTTTCAAGCATAGTTCACCCTGATAAATCACTGCTGTTCTCTGTTCACAAACTGTTAAAATATACACTATATTACCAAAATTATTCATACACCCATTCAGATAATTGATTTCAGGTGTTCCAATCACATCCATGGCCACAGGTGTATAATACCAAAAACCAAGGCATGCAGACTGCTTCAACAAACATTTGTGAAAGAATGAGTTGCTCTCAGGAGTTCAGTGAATTCCACAGTCATATCGTGATAGGATGCCACCTGTGTAATAAATCCAGTTGTGAAATGTCCCCGTTACTAAATATTCCACGGTCAGCTGTCAATGAAGTAGGGTATGATTGGGAACGACAGCAAATCAGCCAGAAATTGGTAAGCCATGTAAAATGACAGAGCAGAATCTGCGTATGCTGAGGTGCATAATGCATAGAAGTTGCCAAATTTTCTGCAGAGTCAATCACTACAAATTAGCTTAAGAATAGTGCATAGAGAGATTCATAGAATAGTTTCCATGGCCAAACAGGATTACCCATGCCTTACATCACCAAACAAAATGCAAAGTGTCAGAAGAAGTAGTGTAAACCATGCACTGGACTCTAGAGCCTGGGTCTGGCGGTCGTCAGGAGAACGGTACTTGACTGGTGATCTAAAGTTTAGATTAGTGTGCGAGCTAACTATCCAGTTATTCACCAAACTATGGGAAGGGAGTGAAAGACATAAACAAAGCAAACACAGAACTCAAAAAAATACAGAATGAGCGTGAATAAATTAGGGCTGCGGTCAACAGAAGACGGACAGACGCATTGCATTGGCTGAATTCATTCAACTTTTCACTGCACTGCATCCCCCATTCTCGATGCACTGGACCCATGATGCATCTCATGTCTGACGGAGCCATCGCTTCCCATTAAAAACGATGTGAGATATGTTGTGGTGCGGTGATGTGCCGGAGTAGTGTAAATGTAGCATAAGTCTGTGTACAGTAGAGATAGCAGAAACATTCTGTCTGCGTGTATAACAGAGTAGCATCGGTGATAGCAGCCTCATTGGTTTGGCTCGCAGAGCAGAGTAGCAGCGGGGAAGGCAGACCCACAAGTCGGCAGGACAGCAGATATAGCGGCCACACTGGGCTGGCATGTACAAGAAAGTACAGCATAGTAGTAACATTCTGTTCTCCAGTGATAGAGAGCTGTCAGTCACACATGGTCATTAGTATATTGGACCATGCCCACACCTATCTCTGAAGAGCATATTTTGGTCATTTGTGAGGAGAGATTTATCATATTTCTGTTTTGTGTGTTTATTTAAACTTTGCTGGACATTCCACATAACATCCAATTTCATTTAAATTATATAAAAAAGTATATAAAAAATCTAAATTGGTTCCCTGGGGCTTTAATGCTTCAGATTAATGCAAGAGATTTTGGACAATCCAACATGACTGCACACCAGTGCACAAAGCAAGGTTCATAAAGACACGGATTGAGGCATCGAGTCCTGACCTGAACACAAGCCCTGTTAAAACACATCTGAGATTAATAAGAGTGGAGATTAGCAACATTGAGCCAGGCCTTCTCGTCCAACATCAATGTCTGACCTCACAAATGCGTTTCAGGAAGAATGGTAAAAAATTCCCATAAGCACACTCCTTAACCTTCCTGGAACAGCTGAAGCTGTTGTAGCTACAAAGGGTGGACAGACATCATATTAAACCCAATGGATTAAGAAGGGGATGTCACTCAAATACATATGTGTGCGAAGGCAGATGAGTGAATACTTTTGGCAATATAGTGTATATGTCTAAATTCAAGAAAAATTGGAACACTTTGTACAATGCAGTAAAAACATGAATCTGTGATTTGTTAATACTCTTGAACTTTTATTTAACTGTGTTTTGTAAATATAAACACATATATAATCTGATGCCAGGAACACATGCCAAAAACTTTGAGAAGGACAAAATATGAGAGAACATCAGAAATACATATTAAGATATACATAAAGCTGATTTTCAACTTGATTTTCACTGTTGGGGATTTTGAGCATAAGTAATGCTTTACCTGGGAATGCTTGGGGCAACTCTGTTGGGACGATCTGTTGCATGAGAGTCTGTGTGGTTGGGGACTGCAGGGACTGAAGGAGCAGAGCGAGTAAAAATGGGAGGGGCAGGAGGAGCAGGCCCACGAGCAGGAACTCCAGGAGCAGATTGAGTCCTCTTAGGAACACCCTGTCCCGGTGGACATCTGCATGTGAGAAAGTATGCAAGAGTGGATGAATACAGGTAATGGTGGATAATGGTAGGTATGCACCAAGATGTAAATATTGAGCCTATAAAATAACCAATAATTAACAAAGGTTTGTAATATATATCAATTACAGTAAATTATCACTTAACTCTTTTACACTTTAGAACAACTTTAATCCATATATTAAATGCCAAAGCTCTAAAGATGGCTCCTTACGTATTTTTCCAAAGAGCATGACACATTGCACATTTGTATCTAATCACATAATACAACAATTAGTATCACTAGTTGTCTATTCCAAGGATTTTTTTGTGGTATACTCTTTTTTGGTATATATATATATGGTGTGCTTACCAGGAGGAAGATTTTATCCATTAGACACTAGACATCTGTGAGTTTTTAGTGCATGTGCAAAATAAAAACAGGATGCTAGGTTATTTTTTGTACATAGTTCCATTATTGGACAGATAACAATGTTTAAAATTTTCAGTACTATACCTATATCCTGCAAGATATTGTTTGCTTCTAGCGTTTTGTTTATGTAGCCATAAAGAACACTGCATTTTTGCATGTAAGTCCTAAATGGACTTTAAACCTCTACCAGTACTTCACAACCCTGGAGTATGTCTGCCATGCATATTTAGGTTTTCCCTGCACACAAACCTGAATGAATTAAAAAGAACGTTAACAAGCCCTTCGTGAGTTAGGGTGAATTATAGGTGAATGGGTGGGTATCAAACCCTTGTCTGCCATGTTGAATGCAGTGGTGTTATTAACTAATAAAATAGGCTGAACTTATTGCACTACAACAAACTTCAGTAACTTCAGCTGTCTATCACCAGCATATATCATCCACATTGTCCTTTTGTCCTGGAACTTCTGCAACTTCATCAGAACTATGATTTATATCAGTCCCCAGTCAGCTGGCTATGCCAAATCCAACCAGTGTACTAGTTCATACGTATTGTACCTGCGGTTGATGGTGCTGGTGTGCAGCCAAGAGTTGTCTACAGGCGGTGGCAGTGGAGTGGAAATGGTCGAGGTGGAGATGTCTGTGATGATATCCAGTGCCTCCTTCAGGGCAGAGTGTGTGCGCAGAACCTCTTCCCTGCGCAAAGCCTGCTCTGGAGACTCATCCATCAGAGTTGCCTGATCCTCTGTAGAGTACAGCTGAGCCAGCAGCTCTGAATGTATAAACTCCTTCACCTGCACAAGTACAGAAAGGAAAGAGAGGTGACGTGTGTGTGTGTGTGTGTGTGTGTGTATATATATATATATATATATATATGAAAGAAAAGAACAAACAATAGATGAATAGATGAAGGATCAAGATAACTGAATAAAAACATACAATTTTGAATGAGAACACTTCAACTTTTGACAAAACATGGACTAACCTACAAAGAGTGAAGACTCAGAAGATAAACTAACCATCCCCACAAAGTGATTCTTAGTTTAACAAAAGGCCTTAACAGTTCACTGATCTAATTACATCCTCCACTATCCCCTTCAATTACACAGAAACACAGTTAATACCTACCTAACAGTATTAGAAAACACACAAGATGCATATTTTCCCACATATGGATTTATGCAGTGTCCAAAACATTAAATTGCTCTCTTTCTTCACTCTGATGTAGCTGTACATTCCCTCATGTACCTTCATGAAGAGGAATGTGATACTAGTATGCTGTGAATGGGTTGTTGATGAAAGTCCCTTGTTTGAGAACATTTAAACATATATAGGGAAAATGTAGGAGCAAACTGACATTGCTGATCATCAGGTGCATTATAGTTTTGGGCATCAGGTCTCGGATGCTCTTGTAGACAATGCTCATGTAGGAGTCAACTAGATTGCGGATGGTCTCCACCTGCCTCTCCAGCTGAGGGTCCATTGAGAAGCTTTCTGTCTGCCCTGAGCTGTCACCATCTACCTGATGAAGAAGAAGAAGAATGAGGGAGAGAAGGGGAAAGGATTGAGAAGACATATATGAGTGTGGAGGAAGTGTAAGGATGGAGAAGTGATGAAATTTACGAGATGTTGAGAGGAGAAAAATGGGGAAAAGTGGAAGGAAAGCATAAGACAGTAACAGAATGATGGTTTCAGAATATAAGAGAAACAGACAGCAAGGAAAAGAGAGAGAGAGAGACCGAAAGAGAGAGAGAGAGAGAGAGAGAGAGAGAGAGAGATAGAGAGAGAGGAGAAGAATCACATGATGGGGGGTGTGGTAGACTTGTGTCAAAACAAATTATGGGAAGCCCTGACAGAACTCTGACATCACTCAACAAGTAAGCAAAAAAATGGAATGAGAAAGAAAGAGAGAGAGAAAGAGAGTGAGAAATAGAGAGAGAAGGGAGAATAAAAGGAGAGGGAGCTGATTAGAAACAGAGATTGGTGCCCCTCCTTCTCTGCTCCTCAACACAGTGACACAAGAGCTGAGGAATGCAGGCGGCCTGCTGATGGTGGAACAGCCGGGAAAGAGCTTGCAGCCTTCTGACCACACAGCTGAGCAGGGGACACACATTCAGAAAGAGGATACACACTCTCAGAATGGGACACACACCCAGAAAATGGACATAGATTCAGCAAGAATATTTACACACCAAAAAAGGACACACCAAAAAGGAGACACAGAGAAGACAGCTCTGTGTAAAACGTCAGAGATTGTTTCTACTTTATTTAATATCCAGTTCAAACAACCACAAAGATACCATTCATTCATGTTCTCAGGAGATACTTTGGGAGACATTATTGAACCTGAAAAGATGCTGTTTATCCTCCCACTGGGAGTAACACTGTGTTTAAATGACTGTGTATCTCTTAAGAATCTGTTACTTAAAAAAAGAAATTAAATAAACCAAGAACATTATTCGCTAATCAAGCTGTTCAGAACAATGCACTGACCGACCCAGAGGCTAGACCTGAACATATTTATCTGAATACTGAAGCATTAATAACTTTAAAGGCCAGTTTGCCTGATATCTGCACAGTACTCAATAAATGTTCTGAAACATTACTTCAATTCAACACATAAAACGCCAAATTTACACCATCCACATTACATCTTACTGTTTTTTTAACAATCACAGGTTTTTGAGATTTTTTTTTATATAAAATTAAAATTAGATTAAAATACACAACAGGTTTGTATTCAATTGTTTCTCTCTTCTTTATTTATGGGAACTCTTTGTTGATTTAATATCAAAGTAAGTTACCTGTAGATGCAGAAATGATAGATACAGACAGATATTTCTCTTATAAAGGCTGGGCCAATATTCTTTGCATTATCACAAATATATTGGTTTATTATAAAGATAGAAATTTACTTACATTATTCTTAACAATTTTAAGTTTTAATACATGCTTATTTATAGGATCTCAAAAATTCCATTGTTCAAAACAATTCGTCTGCATAAAAATAAAGAATACTTATTTAATTCTATAGTAAAATTATTTTTCCGGCGGCACAGTGGTGCAGCAGGTAGTGTCGCAGTGTGGGTTTGAGTCCCGCTCCGGGTGGGTTTCCTCCGGCTGCTCCGGTTTCCTCCCACAGTCCAAAAAACACACATTGGTAGGTATATTGGAGACTCAAAAGTGTCCGTGTGTGTGAGTGAATGTGTGAGTGTGTGTTGCCCCGTGAAGGACTGGCGCCCCCTCCAGGGTGTATTCCTGCCTTGCGCCCAATGATTCAAGGTAGGCTCTGGACCCACCGCGACCCTGAACTGGATAAGCAGTTACAGAAAATGAATAAATAATTTTTCCGCAGATTAAATGTAGTTTAAATACAGTCTACAGATGTCCCAAACATTTAATCTTCATTCATTTATTCATTGTTCACTTATACAATTAAGGGTTGCGGTGGATCACTGGGAGCAAGGCAGGAACACACTGTGGAGGGGGCACCAGTCCTTCACAGGGCAATATACACTCACACATTCACACCTATGGACACTTCTAAGTCGCCAATCCACCTACCAACATAGGAGCTGTGTAACTGCGACACTACCTGCTGCGCCACCGTGCCGCCCATTTAAATTTTTCACTTCCTTGTAATGCTACAAATTAAAGTTGAAAATTAAAATAATGTATTTCAAAAATCACTTACAATAACTGCAATCAAGGAACATGTTTAAATTCTAATGGAAAATGTTTATAATTTAGTATGTGACATTATGCCATAGCTGTAAAATCAGAAAAAAATCACATATACCAGACTAGGGCTCTGCATTAGGGAATGAACGGGAAAATACTCAATTGGGAAATCCCTTGTGCAGGGTGGGGAGATTCTTACTGTAGTTTTCTCAGGGTAGACTCCAGCCCGCAGCAAAGAGGCCTTCCAGCTGTCCACCTCCTCCTGTGTGTCACACGCCAGCTCCAGATGCCTGTAGTCCTTATACACGTTTCTATAGTAACAACAAACATGCAGTCTGACTGTGGTCATGGTAACACTTGCACTTATACACAAACAAGACAAACTGGAATATGATCACACAACCACACGTTCCTAAGCCACTCTAACTCCAGCCCATTATACCCACCTCACAGCTGTACCTATAAAACAAGCTCATTTATCACTCAACCTTTACAAATTTAATTTACAAATTATTACTAATTATCAGCAGTAATTATAGTATACAGATATATATTTTTTCCATTTGCCAGCACAAATAAACTCTGCTGAAATTATTTATATAAAAAGTAGACATTCCTACAATTTAATGAATATGCCAATACTCAGAAGAACTCTCACTGTGATGGCAACCCTTCCGGGCCTATAATCAATACTTTTAGTTAGGGAACATAATTGTACCACATTCAATATTAATTGTAGATTATAAAGTTTTGTTAATTTCATACATCCCATTTCATCTCCATGACTTATGTTACTTTATACAGTTCTGTAATCAAAGCTTAAAAATGTTCACCTCTCCTTCTAGAGAAGGAAATGAAATGTACCTTTAGGGAACACAACTGGACTTTAAAAGCACTGTGGTACCTTTAATGATACATTTACATCATTTGTACCTTTAGTTACCATACCTTATTAACAAACCTTTTTTTTCTGAGAGTGTACTTTGTGGTGCAGAGACAATGCTGTTGCAGCAAAGGGTGGACAAATGCCCTACTAATAACCTTGGTCTCAGAAGAAACTTTGGAAGAAGTATCTACAACTGTTTCACCATATAATGTATATCCTGCAACCCTACACAGACCCTCAACTTACTCCTAAGTTAGTCAGTTCAAGTTGCAATTTCTATCTCTTGGGTTTAGCCAGGAGAGAGGTAGAAATCTGGAGTCCAGCTCCCTCCATCTGTTCCACATTCCCCCTAATGACTGTGTTGTTTCTCTCTTCTTTGTGTCCTCTCCGCTCTTTCTCCCCCTCTGTTTCTATAGCCTGTTGTTTTTCTTTGTTGTGCCTGTGGGGCACAAGGCTCTAGGGCTGATAGAAAACATGGCTTTGCTTCACACTGTATTTCAAACTAAAATCCTCACAACACCAAGAACACACATCTCTGCATGAATCTAATCCACCACAACCAGTTACACCTAAATTTGAGCATAAATACACATGCTGCCACACATCTGCATTCACACCAACTACATACTAGTTACACAAAACACTCCAATAAAACCACACACCACATAACCTAAACTCATAAAGAATGCCTACAAAACATTGCTTTAGCAATCTGTTATGACTCAGTGGTACAAAGCCTAATTGGTTACTACTTCAGTCACAATAGCCTTTTAAAACTGCCTACACAACTTGGTTGTAACCTCTGTTAGGTTTATTTTTTTATGCTACTCATCACTCACTTATGAAGTTCTAGTTGATTTTTCATTTGGCCAAAATGCAAGGCACATATGATGGGCCTGAGCTACCAGAATTCAAAATTATATCTTAAAATATGTTACTATGTGCAAAAACAACCAACGAGCTCTTGTTCAGCCAAAGAAAATGCTTTGCAGTGTTTCCGGAGTGCAATGCTTTTTATGAAGTGTAGGCTTAAACATGTGCTTTCCTCAAAACAACCAAAGCTCTACAGGGCAATGTGCCATCACTTATGAAAGCCAAATGATCGCTCACACACCCATGCACACACACACACACCAGTGTCACGTTTGAGGAGCAACTTCACTTTTTCCAAACAGTGACTTATTCAAGTATCTAAATTTGTTTTCAATGCTATAGGTATCTTGTGATCAGTGAGAGAAAAAGTAGTTTTAGATTAACTTTTTTTAAAACATTTTTTGGTTCTGTGTCTGCGTGCATGTGTTTGTGTGTCCAGCTGTGCACTGTGCTGTGGCTTAGCCCATCCGAATCCCCTCGCCTCGCCTTCATGCCAGAGTAATTTCAGCGCTCTGGCACTAAGGCTTTTGCCGTCTGACATGAACACTGGCACTAAGACACACAGTGGGAAATATTAAAACGTGGCCTCACTATTTGAGAGAGAGAGAGAGAGAGAGAGATAGAGAGAGAAAGAGAGAGAGAGAGAAAGAGAGAGAGAGAGAGAGAGGGGGGGGGGGATGAATGGTTGTGTGCATGTGCAAGAAATTGAAGCTATTGAAACTCTTTGCATCTCATTTTTTATTTTCAATGTCAATTACCCCCTTAACGCTAAAGTCACCAAGTTTATTATGATAATGAAAGTGACTACAATGAAAACACAAACTAGTCACTTTTAATCTAAAAATGTTTGAGAAGGTGAATGGAGCCATGCTTTAGTGAATAGCAGTGTGTGCAAAACAGAGTGAGACAAAAAGAGAAATACCACTTACTGTATGTACATGAAAGCAACAGATAAATCGAGCTGCAACGTGTGTCTACAGCCCACTGCACTACTCTCAATGAAACAATGTGTGTTTATTAAAGTGTAACTGTGTATTTGCTTGCCACAACATTCCAACATCTCTCTAATTAAATAACTAATCAGTCCCAGCCACACCCACCCTCAGAAATGAAGCTGCTTTTCCTAGGAAAGAATCTTGGAAAGAAAAGAGGGGAGTGGGAATACATCATGGCCAGGAATGTGACAGTGTGTGTCCTACCACACTGCCTTTGTGTTTCTGTGTGTGTGAGAAAGGGGAAATAGAGTGTGACCCGGTGTAGAACTTCAAAACCTGCAGGTTAGCATGAATCAAAACTGATTCCAAACCTTGTATCTTCAATTTAGTTGTGAAAACCAGTGCAACAGGTAGCTTCACTGCCACAGCTCCAGGGCTCCGTGGTTGAGAGTTCAAACATTGCAGCTGACATTTTTAGCTTTTGTACAAAAAATATAAATAAGGTACAAAAGTTTGTTAGTTATGGTTCTGACAGTTATGATAAATATACAAATATTATAAAGTTCCATTCAGCTCTAGATATTAAAACATCTGCTTCTGCAAAATGAGGGGTTGGTGTCATTATAAAATATGATGCCATAGGGTGGGAAGGATTCATGCAACAAGTGGCAGTAATGATAAACATAAAAAGCTCCTAAAGTTCTCACAAACAACATAAAACAACATTTGAATGGAAATACTTCATATTTTCTTGTCAGCACAATTACTCTGACAATACGCAGTTACAAAATTTCACAGAAAAATATTTCATAAAGTACTCTTAGAATTATGAAGGTTTTAAAAAAATGGCTGCAGTCACTAGATAAATGTTGTAGATTGACCTTTCTCTGGACATAACAGGTCTGTCCCAAAACCTAGTGAACTCCCTAGGTATGCACTGACTGCATAAACAGCTGTTTAAGTAGACAGCATTCTAACGGTCGTCTTATTGAGAAGCTCTAGTTAGAGTGATTGCGTCATGGTTTATTCCCATCCCATGTTTTAATAGGTCTGTCCAAAAATCTAGTTAGCTGTCTAACTAGAGAGCATTTTGCATCATCATTTATATGCTCTCGCCCTGTGACTGTCCCAATTCTTAGATACCTCATTATGATGTTTACTAAGATATCTTAACTTGGCTGAACTTTAAGGCAGCATCGAACCCTTCCTCAACCGTGAAGGCAATCCCATGATGCAACACAAGAACAAACCCAGTCTCTTCTCCCAGAGCAAAAATAATTCAAATTACGATAAAAACGGGAAGAGTGGAATCCACTGTACAGAAATGAGGTGGCGCTAGCCGCTGAGGTAAAAAAACACCAGTTGCGTGCAGTGGGCAGTAACAAGCCGTGACACAATCGCTGTCTAAGTAGAGTGTCACAATATTGTGCCTCATGAGGGCAGATGACTGTTAGAACACTGCCAAATTAAACAGCTGTCTACTGAATCAGTGTTTACTTAGACAGCTCACTAGATTTTGGGACAGACACTTTACCTCTGTTTTTATCCATCCATTATCTGTAACCGCTTATCCAATTTAGGGTCGCGGGAGGTCCAGAGCCTACCTGGAATCATCGGGCGCAAGGCGGGAATACACCCTGGAGGGGACGCCAGTCATTCACAGGGCAACACAGACACACACACACATTCACTCACACCTACGGACACTTTCGAGTCGCCAATCCACCTGCAACGTGTGTTTTTGGACTGTGGGAGGAAACTGGAGCACCCGGAGGAAACCCACGCGGACACGGGGAGAACACACCAACTCGTCACAGACAGTCACCCGGAGCTGGAATCGAACCCACAACCTCCAGGCCCCTGGAGCTGTGTGACTGCGACACTACCTGCTGCGCCACCGTGCCGCCCTCTGTTTTTATCATTATTTAAATTATTTCTTCCCTGGGAGGCGAGCAAAATGAATGGGAGTTGTTGTTGCATTGCATCCTGGGATTGCCTTTGCGGCTAAGGAAGGGTTTGATGCTGCCTTAAAATTCTGCCAATTTAAGATATCTTAGTAGGCAGCATAATGAGGTATCTAAGGGCAGCCTATGTGTCAAGAGCACGCACACTGTGACGTAAAATGCTCTCTAGTTTGACAGCTCACTAGGTTTTGGGACAGACTCAACATGAACTCCAACTCTCAGGATCCCCCAGGAAGTCATGAGGGGTTGAGCGACAGCCACTCCACAAATCATAGAGGGCAACACCACAAGATTTAATGTGTTAGACCCATGCATGTGATAATTAAGCTCTGTTTGTAATCTCAGTTTGCAAAAATATTGTCTTGTCTCTGTGCATAATTTGCATTGTATTTGACTTGGCTTCATTTTCACAGGTTTGCACTTAGTGTTTGCCTTTTCTGTATATTTGCTATATATCTCTTCTTTGGTTCTGAAATTTGCTTTTCCTCTCACACCTGTTTTGCATTGCCGTGCTTATGAAAACATCTACATCTCAAACCACTGCTCTCTGCCTTTGCCACCATGCAAACAGCTGATGTAGATTCACTTCAGAAAACTGGAAGTTCTCAGAGACTTTTACTAAGACAGCACCATCAACTTATGAAAAACCTATTTTGCTCCCAACAGAAATGACTAAGTGATCTCCAGTGTTAAAGAACTGACTCAAAAATCACAAATTCTAAGATTCCCTGATATTACTGCTTTATCTGCACATACTCCACATACACATCTCCTCCTGTGATTCATACTACTAGTTTTCTTGTTAGTAAGCCAAACTTTAATAGGTTTAATAGTGAAGCCAACAGATATTGTGGCTTTTTTCCTGCAGTGATCGGCATATATTTCAGACTCCCCCTGAGCTCTGAATAAAGCAAAATTGCTTTTGTGGTCTCATGTTTTACAGTTAAAGCATTGAAATTGTCTACGGTGGTTTGGAGCATTTTAAAGTAGTTGTGTTGTAAACTATTTTTAACACAATTTAACACTGTATTTGACCAGGGTAGGGCTAGAGGGGATGATCTGACTCAGATCTGACAAAGGAAATGTTCTGTTGCTGACTATGTATTGCAGTTCTGTACCATTGCTGCAGAGAGTGGATGGAACAAACCAGCTCTCATTGTCGCATTCCGCAGGGGTCTTAAACCAGAGATAATTTTGGAACTGCCCTCATCAGTTTGCCAGTTTGCTTGAATCAATTTTAAACAATTGCCATTTGCCAAATGTATCCCACATGCACCTGCAAACCATGCAATGGACTCTTCCCATATATGTTCCAAGGAGAGAAGAATACGCTGGAGGGAGGATTTGTGATCATTTTGTGGTGATTCCAGACACCTAGTATGTGAGGGTCAGTTCTGCTTCTAGATACCAAATGTCTAAATCTTTTAATTCACCTGTTAACATAAATTGCAAGGGAGTCTCCAGGTGAGTCATTCTTCTCTTTCCAGCACTAATCAGCTCTGGAGCAGAGGGAAATATTTTTCAACCTGGAATGGTTTGAGACCTTCAGATTTTGTATACTAATCTTAAAACACTGTTTTGGATTACATGTTAATCAATGACTACTGAAACAATTTCCCTTCATGTTTAACTGACTTCATTTTTTCATGTTTTAGACACTGCAAAATTTCACATTATACTTTGACACCCCTGGCTAATGTGACAAAATTCATGCATTTCCTGGTCTGACCAGAAGATTTTGTCATGTACCCTATGTTGATATGATAAATGTTTACAACTCCCTCAATGGCCTAAGGACATCTATGTGGGGCAAAATATTTCACTAAACCAGACCTCATATAATCTTCTCACTTTAAAAAAAGGAGGCAAGGTGGAAACCACTTTTTTGAACTACAGGGAATACTATGACATTCTTGTGATGTCATTTGGACTCTCTATTGCCCCCTCTGTGTTCCAAGACTTTATTATTTATGATCTATGAGACAGAAGTGATAGGGAAATATGTCACGCAGGGCTACAACCAATGATAATTTTTAATTAATTAATAAGTTGATTTTTTTGTCATTCATTTTTTCATCATCAATCAATATATTACAAATGCCTTTTAATTTTAAACATATGAATATTCCCACTGCCTATCCACCCTTCTTCTCCCCATAACCTCCCCAGAAAATAGTAAAAAAAATTTAAATTGGCTAGATGATTTATTGAAAAACAACAATTGTGGCAGCATTTCAATGAAATGTAATGAACAATGCCATTTATAACACCTACTTTCACCCACCCCTTCTCTTTCCACAGGAATTTTCATTAGAGAGAAAAAATATTAACATGTCACACGTTCTGGGCTAAGGCTCTCTCTATGTTTTCAAAGCTATATTGCCTGCTGTAGACAAGAGGATCTAGCTACTCATGTCCTGAGTCAAAGTATGGGCTCCTTTGGCATCAGATCCTCACAGCATTAATTTCAGAGATGAGATTAGCACACAGTGTAAATAAGTAAAGCTCTTTATAATGAGTGAAGCCCAGAAACTAATCATGGCCATTTTGTTGTCTAGTATTCATCCTGGGATTTCAAAGTGGCAGCTCATATGAAAGTTGAGATAGAAGCTTTTTAGGCTTTTTTCTGAAGATAAATAGAAAATTCAGCAGCATAGCAGCCCCTCTTACTGCTGTATTAAAAAGTAATCCTAGAAAATTTACCAGGACTAGTCAAGCCACCCAGGCTTTTTATGCTCTTAAATAAGCATCTACAAAGGTTCTATCCTCAAGCACCCAGAATCACCTGAAACTTTTGTGGTTGAAGTAGAAGCCTCAGAGACTGGCATTGAGGCACGCCTCTTTAAGCATAGTTGCCCTAACAATAAGCTCAGATCATCTATGAGAAAAGAAAACCTTTCAATCGCTGTCCCATCGCTACCAGTGGGAGACGAAGTTAGTGAATGATTTCAGACACTACCTCATGTGGGTTTTTACAAAACAACACTGTGGATTATGGTTAATCTGATATCTGCTAGTGTACATGGGTTGTACACTACTTTTTGCAGTTCATCGTGGGATTGTTTAAGTGCACTGAAAATTGTCCACTATGTTTTCGGACACTTCTTCAAAACCCCAATATAGTGCACTATATAGTGAATAGGGCACAGTTTCAGACACAGCATATGAGTTCATTCATATGTTTTGTTTATCATGTAGTGTTTGTGCTCAATAATAGACACCTTAGACCTTGACAGCATTGAGCCTAATGCTGTTGTCTGTTCCCAAATTCCTGGTCCCAGGTTGCTATAGATTTTGTGATTGATCTTTGTTTAACACATGGGTGTACTGCTATCCTCACTATTACAGACTGCTTGTTCAGTGAGGTTTGTATCCTTTCAGTTTTTCAGACAGTTGTGTCCATCTTTGAATATGTATTTAAAAATCTTGGTATATCCAAGGACATTCTTTCAGACAGGGCATCACATTTCACTTTTAGTGCTTTTCCATCAAAAGAACTCTGAATCTTGAACCGGTTCCGTTCATGATTTTTGGAACCTTGGTGATTACCAGCGAACCGGCCAGTGTTTCCACCAGTTTTGATGGAAACTAAGGATACGTCATCAGCAGGTTGATGCCAGCAATTCACTGCCAGTACCAAAGCCATAGAGAAAAGGACTGAGTCACTGTTTATTCTTTGTTTATAGTGGGTTCGGGTCATAGTGAGGTATAATATGTGTTTAAATGCTGCAGAGTTCTGAGCTGTCACTGAGCTTGTAAACAAAGGAAAATGGTTCCAAATTAGGTTCATATACAGGAACATTCCAGTTGCTCACTTGGGAAAAAGCACTATTTTAGACTTTAGACTACTTTTTGTACACTTAGTACACTTAGGGGTTAATATAAGCCTCACATCTGGGTATCATCCTCAAGCTAATTATCAGCGTAAGAGACACAACCAGGAACTGGGTAATTTAATGAGGGTGATTTGTCTTTCTAACTTCATAGACAAATGTGACTATTTAATTTGTACTGAAATAGCCCAAATTCTCTTATTAACATCACAACAGGTATCACTCCATTCCAATGTCCCTTGGGTTATCAGCCACCTCTAGCACCTTGGACAGCAGCTGTTTGTAGCTTCCCTCCTATGAGGTGGTGTAAGAAAATGCAGGAAGAGACATATCATCACATTGAGGACATTCTGTGTTGTAATAATTCCTTTGCTTGGTGTCAAATTGGTTCTACCCCTCGTATTAAACTGATGATAGAGTTTGGCTATCAACAAGGAACACTAGTTTTGAGGTGGAATGCACAAAGTTGCAAGCAATATATATTTATCTTTTTCATAGTTCCCAAAAATAAATGATGTTACATACAAGCTTAACTTACACCCTTATTATCATATGTTGCATTCCTTTAATGTGTCCCACATTAAACCTGTTATTCCAGTTACTGTGGATGATGCCTCCTTGGATAACGTACCACCAACCCAGACGGTTAATGTCATAGGTGGACCAGCTCATTTCTTTGTTTGCTTACCTATGTTCTGACATTGCTTTCATTTCTCTTGTTTTCCCCATATTTCTTCCCTTTGCTTGTTCTGTACTATATGTTTTGGACTGCCTGGTTTATTAAAAGGTCTCAAATGACTTTTCAATAGGCTCAATGCCTCTGCTTACAAAAATAAACTTCATACATGCATCTTTATGTTTTCACACAAGCAAAAAGAAAAAAAATAATAATAATCACGAGAACCATTTTGCATAACATACTAATAACACCACACTCACAGTAAAGTATGGAGGTGGGAGCATCATTAAGTTGATTTGCATCTCTGCAAATAGTACTGTATATACTGAATAAGTCAGATGTCTATATGTTATAAATACTGGACATTTATTTATTCATGTTCTGTAAAGGCCTTGTCTTGGTCAGGGTTGCAGTATGTTATGAGCCTACCTAGAGCCTACCTAGTGGCAGCGACTCTACCTGTAGCACAACTATGTTGTCATACATATGGGATATGTGCTAATGTCCTGCCAACATATAAACACAAACATTATTGTGTGTGTGTGTGTCATCTGTCCACAAGTTCTTCACTAGGCTTTCCAGTTTGTGTCTGCTGATGGAAATGAATGCTCAGGAAACTCCTAAGAAGAAAGCAGCAAGGAGAACAGAGTGCTAAATTTCACCAAAGCAGCACAGTGGAGTGTGTGTGTATGTGTGTGTGTGTGTGTGTGTGTGTACATGTGTGTGTGTGAAAGTAGGTATTTGTGTGATTTTAGGCGTTTTTTTATGAATCTGTATTCCTTTTACAACCATCTGGCAATAAATCAAAGAAAAACTGTGAGTGAAAGTCATGACCTCCTATTAGAGGCTAGCCAGATACACACATACACACACACACACACACACACTCTGGTCGGTATGTGAGTGCTGAGCTGTTGAGTCAGTGTGTGGTTTGACTGTAACTAGCTGTGTCTCCAGCTCCCGGTCTATGGCCTCACACGTACTGACAACCACCCAAAAGTAAACTCACTCTACATGTGTCCATAGCTTTTGTCTTCCTGCATGTGTGTGTGTGTGTGTGTGTGTTTGTTTGAGAGAGATTTCCATTTCATTTTCAGGAAACTCTTTTTGTATTTACATTGTACTGAATTTGTATGAAGGGGTGGAAAATCCTAGTATATCAGAAACAATTAATCAAAACTACTGTAATAAAAAAACACTTTTTATGATATTCAGAAGATTTCCATTCTCACCATTTGCTAGCTCTCCTCTCTGTTTGTGTGCTGGAAACTGGTCTAATGTGTTTACGAAGCCCCAGTGTGAATTATTAAAAAAACAATCTGTCTGGTATGCTAGGCTTCCTCTCTCTTTCTCTCTGCTCATGTGAGAGAAAAGGCATCTGTCATTTTTTCAAACAACGGAAATAACTCCAAACATTCAAAAGCACAAACTGAGATGAGGATATTGCTCTATTCCTGCTCTACAGGTGGGTAATATGTCTCCAAATTCATGAGATTGTTAACTGCATTACTGACAGTGCTACAAAACTAACAACTCGAGTTACAGATGAGTTTCTGTGGTAATTCAAACATCCATCCATCCATTATCTGTAACCGCTTATCCAATTTAGGGTCGCGGGGGGTCCAGAGCCTACCTGGAATCATCGGGCGCAAGGCGGGAATACACTCTGGAGGGGACACACACCTTCACAGGGCAACACAGACACACACATTCACTCACACCTACGGACACTTTTCGAGTCGCCAATCCACCTGCAACGTGTGTTTTTGGACTGTGGGAGGAAACCGGAGCACCCGGAGGAAACCACGCGGACACGGGGAGAACACACCAACTCCTCACAGACAGTCACCCGGAGCGGGAATCGAACCCACAACCTCCAGGCCCCTGGAGCTGTGTGACTGCGACACTACCTGCTGCGCCACCGTGCCGCCCGTAATTCAAACAGTGAATAAAAATGTACAGACAAGTTAAACTTCAGTCACATGGGAAACAGTTGTTTTTCTTCTCAAACTTACTATTCCACCTTAAAAGACGCAACCCAGAGAGAATTGCGCTTCCTCATAATCGTAGACATTCCCTTTAAGCTGTGTGCACAATTATACTCATGTATCAGTAATTGGCACTTGTTAAGGTAGCTGAATTCATAAATTAGGATGTCTGCATAAGCTTGCAAATGTTGTGTATGACCGCACACCCTGACACATTGTCAGAAAACAAAATGCATGTATAAGATAACACTAACCTCTGCTCTGTGTTAAAGATGGAAAAGACATGCTTGCTAGACATGAAGGTCTTCTCCACATCGCGCAACTTTAGGTTATCCAGAGGCAGCATGTACTTTTTCTCCTTCTCCTAAAGGGTCAGACAAAGTGCAAAGGTCAAGAGTCAAGCTTTTGAAACCAGCCAACCTCAAGTTAGTCTCAAATCCCATCTTTAACATTTTTACGAACTGAGCAATCAAATGACCCTTAAGCATCACTGCAATGCCACAGTGACAGTGAAAAAATATTCCATACAAAACAACAATTTAATTTGACATGTTAGCACTTTGGCAAACATTAGTCAGCATTTTATAGTTAGCAAAAAAACCCCGCTAGGAATGAATGGTAATTTGGTTCTGGGAAGTAAGCATAAGTGGCAAGCATTCAAACTTGAATAGTTCATGTTTTCTTATTGCCCTTGTTTTCACTCCACAAAACGTATTTTACAGCTCTTCTACACATTGCCTACAAACTAGAGGTTTTTTAAGCAAATCCTTCCATAAAAAAATAATAAAAGCATGCTGTACATTATTTATTATTAATAATAATTCACTCACTGAAATAAATTTATTTATCTTGCATTTAATATCATTTATATTTGCAATAAGGAGAAAAGACATTATTACAGTAGCAGTTAAAAACTTACAGTGGCTACAGTTGTTTTGTGCATTTTTTTTTCAGTTTAAACTTGTTTGTAAATTCTTTTACATTTAAACAACAAAACAACTAGTCAACAAAAGTTAAAATTATGTGCAAATTTATTTCAGATATATAACTCTATAACTAATTAATTATTAAGTTTAAATTGCAAGACAAAACAACATCTATGACAAAGACAAATAAGTACTAAATTATGAATTATGGCCAAAGCTGAATTAGGTGTAATATATTGGGTGGAATATGCTACACATAGTGTCCGCATATAATTCCACATGTATAGTTACTTGATTTCTATATACAAGATTTCAAAGACCAAGCATGCCACCCTCAAAGAATGAAGGAATATTAGTGAAGACTGAGGCCATCTTTGTGAAACTATCCAGAATAAGTGTGGTCTGTGAAAAATTATAGACACACTGCAAAAATAAATATATAAATTAATAAATAAATATAAATAAAACAACAACCTGTATAAAGACTGAATTCACACAGGCAGCTGGAATTATTGTTGATTATTTCTGTCTTTGAAGAGAAAAAAATAATAACAAGGATAAAATGAAACCAAATGCAATAATTTAAAACCAGAGCGCTGCAATTTTATGTTTAACACCAATCAGCTCTAACGACAGTCAAAAGTTGTGCTACACAGCGTCTGAAGACTTTCAGGGCTGTTCGGATCTGTATCCATGTAATCATAGTTAGCATAGCTGGAGGGGAATGGCTACAAGAACAAATGCATAAGGATGCTGCAAGACTTTTTCAGAGCAGTGAAAGGTTTGAGAGGGGGCGAGAAAGAGAATGAAAGAGGGATTGAAAGATAGAAGGAGAAAGCCCACATGTGGAAGTCATTATTCAGACTGAGCCTCTAAAACACAACATTTCTCAAAATGAAGGAGGGGGAGTTTCCCCCTCTATACCCCCCCCCCCCCCCACACCCACCCATTCTTCTGTCCAGGAGAGGCTGGGGTCTCAGGAAACGTTTTGGATTACACCATGAATAACGGCACAACAGAGAACTTGGAAAGAGACTGAAGCAGAGAATGTGGGAACTGAAGATGGAAAAAACATAAACCACCAAGCCAGTATTGGAGCCTTCTATGACAGAACAAAACAACATATACCTTCGAGAAGCAAAAAATCAAAGCTTATCAATGAGATCATAATTTAGACAACCACAGGTCCCCTATCTCTCTCACTCTTCTCCTCTCACCCCCACCCCAACCCCCACCATTCTCACTCACTCTCTACCCCTCCTTCTTCGTTCCCTTCTAAACTTTCTCTTTTTTCCCTTCCAGAGGGGCCCACTTCCTGCCTGAGTTTTTAGAGGTTGAAAAAAAAGGTCAGAAATGACGGGCTGGCGTTAAGACTACAACATCTGGTACCGCTTTAGGGGGAGAGAGGGAGGGAACGAGAGGGAGAGAGAGAGAGAGAGAGAGAGAGAGAGAGAGAAACATAGTGTAAGTAGTCCAGAGCAAGAGTAGGAGTACAGAAGAGGATGGAGGGAAAGACACTGGAAGACAGAAGAGTAGAAGTGGAGGACAGCAGAACATAGGAATGAAGAATCAAGAGTATTCCGGAAAAAAGTGATAACGCAACAACGGACCACTCAAAAAATCGATTTCCCCAGGGTCCCATCAACCCTTATATGGCCAGCAGGTCCCTCCCTCTTTCTCTCTCTCCCTCTGTTTTTCTTACTCTCTCACCCGGTCTCCCTCACTCACTCGTTCTTCTTTCACTCTTTTTTCGCTATGCCTTCCCTAAACGTGCTGCCAGACTGACTGCCGGCTATGGGAGTGAAATGTGCCACGTCAAGACTGGATACGGGACCTGTGCAACTTGGACAAAATACACGGCTTCATGGTTTCAACCCCGGGATGGAGAGACAGAGTGAGAAGGAGAGAGAGAGAGAGAAAGACAAAAAAGGGACAAACTGACAGCTGAGGCCCGGTGCGTCTCCACCAAGAAGACACAGAGAGAGAGAGAGAGAGAGAGAGAGAGAGAGAGAGAGAGAGAGAGGAGAGAGAGAGACAGAGAGAGAGAGAGTGAGTGAGAGAGAGAGAGGGAGAGAGCGAGAGAGAGAGGTGGGGGAGAAAAATAGAAATGGTGACTATTTCTATCTTGTTTATTTTCTATCTTCCACCTCCTCCTGTGAATGTCTGGGCCAGCAGGAATGGGACTAGCAATAGAGTAGGTAGAGAGGAAAAAATAGTAAAGGAGGGAGAAACACAGAGAGAGAGAGAGAGAGAGAGAGAGAGGGTTGGGGATGGATCTCCTGCTCCGTCATCCCAGTGTTCAGACTACCTGTTCAGGATCATTCTGGTGTACAGTAGTCTGCACATTGGTTAGACTGTGCATGGACAAGCTACACTTAAATCCTCCATAAGACATACGCTAACAGACATATGACCTCTGTAGGTGGAAGGAAAGATGTAGGTTTTTCTATTTCCGTAGTATTTTCTTTCACTTTTGCTCTCTTTATAGCTTTCTTTTAATGCTGGTAATTACTGTGTTTTGCACTGTATGTAGTCATGGTGACCTCCTACACTCTTGAAATTAAAGGTGGCAAAAAGTTGATGACATAGAAGAACCACATTTGGTTCCCTAATAATTGTTCAATGGAATGTTTTTAAAATAAATATTATTCACTCATTTGAAAGATTATTTAGGAAGTCACAGGTGGCTCTTCTACTGTATTATTCCAAGGAAATCTAGTTAGCATTTTAAACAAAAAAAAAATTAGACCAAATACCTTAGATCTTACTTAAAATTTGGTGTCAAAAAGATAATGTCATAGAAGAACCCATTTATTTCCCTGGACAAACCTTACAAAGTTCTTCTATGTATTGTAAAAACGTTTCATTGATTCACAAAAAAAAAAAATAATGTGGCTATAAGCAGTGGTTGGTTTAAAAGCGGCAGAAAAGTACATTTTAGTTCAGATGAACAAAATCTACATTTTATATCAATTTAGCCCAACAGTGTGACATTTTCCAAAGAAACTGGCACCTTTATTTTTAGGAGTATATCTGAGAACTAGCAGACACTGTGTTTTTATATGTATATGTGTTAACAACTAACTGCTCTCAGAGTTATTTTAAATTAACAAGCGTTTTTTAATACTTTTTGCATGAATATGCTTAGAATTTCTAATAATACAAATGTCTATTAGTCACTGTGCAATATTAAGTGTGATGGCATTTTCAATACATGCTGTATAAACTGAATGTGTTTTCTGAGCTGTGAATATACATGTGTTCCTCTTGCAGATAATTTAAAAAAAATGACAGGTCTGTCCCTTCAGCTTTAAATTAACTCCCAGCTGCAGGCCACAGCCCACACTTTAATTCAGCCTATATATTAATAATCTCTGACTTCTGAACATATGCACACATACATTATCAGTATGGCGGTATGGGAGAGAGGTGTAGAGAGAGTGATTATGCAGAGGGCGAGTGGGAGTGGAGGAGGGTAAGCTGAGCAAAAGTCATCTGTTTTCCCTCATGCAGCATGACTGTGAGAGAGCAAGAGAGAAGAAAGAAGAGAGAGAGAGAGAGAGAGAGAGAGAGAGAGAGAGAGAGAGAGAGAAAGGGGAGGTGCAGGAATGTGTGTCTGTTTAGTGTTGGGCTGATTTACCCAAAGCAGCAGCACCAGAGAAGAACCCCAGCCATACTGAGACATCATCAGCAGACAATGCATGTGTGTGTGTATGTATGTGCATGTATGTGAGAGAGAGTGTGTGTGTGTGTGTGTGTGTGTGTGAGAGACAGAGAGAGAGAGAGAGAGAGAGAGAGTGTGTGTGTGTGTGTGTGTGTGTGTGTGAGAGAGAGAGAGAGAGAGAGAGAGAGAGAGAGAGAGAGAGAGAGAGAGAGAGAGAGAGAGATATCTCATTGGCTGGTGTAGTTGTACTCTAAGCTAATGATAGAGTCTTGTGAGTATTGGAGTAGGACAAATCTATTTGTGAGATCCAGCTATACGATAGGCTGCAAGGGGTGACAGGGTGTAGGAATGAGACGACAGCCATGAGGAATCTTTCTCTCTTTCTGCTTCTTTCTCTGCAGGCTCTCGGAGGCTGGTGTTTGGACAAAGCCTTACAATTTTCCAGCTAGGAATGTGTATGGTCCCAGAGAGACTGCCAACCAAAGAGAGCACAAGACGAAAAAAAAGAGCAGAGTAAGAATGAGAGTATGAGACAGAGAGAGAGAGAGAGAGAGAGAGAGAGAGAGAGAGAGAGAGAGAGAGAGAGAGAGAGAGAGAGAGAGAGAGAGAGAGAGCGTGTAAGCGTGTAGAGTGTGAAATAAAGATGAATGTAAGAAAACAGCAGATACAAATAAAAGTTTGATTAAGCCCAAAGAAAAGGAGCAAAATGGGTGGGAAGCTGTGATTCAGATCATACAAATACAAGAAGAAAGCTTAAGAGTTTACAGTATCATAATGGGAGTTTCAAAAAGATTTTTCAACTATAGATTGTTTGCATAGAATTCAAAACTCAGCACTAACAAATGTATGAAATTATACTAATTAATTACTTTGAATGTGCCTTTTACAGCCACTGCTTCTGTCTCCTTGTATGTGACAGTGTGACTGTCTATGTCTCGATAATCTAATCTAAAGCAGAAAAAAACTCTTGAGTCATATATATATATATATATATATATATATACTTAAACACAGAAATATTTGTACAAATATTTCAGGGGGTGTGTGTAGTTATAATAGGCTTGCTCCATATGCACATGTAAGCTTTTATATTGCTGTGTATTTGTGTTACTATGTGTTTATTCATCTAGCCATTTGTATTTGGCCCAGGATTTGTGAGTGGTAGAAAGAGAGAGAGAGAGAGAGAGAGAGAGAGAGAGAGAGAGAGAGAGAGAGGGAGAGAGAATGAGAGAGAGAGAGGGAGAGAGAATGAGAGAGAGAGAGGGAGTGAGAATGAGAGAGAGAGAGAGAAAGGGAGAGAGAGAGGGAGAGAGAATGAGAGAGATGAGAGAGAGAGAGAAAGAGAGAGAGAGAGAGAGAGTGTGTGTGTGTGTGTGTGTTAGTTTGGCTTGGGGGAGATCCAGCTGTGTCAGGGTGATCTGATCCAAATGCTTCAATTCCCAGCAGAGAGATAGAGGGAGAAGGGAGGGAGGCAGAGAGAGTGAGTGAGAGAGAGAGAGTGAGAGAGAGAGAGAGAGAGAGAGAGCAAGAAAAAGAGAGAGGGTAGAGGGGGTCATAGGGGGCAAAAGACATAAAGAATAAATGAGGAGAGAAAGAGAGGGAAGTCAGAAGGGAAAATAGAGCAACTGGGTGGGTTTTACATTTTACCACAAGTTCTGCACTAGTCATATGCACTAAGGACATTTTAAAGATACTCCTTGTGTCCACATAAATTAACATAGCATAAGATTACATTGCTTTCGATGGCTTTTGATTACATTTTTTTACCTTATTTATCAACAGTTGCTCCTTACACAATAGATGGAAAACAAAACCCTAATCCTAACCTCTTTTTTTTACATGGATCTTTCATATTGTCAGTTAACAATGTTTTCCCTTCTGTTGTAAAAATATAATTTTAGAAATACCCTTTTTTTTACAGCTAAAAATGAAAATGTCATTTTGGCATGTGTTACCTGTCCCCAAATGTGTGCAGGGTCTCCATTGCTACTGTATTGCTGTCATATTTAGGTTGTTATGCGCCTCCTATCCAATACATTTTATATAAGCAGTACAACAGCACACTTGAAAATGTGTTTTGGCCAGATCACAAAAGTGGACGCATGGGAATATATGAGTTTAGTTCTATTGTCAGGTGTTTCCTTCTGAATCTCCTTCTTTTCCCAGTGTGGCAGGCTGTGCCACCATTGGCTGAGAGCGTTGTCTGTCTGCCTGTCTACACTTGCTGTGCAGAACTTCCTGCACCTGTACAGCAGGCACAGACAGGCAGACAGATGGCAGCCCACCTGGCAAGGCCCACAGCACCAAGGACACATCAGCCAGTCACTGGAACATCACTGTATTATTGCTTATGAGGATGAAGCTTTTGTTGAAATAATACAATACTATATACAATATAAAGTTATCAAACACATCGTAAAAAAACTGTTAAACATCTTAACTCCATAAATTCCATACACTACTTCAGTTTTTAATTACACTAGTAATAACTTTAAAGTCTAAGTCATCTTTGCCATTCCTTTTTTTTACTACATGTTCAGGAGATACTGAGATTTTTTTTTTACTTTGAATACAAAACCTAAACCTATAATATTTTCATCATAAACAGCTGTTATTTTAATCATGAGAAAACAAACATTGTTAAATATGAGCCAGTTGGATATAAGGGGTTAAAACTCATGATAAAAATAAAGAAAGGGCTAATATAGTGACTATGTGATTGCAAAGTGCACCAATTGTTACCTCATCATCTTTAAACCAAGAGAGGCTCTCTGCAGTCAGCAGGAACCAGTATTCTTTGGCCCCTCCCTTCATAAGACTGATGTTGTTGATGGTCAGCCAGCCTTTTCTGATTACCTGCAGAGAAAGAGAGAGGTCAGTGTGAAAAGACTAGAGGCTACAATTTATGGGATAAAAGTAGAAAGACAGCAGAAGCACAAAAACTTTCATGAAAACTAAAGTTTTTTGAAGAAAGAATTGAAGAACCTGCACAGTGAATGTTTCAACAAACAATGTCAGTGATTGGGTAATTCCTCTGAATGACTCAACTCTGAATTTTATTGAAAGAAACAGAGTAAGTAGGATGTGAAGCCCTGGCACAGTCAGTGGTATACATACAGGCCAACAGAGGAAAAGGATGAGATTAGGGGAAGGAAATAAAGGAAGGACGGACTAAAATAAGAGTGATATGGGCAGAGGATGAGAGAGAGTGGAGGGATATGGGGGTGGAGGTGATTACAGGAGGGGAAACAGGAGCCCAGCTGGCAAAAAGTGCAAGGCAGAAAGAGAAAGCTTGTGCAAGAGGCAGAAGAGCCATACAATGTCCAATTATACACCTCATTGTATCCATTATCTCGAACATCAAGCAGTTAATTCATTAGTATGCAACAATTTAATTCAATAAAAATAAAAATGTGAAATAATAAACAAAGAACACAATTCATGCATTTTATGGGGTGGGGGTAGGGAATGAATAACGCCGTCCTCCTAAACCCCAACTGCTCCTTGGGTGCTGGGGATAGCCACTTGCCTCACTGTTATGTATTTATAACCCTTTATTTATATTTATAACCCACCAGTCTGTGTATGTTCACTGCCATGGATGGGTTAAATGTGGAAGACACAGTTTTTGTAGGTTGTACAATGACAAGTAAGGGCATATTTATTGAATATCCTGAAAAAGTAACTCAGTGCAAACTGGCTTAAATATCTTTAGGATATGATCATGGAAAGTAAAAGAAAAATGTGTAGAGGAATGTTAATGTATGACCATTGAATAATAAAGCAATGACTTTGCTTCTCGCATTTCAGTTAAAGATACACAGTACTTGAAAAGTTGAACATACATTTCCTCTGCAGAAAACACAGAAGCCTAATCAACTAAATACAATATTAACATTTTCAGTAGTGCTTTACCTTTTTATAACTGTCATTCTATTTTGGAAACATACACAGTTTACACTGTGTATTTCTTTTGAAAAAAACTGTCACTTTAATTTTCATTTGAATTCCCCATCCATGCAACTGAATTATCTAATGTTCTCTACTGATGCGATCTCCTGAATACGATTTCCCTGTCCCCAGTGGCCATTTTGAAAGGATTTTATCTTTCAAAATGTTCTTTGACTTCTTTTCCAAAAAGAACATACATACATATATAAATAAATAAATAAAAATACAGATTATTTTTCTTAGTAACAAATATTTTCCATTGGCTGATTGGAGGTTTATTTGGCGTATAAAATCACTCAGTAATGGCTGTGCATGTATCTGCCCAAGCTTGCAGCACTGCATCATTTCAGTCCCTTTGAGTCTTAAATGAACCTGCCTGCCAGTACACTCACTCACACACACGCAGGCATGCACAAATATGCCAGATGGATTGAGACCCGAAGCTAGAGTCTATGGATCTGAACGTTCCACCGGAGTTGAAAATATTCAGACCTGTTTTAAACATTAGCACACACTTACCTAACACAGACACCCCCCACCACCACACACAAGGGTTGTAGCCTGATACACAGCTGCAAACTACAGATTCAGTCACAGACAAAGGAATTAAGAAAAACTTAAAGGAGAAGTGCACAGATGTTTCTACATTTTTATATAATTAAATGGGTTAAAAACAGTTGTTAAATAGCACAACATATAATTCATGTTTCCACTGCTGTAAAGAAGTCAGTAAGCTTTTATAGACTAACCAATTTAAGATCAAATAATCATAGATTTACATCTTAATAACTGAAGGGTAAAATTCTTTTAAAAATTAAGGAATTTCACTGTTTTTCACTGACAGAAAAGAAAAGTGGTTAAGAATTAAAGAATTCAAGAACTTTCCATTTGTGATTAAAAGTGAGCTTTGAACATAACTGACAAAAGGTTGGAATACTGCAAATAAACAAAAGTTCAAGCTGCCTCAGAAGTAAATGAAATTGAGAATAGTAATCTTGAGAACATGAATCAAATGTAATTTATTAAATCATTCATATTCTGATTTTGCTTCCTTATGATCAGGATCGTATTTGGTTATCCAGAATTAATTTTTGCTAGAACACATCAGCTTTCACTTGATTAAAAATCACTTACACACTCATGGTGGAAATACGGTCTCTATCCTCACTGGCAGTTATGAATTGTGAAATGTTTTAGCAGCTCAAGATAACAAATGGAAAAAGAAAGAAGTGATATTTGCCACAGTTTCCAGGTAGGCTCCGAACCCACCGTGACCCTGAACTGGATGAAGTGTTAACTGCACTTAACAATACCAAACAGTATATTTGCAAAATGATGTGTCAAAGACAAGGTATTGAAATGCAGATTAATACATTTATTAACTTATTAATTTTTGAATGATACCCAACCCTAAATGTAAATTGTTTCAGGTGCAGATATTTATTTTAAGAATAAAATACATGGTCTGGAAACATTTATCCAGTTGAGGGTCGCAGTGTGTCCCAAGCCTAGCCAGAATCACTGGACGCAGAATCACACCCTGGAGGGGGAACCAGTCCTTCACAGAACGACACACACTCACACCTATGGGCACCTTTGTGTAGCCAATCCTCCTACCAATGTGTGTTTTTGGATTGTAGGTAGAAACCGGAGCACCCGGAGGAAACCCACGCAGACACGGGGTGAACAAGCCCCTTACAGACAGTCACCCAGAGCTGGACTCAAACCCATAACCCCAGGTCCCTGAAGCTGTGTGACACTGACACTACCTGATGTGCCACTGTTATGCCCCAAGAATAAAATATTAACTAAAGAATTATATAATTACATCAGAAATATAAAAGATCATTATTATACACATTGTATTGTAATAACCCAAACAAAAGAGGTGTGTCAAATATAAAAATGAATTACAGTACAATGTGTATTTTATATATATATATAATTCTTTAGAATTATTTAGTTTTATATATACACACACAGCAAGTGAAATAAGTATTGAACACGTCACCAATTTTGTAAGTAGTAAATATTTTTAAAGGCTCTATTGACATGAAATTCTCACCAGATGTCAGTAACAACCCATCCAATCCAAGAAGATATACGTAGTAATGAAAAACGATATGGGGAAAAAGTACTGAACAAACTTGCTGAAATTTATTTAATACTTTGTTCAAAAGCCTTTGCTGGTGATGACAGCTTCAAGATGCCTCCTGTATGGAGAAACTAGTCACATGCATTGCTCAGGTGTGATTTTGGCCCATTCTTCCACACAAACATTCTTCAAATAGGCTCCTTCTATGAACTCTGAGCTTTAGTTCGTTCCATAGATTTTCAGCATTTTTCGGGTGATGCAATGGCTTTTGACCTCAAATCATGGTGTGTATTATGACATCCAAGTTCAATTTGGTCTCATCTGACCACACTATGTTCTCCCAGTATTTCACAGGCTTTTATAAACATTGTTGATAAAACTTTAAATGATCTTCAGCAACGGAGAGCATTGGGGAGCATGCATACAGGAAATGGCGATTGAGTGCATTTTTGATTTCTTTGACTACTGTGTGTACTACTTGTGTCCACAACTTGTGGGGAGCATTTGGTCGTGGCCGGTTTATGGTGAAATGATGTTCTTTCCACTTTCAGATTATGGCTCACTGAGTTTAGAAATTAATTTGTAGCCAATGCCATGAGTATGTTTAGCAACAAAATGGTTGATAATGCCTTGAGACAGCTCACTGATTTTTTTCTCATCATGAGATGTTTCTTATGTGGCACCTTGGTAATGAGACACATTTTTATTACCATCAGTTGATCCAGCTGATATTAATTTGCGCTAAATTGCAGGCTTTATAATTACCAATCGATTTCATCTTGTGTCATGGCTTTCCACGTTTTTTGCACCTCTTTCTTCATGTGTCCAATACTTTTTCCGTGTCATTTCTCATTATTACACATAATTTATGAATTTATGGTTTGATTCCTTTGCAAGTGTGCATTTGAATGGTTTCCTTACCAAAATCTGGTGAGAATTTCATGCCAAGAGCCCCTTTAGAAATATATTTACATACAGAATTGGTGATGTGTTCAATACTTATTTCATCCGCTGTGTGTATGTATGTGTGTATATAAAGCAAAACAAGGGACTTATTGTCAAAACCAGTCTCCATTTGTTCACTTGCATTGTGCTTCAGTCACTCCATACTTCCTTTGTATATATGCTCTGTGCATCCTTCATGTGTTTGACAGATTCAGACACAGTTTCTAGTAGACAGGTTGTACAGGGTCTGCTCCCCATTGGAGAACTGAAGTGAATGTGCCTTTCTCATTTATTTACACAATAAAAGTCGTCCATTCTCAGTAAAGCATGCAGAACCAACGGAATGAGGCTGAGGCATCAGTATGATTCCTGCTTTACAGTAGACATATACCCTTTTTTCACATGTTAATTTCCCTGTGGTTTTAATGAAACATCTTTAACATGCTTTGGTCACAATAGTGCAAGGACCAAGCACCACAGAACCATTCTCCCTCTGTCTAACAGCTTGTTTCAGCTCTTGGTACTTTAAGCGAGAATGAGTCACAGGTCAGTTCAACACAAAAGCCCAGATGTGAGAAGTGAGGAGGAGAGGTTCTGGTTTTTAACCATATTTGTCTTTTTTTTCTTGCTTCTTTGTTCTCGTTTTTGCTGAGGACTTCAAATTTCCTCACTCTTTGAGTCTGTTTTACTTAGTGTGTGCACTTACATCTGAAAATGTGGTTGGTGAAACTGTGATGAGGGTGCAGGACAATCAAATAGTACCTGCACTCTACATAACTGGTAGTAAAAATCTGAATGACTCACTTGATCCCTTGTTTACTGACTTAGGGAGTCTACAAAAAAACTGACCAAGCAGACTTTTTTCATAACATGTCCCCTCACCCAAATGTTATGTTTATCTTAATATATTAAACCTATATGAGCAAACCAGTGAAAAATTTACAAAGCAAGCAAATATGGCATGGAGTGAATAAGCAAAAGGGGGCATGTCTGGAAAGTAAATCCCAAGATTTGCTTATGGTGTCATTTGCTTCAGATAACACAAATCAAAATCAACACAAACACACATATACACAAAGAAAATATGTGGTGACAGTGACAGTAGTAAAGCTTACAGACACTGGGCTCGTACAATTTGACTGGAAGGTGAAGGAGCAGCACCCTAAAAATATTAGAAATATAATAAAGAAAAAATAAAAGCATTACGATAACACAATTGAGCATCTTTGACTGAGCTAAAATATTTTAAAACTTCTTTTTTTCTCAAGTATGGCGCAGAGCTTTGTCTGAGAATGTTAATCCGTGACTGTAATGACAGAGGCATCTCTATCTCACACATGCACCATGTGTGAAACTAATGATTACTAACCATGCCACCTGCAGGACGGGCTAAGTATTGAGAGTCTTTAAGGGTGGAAGAAATGGGAATAGAGTATAAGGACAGAATTGCAGTGAAAAGAGTGTGAACCATGCACTGGCATGAAATTTTAGAAGAAAGGTTGAGAATACTGCACTAGAATAAAAGTAGGAATATGTGTTCAAATTTATTTGGAGATACATGTAACTGAAAGGTATAATTAGATTATTCAAAAAATAAAAGAAGAACTGATATAAAAAAATCATAGTTCAAAGTGAAAAATTACCCAGAAGCACTAAAGGAAATTAGCAGCATTGGGAGTCATATTTCTGATATAAAGAAGTCTTCAGGACTTTGTGGGTTAAACCAGCAGGATTTTGTCAGATGACCTTTCAGTAATGGAAGCTGTTTAAATGTTAGATAATGCTATCAATAGAAGTGGTACAACAATAAATTGTGATGACGCTATATAGTGATAGTTGTCACATAATTTCATGATGTGCCAACATGTGTAATCATGTATACATTCACAAAAAAGAAATATTAGAATATTCTCCACATTTAAGGTTCTAGCTAATGCCAGCTAGAGAAGCTAGTCGACTTAAAACCTCAAGCTTCCAACCTCTAGTTTCTCAGCAAGCTCACACTGAGACACATGTGATTCTCTTTATTATTCATTAGCAGCAGAGTATAATTTAACACAATGGTTCATAACCCTACTACTACTACTACTACTAATAATAATAATAATAAAAACCATTAAGCAATTTTAATGTTGGACTACTGAAACCTGGATTAGCTGTGCACTGGAGTACCTGTGCACACTTCACATCGATTATCTTAATTTAAAACATTTTCTACATTTTCTAGGTTTTTCTAAAGAATATTATGTCTGTTTCAAGTGTTATTCATTCCAGTGGTAAAAATGAAAGGAAATGGTATACAAACAATTTGTGTACAGAAAGAAACAGGTGGTGAGATGAACAGATAAACAATGAACAGCCATTTAATGTAACACAATAAAAATGACCACACAGAGACATGCATGTGACTTGTTAACAGAAGCAAAACTTGTAAACTAAGATATTAGACTTAAGATGTTAATAAAATAAACTTAACAATAACAAAATTAAACACAGAAAGCAAAAAAAAAAAAACATTCAGCAACAAATTCTGAGTGTTCTCCTGCTTTCTTTCCAGCACCACACTTTAATTTTGTTGATATAACCTTGCCCACCCACCTGGTTCCCTGCTGATGCCTTTTTACTCGTCTGATTATTTCTCTGCTGTGCACTGGAGGCAAGATGGTGGGGGACACAAGCAAAAAAGATAAAGAGAACTGTTCCATCATATATTTTAAATTGATTTTGCATCTGTACCCATACCCAGCTTAAGTAACTCACTTAGCGAAACCAATGAAGTCTTCATGGTTTGTGTTGATATAGGAAAGCTGAATCTCCATTGAAAGCAAAACCTGTTTGGAGATACCACAGTATAAATTAAATGAAAAAAACAAAAATTGTACAAAATGTATTGTTTTAATATTAACATTCAAAATGTTGTACAATATATTATGACCTGGTCTTTGGCTTGACTCTCTCGTTCCCGAATGTATGTTGTCACAATTCTCTCTGATTCCTCTTGTAACTTAGGAAAGGTCCTTAACTAAACACAGAACAAAAAAATAAATAAATAAATAAAAAATGCATGTGCTGTATTATGAGCATGGAAAATTAATACAGTGTCTCCAAATGCAGTTGACTTTCAAAGACACCTTTGCTGTCCAGATTTTAAACCTTCAATTTTGCACTGATAACTACCCAGTACTGAAAGCATATAAACCACCAATTATAATCATGAACATTTGGGGTGTGTGATTTCTGAAATATGTACTGCACAAACAGATAGTTCTTATTACTGTTGTTGTTATTATCTGACAATGTATGAAATTCTTTTGCTGATAAAATCAATAATAATTGAATATAATATGTGTAAATTTGGGTTTTTTTCCCCACATACCTATTGTTTTTATACATTCACCTTACCTTATTTATGCACTGTTTCACTGTGGCTATGAGCTCCTGGACAACCATATCCACACATTTCAGACACGGTTCTTTCAGCTTAACTATCTGCTTCTTCACAATGGCTTCAAATGCTAGGTCAGGGGTGAAAAGGCCTGTCCTAGACGAGCAGAAACAACAGTTCACCACACAGTACACAAAAAAATAAGCTGAGAGCAGAGGCAAAATATTGTGGCTAAGGGGCTATCAGAGAAAGTGATGTCATATTTGGGACCCAGACCTGATCCCGTGAATGTTTTTGATGGCATAGCTGATCTCGCGTCGCAACTCCTTCTCATCGAACTCCATCTGACAAGTGAACAATGACTGTAGTCCATGAACAAAGCAGCAACAGTGCTCAGGTCATCAAAATAACCAGTAAAATAAATGAGAGAATATCCTAAGTAAATATATAATCAGTGAACCTTAACGAGTTCAAACGGGAAGCGCTCGTGAAAGATACGGTTGATTTTGGCTCCTCCTGAAAGCTCAACTGTGTCCACTTGGTCACCAGAGCCCTCAATTCTCTTCTCAAAGTCCAGCCCAAAGTGCTGGATCAGCCTGGACAAGAGAAATAAGGAAAAATACAGCTTGTCTGTGGTGGTCTGGTGTACACTGGTAGTGAAGCATCCTTTTTCTCATATTTTCATTTTTGAAGTCATAATTCACTCTTACCATTTTCCAACCTCTCTTTAACCCTATCAAGCCAAGTATCTTGCTAGAGATCCAATATTAGAATTTGGGCTCTTTTACTCATTTAAAATCCCCACCAGAAAAGTTATAATATATGTGTAGATCATAATCTAAGCTTCTTGTGAGCAACCATATTTTCTTTTACGGTATGTAATAAGCACATATATTTGTTTATTGCTGAATGCAGTGATGGTTATCAACTATGTGTGTAAGCATATTTAGTGCACAGATTGACTAGGCATTGCTTCTGGGTATTGTGATTCGCTACATTAATGTTATAGCTGCAAATGAAGCATTATAAGGATTTGCATAAGTGTGAAAGTGTTTTCTTTGTGTGTTTGTGTGCTGTATGTGTATATACTGTTACTCACTGCATCAGTGCTTTGGTCTTTCGTGTGGGATCCTCAGGATTCATGTGTCTGTATTCCTCGGCCTCTTTATCGAGAGAGAGGAGCTGAGCTTGTAGTCGGCTGCGGAACGCTGGTAATGTTTCCCGGATATGATTGGTCAGTTGCTAAGGATATATGAGAATGTTCAAAAGGTTCCCTAATGGGACACTGCTGTTTCTATAGTCTATAGTTAGTATCCATCAGCTGGACCCAAATTCAGATTTTTTGGACATTCAGACCATAGCGTATAACTAATTTTAAACCACATCTCAACGTCAAAGTTCACTTTCAGAAAAAAGGTAAGGTAAAAGTACATTATTGATCACTAAATGTACACACAGTGTAAATGTACCTTTAAAGTACAGTGGTACAAAGTCCAGTTTTATCCTCTAAATGATTATGTTCCCTAATAAAAGTTACTGAATATGTACCCTTGAGAGTACCACCATTGACCAGTTTTGCTGACAGTGTTATTTATACTCTGTGCATCTCTCTCTCACCTGATTGAGCGACCTCTGTAGGTAGGGTGTGCCCATGAATTCCGCCATATGCCTGTACGCGGGGTGAGAAAGAAAAAACATCCGCTCAGCAGCAAGAGCTGCACTGATGTCCTTCTTTCCTTCAATATCCTTCTGACTGCGATTTACCACCCCAATGTAACCTAAACCAATCACAAACACCCACACCAAAGTTATTAAAGTTTTTATTTTTATTATGCTTTTTATCTCAGTTTTAATTTTGATTAATTCTATGGCAGAACAAAATTGTTTTCCTTTTATTAAATGCAGAGTTTTAGATTTAGAGTTTGATTATGTTTAAATATCTTTGAAAAAATATTATCTTTCTGATATTTTTACTTTAAATTTTATCTCATAAAATGATAAAAACAAATACCTAAAAAAAACATTCAGGCATAATAAAAATTTTCCTCTTAATCCAGACATCGAAGGGAATATACCAGGAGGGTTACCAAAGTTTGTTTCCTCGGTTAAAAACTACAGTTGCAATCAAAATCATTGAACTCCCATTGCAAATTATCAGATGTTTACAATAAATCAAATCAATCATACAAGAATAATTTAAATATCTCTATACAACTAATCAAACAAGTGGAATCTCCAAACTCAACACGAAAGATCTGTCCCAAATCCTAGTAAGCTGCCTAAACAGACTTCATAGACAGCTGTTTAAATAAGCAGCATTCTATTCTTATAAGGCAGATTATTGAGAGTAATGGATTCTGCTCTTCCCATTTTTATTGCAATTCTAATTATTTTTGATCTGGAAGAAGAGGAAATAGAGGGGAGTTGTGCTTGCATTGCACCATGGGATTGTCTTAGTGGCTAAGGAACGATTTCACTCTGTATTAAAATTTAGCCAAATGAAGGTATCTCAGTAGGGTTAGGGCAGCATATTTAAAATTATCTAAGAATTGGGACAGCCAATGTGTTGGGAAGGTGCACGCTATGATGTAAAATGCTCTTTATGCAGACAGCTCACTAGGTTTTGGGACTTTTTGTCATTTTTTGGGAGGGGAGTCATCTGACTGGGTATTGTTGGACCTTCCAGCTGCAGTAGGTGAGGCATAAAGTAGGAGCATTTGCCAGTTTGCAAACGGCTTGGATTTCCTAACTTTTGATTGAATTCATCTGGCCCTCCACATGTTGCAAGTTTCCAGTGTTAAAAAGGAGGCAAAGCAGCCCCATAGCATCACTGAGCCACCGCAATTCTTCAATGTAGGCAGGGTGTATTCAGCTTATGCTTCATTTTTCCTCCTCCAGACATAACCCTGATCCATAGGCCAGAATATTTCAGTTGTGTTCCATTTTTCTACAGAAAAGAATCCCAAAATGTCTGCTTCAATTTTATATGGTTTTAAGCATATCAGAACCAATTATCTTGTGCTTTTTGGGGCAGTAGATGTGTCTGTCTTGAGACCTTCTGCGTTTAGTATGTGCCTTTTTGTACAGACTGAAACATCAGTGTCTGCTGCCACTAAATCTAGCTGCAAGTGTTTTGCAGTAACTAAAGGGTTTTTGACAACCTGCCTCTTTACTTCCACGTAGTGCACCAAGTGTTTCTTTAACTTTGAACTTGTTAATTATGTTTCTTTATAAACATTCTGTGTTTTTTTGTATCCTTATCTTTGTTTTGTGCAATGATCCCTTCTCTTAACTTTCTGGACCACTCTCTGTTGATTTTGCCATATTTCTAATATGCAATCTAACGTCACACTTAACAAACCCTTAGCTAGTCCATGTAATTGATGTATTATAGCTCAAGTACATGATTAGTTGCCTCAGGTGTGTCTGATACAACACCTTGTTTACTTGTATGATGAATTCTATTTAGATGATGAATACAGGAATACTTTTACTTTCGAGTTTAATTTGTTCTGTGACTGAGCTCATAACTCAATTTGCTCATATATCAAATTAAAATTCCATATTAAAATGAATTGAAATTCTATTAATCCTCTCCAGCCCCCACAAACCACACCAATTTTTATGTTTTTAAATAAGAAAAATGTACTGTATAAAAACAAATAATGTATAAAAAAATTAATAATACATAATAAAAGGGAATGTAAAAAAAAATAGTTCTATTAAATGGATTTACCTTGAAAATCAGACAAAGATGCTGGCAGAGGTGGTGCTCTATCGCTTAACTTAACTTACTCACTACACACTTAATGCACTCATAAGTCAAGGTTTCACAATATATATATATAGAGAGAGAGAGAGAGAGAGTATATATATATATATATAATCAACAACCTGCATCAACCAGTTTAAGAGTAGTAAGACAAATATGGGAGAAACAAATGTTAACTCAGCATAACAGAGATCATGTTTTAAACTAATCTGCATGAAAAATAGTAGAGTAAGATTTCTATGAGATATTTCTGATCTGTGCTCTGTCAGGGAACTACATGTGTAAATTTATGAAACTGTACAAGTGTGTGTCTAATGCATTAAAGTGTAAGCAGGAAGCATGAAGACTGCACCTGGCCTTGGTTTAGCTGCTGTTGAGAGCATGGCCTGTAACTAGCATTGCTGGCATCAGTTCAATTCATATAGGCCAGTTCTGGCTGTAACCCAAAACCCTGGGGCAGTGGGACTAAGAGATTAAGCCCAGGCTTGGGAAAAATATGTCAACAGCATTACATCATTCAGTCAAAGAAGTAAATGTTGTCTCACAATTTATTACATTAATGTTACCTTATCTGAGTAGATTTTGAAAGTCTTTATTGTTATAGCTGGACAGCTTAGGGCAGAGCAAACTTATATACAATAGACCTCACCTCTTCGTAAGGGCAGTAACCTGTTTTCCAGCACATTCCTGGCATCTGTGCCTTCGTCCATCAAGTCCAGCTTTGTGATGACACCAATGGTGCGCTGACCTAAGACACAGTAACAGATCATGAGTTCCTTTCCCACAAAGATTATTAATCACATAATTAATCACAAGACAATTAATTCAGAATCTACAACAAATTATTCAATAACTGAAATACACAACTCCAAACAAATTTGGAAAGTTATGTAAAATACTATAAAAAAACAGGAGTGACTGGTAATTTCTGTCTGACCTGTACGGAATTTAAACATTATAAAAACACAATTTTTTGCTGAAATCAAGGGTATTAATAAGGAGTGTGTACCTCTGTTGCATAAACAGCCTCTCCTAGTGAGGTTTCACTTTACATTCTTAATGCTTTTTGCCAAATAAATCAGCATATTTAGCAAGGACATTCTTAAAAAAAACAGCATATAGTACCATCAGCAAGAAATGTCAGAATTGATTATAAAATTAATGGTGCCTTCACATTAATGCTAATAGTGCCTATTTTAATGCTAATAAAATTCTTGGTGGTCTTTATCTTTCTTTGCTTGAAGAACATGACACCCTTATTTCCATAAACAATCTGTGAGATTGCTTGTTAGACCACAATATATTTTTCAACTGAGAACCAGTATATTCCAAATAATGTTTAACACATGGATGATGATTGTTACATATGCTTAGTCATTCCAGTTTCTATCAATGAACAGGTTTATTTATTTGTGGTTTCTGGCTTTGCCCTTTAGACGTTGTGTTGCAGGCATCGATTTCATTGTGTATATTTTACAAAAACAAAGATTAACAAGGTAAAACATAGTTGAATAATAGTACAAAGGCAATTTGTCAAAAAGTGGATTTACAAACCACTGCTTCCTGAATTTATTTGTATTTGTATGACACTGTTTCAACTTTTTTTTTTATTAGAGGCATGTATGTGAAACTATAAATGATTAAGTGTGGCCACATATTCAGATTGTTCCAGTAAAAGATTTTTTTTCCAAAATCCTGTTTTAAGTAGCCCATAAACCACAACACAGTGCCCCGTTTTCCTCACCCTGTGGATCAACGTCTTTGGCCAGTTTGAGGGCGTCAGAGTTGGCGAGGTCCATGTTGGCAGGTGTGACAGCCAGAATGAGGCAGTTCTCACGGCAGATAAACTGCATGATCATGTCTCTGATCTGATATTCAATGTCTGGAGGCTGATCCCCCACTGGAACTTTAGTGATGCCTGGCAGGTCTATTAGAGTAAGGTTTAGCACTAAAAAAGAAAAAAATAGAGATTGAAAGGATAAATTACCTATTCGTTTGTTTGATTTAAAGTGATTATGTGAAATCAAAAGCATATATTAAATGATAAACTTCTATATGAACAGGTCTCAATTTCTTTATCAGTTTTATTTTAGTGCATCACTACATAGAAATTTGTCAAATCAGGGCAGTCAAAGTGATAATCATACCATTTGGTGAGTAAACACGTAGGTTGATGGGAATGGAGGAGATGCCTTTGTTTGCTCCTGTAATTCTTTCAGTCTCTGCTTCAATTTCCTGACGCACCTCATCAAAATCCGTAAACTTTTTCCCTTTACAGTGAAGGAATTCAGCATACTCTTCAAAGGGAAAGGAAGAGAGTAAATGATGGAGAGAGTTAAGGAGGTAAAATGGAGTTCAGCAGGTTAAAGGAGCAGAATTAATATTAAATTTCATTGTTTTTCCATTAAAATACCATGAATGAAAGCAGAAAAAACACGGCCTGGAAGACACTGCCCTCCAGTGGTCAATGAATTTCATAAGAGTATATTAAAATGGGTACCAAATCCCAGGCCTAGTGATCACAATGCATCATCCCTGTCTGTTTCCTCATCTTGCACACCTACTTTATTTACAGTTAATTAATTAAAAAGCTCCTACAATGCAGAGCATTAAGTCCCTTGGACATGTAACCAACAGAAAACTAAGAAAATTATACACTGAGTCATTTATGTCTGTATTAAGCATTTATTTCCATGAAAAAAAAATCAACATGAGAATAAATTTATATAAGCATTAATGCAATAAACTGTGTTTAATAGCTTTACATACACAAGCATTAACATAGAAAAACTACATATAACCAAACTGAGTTACATCTGTATCTCTACTGTATCACAAGCAAAACATAAGTCAGTAATTTTTCACATATATATACACACAGATAGATACATAAAGGCATTTGTGTTCCCTACCTGAGGACTCGCAGATTAACTGTAACACAAGTGGTCGTCTTGTGACAATTCCTGAGCCTCTCGGTAAGAAATCCCTTTAAATAATTATAGAGATGAAAGATTACAAATTCACAACCAGTGTATGAATGGTACAATGATTAATCTGAGGATTTATTGGACTAATGTTGCAACTACAGTTTAAATTGTAGTTATTTTCTATAACTTATGGTCCAGACCGGTCTGTATGATTGGTGCCATCAAAAATATTATGATGTTGCTGGCATAAAAATAAAAATGAGTTAGAAAATTTTATGATGAAAACACAGCTACAACATAACAACAGTGAACAGTAAAAATATAATATAATATATCCTGTTTTGACCTGGTGGACATTTGGCCACGCACCTGAACCAGAAACTTCCAAGAATAAAATCATAATATATGAAAAATAAAGATAGAATATTTAGAGAATGAAGTCAGAGTATTTCAATAAATTAATTAAGAATATTTTGAGAATAAAACCAGAACAAAGAACTAAGATTTAGTTAGTATTTTGCATCTTGGGAGGGTTTTTTTTTTTTTGCAGAGCTGGAAGGCGGGTTTGCGATGTAAATGGATGCTGCAAAAATGCATTTCATTTGTGAATTATTCTACAAAAAAATCCAAATGCACTGTTCTCATCACATTTTATATTCAAGCAAGAACATTTAAATAATTATGGCTGATTACAGGTGCCAGTGTCTGTGTGTGTGTTATAGCTGTCAGATGGGTGCAGAGAGTATGTTTGTTTTATTTTATTGGGTGTGACATTTTGCATATTTTAAAGGGTGCCATGATTGAAAAAAAGATCTGGACCAAGGTCCACCATTTGGTCATACCTCGTATCTCTAATCTCAAAATATTCTGATTTTATTCTCAATACATCTGCAAACAGTTCACAAGCTGTGTGTTGTTGGGTTAAATTTCTATACATAAAACCTAAGACAACAAGGGCAAATGTGTGGGCCATAAAATATATTACAGCACTTGTGATTTAAAAAAATGTATATTTGCAAACTGTGACTATTATATAGAAACAATTTACCTTTCCACCCTATACACACACACACATACTTCCTGGCCTAGTGGGAGAAATAACGGGATGCTTAAGCAAGTCCTGTGTTGGGTAACACAGTGAAACCATAAACTCAGCTACTCTCACTCCTACACCTCTTGGCACTCTTTATTACACTCCTAGCTACATATATAGAAATATACGCACAGCACTACTGCACTGCACAGGGTAAAATCAGTAACCAGTAACCCTAGACCAGGGGTGGGGAACCCTTGTCCTCTGTGGGGCATGTTCATATTTACTGAACTAAAGATCTGGTAGCAGGCCACACACAGGCCACAATCAACCAAACAATGAATATATATATATATATATATATATATATAATTAGTGTGCTTATATATTATAAGCCAACTAATCTGAACATTTTCCTCCTTCACAAACATGCTTCCAGTGCCTTCACTCAACACACTCTGTCACACTATCCAGCTCCTGTTTAGAAAAACCTAGCCATGTGGATTATTCCTGAGGATCTTCCTTTCCATATATGTCTTTTTTTTAAGAATAAATGTAGTAAGAGCTTCTCCACACTTGAGGTCCACTTGCTTTCCTTTCATTCAGCCAAAAAGCAATCCATTATCCATTTGTCTTGAAAGACAAGGCAATGGTTAAAAACTTTCTGTGGCATATACATTTTTGCAAGCTAGACCTTAATACCAGAGACAAAGCTATAGTTGAAGTTGCTTTTAAGGTTCTTGCAGCCAGTTGAATTGATTGATTGAACAGTGCTCATCTTATTTACATAACATCCAGTGGCTATTGTAGGAAGTCAGAAAAAAGCCAATAAAAAGTAGAATATATCTGACAGACCATATACAGTTGAACTAATGGCAGTATATGGCCTGCAGGCTGGAGTTTCCCCACACCTGCCCTAGAAACACAGAAAGGTTTAGAAAGATTTATCTATGTAGATAAGTGTTACATCTAATACACAAAATAATTTGTTAAAAATCAGAGCTGGGCAAGGATTTGCATTGGTTAATGGCCATCATTGGTAAATCAAAGCCTACCACTAGCAAGCCTAAAATTTAGCACAAAGCACAATCCAAGGGCATAGTAAGACTATTCATACCATGCATGTCTTGCCCCATTAGTCTGGGCAGTAGGCCATAATATTCTGGTACTGCCGAAAGTGATGTAGTTGTCTAGGGACACCCTCTGTAGCTCCCCTGAAGTGCAATTTTAGTACTGTTCTACAAGTCAGTTAAGGAGTGTATTCCCTGAGAGAAGGGAGAACAAAAATTAACAGGCCCCTAGCATATTTGCCCCGAGTTCCAAGACTGAAAAAAAATTATAATAGAATAATAATAATAATGAATATTCTGTTCACTTATTGGTAAACATTCTCAAAGGTGCACTATACTGAAAATGTGCATACTGATCAATTTCAAAGTACAAGCAAGTGTTATTATATTCATGCCAATTTGTTTAAAAGTTTAAAAATCTTATAGTGCATACTTGAACCTGTAGATACAAAAATCAAAACAGTTTATTTATTAACCATGTAATTACTGAGTTAAATATATTCATTACAATGGGGGGTGCTAGTAATGCCAGAATTCTTAACACAAGATTAAGGCTAACACAAGAATGGTTTTATACCCTGGAAAAAGACAAGGTGCCTTTCATCACTTCAGAAGTTCTTAGACAGTAAGTTGAAGACAAGTGTGGGGGGGGGAGAGGATTCAGGACTGCGCTGCAGAGTTGATGCAGGAAACAGGGTGTGTGGTGCTAAATCAGGAACACCACCCAAAATAGAGGGATAACTCCCTTAGGAGCAGACCCAGTTAGAAACAGAGACAGAGTGAGAAAGGCCAGCATGCAGGTAAAAGGTTGTACAAATGAACAAAAAAAAATCACGACCGCTCATAAGACATGTATTAGATAGACATGTTGCATAATGTTCTTATTCATTCACTGGGAGAGGGAAGGAAAGGGAGAGCTAATAGGTCAGGGTCTATAGGATGTAGAACCATAATTTTCTGGTTCAATTTGGTTGTTTAGCTCAGTTTTGACTCTGGTTGGTTGGTCTGGTATATGCACATTCCTCCTCAACAATGTGTCTTATTCTTAGCCTAAATTCCACTGATTCACATCACTTACCCCTGATCTCAACTCTCTGGCCATGAACAAAGATCCCCTTGAAACCACTGTACCCCATTCTTTTCCTTCTTTCTTATTCTGTATGTACTGCCTGCACATACGATACAGCAATAACATTCTAACATCTACAAATGTTGCTGCAGCCTATATTAAGGACCTAAAAACTCAAATAATCAAGTATAGGCTGATATCAATTTTTATTTTATAATAGATTTATTTGTTTATTTAACAAGGGTCATGAGTGTCAATTATAAACTGTGTGATGTCAAATATTAATGACATGTGACCTGCTACATATATTAAATTAAAACATCCTGAGAATATCACAATCTCATGCCCCTTTCAGAAATGCATATATGTTCCGGAGCTGTATGTGTGAACGCGACCACCCGTAACATTCGTCCCGGACCTTACCCGGACTTTATCCTCCTCGAGCCCCAGTGAATGTTCCGGGTAAAGTCCGAGACAGCGCATGTGAGAACGGCGCGGGAAATGTTTCGGTGTCTCTCCTGTGCGCCACGCCTAAAGCATGTGTTTCATCTCCTGCTGCAAGGGCACGCCTGAGGCAAAAACTATAAGGAGTAAGATTACTTTCAAAAATAAACGTGTGCATATACGTTCGTACATAAATATTTAATATGTACACAAAAGTCTGTTTTGTGTATGTTTTGTACGAATACGACTTAAAAAACTTACGATTATAAAGACGCATACGACTTGAATTATTATGGGTACGACTTCTAGATTACGAACACGAATTGGAAAGTGAGAACACTGTCAAGAATACGTTTCTGGACTCACAGGCAAGATGGATAGAGCAGAAGGCCAAGCGATCCGATATAGTGCGCATGCGTTTTATGCTGCGTCTTGTTTTGAACTGGTGGGAGTGTCAAATGAAAGTTTATGATGCCCCTTGTGCCCAATATGTTATTTTATTATATGGTATTAACCTGGATAGAAGTGTATTTACATATTAGAGACCAATTTCTATGTTTTATTTTATTTTAATGTGGTAACTGATGAATATATTGGAATAAGGAGAGTTGTTGACAGACAGATGAGATCTTGATTATCTCAGAAATTAAGTAATCCCAGGTTTACATATAAATTGTATAACCACAGATCATGTTTTTGAAGTCGTATTCATACAAAACACACACAAAACAGACTTATATATCCATTTACGAAAGTATATGAGGATGCACACGTTTATTTTAGACAGAAATCTTTCTTACTCCATATAAATATCCCACTGTGAGTTGCATGTGTGAACGACCGTTCAGGTGTTTTGCTACAAATTCTTCGGAGTTCATGTGTAAAAGGCACATTGCAGTATATCCATGTGTTGCAGTCACATGACCTTTTTTAACTATGTGGTTGCCATTTTGGGGACTGACTGCCTGTAAATAGATGTAAAAAATTAATATCGTCCTTAGACTAATATAATAATCTAGTACACAGCTCCTCGCCCTTTGCTAGAGTCACTTACAGCATTTAAATGCATAGAAGCCCACCATCTCTTTGTGAAAAGGCGTAAAATATCGCATTGAGTTTCATTATGAGGAGAAAAAATTTGCTATCCTCTGTTAGCCATATTAAAATTTTGTACATAAGATTTATTGGACATTAGCACATAAGTATCGAATCAGATTTGTGCCAAAAAGAATCGCACAAAAAATCATCTCAAATGTAAAACTTGCAAACAAAATATCCAGCTCCGACCTTTGTGCTCCATGACTTTGGTGTGAGCTCTCTGAGTTCTGCGCGTGCCATCTGATTTGTGTGTGCGAGCTGCACTAGCTCTACACGTGTGATTATTGAGTTTTGGCACACATTTCACGCGTGGGCGGGTTTTCTCAGAGGTGCTTTCCTATTGGCTAATTAGTTTTTGAGTGACAGCTCAATGCCCTGGACATTGTTCACGCTCTGAGTGCTGCAAGCGTGCAACAGCTATAGAGCACAAAGGTCAGAGCTGGATATTTTGTTTGCAAGTTATAAGTTTCACATTTGAAATTTTTTGGCACAAATCTGATTCCAGACATAAGCCTCCAATGCATTTCTCTGCCCTTTTTACCGAATATATGAGTTATTCATGTGCAAACATTTTATACAAACAGTAATTACGTTATTTCACTTGTGCATTGCTTCTCCACTCACAACTCATTGACAATGTACTGGATGGAGCTCCGTCACACAAGAGAATTATATCTTGCTCTACAGCTTGGTGGCATTACACCCCTTTGGTACTACCATTTGTGGCTGCTCTAAAGCATACCGTTCATCTTGTCAAGTTTTACATGAAGAATATTCAAGCAGGTTGTGCACAGCTAAACATTTATAACCAGTGTGTGTCAGTTCTGATCCACTAATTATAAATATTCTCTCCAATCATTTGGCCCTACACAATATTCCATTATCTATTCTTATTTCTTTCTCTCTCCCCTCTTTTCCTTCTTTCTATGGCCAATCCACTGGCCCTCTGTCATGCCAACACTCTCTCCTCTTTTCCTGAGGCATCTAGTGAACCATCTGATATCCGCAAGCTTCTCTGAGCAGAAGATCTTCTCCTCAGCCTGGCAGGAAGTGTGTGGGGACAGATGGCTTAGGGTGCAATTCATCTTTCATTGCTATAGCTACATGTACCAATTCCGTCTAATAACACAGCTCTAAATAGGCCATAATGTCACAGTCGATATGACGCAGGTTCATTTGTATATGTAGGCCTAAACAGCATGGTATCACCTAGTTCCACACTAGTGCTACAATTTCAACTATAATTATTCAGAAGGAAAGTCTTCCACTTGACTGTGATTTTGAGCTCATGTACTTCCAAATCTGATACAAAACGAAGTATACAGTATCAGTGACCTGGGCCTAAAAATGACTCCTAAACACCTGCAGCTCTCTTATCTTGACAGTTACTGACACAGAAGAAAAAATACATGCTTCTTCAAATTTGAGTAGAAATTAAGATATTCTTTCTTAAAGTTCATCTTTGAGAGACAGGAAAATATTAAACGGTGTAAACTGTTAATAGCTGCATGTGTTCTCTGAGAAAAGGGTTAAAAATCACAGAAAGCAAGCCTCAATATCTGTGCATGTTTTAAAATCGCTAAAAATTGTGAGAAGCAAAATATGCAACTAAAAACTGAGCATCATGTGTGGAAAAATCTCTGCCCATTTCTTTGCAAGGACACACTAAATTCTGACTAATTAATGTTTGTTTACAAAACTGAACATGGCTGTTGCAAACGGACTTCCACAAATGTCCATTGAAGCAAAATCATATGCCCTTTTTTGCATAAATAACAGCTGAACAGAGTTCTCAAAAGCTTGTTTCCTCATTTTTCCAGCTCATTATTACTTCACAAATTCTACAATTTGTACCAGCTCCCTCTTTCTAAATAGCAAAGTAATGATCATGTTTTACAGCGTTGCTGAAACAACTGAGTCATGTGTGCAAAGACTCTCATTCAGGATGGGTTGGCAGTAGGAATAGTCTTTATCCATGCAGCAGTAGATTCCATAGCAAACCTTACAAGATTTTAATTTGTGCTGTTCTTCCCCATTTTTCCTCCATTTTATCTACAAAGCTTTATCTTTACAATATTTTGCTTATATTTCTGTGTACATATAAATAAACATGGATTATGATACATACTTGAATACAAAATTTACTTCTAGAATAAATGTAAATGTGTGATGAAAATCACTTAAAACATATAACAGTGTATTTGAAAATATAATTTACCTAGCTGTGCAGGTGATGAGCAGGACACCTTTTGATCTGACCAGTCACAGATAAGGTGTCAGTTTCTGCTGAGCATCAAACAGACATGATCATTTCTAGCAGCTCCACTACACTTCACTTCACTTTTCCCCTTTGAAACTGATATGCACTAAGTATGGCAAACAATAGTCTGGCGTTCGCTAACAGTCACCATTTCCTGTGGACATTAACTTTCAGCAAGGAAATTTGTTTGGCAAGAGAGTGTCTTCCGCAGAAATGCTGTTCTCCTCTCCTCTATAAAAGGAAAATGGTGGCCATTTTAAAAATGCTGCATCATATACTAACCTACAGAATATATATTATTTATTAAGTATTATACAGAATACAGAACTAGAAAATAATAACTGAACTGGCTTTATTCAACTCAAAAAATACTTTGAATATTGACTTATTCCAAGCATCCCTTGATTTTAGATACAATTATTTGCTTCATAATAATAAAATAAACAATATATCATTTACTCTTTGCTATTTTAATAGTATGATGAGATAGTGACAAAGCATAATGTGTGACAATGATATCAGTTTCTACAGTGATTTTTTTTTAGAGTGGGATTTGTCTGGTCTACCTACTGGAAAAAAACTGAAAGTTACAATGCTGTACATTATTAGAGAGTAATTTATAATGTTGTGGTTTCGGATCCGACTAACAGCTTAAATGTGAAGTTCACGATCATAATCAAAAACTCAGATGTTTCCTCTCCATCTTCTAGCTCTTCAGTCTGTTTGTGAGCTCAAAACCCATCTACTGTGTTTGCAAAGCCCCAGTATTTTTATATGAGTAAACAAACTGCCCCTGTATGGTAGGCTTTTTCTCTATACTCTGCTCATATCAGAGGCATCTGGATATATTTAGACAAAGGAGAGTAATCCTAATGTTGATAATTACAAACCGAATTGCGAATTGTTCTATTCCTACTTTGTAGGTGGGTAATATTAACTTATTTTTGCTGTTTTGGGTCACTTAAGTTAAGCCAAACTTTGGCAGACAGCTAACTGCATTACTTGAGTTACAAACGAGTTTCTGTGGCAATTCAAACAGTAAATAAAAACTTACATTCAAGTTGAACTTCGGCCACGTACAAACTACAGTCATTTTTACCATTCTACTGTTCACCTGTAAAGACATGGAGCTGCATTTCCCCACAATCGTAAACATCCCCTTCAAGTCTCAAAACAGTGGTTTGGTTTAAAAATGTGGACAGCATTATATTTTTTAAATAGTGTCAAAATGTTAGTGTTAGTTTGTCATATGCTGCTATTGGATGTCTTCTGTTGGACGTTTCCCTACACTATCAATATAAATCTCATACCACCTTTAAAAACTGGGCTCCTGCCTACCGTGGGTAACAGGCCAGCACTAACATAATCTCACCCAACACTAGCTTTGACATCAGGGAGGGGTCAGGACATACTCCTTTACACTCTCTGATGTCCACTGAACATGAGGTGCATCCTCCCACATGTTTGCAAACCTCCTCAACATAGCCTTGGCACAGCATTAGATGGAGGAAGTGAGAGCGACTGCTGCAAAATACAGATGAGTGTATGATTATCTGCACCTGCTGTAGTCATATACAGTAATCCTAAAATTTACATGCAGCACGATGAATCAAAGCTATTAACAGCCATTTCAAAAGTAAATGGTTTCACTAGCAGTACTTTCAAAAGTAGTACATTACAGGTTTGTGGAAACCTGCTAACCCAACAATTCTTCAGAAATCAAGAATACATTAGACAAGTGCAGTACTGCTGCAGTAACAACATTTAAACTCTAAGAAGGTTTTAACATTGCTGTGGGATTTGACTGAATTCAGCCACATATGGATGTAGAAGGCATTCCATAAGTGGCATTGAGTAAGACAACTAAGGTTCATCCTAGTGCTTCAGAGGATGTAAAATAACTGATGGTGTGTCTTCATTTAATCAGAAATATACACTACAAGACAGGAAGATCACCAGGAACAGAGCTGGTGATCACTCATTTAAATGATAGTAATGTTAAGGAAATATTCCTCACTGTTTTTACCTGCCCACGAAGTTCTCCAAGACGGAGCTCTTCCCAGCGCTCTGGCCACCGACCACCGCTATCTGAGGTAGGTCCAGATTGCAGGTCTGGCCGATGGCACAGAAAGCATCATGGAGTCGATTGACAAGAGGAATGACTTCCTGCATGCCCTGGTTCCCCATCTTAAACAAAGAGGACACAGATATCTGTCAAAGACAATTAGTGTATAACCAATGTTATTTCCATTTGTCATGCCATTCAGAATTTGATCTATAAAAGTAGAAAATAGAGAGAGAGAGAGAGAAGATCATTCCTTATAGTTTCCAGTAGTCTGTAAAGGATTGCTTGAGGAGTTGATACGACATTGTAAAAGATCCTAAAAGTGTAAAGATTAGCTAGGGCTGCTAGACATATTTCACAATTCTTTTATGTATCCAGTCCTGTTGAAAAACCGCTGGTAACCATTAAGCCAAATACCATTAGGAAATTCCATTAAAAAAAACATCAGGTTATTTGGGCAAAATTTCTAATGGACTTAAAATGTATTCTTCCAAAACTGTGAAAAAACATCTCGTATGGATAAACCGTTTGTCACTGACTCACGGTTTAATAGTTTCTGATACACTGACAGGCACACGTTAGAGGCGTGTCGTAGACTGATGTACTGGCGAGGTTTTCAAACCACAGATGTTTTTATTTAATGTTAGTTTACAAATTCGGTCCACATAAGTAATTTGTGGTCAATTTGGTTAGATAAAATAACGGACGAAGTTAAGGCAGTTTTTTAAAATGTTTTTTGGGGTTTTCCTACCTCGTCTTCGTCGGCTAATGTCTTCTATCGTTAGAGTTAGCTGTGTGTTGAGTCTCTGCAGTTCAGTTAAATCTGATCCACCTCTGGACACACTCCTCACCGCTCCCTCACACACAACGGACTTTTCTCAGTCTTTCTGACACGAGAACCGTCTTCAAACGCTACAGTGTCCAGTGAAAGTGTGATATCCAGCTCTGCGCGGAAAGTTTGGGTACATGTCCGCTGTCTGAGTCGGGACCAACTTCTCGGTCTCGGTCTGACTCTCGCAAATGACAGTTAACGGCGATAGGCTGCGCATGCGCACAAACTCGACTCCTCACACCCCTTAGTGGACAATAAGACGACTAAATATTGCTGTATATATTTTCGCTTCCCGGACAGCTAAATCTCACATTTTACATTACCTACCAGTACATTAATGTTTCAAGTACATATCTAAATTTCCTCCCAGTTTAACACAACGTTTCAGAGTACCTTTCTCCCTTTCAGGGAGTATCGTTACTCCCTGCGATACATACAGAGGGATTCAGAACTGCATTTTTTAAGGTTATCATTCTTTTGATAAAGTATCAAAGTTGTTGATGTAATTCAAAAATCCAACTGGATTTATGCACAATTTCCATTTTCACAAATAACATCAATCTTTAGCCTAATATAAGGTAATATAAGCCATTAATTAAATCAAATGTAAAGCATGGTGCCCTTTTTTCATTTGGGAAGACAACATGCAATGTTTTAGTGGAACGAAAGAAACGTACACTACAACTATTTTCAAATATATTTGGTATTAAATACTTCAGAAATAAACTTTTAAATGAATACCTTGAGTTCATTATATATACTACAAACCTCTCACAGAATAAAGGTGTGGGTGTAAGGTATTTCTTGACAGGCCATCTTAAAATGCTAATTTACACGTGGGACAGCTGACATTTTTCTGTTCAGATCCATGAAACCCATCAGCAGAATTCATGAGTAAATCAGAACATCAATCAAGACAAATAAAAGTTTTGTTACTTTTGTCATTGTAATACAGCATGGCGAGTAAAAGCCCAGGCTTTTATTACACACACACACACACCTTCCCATGACCATTTTGTGCCTACAGCAAATGTACACTAGGTGTGTTCCAACTAGGTCCTGTCATGTTAAGTTCTAGCCGAAAAAAAAATACAAAAACACTGCTAAATGTTTGGCCAGTACAGTGGTGAAAAAGGGAGTGTTGTTGCCACCAGCTCCATTGCCCTGGGGTTGTGGGCTAATTCCCTGCCTCAGATCATGTGAAGCGTCTGAAGTCATCTCCTCATGCCCGGGTGTGTTTTCTCAGGGCGCTTGTTTCCTCCCACAAAAAAAATAAAAAATAATAATAAATAAATAAATAAATAAAACATCATTAGGTGGATTGGCCTTGTTAAGATGCCCACAGGTGAGAGGGACTTGGTGAGCTTGTGATGCATGCCTGTCTTGCACCCAGTAATTCTAACAGTCTATGAATGCAACATGACGCTAAACAGGACAATGGTTACAGAAGATGAATGAATGAGAATATTCTAATTGTTTAAAACCTCCATACACTTTTAATTTTCATTATAGTGTCAGTATATACAATTTGACAAACAATTTTTTCAATTCTAAAAATGCCAATGTTTAAATGTCTTTACACATTTTACATTTGGTGTTGTTTTATATTATCCTTTCAAATGTATTTTGCTTGTACAGCACTTTGCCCTGTACATAGCAACGTTCAAGCTACTCGCAGATTCTTCAGCATTGCAGAAATGTCTATTTGAGGGTTGCACGGGGCATTCTGACTGCTGCTCCGTAGTGCCCCCTGGAGGCCTTTGGCAGCCTGTTGCAATTCTTGTAGAGTGACAGGATGTTGGTGTCCTTCACATTCACCCCTGGAACACAGCAGCACCTCATTGACCTCACCCTCAATGGAACGAGAATACACAGTTGAGAACACAGTCTGTATCCGCTCCATCACAGACTGCCTCAGAGCTGAGTCACGACACACCAGGTTCAACATAAATACTCCTGAAAGGGAGGGAAATAAACCACTTATTAATTTACTATACCCTGCATTTTTGGTGTAATTTATGATTAACTACACAACATTCATATGGTTTTATTAACTAAAAACCTGAGAGGCTATTTAAATGATGTTGTTTTAACTCAATAAGTGCTGAAACACTTGATAGCTGAGCAGAGCTTAACAATTGTTGTTTTCTGTTACCACCCCAAAAAAATCTGATTTTTTTTTGTATATTCAGCAATGTGTAACTCTACTTCAAATTCTTATTTTTAATGAAAAAAGCATGAAAAACAATTAGTCCAGAAAAAACAAAAACATTTTTAAGCAGTTACCATACCTCGAGGGGTTAACAGCTTACAGACTTTCTCCAGGTGTGATATTTCTACAAAGGCAGGCGGTGGGCAGCTCATTCCCAGGGTGGGGTCTTTACTGTCAACGTCAAACATGATGACATCATAGAAATGTCCCCCTAAAAATAGGCGCAGACAGAATGGTGGGAATGAAAAAAGTTGGGAGGGGCAATGTGACAGTCCATTGCAGACATTTCAGAATGCAACACATGAAAAACACATTGCCCCACACTTATCGCTGAAATAGCTATCAGCTGGCACTGTCAACTATCAGCTGGCATTTACAAATAACAGTACAGTGAATGAAGATATAGTGATACAAATATACAACATGACTTCGTATGCTGCAGGCATGAGAATGTAAATGCTGCACCATCAAAACTGGAAGACCAATTTTAACACTGTAGAACTTTAGATGATCTGAATTTTGCATTAACATGTCCACATTAACACTTAAGGATATTGTAAATGTATTATGTAAGTGGACATGTTATGAAAATTTCAATAGGGACTGAAGCACCTACCAACCAACAAACTGAAATAATACAACAAAACATGTCAGGTTTTCAGTTTTTTTGTGTATATATATATATATATATATATTAATCTAACATTACTGAAGCTAGTTTAGTTGTCAAATGAAAACATTTCAGAATTCATCTGCAAGCTTCAAACATCACATATGAGCTATCCCTCACCTTGGCTTGCCAGTGTGCTGATATGCTCCAAGCCATCACCCACTATGACTTTCAGTCTCTCATCAGTGTGGAACCCAAACCAAGTCTGTGCCACTTCCAGCACTGCTGGGTCCAGCTCCGCCACCTCCACCTGCACATTGGGCACAAAGTCCCGCAGAAACTGGGGCAGACCTCCACCACCCAGGCCTACCACTAACACTGACACCATTGCATCTGTTCAACAGAGGACATTTCATATAAGTTTAAGGCAATAAACATTAACATACATTAAATGTTACAGCAACTATCATCAAAACCTCTATAGGAAATGTTTCTCCTTAAAATTTTGGTACAGGGCAGCACAATGTTGCTGGTGTTAGTGTCATTGTCACACAGCTCTAAAATTATTTGAGTATTTGAGATGAATTATTTCAGAAATATAACAATTTTGGGCTCTTTACATGGTGTTTCAGATTTAATAATTAGCATTTTCACTATACGTTCCAAATATGAAATGATCCCACCCCAATGCCATGTTCTCGGAATATTTTAGAGAAAAAATCTCGGAATAATTCGCTGCGTATATAATGGAGCAGACACAGTGTAACTGTGGAATGCAGTGTGCTGCTTAATTTATGCTATGGCATAGATTTCAGGAATAAGCACTCAGTTCTCTTCCACATCAGGGCCACAGTGCGATTAGTGTTTAAACCCTGAATCGGTGCACAAACCCATGGCATGTAGTTTCACATGATACAATTAATGATCACGAAAATAATGGATCGAGAGCGAGAAGAACTCCGGTGGCCACGAGGCTCCATTGCGTTACGGCTCGGACTCGTACAAAAAACTAAAGCCTTATGCATGAATTATTTATTAAACGCATTCACACGACATGACGCAGCCCCTGACTGAGATGCATAAGGCTTTAGTTTTTTGTACGAGTCCGAGCAGTAACGCAAATTGAGCCTCGTGGGCGCCGGAGTTCTACTTGCTCTGGATCCATTATTTTCGTGATCATTAATTGTATCATGTGAAACTACATGCCATGGGTTATTGCACCTATTCGGGGTTTAAACACTAATCACACTGTGGTCCTGATGTGGAAGAGAACTGAGTGCTTATTCCTAAAATCTATGCCATGACTTAAGCAACACACTGTATTCCACAGTTACACTGTGTCTGCTCCATTAAACGCAGCGAATTATTCAGAGATTTTTTCTCAGGATTATTCCGAGATTTTTTCTCAGAATTATTCCAAGATTATTTCGCAGAATTATTCCAAGATTATTTCTCGGAATTCTGACTTTAATCTCGGAATCTTGTTTTTTTTTTTTCTTTTCAATGCTGTGGCCCTAGGACTCCGTCGTAGGTGAATAACCACTACCTCTCATGATTTTTGCAAGATCACATTAGCTCACCTTTATTTTTGATCGTCTCCATTCCTAGCATGGCAAGGGCCGCAACCATCACCTCATGGTGAGTACAACAGAGAAATCCTCTGTCTATGATGTGGCCTTTTCCGGCAGAAGCTGGAGTGTCATTAGCAATGGGTTTTAATTTTTTCTTGCCTTTCTTTTTATGAGAAGAAGTGGCTGGAAAAGCAGGAAAAACCTTCAGTATTATATTTAGTACAATCCATGCACAAAAGACACAGATAATCCCTGATAAAGGAAAAAAATGACTTGTTTTAAATTTCAATAATTGGAAATGAGTGACTCACATGCGGTGGTGGAACGGAGGCGGCTTTCTGACTGTACTAGCTGGGCATTATTCATAAAGACTAATCTACGATACAAATGACCATCCTCCCCTCGCACATCCTCCACAGAATATTCCCCAGTTAAATCACTGACCCCACGGCCAACCACCTCTCTCCAGCCCAGATCACCCCCTACAGACAAGAATGGCACCTAAACCACAACAGGACAAAAAAGAGAAATAAAGGAAGAACATTTGAATGATCAACATTTGTCTTCAGGCTTAGTAACTTATGAAGTACATTTCAACATCCAGTTTCAAAACCTAAAATCCACTATACCTGTTGATTGACTGGCATTCCAGGTGGTGCCAGTTCCATCACCATAGGTGAGAGTTCAGACTGGACAGCCTGCATGTCTTCATACTCTTGTTCTCGATGCATTGCAACAATGATCAATCGCCGGAATTTAGCACTGGAAGCTAGCTGAGCACGGCCCTCAGGAGAGCCATACAACCAATCAGATTCACGGCCCTGAGGAACTACAGATACCAAACCTGTCATCATCTACATCATCACCATCAATAACAGTAGCTAGATAAGAGGTGTGAATAATAACTGCAGCTTACTTTGAATATAATTAATTCATGGTGAACATGTTCAATCAGTGCTGAACTTTGCCCGTTATTGATATTACATACTAAAGCTGAGAGAATTTAGGTTCACTAGTTTTTTGCATAACATATAAAATAGCCATATTTGTGATGTAGATGCCATGATTCCTGTTTCCATTCACCCCCACTCTACATACATTAACTCTATAAAAAATTAATATTTCACATTTTATTTGGGGTAGGGGGAAAATTGTCTCCATTTTGACAAACTAGAAAATTATTCATATCATGAGAGCAATTACATGCCACCTTCTAAGCACTCACCAATAAAAATGGCAAAGTTGTTGGCACGAGACACCTTGATGGAAGGTAGACTGTCTTGAACTGTGAGTGTATACCGAGGCCGTCCTGTGGCTGCATGGCACAATGTGAGGGTAGGTGCGCTAGTGGTATCTGTGCCACTTCTCAGCTTTTGAAGCATAAGGGCATAAGCCTGGCGCTCCTTTATCACCCCCAGCAGCTCAGGAACCGATGCCAATCTACAGGGGGCCCCATCTTCTCCCTGGCACAATTCTAGCACTGCAAATGGAGCAGGTTGGCGAAACTTTGTGCAGATGAGGATGAAGACAGGTAGAGCAAAGGATGAAGAATCTGGGTCCTGACTCTGTTGACTCAAGCAGTGGATTCGTATAGCCCAGCCAGATTCAGCAAAGTACTCCACAGCCAGCTTTATCACATGCTCCTGGGCTAGAGTCACACACACATAGCGTCCTCCCACGGTTAGGACCCTGGCCACCTCTGCCAGCATGCGGCTTGCCAGAGCACCTTCCTCCTCTGAGGCCATGGCGTCCAGGGTCCCCTTGTCCAGAGCAGCCTGGTAGCTGCTGCTTTCATAGCCTGTTTGAGAGGCATCCACCTGCTGGAAGACCAGGTCAGGTCGCCGCTGGGCATTTCTCTGGGTCATGTGACTCACCACTGTCTCGCTGATGTCAATGTTAGTCAAGTGACGGTAGCCCACATCGTAAAGCTGTTCACTCAGTTCTGAGTTACCACAACCCACCACTAAAACCTGACACAAAGAAAGGGTACAGTTATACATATTCATAAACATATGCAAAGCTATTTGGAAAATTAATTTTCCTCATTTCTGAATAGCACACATTCTGTTTCCATAAAAAAATAATAATAAAATACACATTTAAAGCACTCATATCCTGAAGTCACAAGTTTGTGGAAGAATGTAAGTTCTCTCACATTCCCTCCCTGGTCCTTACAGTCCATATACAGTATGCACACTAAGCTATAAACAGTGTGGTATGCATATATGTTTGAATAATCATGGATATAGTATACAGCATTTATCTACAGCCCAGACAGATGACATCAGTGACTAGTGAAGGCAGGCAATACAGACTGAGAGGAGGGTCAGTATTACCTTATCCCGGGGTTTGATGTATTTGTGAAGCACTCCACACAGAGAATTGTAGTCTCCATACCACTCAAAAGCCTTTTCTCCTCTTTTACGGAAAAAACGCTCCCAGTATTCCGCCGAGCTGAACTCCTCGGCGCTTCTGGGCAACAAACTCATTTTCAAGCTTCAATCCCTCAAAAATTGTATTCCCCACTTTCAGTAAGATATTCCAGATGCATTAGCACTGCACGATAACGGATGTGTAACTAGTTTACATTACCTATATAAACCGACTTAACAACAGCTAAAGTGTCTTAACATGCGACAGATTAAGTATTATATATATGGGACATTATGCAAGCTTCACACTCAGTATAAAGCAAAATATTATTTTATAAACACCAGCCAAAGTTCTGCTCTCCACCTCACTCGCTCTCCCACATGTTCGGTGGATCCACACGGACCGGTGTCAGGGACGGACAGAGGGAAAAGTGAACAGGCCCAATCTCCACACTCCCTTTGTAGTGCACTAGGTACGACACTAGAATAATGAACTGTACACCAAGGCAAAGTTTAAAATGATAGCAAAGATTCACGATATAGAGCCACATATTTACTATTCAGTGTTAGGCAAACAGTGCACTACTTGAGTTTAAAACCAACACTTACTGGCTCACATAGTGCACTATATAGGGACGAGGCTAGCTGAAATTGAACTCACCCAGAAGGCGGGTTTATGATGTAGAGCGAGCTTTGATTTGACAGTCTTACAGGACGGAATATGTATGTGTTTATTGATTGGTTAAAAGTTAGAAAAAACTGAACTGATTGGTTTTCTGTGAAGCGAATGTGACGAGGGAAGACGAGACGGGGAGCCCGGGGGTGAAAGCATGGCGGGACCGGCAGGGAGGTCCGTGGTGTTTGTGACTGGAAACGCGAAAAAATTAGAAGAGGTGAGGTTCAAGTAGTGCTTGCAATAACTCAGGCAAAAAGATGTGCTATCAAAATAAAATAAATGTTAGCAAATTAAGGCTAGTGTTTCTAATGGTTGGTTCGTGTGTGTTTTCTTTATTCCACACTCATTCAAGAACACAAGGGGCTCCTGCATATGTCAAAGAGGCGTGTTAGATGATACAAAACACAGACATGAACATAGGGTACAGTCTTCAGTACTGGGATTAGAAACACCTGATGTATGGCATGTAAATAGTCCATGTAGTCACTCGGCCACACTTTGCACTATGAAAGTGTTTCCTGATATTCCTTTTTAAAAATTGATTACGTCACGGGGAGCTTGCATTCAGCTAAAAGTCATTGAACACCGAGTGGCACCAATGCTGCATCTGTCGCTTCGAGTTAGGCAGGTGCCACTGGCAGTGTCAGTTGGGAGCTGACCAATGTGGCAGGTGACGACTAATCTAATGTGCCAGTGGTTTCCATTAGGTCCTATTATGAAAATGCTAATGTGTCTAACAAAATATACCAGTTTCTTTCTCCTCATGCAAAACTCTGGGATTTTTTACCTTGCTGGTGCAGAGGCAGTAGGCTTCTGTGCTTCTGAGGGTTTTGAATCTCTCTCCAGCGCAGGCAGAGGAGCTATGTATGAGATGAATTAATCTTTTTTTTCCCCCGTGCGTTTATATTAGTGCTGTGATCAGAAACCAGAAATTCGATCCCAAATATTGTGACCACAGCAAAAAATAAAATAAAATAAAGCAAAAAAAAAAAATTATCTGATTGCAGACCATGAATAGTCACTTGGTGACTGGACAAGTGCCAGTAGTAGTGACCAATGTGGCAGGTGCCAATCACCAGTGTGGCTTTGTTTTGTCAGCAAATGGTAGGTGCCACTGACATGTGGCAAATAACCAGTGGGGTAAATCAACATGTTCTGGTTTTGATTTGTTACTGTCCTCTGTGTGAATAGGTTGTTCAGATCCTCGGGGACAAATTTCCCTACAAACTAATTTCCAAGAAGATTGACTGTAAGTATGGACTCAGGTTGCCATGTATACTGCCTTTTGTTATTTTGTGTTTATTTTGACTGTTTAACGTTATATCCAGTGCCTGAATACCAGGGAGAACCAGATGAGATCTCCATACAGAAGTGTCAGGAGGCAGCAAGACAGGTTTGTCCTCTCCTGTAGATGGTTATATACTCTGAGCACTGGAATGCATTTAATGCTCTCTTGTGTATTTTTGTATAGATAGATGGGCCAGTAATAGTAGAAGATACCTGCCTTTGTTTCAGGGCACTGGGAGGGCTTCCAGGGCCCTACATGTAAGAAAACACTTATTCTATCTTTATCTCAATTACAGTGCAGTGGTTGATTTGTTGAAAACAGGCAATTCCTATTTGTAAGGTACCCTTTTGTTTGTGTTTCTTTAGCAAATGGTTCTTGGATAAGCTGAAGCCTGAGGGTGAGGACTTTTGTCTGCGTTAATAATTTGAGTGCCCAACCAATTAATGATCTCCATGAAATGTCATTTTGTTTAGTCTGATATGTTGTGGGTTTTTTCTTTTTTATCAGGCTTGTATAAACTTCTTGCTGGTTTTGAAGATAAATCTGCTTGGGCTCTTTGCACATTTGCATTTTGTGCTGGCAAACAAGAGCCAGTGCAGCTCTTCAGAGGAATAACTGAGGTTAGCAATTATTCTACATACACAATACCAAATACATGCAGTACTGTTGCAGTGTCCAAAGATATGACACATGTTGTATTTCATATTGAATTTTCTTGCTGTGATTAGTATGTCTAAAACATTAACAGATCTATCTGTATTTAGTGAAATATGTATTCTAACAATATACAGATAACAAGAACCATTTAGTTAGGTTGTGCAAAAATGCAGTAATCCACATTGCAAATGGATTCTTTTCTTCTATTTAGGGCCAAGTTGTGGAACCCAGAGGCCCTAGGGACTTTGGCTGGGATCCTTGTTTCCAGCCTGATGGATATGATAAAACGTGAGTGAATCAATTTTCTTTTATTGTAGAATTTCACCACTAGATGGCAGCTTTTACTGAGCAGTTATATATAGCCATGCTCCTGGTGACTGACATACTTTCCTGTGGTCTTTAGCACTAACCCTAACCAATCCCACCTGATCCATCTTATACTTCCCGGAGAATTCTTAATTCGTTAAGGGAAGTATATCGTATGTAGATTTGGGGTGAAACCTGCAGGAAGCTCCCCAGGATGATGGTTGATGACTGCTGAAAGAGTGATTAATAACATGAAAAATATTTGTACTATTTCAAAGCAGATTACATTCTGTCTGTGAAATTCTGCATATTTATAGATCTGTTATGTTGATTAAGTCATTGATTAATGACAAATGAAGGTGGTAATCAAGTTTGCTTTTGGAAGGGAAAAAGAAGGAAAGATATGTGTGCCTGTCGAATGTAGAAGAAAATGCAGCTAAAATATTACAATTCGGTTGTGATTTATTTTTAAATTTTTGTCATTTTATTTTTACTAAATTTAAAGTCAGATCCAATTTGTACATTTATATACAAAGCAAATACCATCTACGGTAAGGTACAAGGAACTGTTTGCTATGAAATCACATTCATTTGAAAATGTTAACATGTAAAATATCTCCTAAAAATAAAATGGGTTTGTGTGTATTAGTGTATTGTCTATATCTGTATCTGAAAACCAATTACGGAAGTATTTGTCTATTTATCTTAGGCCAGTTCTTTGTTAGTAATGCAATAATGGTCAGTGGTGACCATACATACTTTTGTTTTTATAGAACGTTGTTTCTAGCTCATCTTGAGAACCCGAGTACAGCTTTGAGTTTGAAGTTGGAAGTTTTTCTGTTTTGCAGTGTGCCATACTTTATGCAGTTGAGGGAGATATAATATTCTGTCAAGGTGTATTCTGTTCTTGCTGGCCTTTCTCACACTTCTTCTACTGCCTGGTCTATGTAGATATGCAGAGCTCCCTAAAGAAACCAAGAATAAAATCTCTCACCGTTACCGAGCACTGGCCGCCATGTCGGAACACTTCTCACATCTCAAAGATGCACCAGAGACCAAACGGCCCAAACAGGACAACTAACTGCACACAAGCACAGATGGTGCTCAGGCTATTTCATCTCAGTCTGTCCCAGCAACATCCAGGTAGTTTTTCAGTTGGAAGTCTCAAGTATGTCAGTAAAAATAATGTTCATATAAATGTTCAGTGCTTAAATTGTCCACTACCTTGTAATAAAATATTGTGTGTAACACACTTGTGTTGTTTGGTTATTGTTATAGACGTGACTAATTCATACGTTTGCCTTGAGGTGTGTTGAAATTAATTATTTACAGATGGCAAGTAGACAGATTTTCTGTAAAATTAGGCAGAAGTGTGCGGCATAAAATAGGCAGTATTATAAGGCATGCCAAATGCTTGAATTTGGCTGGACTTTTGTTTATTTTTGAAGCATTGTTTAAATGGTGACTGTAAAATTAAGCAAATAAATCGCTGAAATGGGTGTTCAATCAACCGCATTGTTTTAACAGGATATCAATTAAAATATTTTTATTGTTCACTTTTTTCCTACAGGCTATATTGTTACACCTTAAAAGAATATGGTGGTAATCATCTAACAATACAAAGGACAAACTTGGCCGAATGTTAAAATCTTTGAATCCATTGAACAGTTAGGATGTATGTGCAAACACTGGTATGGGACTGGCAATTCATTTTTCTAAAATAATCCTGAAATATGCAGTGGAATTACTTTGTGGGTGGAGGTGGCCTAGTTTAGACTATTGGGCTTACTGAAAAATTGTGCTTTATGAAATACCCTGTTAGTCAGCCAAGCAAGTGGCTGATGACAGCAGCGCTGAGGATGGATGCCTGTGGGCCTCAGGCTTATAAATTTACACACTGCTACTGTGACAGCTGCTGTTTGTTCACAAGGCCCCAACCCAGTTCAAATGAAGCTGGCTAATCTCATCACATGACCCACTGCTTGTGTTTCTCATCACATATGGTATTTGGTGAATGCTTTTTTACTTCTGTTTCTCACATTCACACTTTCTTTCCCCCTTTCTTCCCTCCATGTGCCTCCCAGGTTACAACGAGATTGACTCTAGTAAAAAAGATAAACAGTCACAGTTAATTCACATAACAGTAGTCCTGTTTCCCTCTCATCTAAAAGAAGATATTTACAACAGTCTTGCATTGTATGAAGAAGGCAGCTCACTTTTATTATTACAGGAATTGCAGTGGCTGGGTCAAAATCACATTGCAACAAGTAGGTAGGGCTGTATGTGGGGTTGCTGCAATTGAGCTGCAGGATCTCAGGGTCCTGGGTTCTTGGGTGACTTATTGTGAGGAGTTTGGTGTGTTCTCCCCATGTTTGCATGGGCTGGGTACTCCAGTTTCCTCACACAGTCCAAAAACACATGCGGGTTGTTGAAATGGAGATTGTGCAATGGAGCACAAGTTAATGGGTTGGTGTGTGATGCCTTCAGGGCACTGTCCATGGCATGTTCTTGCCCTGCATCAAATGATTCTGGACAATGAAGGAAGTGGTTTCAGAAGATGAATGAATAAACAATTAGGTATGTGTAAGTGAAGCTAGAGAGTACATTTTTTTTCTTATGATTACTGTTTAAATTGAAAACTAATCACAACTTTAGTGCAGAGCACATAATATAGCGTAACTGTTATTTTTATATTTTTCATTCTTTTATATAATTTGAAAATGCCACTTTCCATTTTTAAAGTATACACGGACTATTTAATGAATAATCCTTAACTTGCATTTTACAAGTGATTCAGTAATTTAATAATGACAAAACCAATTTTACATACATCACTCAGGAGTCACAATTCATTAACTTGTGTGTGGAGCATCTGTGGCTGAGACTAGGTTCCCTTAAGTCCACCATTGCTTTGCAACATGCCAGCACAATATTCAAACTTCTTTGTGCAGTTTTATTATCACAGTACATTTACTGATAATATTGGAGTTAATGTTACTGCAAATTGCACAAAATCAGGTAATTCATCATCATTTCACAAGTTGAAATAAGTGTTTAGTAATTACTGTTTCCTGGGAAGCTTGTCTTTATTCAGTTTGTTTCACACAGGCATAGTAAAATAAAAAAGAAATTAGAGTAAATTTACAAAAAACTTATTACTGGGTTTCAGTCCAGGTTGTGTTTTTTTTTTTTTGTTTTTTTACGAGACTCTTAAAATCAAATAATTACTTGGTAATTATGGTAATCTTAGATGATTGAATACTAAAAAAAAAAAAACAATGATTGTATTGTGACTTTGAAATTTGAGGATGTTTTTTTTTCCTAATCTTGTATAAAGTCTATGTTTTGGAGATACAAAACAGACAGTGTTCTTGTGCATTTGCCCTAGTGGACAAATAGATCAACATGAATTCCAATATTGATGGTAAAACCATACAAAAAGGTGCAGGTAAATAAGGTTCAGCAGAATAACAACCAGGATTAATTCATTAAGCCTTAGTGCGTCATTTCCTACAGCCCTGAATAACAGAGGAAATGTCAGGTACTTGCTACAAGGATTACGAGATCCTGGCTTAGATTACCTGCACTTCCAGTAAGAGTCATAAGCCAGTACTCCAGAGAGCCCAGTATGCCAGAGGCTGTTTTCAAGTCAAGCTTTTGGCCCAATGTCTGCAACATCTCACAGTATGATAAATCTTATGTTGAAGTGTTTATGTCCCAGATATGAATGCACCAACATTGCCCTATTGCAAAACTTTATGGAGCATTAAAACTAACTTTTTAGGAGTTACTAGCCACTCCAATGATGCGTCTCAAGTAAGCGAGCCAGAGACTGATCAAAATTATACTGTTTGTGTGCCCAAGCATCAAGTTTCTGCCCATGGATAATAATTTTGAATGGTATGGGTTATAGGCAGCTGAACCCACTCACTTCCTGAAGGTCTGTAGGCATGGGATGAGAGAGATGAAGTTGGGTAAGAGTTCTGTGAAGTAAAAGAATTTGAAAATAGCTACCCCAGGTCTGCATTCCTGCATTCAATATTGGGTAGAGACACAAACAATAGTAGACATCAGACAATGGCACAGGGGCAAGTGCCTAGGGAAAACATTCCCAGTATTTAAGCGCTCCTGTGGACTGTCCCTTTCAGATCCACATCAAAACATCTGTGGTCTCCTCGTCCCATTTCCTGCTGGGCTTATGAGCAAGAGTTCTTCCACTTCCTCTGAGAATGGTACCTTGAAACCTCAATTAAACACAACAACATTCCACACCACTTAATTCTATGGAAATAAGGCTGCCCACCAGGGTGTAAAGTTGTTGTTGTTGGTGGTGGACATCCGTCGGAACTCGGAAAATAATCTGTCAATAGACATAAACATTGTCTCCAAACAGTCCTAAAACATGAGACTCTGTACACAGCATGAGCCTACACTGATTGAAGTGCCATTTATACACACTTGTACTTCATTTCATTTGAAGGGCCAATTGCTCAAAGGTCTACTATGCTTATACATTTTAAACAAATTAATAATACATATTTATAATTCTTATATATGATAATAATATAATTGTACCTGATTTTTCTATTTTAATTTTGATTTTATTTTTTAACATGGTTACTGAATTCATGATTGAAGAAATTTAGGCTTCGAGTAAGCATTAGACATTCTGTTTAATTTACAGTGTATCTTCACAGAAATGGCTTGCCATATTCATTGGGCATCAGCTAAAATCCACATCCAAATTATATTTTTCATATAATGCCTAGGTTAATGGTGACTATGTACAGATGATAATGATGAAATGCAAAATACAATCAGTTTTTGCCATAAAGTTTTAAGATTGACAGTCCACACAAAGACACACACAATCAGCACATTCATTAATTCAGTCATTTATTGTCTGTAACCACTTATCCAGTTCAGGGTCGCAGTGGGCCCGCAGTCTACCCAGAATGACTGGACGCAAGGTGGGAACACACCCTGGAGGGGGCGCCAGTCCTTCGTAGAGTAACACACACTCACACATTCACATCTAGGAATACTTTTGAGTAGCCTGTTCAGCCAATGTTTATTTGAACTGTAAGGCATTTTTAAATAATTCTCATTAATTGCGTACATGCTCTCTATGCAGTTTTCTGCAGTAGGCTACAAAATTCCAAATAATTCTCATTTAATTATTGGTGGAAAGTGTCTGAATATTTAAATCCATGAAAGTTAATTCCAGAATGTGGAGGGCCAGCTTTCTAATTATCTAACATGCCTTACTGCATTTTATAATAACAACTATCCTTAAATTGCAGATTTAGCATCACACTGAATATTTTTTCTTTCTTTCTTTCTTTCTTTTTTGTTTGTACAGATTAAAATAATCCTAGAAATTTGATGCTTTTAGGAAACTAGGCCCTGTATTTGAGCAAAGAGTAATTCTTAAAACACATTGATGCATATAACTGTTTCTATTCATAGCATTGTATAATAGCCAAGCTAACAAGACAAGCTAGAGCCTACTGGTCAGATTTCTTGGCTACACACACATACATTTATTAGGAAGTACCCACCACCACAATATACACCACACCTGCCACAGATCAGTGAATTTTAAAGCACAGTGAAAATCCATGAAAATTAATCAAAGACAGGTACAGGTACAAGTGATTTTGCAGGTGAAATAGGCATCCTCAATCACCTAAGCCTGTCTATTTGTAATAGGACCCTAAACTGCACTCTGTCTCAGCAAGAAGTCTAGTATAAGCAGGGAATCCAGTTAAACAGGCCATAATCCTCTAACCCAAAACACATCAGTGTCTATAAGAACACCTGGCCCTACAGCCTGGGAGAGGGTTAATACCAAAATGTTTCCAAGGCTCAGACTGAGGAATCTGTTAACTCATGAGTACAAAGGAAAATTATAATAATTTTGGCTGTGTTTATTTGGGTAGTACGATAAATACTGATTTTAAAGTTTCACTAGAATTTTGTGCAAATGTGTGCATCTGTCCTTCTTCCAGTAATCCAGTTATTTACTGTATCTGCAATCCATTTGCTAAAATAGAGGATTTCTCTGAAGGGTTCCTTTTTGACTGAAGAACTGCGGGAAGCAGTCCATACTTTTAAGCAGCTGGCCAGCATCTGTTTGGCGCCTCTTCCTCTCTTGTGCTGAGTGGGAATTGCTCCACAGGCTGACCAATGATGGTCACATTTCCTGTCTTCTTTCAAATGCAATACTTATGCAAATCAAAAGTGATTCAGATCCAGCCATGTTGGTGCTTTTTTTCTTTTGAACAAAATACATTATGGGTCAGTTTTCCAGATAGGAAGTAAGCACAGTCATTCTTAAACTCATCTTCTAAATATTGAAAGTAAATTTGCAATGCTTTGTAGATGTAATCCTTGTGCATAAAACCAACATTATATTTTCGAATGTTTATAGATAACTCCTCATCTAACTCTCCTTTTAACAACAAGGGTATGAATAAGGATTATCCTTCCTATGCTGCAACATCAGCCTCTGTGTTACTAAGAAGGCTTTACTCTTGACTTTGGACCATTGCTGTAAGAATCTGGCTGAATTCAGACACAAGTAATTTGTGAGGTCAGGCGACAATAGTAGGTGATTAGTTCTGGATCACAAATGCTCATTCAACTCAATCCAAAAATTTTTGAATCCAAGTAATTATAATCATACACAAGATAAGATGTAAAATATCATATGCCAATCCATTACAGCTTCACATAGGGCCCACCGCACTCTCTTCTTACCTGCAGCCACCAAAATCCCTGATGAATCCTATACATTAACACTGGCCATTTATGATCCCATCAGCAACCAGCTATCCTCAACAACTATGGTTACTCATTGAGCCCAGCCCATGAGTACCCAAACCAACCACTGTATCACTAGCGCTTCACAGGAGTCATCAGGCAGGCACCTCCTCTCGTTGGTGCTTCGCTGAATTAAGCCCACAACACCTCCAGAAGGCTCAACAGTGAAATCTGGCTTCTCAGACCCACCCCCTCCAAGCCAGCTTTACAGTCCTACCTCACCCTTTACCATCAACAACCGTAAATCCACATTGACCTCCCTGGTGACTAAGGTTGTACCTAGCCCCACTGGCACCGTTAATGCATGCTCAATGACACCAGTTCCATGTGATCTTTACGTGCAACATCACCAACCACTACAACAGCACCTAGCTATCCTTACCCTTAACAACAAGGAATAATACTTCACTTTATATAATGTAAATGTACACTATATACCCAGTTTTGTAAACACTCTTTATACATGTGATGATCAGAACTTCTAGTCCACCAACTCCTTAACTGTGGTCAGTTTACAGAAAAGTATATATGGCAGCAGAAGTCTGTCACTGAAGAGTAGCTTTGATCTTTGATGACCACAGGTTAAGAGAAATGATCTCTCTACACTGTTTGAAACATTTAATGAACAGATGTGGCTTCTCACAAGACAAATGACAAAATAGTTTCCACTGTTCTTTCTGGAAAAAAATATTGCTTGAAGTGAGACTCTCCAGCCTCCCTTCAACTCGTTATTTTTCAACTATTTATTCACTCACACAAATACACAGCACATAGGTGTGACATCATGCTGGAACCTGTATGATTGTAATTATTCGGTTCCTCAGAAAAGAAATGAACAAACTTTGTTAGCTTTATCTGATTCCAAAATCTGACAAAATGTTTCCATAACAGTCATTAGAAAGTACTTGGTGTTCCAGAACAAACTCTATTTCCTTGTTGACTGATTAGTTTGGTTCTTGGGGTCAGTGGACAGATAATTCGGTTTTCAGCCTGTGGGGCAGGATTAAATTGGAAAAAGTAAGGAAGGAGTTGTTCTAATCAGTGAGCAATATAAGTCGATAAAATGGTAAAGAATGTAATTAATTAAGGTATTCATTCATGCATTGTCGTAACAACTTCATCTTGACCAGCATCTCAGTGGGTCCGGAACGTATCCACAATCATTGGACCAAATAGTGCCATGTAATTTCCTTATTGTATTCAGTAACCTGTGCCTGTAGATGTATTTTTGTGGGATATTCAAGATATTATATGTGATTTGTATCTACATCAGCTTAGTTTGTGGAATACTTATAAACATAACTACTCATTTCACAATGATTTATAATGTTTTAACCTTATAAATCAGGTTTGCTTTAACACAGATTGGTCATTTTTACAAATTCCAGTCTGTACACTGAACAGCAACCAAATTTATTGTCCATATTATCAGCTCCACTCACCATACAGGAGCACTTTGTAGCTCTACACTTCCAAGGTATGTTTCTCTCAGTGGCGGATGCTGGTCTTTCAAAGAGGGGAAGCTCAGTTTCGGCCTACATCATAAAATGTATCGGTTTATTTATACGTAAATTCTACCCTCCATTCCTTTTCAAGAAAATGATCTGTGACCCTGTCATACCAACAAGGCGTCTTTTCCAGGGACTTGACTAGTGTCCTCTCAATGGCCAGCAGAGCTAGGCTGCTTAAACAGCCTTGGCCCATGTGAAGTGTGTCCGCCTGTGAGTGCTTTGTGACGGTGGAGGGGCTCAGCAGCACCCGCTGGACAGAAAATGTGATAGAAGTCAGAAAGAGTGATAGGAGTCAGTCTCCAAACACAGCTACAAAAAAAAACACCAGAAATAGAAGATCGATTTGTCGCTAGTCATTTTTAACAAAGAGAATCTCGCTAAGAGATTTCGGAAAGTCTCCGGTTCAACTCAGAACAGAATGGAAATGTAACGCTCCCACGGATCTTAACACCAAAGGATCGCTGATTCGCTCATTTCGCTGTCAATCAAAAAGGGATTCAGCCTCAGACAGATCATCCAATCATCATGCAGAAGCTGAGCATCCGGGCCAGCCGAGGCCAGCCCACTGCCCCATAGACCCCCAGAGATGCTGAGCGTCCGATGGGCGGGACAAAGCCCAGCATTTATCCAATGACTCGTCTCGTTTCGCTGCTTCGCTATTGAACTCTGTGGACGCTCAGCGTCCACACTGTTTAAAGCACTGTGAAGCTGCGGGAATGATTGAGAGGAAAGTCGCGTCTTTACCAGTGATAAGAAGCTGATTGTGAACAAAAGTTGAGTGTGTTATAGTGCATATTTATTCAATGACATGTACACACAACAGTATATATTTGATCACTTATTTTTTGACCTTTTAGGGGAAGCTGAGCTTCCCTTGCAGTCTTAGAGCAATCGCCTCTGGTTTCTCTCCATACATAGACCATTTCTTTTGCAGTGACACTGATGCGGTGGTGATGTGTTAGTGTGTGTTGTGCTGGTAGGAGTGAATCCAACATAGGCCTGCTGTCCTGACCATTGAAGATCAGGATGAATGGGCATAAGAAATTATGCAGAGAAACAGGTAGACTACAGTCTGTAGTTGTAGAACTACAAAGTGCCCTTGAATGGTCAGTTGAGTTCCTAATCCAGTGATCATTCTGTGTATAATTTCTGTAGAAAAACACTGCGAGTAGAATGTGTAGTTCATGGGCAGTCACCATGCCCACTGCCAAGTATCAGCTACAGAGGAATAAAGCCCCATTCTTTGGACTGTACAGCAGTAGAACTGTGTTCTCTGGAGCTGTGAAGGACTACCTTATCATTTAGTCATTTTTAATTATGAGCTAATTATCCAACATCAGTATCTGACCTCATTTCTCTGGCTGAATGCAGACACTTCTAGTTAGATGAGTAGATACTATTGATACAGTAAACAGAAAACAATTATCCTAATGTTCTTTACGTATAGTTTAGTTTCATTGCAACTACTCTCTCTGAGTGGGATAATATCTTTTTTCATCTGCTTCCAGTGGAATAGCATATTTAACTTAATTTTGGGTACATGTTTGTGATTAGCAAGCAAGCTCTGTTTGTTTATCTAAGATGAAGGTTTGTGTGTGTGTATGTGTGCGTGAGAGAGAGAGAGAGAGAGAGAGAGAGAGAGAGTGAGGGAGGGAGGGAGGGAGTGGGAGAGAGAGAGGGAGGGAGTGGGAGAGAGGGAGGGGGTGAGAGAGGGAGAGAGAGAGAGAGAGAGAGAGAGAGAGAGAGAGAGAGATGAAATGATCTCGTAATTTCTTTTTCTAATTTCTTGGGTTTTTTAAAAGGTGGGACATCTGGGACTCATCAGTCACATGTTTGGGCTTTTTTTTTTTACCTCTGGCCCTGCATCCCCCATTATTTGTCATTCATAACCCTACAGCACACTCTGCTTTGCTCACTGAGAAATTTGACCTTAGACTTATATGCAGCTGGCAAAAGCATGTGTAGAATACTTTCAGAGAATTTACATGAATGCTACTTCGATGATTTTCTTAGAAACTGAAGTAAGAATTTTATAATCATGATATGTGAAGAGCTCAAGAGATGGGAAGACAACAGGAAACTATCAACATAGATTTGAGACACTTATGTATTCAGTTTATGTTACTGTGACACACAGCCTCAAATGTACTTCAGAGCAGAGGCGATTGCTCTAAGACTGCAAGGGAAGCTCAGCTTCCCCTAAAATGTCAAAAAAATAAGTGATCAAATATATACTGTTGTGTGTACATGTTCTTGAATAAATATGCACTACAACGCGCTCAGCTTTTGTTCAGAATCAGCTTCTTATCACTGGTAAAGACGCGGCTTTGCTCTCAATCATTCCCGCAGCCTCACAGTGATTTAAACGAGACGAGTCATTGGATAAATGCTGGGCTTTGTCCCGCCCATCGGACGCTCTGTGTCTCTGGGAGTCTATGGGACAGTGGGCTGGCCTCGGTTGGCCCGGACGCTCAGCTTCTGCATGATGATTGGATGATCTGTCTGAGGCTGAATCCCTTTTTGATTGACAGCGAAATTAGCGAATCAGCGATCCTTTGGTGTTAAGATCCGTGGGAGCGTTACATTTCCATTCTGTTCTGAGTTGAACCGGAGACTTTCCGAAATCTCTTAGCGAGATTCTCTTTGTTAAAAATGACTAGCGACAAATCGAGCTTCTATTTCTGATGTTTTTTTGTAGCTGCTTGTGTTTGGAGACTGACTCCTATCACTCTTTCTGACTTCTATCGCAGTTTCTGTCCAGCGGGTGCTGCTGAGCCCCTCCACCGTCACAAAGCACTCACAGGCGGACACACTTCACATGGGCCAGGGCCGTTTAAGCAGCCTAGCTCTGCTGGCCATTGAGAGGACACTAGTCAAGTCCCTGGAAAATACGCCTTATTGGTACGACAGGATCACAGATCATTTTCTTGAAAAGGGTAGAATTTATGTATAAATAAACCGACACATTTTATGATGTAGGCCGAAATTGAGCTTCCCCTCCTTGAAAGACCAGCATTCACCACTGCTTCAGAGGATCTTTCGATTGCTAGATATCACTACAGGATTGATCTTAATATTTCACCTAATAAGGTTTTTATGAAACATCCTTCTAGAACAAATCGTCAGTGATTCTGAGACACAACAGATGGAGACAAGAGAATTTCAATATATAATCTATAGTATATTAGACAGTGCAAATTTTAAGCAGGGAGTGTGGTTTCCTTTCAGTGTTTCACTAAAGGTCTTTCCATTAGGTTCATCTCTCTCAGTGTATTCTCTCAGGGATGACTGGGTGACATTAATGACAGGCCACAAAATAAAGCCTTCCTGTTTATGCTGAGGAAGTCACAGTAAATTATATATGTTGCTTTTTTCTCTCCAAAACTATTCAGCAAGACTTTAAAGTTTATAGTCAGAAAGGAACATGCCAACTATGCACACACATAAATCATGCATGAGAAAATTTGTATACACACATCTGTGTGTGTATGTGTGTTCATGAATACACAATATTTATGTAAGGTCAAATAAGTTATACATTTTTCTGCATCAGCAAAAAGAACACTAAAATATATCAAAAACTCATAATTACAAAGAAGCCTTCAAATTAAATATCTATGTCCCCTCTGTTCATTTCAAACATTTACAGACTGTTGTTTAAGAACGGGTAATGCAATGTAGTGGTAAATATAACCCTCAAACAACCTCTTTGAAAATTGTTGCTGGAATCAAATTAAAATTGGGTAAAATTTAAAAAAAAAATAATTAAAACTTTCTCATTTTGAATGCCTAAAATGCTGTCTTTGTACTGCATTCAATTAAATTATTTGCACATAATTGCATTTTGATTTTATTTACATTTTGTGGACTACGTCGACCACTGGGAGTTTTTTCAAAAGCGTCCTGCCCTCTACCACCAGCATGGACTTCACCTTAGTCATCTAGTTTCTGCAGTTCTCCCTGGGAACATCGAGGTTGTTCTACGCCAGGCCTGACATATCCCACCCACCCGCACAAATCAGGCAAGTAGATTATACAGTGAGCAGGTAAGTGATTTTAAGGATACACTTACAGATAATGGCCATTTGTCTGCCCATAGCAAGAACAAATATATCTACAATGCTTGCTCTCAGAAATATAAACATTTGTTACAGTATCAAAACCGTGTCTGTGCCCCGAATCAAACTAAAGCCCAGAAAATATATAAAACAGCATGCCCCAATATCCTAATCATTATTTAACCACCAGAAATAGAATGCAGTAACATCCCCTCAGACCTAAAGCTCAGCCTACTTAATATAAGAGCACTTAGCTCCAAGCAGTCATTATAAATGAAATTATAATGGAAAAGAAATTTGATGTTATATGTTCTATGATAAAGTAATAATTGTAGGAGACTTTAATATTCATTTGGAAAAAAGTGCAGTCACGTCATTCATAGATACTGTTGGTTTCAATCAAAATGTATTAGGCCATATATATTATTCTAATCATACACTAGACTTAGGTTTGACCCTGGGCACTAACATAAAACACCTAAATATACTACCTCAATATTCCGCAGTCTCAGACCACTACCTAATTTATATTATAAAATATGTACATGCCCATGTTACTATCTAAAGCACTGACTAACCCCATCTACAGCCCCTAAATTTACTGAAAACATCAAACATTTATTGACCTCAGTCTGTGGCCCATCAGACCCACTGGAGCTATACAGACTAACTGATTATTTAGATAAAACACTTCAATCAACTTTAGATAGTGTCACACCACTTTAGTATAAAAAGTAAAGACGTTAAAAACTTGCTCCATGGAATAATGCAGACACACTCACCTTAAAGCAAACTGTAAGGAAATTAGAGCAGAAATGACGGTCAACTAAACTGGAAGTATTTCACTGAGCCTTAATGCACGTTCAGCATATCTGTCCTCCCCGACATCTCTTACAAACAATCAGACAGCTACTGGTCCACAGATCCCAGCCATTTTATGAACAACAAAATTGGTATGGCTGATATAGAACAAAACATAGAAAAAAGATTAGTGGCCTTTGACCCACTTCCACAGCTAGAACTGAAGAAAATCATCTACTCGTCAAACTGTACGACCTGCACACTTGACCCAATACCAACTAAACTATTTAAATAAGTTTTACCAGTTATAATCAATCCCCTTTTAACAATCATACATTCATCCCTTAGACTGGTCCCATACACAACGCATTTAAACTAGCAGTTATTAAACCTCTGATCAAGAAACCAAACCTTGATCCTAGTGTATTATCCAATTACAGACCTATCCCCAACCTATCCCGACATTAATATGTAAGGTCTTAGAAAAAGCTGTGACCCAACAACTTTGCTCATACCTGTATAAGAATAACATATATGAAAAAATTCAATCTTGTTTTAGGCCACACCATAGCATTAAAAAGTTTTATTTAAGGTAACATAAATCTTCTTCTCACCTCTGATCAAGGCTGAATATCCATGCTAATTCTACTTGACCTCAGTGCAGCTTTTGATACAATTGACCATGCTATTCTGCTAGAAAGACTACAGGAACAGCCATATCATGGTTTAAGTCTTACCTTACAGATCACTACAATGATAAACCAACACTAAAAATATGGAGGACTATGTTAAAGAAGTGAATCATTGGATGTCGCACAATAGCCTTCTGCTGAACAGTGACAAAACAGAGGTTCTCCTTCTAGGTACAAAACCTGTTATTAGTAAGGTATCATTCTTGATACAAAATTTTGCAGACTTCCCTGTTCTTCCTAGCTCTTCAGCTTAAAATCTGTGTGTCATAATTGACTCGGATCTATAATTTAAGCAGCATATAGGTAACATTACACAAACTACTTTCTTACATCTTCGTCACATTGCTAAGTTAAGAAATGCCTTATCCCTGCCAGACGTGGAAAAGTTAGTTCATGCTTGTATTACATGCTCCAGCAGAAACCTAAAACTACCTAAAACTAGAAATTCTGCACTGGCTTCCAGTAAAATTCAGTATTGATTACAAAATTCATTTACTAACGTATAAAGCCCTGCATGGTCTCACCCCTGAATACCTGCGAGACCTCATCACGTATGCTATGAACCACCAAGATTACTCAGATCACAGGGTGCCAGACTCTAACTAGTTCCCAGAATTCATAAGACTTCAGCAGAGGGAAAATCTTTCTCCTACAAAGCCCCTCAGCTCTGGAACAATTTTCCAGCTAGTGTTTGGGATACAGACACAGTCAATATTTTTAAGTCTAGGCTCAAAACCCACGTGTTCAGTTTAGCTTTTGGCAACTAACATCTTCTTCTAGTTTAAGGTTGTTGTTTCAGGAACTCATGGGCATGGGGAATCATGATAAATTCGGATGATGTTCTCTGTGATGTTATGCTCACAATTTCTCTTGTTCGAGGATGGTGGAGCGGATTCATGTCATTGTCTGAGGATGCTCTAATGTCTGTGTTGCTTCTGGTTTCCCTCTTTCCAGTCAGTTAAAGTCAGATCTGCTGGAGTTACTACATTAATAAAAATAATCACATATGCTTTTCTACTGCACTCAACTAAACAAACTTCTTCATTTTCTGAGAAAATGGCAGCCCACTGATGGACGATTTTTTGCTGGATTCTCTTGCTGCACACCTCCATCTACTGCTGCCAGCCTCTGAACCCTCATCAAAACCCACTTTAATAAATTACACTGAAGTAGAAATGGAATCAGATTAGCAACACTTATGCTTCCAGTCTGATGCAATATTGCGGTCTCAGATTGGTGTAACAATAATAATAATAATAATAATAATTATTATTATTATTATTATTATTATTATTACTACTACACTGCAGCATTATGACACTTAACTGGTGATACTTAAAATTTCTATCAGTAGTTTGATCAAAGGTTTCTTCCTCCAGCCTCAAGGGAGTGTCCTTGCCAATGTTGCCTTCATCTTGCTCGCAGTGGGCTTTGATTCAAATGATCTGTTCTGATTTTAATTATGTAAAGCTGCTTTGTGACAACTTCAGTTGTAAAAAGCACTATATAAATAAATTTTGGCTGATTGAAATTATTTTCATTTGATATTCCCTTTACTTTACTTAGTGGATTATATCCAACCCTACCTGCCTTTAGCATTGTACTGCATGCGTATAGCAGGAGCAGTTCATACTTTCCAGAGCAGAAGGCCAAAATACGCTAGTAATGATTTATTTTAAAAACCATTAACATTTTACAGATAGTCCTGAAAAAGTCTTGTGATAAATATGAACTGTTCAACAGCTTTGTCAAGTGCCATTTGGAGCACTCACAATCTCATCTTTTCAGTCAGCCAAATACTTCTCACTCCCAGGAGAAACTTTCTGCTTTAGCAATCACCATTGCCTGAGCATGCGGAAAATATTTCAAGCTCGCTCAACCATTCTACAAAGAGCTGCTGCATCATTTGCTGTTTATTTGTTTCTATTTTTGATCATCAGATTTTATGTGCGTAAATCATTTAAGGATTTTGTGCATTTTTAAAAATATTATTTATAATACTGGAGGAGGACTGGTTCTTCTCAGGCAGGCCCTGATATATGTTACATATTTGTAGCTCAAGTGGTTGACGCTAGCCCTACAGATATCTAGGGAAATATATGATGATGAAACCAGGTCTGAATGAACAATTTTGCTTTTAATTATTTTACAGATTTTATTCCACATAAAATATGTAAATATATAAATGTGTAAATAAATACTTCAGATTTGAGTGCAATTGTTTCTGGTCTTTATTCTATGGAATGATTCTTTGAATATGTAGAATATAACACTTTATACCAAAAACACTGTCTATTTGTTAAGTTTTACAATTACAATATATGGGGAAAAGACTGTGGACAACTGCTCATCCAACTGTTCTTTTGAAATTAAGGATATTAATAAATAGCTAGTCCTTTCCCTCAAGTCTGTAGAATATGGAACCATTTCTGTGAGACATGTGGCATTCAGCTACAAAAGCAATACCACCACTGACCCATTTTTACAATGTCTCATTATGTAATCTGACAATGCATTTGTCTTTTGATATGAAAAAAAGTGTTATTTCATCTTATGCAAATGTCATTGTACCATGTACATGGAAAGTGAAGATGTGGGCAGTGAAGATACACTCAGAGCAATGGGCAGAAATCCCCAGCTCCAGGGGAGCAGCTGGGGGTTAGGGGCCTTGCTCAAGGGCACCTCAGCCATTGTTTGAGGTAAGAGGAAAACCACTTTTCAGTCCCAAGCCCACTTCTCTTATTCACCATCTTAGGCTGGTGGCATTGTATGGGATTTGAGGAGTCCTAACTAGTAATCTGGTGGAACTGGGTTAATTATTGGGGAAAAACTGTAATAGTATCAAAAGCAAAAGTAGCTTTTGAATAAGAGAGCTTGTTAAAACAGACAGAGCTAAATGATCTACTAATAAGAAATTCAGTTATCTAGATATATCAATATGATGGCTTTGCACCCACTGATTTCAGGTAGGCCCTGGATCCACTGTGACCAGTTTAGGGTTGTGGTGGGTCCAGAGCCTACCCAGAATCATTGGGCGCAAGGCAAGGACACACCCTGAAGGGAACGCCAGTCCTTCACAGGGCGACACACACACACACACACACACACACACCTACCAACGTGTGCTTTTGGAATGTGGAATGAAACCGGCGCACCTGGGGGAAACCCATGCGGACATTGGGAGAACACACCAACTCCTCACAGACAGTCACCAGGAGCGGGACTTGAACCCACAACCACCAGGTCCCTGGAGCTGTGTGACTGCAACACTACTGCGCCACCGTGCTGCCAGATGAAGCAATTACAGAATAAATTAAATAATGGATGATACATAATTATTTGATTTAAAAAGGACCAGTTGATTAACTTAGAAAAGTAGGCACTATTTCACCACATATTTAGCTAAGTGACCTTGAACCTTCCTTTCACATTTATTGTAGCAACACAATGCAGTAAGTTAAAACAAAACACGTTAAGGCTGTGTTTCGTTATATTGTAGTTCAGTGTAGTTCTAAAAATAAATCAGATAAACAATAGTGCAAATATACAGTACACTAGAAAGAATATGTAGATAGTGCACACTACAGTTAGTATTTAAACACAGGTTGCCAATTTGGCCAGAAGAAGTCAAGAAGTCAGGAAAAAAAGAGTCGCTAGTCCAAGCTACACATGACCGCATCCCACTTTTGGACTTCCTGGTCATCTGAGGTGGAGCGGAAAAGCCGAAAATCACTACAACGCACAGACACACATATCCCTGTCGAGACTCCCCGTTTCCACTGACAGAGACAAACTCAACCTCCAGGATTTCACACATCATCATTCCTCTGAGTTGTAGGTGCTCTTTAAACAGAGGAACACTCTTCAAAACGAGGTAGATCCAAACCCTCTACTGAGGGTTTTTTATTCACAGAGGCCTGTTTACTGTGTGGTTTACTTTGTGTTTTTACTGTTGTGTTGCTACAGCAGGGACGCAGCAGTGGGATACGCAGCGGTGCTTCTCTCATCATGTTTCATTTTTCGATACTACATCTCATGGTTTTATTTACTGTTCACAACTGGGGCAGTTAAACACGAAAGTGAGCCAACGGCAAGCAGAAAATCAAATCCCCTATCTTTGACAGCCAGCTAAACCGATAGCAGGGGCATTTAGCGTCTATAATAATAGAAACAAAAGCCTTTGTGCTGCAAAAAAACGTCAGATTTTGGGCTCGTGGGAAGTAGCCAGCATTCATCCTCTGGTCCCGATATGTCCCTGCTTGGTTATACTGGAACATACAAAATAATCGGCGTTTTCTCTCACTGTTAGCCAAGCTAGCTAACGTTAGCAGCTAAATTGTCTGCGCTCTGAGAGATGTAGCTAGCTAGTCAGCTAGCTAGCTGATTTGAATGACACCCCCCATGATAGATGTAATTTAAATTATGAGGTAAATTATGTTTTCTGTCTGAAATAATCATTCTTTTTACCATATCATAAAACGGCTGATGGAATCCATTTCTAGAAATGCGAATGAGGTCATGCCACACATTTTCATATCACCTAACCTACATTCCCTTCTGACGAATTGTCTCGTTCCCACTGGTGCATCCAGAATTGTAAGCCTGAGAATATTATACATACACTTCCATACCATTGGTTGCTTTCCTGACCGATAAAACCTTTTCAGAACAGGATTTAGACACTCTTATTTTAAAATGATGTACATAGCGTTAGATATAACAGTGTGGTTCAAGCCTAGATGTTCTTGTGTTATCTATCTAAAGGCTAAGGCTATGACACTTCCAATACTGTATCAGTTAATTGGACAAATGAACATTCACGACCTTCAAAATTTTAAACTTTATAATGAATAGACCCCTCAGTCTTATTTTTCATTTTGTGTGAAATCATAATATTAGGCTAAAAAACACATACTATTAGGCTAATTATGTTATGGTTAATGTCTTGTGTCACATTCGTACAACATAGAAAATAGTGCAGAGACACCTTCAGATGAGTGAACTCTTACCTCCCATTGCAGGCACGGATGCTCAGTTGGGCATCAGTTGTACAATTTCCATAGAAAGGAATCACATGAAATTGGAAATTTGGAGCATCATTGTGTATTCCTAAGGTCCTTATGCCGAAACCCAGGTGTGGGCTAAGGGTGTATAAAGCCTCCAGCATTGTGACCATGTTCTCTGGAGTGATGGGGCCATTGGAGTAAAATTTATCTCCACCAAAAGGGAAAAAAATAGCATGTAAAATTGGAACTCTATAGATTCAACAGTTTTAACTCATAAATATCAAGAGTTGGACCCTATCAAACATGAAGCTGTGAATGATTTAAAGCCTTTTAAAGGCACATTTTTGCAGATGTTTTCACAATATTTTGACTTTCAGTGTTCAGCCTATAAGGAAGTCCTTTCTATGCATTCGCCATCGTCTCACTGTCCCTTCTCCATTTTGTATCATCACATGGTTTTTCATACACATGAATTTCTCATGCCCTGTTCGTAACTTTCCATGTTGTTTAATGGCAATAAAATTGATGCTTATTCCAAGTTATATAATCAAATTCTAATGACAAAATGAGTAATCCTAAATACTGCAGTGGTTGTTAAATATATTTAAGGCCTTGTGGACTCTTGCCTGTTGCTGTCTATTTTATCTCTTTTACTAAAGTCCTTCTTTTCCTGTTTCATGCTGCTTTACCTTTATCAGCTTTAACTCTCTCTCCTTTTTTCTTTCCCCTCCTCCTTTTCCTACCTGCTTTTTTCACTAGACCCTCTTTAACCCCAATATCGCTCTCCTCTTCTCTGATTTCTGGATAATTCAACCGCACTTGTGGCCAGAAGGAGAGCCAGTTTTCCTACTGCTTTTCAGCACATCAAGCAGAAAGCAGGCTCAGAGAGCGGACAGTGACTCAATGGTACACAATACTGAATTTGGATTGAGGGTGGGAGGAGGGGAGTCCAAGGGATGTTGTGCAAAGTCTTCTATGGGTCATGACATTACCCAGCCTTGATGGGAAGTACCTTTTAAGACTATCTCTGCCAGAATATGTGTCTCCCAGGATATATTTGGGATATTTTGTAGCCAAGGTAAAATGTAGTTATTTCCCAGCATTTGCATAAGGCTAATTGAAAAAACACAATGTTCATAAGTATTTATACACCCTAATAATACCTGTCATAACCCTGTCACTTCCACTGTCAAAACTTTGTTCATCCGATTGGAAACTGATGTTTATCTATGCAAATTAGGGCTGGGAAGTCATTTTATATATGTTATTAACAGGCTTAACTTTCAATGGCAGTCAGTGTAAAAATATTTTTTATTTATTGTATCAGCTGAAATTAAGAAATATATTGTGATATAAATTCTGGACATATTGCCCGGCCTTAACAAAAATGGTTAAATTATTCTTATATTACTAACAATTTTTTCACATGGTTGTTTTAGGATCAGATCCCTTCAATGTAATGTTTTATTAACGAGGCCTCTGGTTCTTTAGCTGAGCAATAAAGCAGCCCAGTGACTGTGAGATATGTTATAGGCTCTTTATGGTAGTTAAATGTGCAGGATCTAAGGCTCTTACATAAAAAACTTTGTGACAAGAAGCATTTTGAGAAAAGCTCTTTAAAGCAACTACAAAGTAAACTGATAACTGTGTAGAATGGCTTTCACATTGGTCTTAAATGGCTGCTGTTTGATGTGATTCACCTGAGAGATGGTGCAAAGACCTTTACCACATATAGTTAAACTGTCCAATAAAAGCGTACTAGTTAAACATAAGCAGCATTTCCAGAACTTTGGTGTTTTTTTTTGTTGTTTTTTTTAATGCTAATTACCAAATCAGTGACCCTGTGCATATTGTGTGCATTCTGTCTTTCTGTGTTTATTTATTTACCCCCCCCCCCCCCATGATATTGCAGAGGGAGCCAGAGAGGGAGGAGCAGCCAGACGCCAGCATGCCTCCCAAATTCAAACGGCACCTCAATGATGACGAGGTCACTGGCTCTGTGCGCAGTGAGAGGGTAAGAAACACCACACCACAGGGCATTGTGATTCAGGTGAATAGGAGGTTATTTATAGCTCTAAAATCTGTAAATTGTCTACTAGTAGTGGTCACCAGAAGGTGCTAATTAAGCTACATCAGTTTTACAACTTTAATATATTCAGTAGAACTCAAAGGTATGCACTCAGTCCTTGATCAACATTCAGGCTGTTTTTAAAGGTAAATACAAAATAGTATGTTCCATCACTGTTTTTGTGTCAGAACAGTCTGAATCATGCAAAATCTAGTCTTGGACCCTCCAACTGTCTAGTGACGTGAGAAGACCTTTAGTTTATTCCACTAAGTAGACCAAATGCACTAAATGTTCTGTAACGCTCCTGGAGTGAATGGTACATTCAGGAAGAAATATGAAGTGTAGGTGATCTTTTCTAGGGGTATACACTGGTTAATTTCAGAAATCCACATTTGGAAAGGAATATTGGTCTCCAGTTTCCAGGTACAAGCAATACAAATTTTAGCTGCAATTAAAAGGATCTCAGTGAGCCTTAAAGCACAACCATTTTTAAGGTCAGAGTTGGTAAAATTATCCAATAGGCAAACCCAATGGGAAAAGATACCAAAAATCTCAGATAATGTGTTACAAATTCTCTGCTATAAGTCATGTACTTTAGGGCATGACCATGTGCAGTGTAAAAAAAGTACCATTAGTTAAACCACATCTGTAACAAAAGGGGGAAACATTTGAATTAAAAGTATCCAGCTTAGCTGGAGTATAAAAAAAGTTGGTGTAGGAAATTAAATTGAGTCAGTCTATATCTTGAGCTTATGGTAGAAGTAAGACCTATACAAAATCTGCCCACAAATTTGGATCTATAGACAACCCCAGTTCTTATTCCCACTTGATTTTTGATCTATCTGGATTGTATATTGACTTATTAGACAATAGTAATCTATGTACCTTTTGAAATAGCCTTACTCAGTGGTTCATATGAATAACATATGGATTCCAAGGCTGACATTGTTGGTAGATGCCACTGAGAAACGGAATTTGCTCAAATAAAGTTCCTCCATTGTAAATAAGAAATCTTTGTTATTTATCCCAAATTCTTGTTTAAATTGATCAAAATACACAATTTCTCCATCTTTATAACAATGTTCCAAATAAATAATTCCTTTGGTAAACCAATCTTTAGCAAGTTTATTTTGTAAGTATACTGGCAATAGATTATTTCCCCGCAAAGGGGTTTTGGGGGTTAGGAAATCTTTCAAGAAAATCTTGTATTTTCTCCCATGAATAAAGAGAATGAATAATTAGGGGATAGTCTGTTGTTAATTTAGCTAATTTTAAATTCCCTTTGTATACCAAATCAGAGGAGGAATCACCACAGAGGACAGTTTCTTCAATATTAAACCAAGAAGGCTTAGATTCATCATGTAAAATCTGAATTAAAAATCTTGCCTGCGCTGCCGAATAATACTTTGAAATCTGGTAATCTTAACCTACCTTGCTCAAAGTCCAACATTAATTTATCTAGACTAAGTCTAGGAGTTTTACCTCGCCATATAAAACATCTTATCAATGTATTAATTGACGATAAAAGTTTTTTGGTATTCGTATAGGTAGGGATTTAAATAAGTAGAGAAATTTGGGCGTTATTCATTTTGACAGCATTTATTTTACCTAGCAGAGAGAGAGAGGGAGGTCCATCCATCTATCAACATCTATGCTCACGTTTTGCCAAAAGAGGGTCGATATTTAATTTAAATAAATCCCGTATATTACTATTTATATTTATGCCTAAGTATCTAATTCCAGTGGTAGTACTTTTAAAGGGGAATTCGTGGCTAATCGAGTTATAATTAAAATCAGAAAGAGAAAGAATTTCAGATTTATCTAAATTGATTTTATATCCGCTAAAAAGACTATATAAATTAAGGAGTTCTCTTAACTTAGACAAAGAACCTACAAGATTAGTTAAATATAGCAAAATATCGTCCGCAAATAGTGAGGAATTGATGTCTAATGCACAGTTGTAAATGATGAGACTGAGTAAACGGCTCTAAATCTTTGAAAATACATTGTGCAAACATCTCATCAATGTTCCCAGGCACTCTGCTTCCTTTGTGTGTTATGGGAGAACAAACATCATTAGACAGATTAATGGCTCTCATCACTCTCATCAACTCAGCCCTGAGTTTCTCTGTGCTAGTTCCAGAGGAGGAAGTACAGAGCCTCTGTTACATAAGACAGTCACACACGGACACTCACTCCTGTCCTCCTCCCACCAGTGCACCAGTAATTACTACCAGTCCAGTCTTGGAAACAGATTGTTTTGCTCTTTCTCTCCTGTGTCTCATTTTTATTCTGTCTGCTTCTCTGTGCCTGAGTTTGGTTTTGTATTTGTCTTTGAATTGCCCAACTCTGTCATACTGTTGTATAAAAGCATAAAAGAGATCTGTGAAACAATCTATGTACACAGTTACACAGAATGCTTATGTATTATTTGATACAGTGTACAGCTGTTATGGACCAATGTCCATAAAATGCAGTAACAGACTCACCTGAATCCCTACATTTTTAAGATCCTTGTACATATTATTAGGTACTTTAGCATTATAGCTTGAGTGTAAAACTAAAGAAATGAACTTTAGACCCCAAAAATGTTGCTTGATTGATTAAATACAGGGATAAGGAAATGTAGACACATGCACACACACTTTTTGCCCAATATCAGTATGTGCTCTCACAAATATACTTATTTAACGGTGAAGTGCATGCAATCTACAAATACATTCTAGCTGTCTACTTCCCTGATTCTTCCTAGTTTTAGGTAGGGCAGACCAGATAAGTTCTTTGTCAGTAACTCAAACATCATCGCGCAGAAGCAGGACAAGCCTTCCTTAATCTGTTGCCACAAGGTAGAAACATAGTTCTCTAAAGTTTTTGCTGTTAAACAGTTGCCACACTTAAAGATGAATGAACTCTTCTGTAAATGAAAACACAACATAAAATTTGTCCTGTGTTATGGTATTTATTAAATATATGACAGGCTACGAATTTATAAATAATGACATCTTTACATTTGTTCCCTTTAGAGAATGTATTATGTTTCATAAAACAAACAAACACCAAAGACAAAATATAAATAAATAAATAAAATAAAACACAGGTCCAGAAATAAAGAAAATCCTTTTCAGAATGTTTTTTTACTGACTTAACACCTCTGAGGCTACTTAGAGGTGATGAGAGAAGCCAGGCGGTTGTAGTAAAATTCTGGAGTGGAATTTTACTTTGAAGTTTCACCTTTGCCACCACTGGTCTGCAGTTTGAAAATGCTTAAAACATTTTAAAAGGACATAAATTTTGATGCTGAATGGAGTGACAGAAATAGTCCAAATCTGTTAAGAATAGAACTATACATTACATTAAATGTTTATGTTCTCCTGTGTAACATAGGTTTAGAGATTGTGATTTTGCTGTGACAGCTGTGATCTTATAATTGTAACTTGAGAAGTATAACTTAAATGTTGGTGATTTGCTTAAACAATTTGAGAAAAATGGTCTGTTTCCCCAAAAAGAAAATAACTGAAAGTGACATTGTAACACTAGATGTTGTAGACCTGGCAGTACACATTAGTTAATGTGTAATTAACGAAAGTAATTTGTATAATTTTATTTCTCTTCTGTTACGTCTCATGGAATATTTGCTTATGCAGGGACTATGAGATGATGTTATTCTCTTCACTTTATTTGAAGTTTGAAATGCAGTTTGAAAACCAGCTGTGTAATGCTGTTTGACAGCGCAAAACTTTGGCATGTCAGAATAAGTCTTCCCAACTTTACCTCACAGTATTGCAGACTGCTTTGAAGAATGTCTTACTAATATTTCACACCCTTCAGGTGGCTGTTGCATAATATTTTTAACACCATTCCACAAACTAAATTATTTTTATATTACTGAGTAAAACCCATGTCACTGGGAAACTCACCAAGGAATGTGGTGTCTTGGAGTTATGTAAGATCATCTGGATGTTGAATCACCCAAAAAACACCCAAACTGCTTTGAATCATGTACTAATCGATCCCCTACAGCATGTACATCAAGTACAAGCTTGATGTACAAACATGATGTACGTTAAGCAAAATGCTGTAAAAATGTAAGTCACTCATATGTGAACCAGTCCTCCATTGATGTTTCTAGAAAACATCTTTGATTTGTTAATGTATATGGACATTCCAAAGGCTCCTTATTTAAATCTCTGAAAATACAAACAGATACTCATGAAACAAACGCAGGCCTTGTCTTCATGTGAGAATAGCAGCCTGCATCCCTGATGTTCTTTTGCACGTGTTACTCCTTTTGTTGTGGACTGAGTCTGCTGTTTATGGTGTCAGCCACAGAAGAAAGCTATTAACCTGCACTGAAGGCATTTAATGAGGCAGTGAGAGTCTGCTCACTCATACCTCCAACATCTGGACTCCCGTCACACAGAGAACAAGATCAAAAAGCACTCCAAAGTAGTTCAGATTAGTCTGACCCCTGTCCTTCTCTTTCCACAGAGGAACTTGCTGGAGGAAGACTCTGATGAAGAAGAAGACTTCTTTTTGTGAGTTGGTTAATGTGCTTTTTTTATTATCAAAATAGTTATACCCAGTTTTAAATATAATATTCTGATGCATTTAAATTTGTTCAATAACCAACTGTCCTAAAATAATTGTGAACTAGCTAGCTCCACATCACTCATTCAGCCCTTCATAACAGCAGTCATGGAAATGGTAGTTCTGGTTCTGAAATTCGTTTTTAAAATGCTTGGAATTACACACACACTTGAGTGACTGCGTACATCAAATTCATTTTCAATTAAAGCTCACGGTAATTTAAAAAATTCCTACCACCACCATGTGTTATATTTTTAAATTATATTTGTCTTAAATATGTCAGGGTTGGTCTTTTTTATTTTAATGATTAATGAATTTAATCAGCCCTGTGAAGGACTGGCGCCCCCTCCAGGGTGTATTCCCGCCTTGCGCCCAATGATTCCAGGTAGGCTCTGGACCCACCGCAACCCTGAACTGGATAAGCGATTACAGATAATGAATGAATGAATTTAATCATCTAAATTCCTAGATAATAAAAACCTTGAAAGCTATACACACAAGTATAAATACGCACATCAGTAAAATAATCTTTTAAATAATATGATATCGCGTTTTGTTACTATTTTATAAAACATTTATTTAATATGTTTACAGGAGAGGACCAACTGGACCCAGATTTGGGCCCCAGAATGACAAAATTAGACAGTAAGTTATGTTAGTGTTGATTTTCTTCTTGTGATTTATAATTATAATATATTTTTATATGACATTATTATTCACTTCAATGATTTAAATACTTATCATAGACAATGGTTTCATAATAGATGGATGTGTACACTGGGGGTACTGATGGGGGATAGCTTGTAAGGCAGGGCTGTTCAGCTTTTTTCCAGAAAGGGCAAATAATATTTCAGGTTTTCATTCCAAGCATGCAGGAGCACAGGGTATTAGATATATGGAGACCTATTGATGTCTCAAGTGGAATGATGTTTGCCTATGCTTGTTTAGGATGAAAACGTATTGTCAAACCAAGGCTTTTCAGTTAAGACTGGATACTGTTGTTGATGGAAAATGGACCCTAACAGTAAACAGACTTCTCAGAGTCTTGCCAGTTCTGCGGGAGTGTCCTTGACTTTCCCACATCTATGGCAACTCATTTCTTATGACATTATGTTCTCACAAAATGACTTCAGAAAACACACACACCCCTACCTCTGTCCAGTGATGAGACAGAGACACAATGTGGACAGCTCTACCCAGCACGATCTACTTGTAAGGCAGAAAATAGGTGTCATTTGTGTTTCATGTTTCATGAAACCATATTATTATGTATCATATTATGTGTATGTGTTTATATGTGCTTTTTTTATGTCTATGCTTTTTATGTTTTGCTCTGTGACCCCTCTTGACATTGACTTATTTGGTGTCCCTGTGTCCATGCCTTGTCTACTATGTTTAAATTGAAAGATATGGTTGAAAATGATAAAGTGTGAGTGATGAAAATCCAAGATGTTGCATTGTTCTGTTCATAGAAAGATTAAAATGCAAACACGACCTCCTGGTTCTTCAGAGTGGTTTTTGATTAAACTCTAAGACAAAATAACAAATTGGCAAATGATTAAAAAAAAAAGGGTATTTGTGGGACTAACCATTTTGATCTTACTTTACCCAAGACGTTGATGTTTGGCATGCCGTGTGTACTGTTTGGTGTTAGGACTGTGGTCAGAAGTTCCAGTGTTTCTCCCAGTGGACCTCTGGTAGTGGTGTTTCGACACATGCAGCTGCACAAGTTGTTTTTATGTAACCCAGAGTGAGGCTTTCATTCCGTCTGCTCTGAAGTCAAACACTGAAGAAAATATTTTATATTATTGAAAACGTACTGCTGCCTTGAGTTGGATTACATTGAGACCAGAACAGTACCAGTTGACCTTTACTACTGACTTGTTTTGGTTTCACCTGGGTTTTATTTTGCCAGGCAAATGGACCGAGAAGTACATTCTTGCCTATGCCAGGGGTATGAGTTATAGTTGTGTGTTGGACACTGCTGAGCATACTCCATGGCCATTGGGAAAAACCTTTTGCACAGATGTATGAAACATTTTGTTGGCAGTAGCTACTTCACAGGTTAACCAAGACTGCTTTAAGCAACCACAGGGGTATTCACACCTACAAGAGTCTATATTCACATGGTTATAAAAGTCACTCTAATTTTGAGCACATCTGTAGAGCCTCTATCAATCTCATTATAAGAAAAATAACATACAAACACCCAATAACACAGCCCAATTTGAGGAATTCTGAGGAGATCAGATTCTCAGTCAGATAAGCATTCAAGATCTTAAAATAAATGATGACACTGGGAAAACATCTGCAAAAACTTTGCTGTCTCTCTATATCATTTTTTTTATTTGTCAGGGTGCAGTCTCAAGTTGATGAAGTCATTGATGTGATGCAGGAGAACATCTCAAAGGTGATTGAGCGTGGAGAACGTCTGGATGACTTGCAGGACAAGTCTGGTGAGAAATGAAAGCCTTCACATACATAGAGAATAAAAAAATAAACAGGGATTAGTTCTCAGTCCATAATGATGAGTTTCCATCACAGCCAGAGTTACCTGTTCAGTTGCCTCATACTTGTTGATGGTTGCTTAGGTGCTGTTTGTTGTGGTGTGTGCTGAATATCTTATCAGGCATATGAATAACAGAGGATCAGAATGAATGAACATTTGCAACACGCTTTGGCAGAAAAGGAAATTGCAGGAGAAATCACAGTTGCACACAGATATGAGCAAAGTCATTATAAAATTAATTACTTAACATGAATGATTTCAAGAAGTATGAAAAGGGCAGCTCTGGGAAAGTCATTAAAGGTAGATCTCTGTGGTCAATTGACCGGTGCTCTCTGCTTCTAGTAATACATGACAGCCTCATGCTCCAGCCTCTTTCTCCCCATCCTCCACTTCTGGACTCATAGCCACTGTAACCCTGAAATGGGTATCAAGTGTAGAAGAGCTTCAGGCTCATGGTTTTACTGCCAGAAAGAGGGAATATATTTTTGCATTTATATAAGAATTAAATTTGAGATTAAATTCTCCTGTGTTTTGAGCCATTGTTTTTTTATGTCTGGTTTTATAATGTGATGAAATTAGAACATATAAAAATTTTAAAATGTCACTGGGACGACTTTACCAAGTTGTTTGAGTGTATGGTTTGATTTTGTATCATCAATTGTTATATTATAATGCAGGAGTAAAGTTGACTACATATCTAACTGACCAATAGCCAACTACAGGGAAATAAGGTAATAGACGCCTAGCAGACAGTTCTGCTGAATGTTGTAAATGTCCATAGGGAGTAGTTTTGTTCAAACAGTACTATCTCTGCTCTGATCTCTGCTCAGTGTGCTGCTTCAGAACCAGTAGAGTCACCTGCTTGTAAGAGGCATCTCTCTCCCCATACTCATAAAAACAATGCAGGAACAATGCAACAATAGTGTGGTCCAGTATTAAAAAAATTAAACCTTCTCTTGGATCAGTTTGGATCAGTATCTAGGCTGTGTAAGAAAGCTGTATGTTTCTCTTGGTGTGAATCAAGCAAGAGTTGTTTAGTTGTCCCATTGGTTTTTAGTTTGCTGGAAATTTCAGCTTTGTCGGATGTCCCTGTCAAAGGAGCTGTTGTTTAAAGGAAACAGGAGCCAAAGCAGTAAAGGGTGTTGAGTGTCTGAGCAGAACTTGTTGTAAAGGTCTGTTCTAAAAGAATAGTGTGGTGCTGTGTTTTCTTTTTCTCTTGCTCCTTCTGTGTTGCTCTGCAAGATTTCAGCATTATACTAGGTCCTGTTCAGTGATTACATAACTTGGTTCTCCCCTTCATTCGTAGTAAGAATGTCACACAATACAGACTTTGTGCAACATCTGGAATACTCACTACTGAGGTGCAATGTTTGCCACATGTTGGCAGCTGTGTCTGTGCTTGTACACTAGAATGTGTATACCTTTTTGAGTGTACAGAATACTGCATGCTTACAGATTCTGTGCTTGTGTGCTACAAGTCTACAGTTGTAACTATTCTCAATTTTGGAGCTGATACACTGCAGTGGTACATTTGATACAGTGTGATTGAATACATTAAGCCAAATTAAGCAGTGCCTGAAAATGTGCTTAATATGAATTTGTTATTGTTTCCCTTTTATGTTTATTATTTAAACTATTTATCATATTTCAATAGAAAGATTGCATTAATGATATGCACTAATGCATTGCAAACTTAAATAACTTTATTCAAATATAAAAAATATTTTTTGTTGTTGTAAATACAAGCTGTTACCTTTGTTTTTTTGTTATGAAGTATTATTTCTATCCTTATTTTTATTGTATGTATTTATTGTTCAAATGTCTAGTTTCCTTTTCAAGACAGCCATGTGTTATAAGCCAGGGTGCCTTCAGCTTTTAGAACATGTTTATACATCTTTTATCCGTTTGTGCACCACCTTTCGTAAGATGTAGCCTAAAAATATAAATGGAAGTTTTTTATGTCCTTATTTCTCCACCATGCTGTGCTCAACTAATGCCACCTTAGTTATGGAACATTTGATTTGTCGTTCTCTTGTAATTAAAGTTTACCTTTGTCATCCCAGTTGGCCTTGGTTCTCTAAGTTAATGAGGGCTGACAAGATTTCCAGACGAAGAAACAAAGCCTAGTCTGCAGACTGGATGTCTCTGCCATCCCAGCAGGCCCAGTGAATGTCAACAAGCATCTCCTGGAGACAAACAGAGCCAGTAATGGAGTGATCTCAGAAAGGCTCTTGTGTAACCACACGCTGAGGGGCACTGCGGAAAAAGCCTGTTCTCTCCATTCTTTCCACATAGAACTTTAAATGCCTGATTGATATTCCATGGCTTAGATAGGTTGGATATGCAGATGTTTGTGTTGACAGATGGAGATAAAGTTTGGCTCTGAGAGCAAAGGGGTGCCTTTGAATTGGAAAAAAAGCTTCTTTGCATTATATTGAATTAGGTGTCAGTGCTTGCTGTGAAACGTGTCTACTTTTGCACTATGAGATAATGGTTACCCTAAGAAAGCCTGCTGATCTGATCATTGAGCGGAATGATCCCAGCCCAGTTGGAGTAGGATGAGCTTAAGCCTTGCTTTGTTATTTAAAATTCATGAATATTTGCGTAAATATTGCATAATATTTAGCCATTGATAATAGCATGGAAGTAGGATAAAGTCCAAAACAACAAATGTGAATTAGAGAAGACCTTTGTCTTGACCTTTATGTTCCAGAGAGTCTATCAGACAACGCATCAGCATTCAGCAGTCGAGCCAAGCAGCTGCATAGGAGAATGTGGTGGAGGGACATGAAGGTAACTTTGCAAATATTTTTCGTTCTGGATCCAAGGTCATTCCAATTTCAAAAAGGTATTGAAATGTGCTTCTTTGCTCCAGAGGACACAATTACACTGCTCCACAACTCAGTGTTTTATGGGATGTAACCCCCTTCAGCTGACTCTTGGCCTTGAAAAAGTGCCTTAGATTGATTTCATGCTTTTCTGTGGACATTATACAAGTTATATTTGCGCACAAATGAACTTACAGTCAATACAGTAGTTGAATACACATTATAATGCTTAAGCAGAGTAGTATTCTCTCTCTCTGTCTACAATGGGGTCTAAACCATACAGCCTCTGTGTACTCTGACTTTTCCTGGAGACAAAGCCTGATCAGTACATCCCTATGGTTTATGTAATGTTTTGAGAGTTCAGTGTAGGTATGGATGTAGTTTTAAATGGGTTTATTTCTCTTCAGTGAACAACACTTGTTAATTTTGTTCTTAACGTAATGTGTTTTGTATGTAGGCAATCCCATGTTTTTCTTTCTTTCTCAACAGATGAAGATGATTGTTGCATTGGTGGTGGTCATATTGCTGCTCATTATAATCAGTACGTAATAAACTCACAGACATATTAAGCATTTTAGTCATGTATTTATCCCATGTCAGCTGTTGATTTACTGTTCTACACAGTGCAGTTGTAAACAAGTTTTATAATTGTCTAATATTCAAATTATTCAGACTCTGATAAACCTGATACTGAGGCATTATCTAGCTTGCGGATGTTAGTTAACTCTTGAGTATGATCTGTCTCCAGGTGATAGACAGGGAGACTGTAGCTCTGAACATTACTTTTGACCTTCTGTAAACTTTCTAATTTTCTCTCTCTCACTCTCTCTCTCTCTCTCTCTCTCTAGTCCCTATAATACTGCGGTATAAGTAGTTAATAGCGGGGAGGTTGGAGGCTTAATCGGCTCTTCCTCCCTCCTCCTCCTCCCCTTGTCATTCCACCACACCAGAAGAGGGTGCTGCAGGCCCAGTGTATCAGCCAACTACAGACTCAGCGGGACCGTCATCACAATGGGATGTGGGAGTGAAGCGTGCGTGTGTGTGTGTGTGTTTATGTTTCTTTCTAAAGTATGTGCATCCATCCTGAAATATGACAACATATCAAATGCTCAAGGTGATGACCTATGATTTAGATGGTTGCTGAAATCTCCTTTTTTTTCCAACACGCACACATTTGAAATTTTCTGTAGCTCTGCACCCAGTTCTTCTTATATTTATTTAATAATTACATTTATTACCAGGATCACCTGCTTGTAGGTTATGGTCACATTAATACTTAATCGGGTTTAATTGTGCTGTTCTCTTTTATGGTAAATTACAGGCTACATTACAGGCTATTACAGGCTTTTTCAGTTCCTACTTACCAGCAGTATTGAATTTCTCTTTCTCTCCCGCACGCGCACATACACACACACACACACACAAGGACACACACAAGATAATTAATTTATATTTTTTCCATCCCCAGTCAGTGAAATAGATTACTGGAATTCTCTAGGTTAGGAATTGCCATACAATAAATGATTTTGCATACAGAATAATCCCATTTGATTTTTAAACAAGAACTTATACCTTATCCAGGTTCCATTGGAGGAGAGGGGAAAGAAGTGATGCTTTTAAATGTTTGCTGCTATTACAATTTTCTCTAAAAGAAAACTACTTGTTGGTTACTTGGCAAGTGTACAAACTGTTAAATGATCACAGGCAATTGTGGTGAGCTGTATTGTTTGGCTTTTAAGGGGTCTTTTATCAAGGTTTCTGTCTGATGATTGATTGTGTTTTTATGAATTGCTGTAATTTTGCTTGTTTTGTGGGGCTCACTGGTTTTATGAGCTCACTTTAGGTGTGAGGTCATTCAAAACTGAATACTTGTCTAATGGTTTTTAATGTTACAACATTGAGGTGATAGAATGTGGAGGAACTGGAGCTGGGAGCTCATTAAAGTACCATTTCAGCTAGTTTATTGATATTCAGGCCTTTTGTTGGGCTCTTACCAGAAAGGCAATATTGTTAATAACAGACCTAACTGGCTCACATTGAATATTCCCAATTAAATCCTGGAGATAATAACTGAAGTATTTCTTGGAGATCACAGCTACTCGTCACCAGTACACATGAGTTTGAATGTTCAGATTGTCAAACTACTGCTTTATTAAGAGCTACTGAAGAGTGTTCATATCTTTTGCACAGAGTAAAATATGACTCAATTTTATTTAGCTTTTTTGAGTTATTAAACAAGTAATCAGCTTTGTATGGCCTATGTGAGATTTATCTTTAAAGTTTTAATTGAGCCATCTGTTAATGGAGCAGGCAACATGTTAATAGAGGGCAACATGGACACATCCTGTAAATTTGTATTAACTTGTATTGCTTTACTGACTATTATTATTATTATTATTATTATTTTTATTTTTATTTATATGTAAATAACCATTCCTTTAAAAAGTGAAAAATGGAATTGCATTGGCAGACTGTGAACTACTTTTGCGTTTTGAAATAAAGTGATTTTAAAGCGAGTCTGGCCGGATGCTTTTCAGAACCAGACCAATAACAGGAAAGAGACAGAGGAGGAGAGACAGAAACGTCTGCCACGCTAACCTGCACCACACAAAGCACAGATGTCTCCAATCCTTCATCTAATCCCAATCTTATAGCTCTGTTTTTCTTGCTTCAAGTTTCATTATTCATTCTTTTATTGGGTACAATTAAGGCACTTTTGCCCTGTTCTAATGTGTAATACAAAGTCCAAGGTCGCTACTAAAAGTGCTTTGGTCTTTATTTGTTGTTCCAGTCATTATTTCCTTTCTGCTTTTATCTGTCCAATAATCCTGACCTCCATCCCCAGCACACATGCACACTTTATATACATACACCCCTTTGTGTTTGTATGCCCTTATTCTCTGCTCTTCTCATTGCTTGTATGTTGTGTGGTGGTCTGCTGTCTAACAGCATCTTATACAATAGCAACTCACTGGAGCAATAGGCAATCAATTTATAGTGATATAGTTTTCAAACGTACAATTCAATTTCACTTATACATTGTCATGCTTAATATTCTGTTTTCATTTTACTACTCTTTGTCTGGTTAACTGTACTGACACTGATATAAATTGGGCCTCTTTCTGGTGCAGCTGGATCTGCTTTAAAAGAAGCAATCTGTCAATGTAAAGGCAAGTCCTATTGATGAGATTGAGGTTTGAATCCCAGTTATGTCATGTATCACTCCATGTGCAGGTGATGAATATCCTACAGAAAGTAATCCTTTAGATTCTCTGTGGGATGCCTAAAGATCAGGGCACTTCAGAACATTGAGTTCTCATGAGAATATTTTTTGCAAAAACCTTGAATAGTAAAAATGATCCAACTTATTCTGAAGAAATAAATAGAATTTATTTGTTACTTTATAAAGTATAGATTTAAATAGTCTTTTAATATTAGGACTCACAACAAAAGTGACCTCTTATAGGTCACTTATATATACAACATGCTAAAATACAATGTGTCTATATATTTGTAAAAAGCCTTTGTAATTATTGAATTCAGCTACTTTGAGGGTACATGCAGCTCATATTCTGTCTACAAATTATGTGAAATGGGACTCTCTGGAGCGTCAGGTTGCACGTGAACTTAAAAGTTATGTATATGTATATGTATGATTATGTATGAACTTAAAAGTGGTATAAAGTTCCCCCAGCAGTGAGCTGTGGAGCCAAATTCTATGGAGCGACAGCATTTCAGTCAGTACCTTTAGAATGAGTTGGGAGTTGTAAATTATCTAACACGCTTACCTAATCACACTCTGAATATAATAAAATCCTCACAATTATGTCATTTAATACACAATGAACATCTAGTTTAAAGCCTTGCAAGAGCAGCAGAAACTGCTGAAAAAGAAATGGTCACAAATATTGGATGTGTAAATGCAATGTCTTTTCCCTCTGTAGTAAACTGATTAATTATTCTGTTAATGATTAAAAAAAAAAAAGTGTTCCTTTTTTAATGAAAACATAACTGAGCCAGAGTGTCTACTGAATAAGTTACTCAACATGTGGCTACTGTACACTTTCTGCACTGTGAATGATACCTAGTCTCTCATAGCTAATGTAACAGGACTTTTCTGGCTTGCTTAGAGGACACAATGTCACAGGAACTGGCTTGGATACAATAATATCTGTTGCAGTGTTTAGTCACACAGCTAATAAATGCTAACTCTCATCACTCCTATAAGTCACGGTTAGTGCTTCCTATTGCTCTGTAGCCAAGCCGCGAGCATGTCTTTGAGCTGTTTTTGGATTGGCCTTTCGACACACACACATCCAGACATCACTGGAAGAATACAGAATTCTGCTGGAGGGTCAGTGTTGAAAGAGATTGATGTCTTGTGCTCTCATGGGACTAATAAAATTGTCAATATTTATTAGTGGGGCATTTAATATGATTTGATGACAACTTAATATTTGTCCAAATGTCTGTAGACACCTGCACATAGAAACATTTGGAATATTTCTGTGAGGACTTGGCTGCATTCAGTCACCAGAGCATTAGTAAAGCCAGATATCGATGCTAAATGTTTAGTTCTAGATCAAAAAATCTATTCCATCTCACCCAAAAGCACTCAACACTGTTCTACTACCCCAAGTTCACTGCAAATATCATTGAGCATGGTGATGACAGGCTCATGTACAGCAGCTTCAGAGTCTCCCTTTTTAAATATAAGCTTTTAAATAGAGATTAATATTATACTAGGTTATTATGTCTAGGGTTCACCTCAAAGTAGCTGAATTTGTGTTGCCACAGACAATTACAGAGTCTGTTCATTGTCACAATAACAGCAGTGGATTTCAATTCTTTTCCAGGTCACAGCTGAGTGAATTTGTAGAATATATGTTAATATATTCAAAAGACATCAATGTGCAAAATTAGAAGACCATCCTTTATTTAGTTTATATCCAATCAAATTTCAATATTAGGAAATATTGCACACAATAAAGGTGCTTCAAAATGTTCTTTGAGAGATGCCATAGAAGGTATGGAGAGATTAGTCATAAAATACTTGATGAATGCGTAAATGTTCATACACAAATTAAACATATGTCACAAATATGTTTCACTCTTTACAAATAAATATACCAATCCGTGTCTCACGGTCTGCAGTTTGTACAAATACAGTTAATTTCATGAATACGTGTGTTTGGTTTTCATAGATATGTCATAATTTTATGTGAGAATAAATGAACTCATTTACATTTACACTGTATGTATTTGTAAAGTGGCGGTGGCTTGTTCGCCTGCTGGCCACATTTGTGAACCAGCCTGCGTTTGCGTGTGGATCGGGTGAAATGCGAAAGGAAAGTCTCAAAATCCAAAAACCCGCGAGAGGAAATGAATGGTTTGATCCACAAACGCAGATTCAACAATATATAATAACACTTTAAATTCGAGACTTTTTCTTTACAAATACAGGAGGTCCTCGGGATACGTTAGTCCCGAGTTACGATGTTTCGTGGTTACGACACATCTCCCATTTACTGTATAAAGCCTTGTTTCGACTTAAGTGGTTTTGCGTCGTAAACGTCGTAACGCGAACTTCGTGTTTGTTGTGCGCGGCGGAAGAATACACGGTTACTCGGCTCGGGACCGAGGAGGATAGGTGTTAGGACAGGTTAAGTGCTTACAGTATGTTATTTACGTACAGTATGTACGTATGTTCCGACTTACACCGAAAATCGTAAGTCGAGGACCCCCTGTATATACTGTAAATTTAAACAAATGAATTTATTTTCGCATATTATTATGATATATCTATGAAAGTCATGTATTCATGAATGTAACTGTATTTGTACAAACTGCAGACTGTGAGACATGGATTGGGAAATGTTTATTTGTAAAGAGTGAAACATGTTTGTGACTTGTGTTTAATTTGTAGATGAACATTTACGCATTTGTAAAGTATTTTGAGACTAATCTCTCTCCATACCTCCTATGGCACCGCTCACAGAATCTTTTGTTGCACTTTTATTTTTAAGAGTCAATACATAAATAATTAATTTACTGCTGTAGCTTTAAAATTTGGTAAATGTCTATCGTGAGTGTATGCACATTTGTAACTACAATGAACAAAAGCACAGAAAAGATTTGATTAATAAAAGTCAAGTTTTTTCTTAATTTATTGTGAACTCTGTGTGGTTAATGCAGATGTTGTTTGAATTTTCTGCTTTTCACATTTCAGATACTCCCAAACACACAGAGGGATGAAGTAGCAAAGGTTCGGCAAGGATTGTGTTCAGCACATTTAAGCTCATGTTATGTTATAAAAAGCAAGAAACTGACCTGCTGCTAAACAGAAAAACATCTGTTGAGTAGACACACAAACATCCTCATGCACACACATAAAGCACAGAACTGACACTAATTAAGTAACATGGATGTGCACATACCTACATATCATCAACATAGTGAAGCATCATCAGCATGTACACATACAATAACTATCCTAGAGCACACAAACAATCACCGCATACGTACATATCGAAGATCAAATAGGGCGTACTCAATGCCTACTTTCTCAAATGTATATCGCCCTCAAGAGTAATTGATTAACATATAGACCCCCATGGTGCCACGTCTGTGTCACTTCTGCCCATGGCAGGTTTTTGAACAAGGTAACTCTATCCATCTTTGCACCCTCTCAGCAGCTCGTGTCTAGTATGTCCTACTGTGAGGCCCCCCACATGATGGAGCACCAGCAGCAAGCTGATAGGGGCATGAAGGCCTACCACACACCAGAATTAGAATCCAGCACAGAGTAAGGCATGAACATACTCTTTGGATGTCACTCTTAAAAACACATGCATATACAGGGACACAATTATACAATGCATGACATATAGGAGATATCAGGCAGCAAGGGAACATATAGTTATTTTAAATGTCTGTTGAAAAGCAGGAAATTAAACAGGACCGTGTTGAGTAACACATGAGCCTAAAGGCACTATGTCCAATGTCAAAAATCAGCTAGAAACCCAGATAATTTTGCTGTGGAGCACTATTTAATATACTTGGGATAAGATTTTGTTTGTTGATTGATAGCTAATCATCCAATATCTGTATCTGGTCTTATCAATGCTTATGACACAATGCCATCAAGTCCTCACAACAGCGTTTCAGCATCTACTGTCAAGCTTCACTAGTAAAGAAAAAGCAGGAGAAACTATGTTTTAATACCCTTCATTTCACAGGATATGTTAGATGAGCAGACATCCACCAACTTTTGGCCTTATACTGCAGTAATAACAAGCCCTAAAATGAGACGAAATTTTGCTCATTCTTAGCCCTATCACTTGTACCTGGAGATTGCCCTGATGAAGAGTTCAGTCAAGTCAAGTCAAGAGAGTTTTATTGTCAATTCTGCATATGTACAGGATTGAAATTACGTTACTCTCCTCTCCAAGATGCAGTAACATTTAAGTATATAAATATATGAAAGTGAACAAACAGAAGACAAGTGCAGGACATACGATACCAGCAGCTTACTGATAGACATACATGAGTCAATGGGACACTGACAGAAGACAATAACAAAAAAAATAAGAGTTTTGCTCCTTCACTAAAATACCTGGTTATGACATTTAGTCATTAATTATAGCAGACTATAATAGATGGGTTTTACTGAGGAGGGCTGTAAACAGGGTTATTTGGACTGATTTTGACTGATGAAGTATTCAGAATTTTTTTTAACTTTTTAACAACTGGTAATTCTGGTAAGTTACCATGGGAAAGTTCTAAGTATAACTTCAGAAAAGTTTAACGAAGTGATATGCATCATTAAACCATTGGTAGACTGGCAGAAAAAGCCTGGATAACGTCTCATACCAGACTGTAGTAAATGTACTGGTATCTGGGGCTGTTTTCTTTATAATCATGCTGCTGAACTGAGATCATTAACTCAGTGTACAAATGTATTTTGGATGCAAACCTGCATAAAAAAACACTCCAACAATAATGTGAACTTGACCAGTCACACAAAATTATTCTTGAAATGGTTACATTAAAATAAATGCCACTTGGTTTGTTATTTACTTTTTTAAAACTCTTACTATATTTTTTAAGCATTCAGTGACATCAATACTTCATACAGTGAACTATTAAACAAACACCCCAGAGTATTTAGTCATCTCTCTGTCACTTTCCACATTGTATAACACGCCTATGTCCACGTGCTTAGAGAAACTATTTGGAAAAAAGGGGAAAGAAATGATGGAATATTTTTGTTGTTGGAGGTAGTCACTCCCTCCCTTTCTCTCTCTTTCTCCTCCCACCTCCCTACCTTCTCTTCTCTATTCAGACTGTATAAATAACTCCTGCTTGGGGTCCCCAGGCTCAGAGAAACTGCATCCAGACCTGAGAGCACACACCGAAAAGGGATCAACAACTATCAATCACCAAAAAGACCAGACTCTGCATTAACCTGACACCTGCTTGAGAAAACTCACCAGGGAAAGGCAAGAACAAGACCGAAGCAGCCAGAGAGATAAAAGAGACTAAGCAGACACCAAGGGTCACTGGCAGTGAGGCAGCTCTTCATCAGTCTGTCTCTCATTTCGGCTGGGAAGGGTAGAATAAGGAACAGATTAGTAACAGTGTTGCTTAGGACAAGATCAGAAAGAATAAGCAGGGAGGATAAGAGTTGACAAGTCATCTGCTGGAGCATCCTTGAATAACAGAAGCAAAAAAGAGGAAGACCCCTATTTGTGTGCTTCAGCTGTTTATGATCAGCTCCACCATGTGGACCCTGACCATAGTTTGGATCTCCAGTCTGCTCATGAGCACCCAGGCTCAGGCCACCGCCAGCCTTTTGAGAGGGAATGATCGCAGTGGTCGTTGCCAGTACAGCTTCACTGTGGCTAGCCCAACGGAGGCCAGTTGCCCCTCAGTAGGCTCGGGACCAGAGATGGAATCCCTGAAATCCAGACTGGGGGTGCTGGAGGTTCTGGTAGCCCGTTTGGCTGGAGGGGAAGCACAACGCACAGTTGCTGGGACAGGACTCCAGGAAGCCTACAACCAGGCAATGGGAGAGAAAGCTCAACTTCAACAGGATAAGGACAGGTTGTCTCAGCAGGTGGCTGATCTCCAAAAGAGAGTGGCCGAGCTTCAGAAGGAGGCTGAGAGGCTGAGGAGCAGACCCTGCCAACAGCCACCTCCTCCCACTATACCACAGCACGACACTGGACTCCGACCTGCAGCTGGTGAGTACCTTCCATCTGTGAGTTATTGCAGGTCCCAGATTCTTATCCTGCACATTTTAAGTATTCTTGATCCCAACATTGGCCCTGTTATTGCTGTAGCCCAGTTCCCAGTATACCTCTAAAATATATTCAGTGTTTCTACTGGCTTAGGTGAAATGTTTTAACTAAAACTAGAACTAGGCCTGTTTGAGCAGATGGTGATAAAATTTGCATTGGTGTTTGCAGGTGATCATGAAGACATTATTTATTTGTAGGCATGAATGTGATCTGTGTTTACTTGTAATTGTCCTTTAAACTTGTGTCCTACGATCAATGAGCAAAGGACCAGTGTGTTTGCAGGGCATCCAATCAAAATGTGTTTTTGCAACACATTGATCAGGTCTGTTATCTTTACTAGGAATGAAAACACACTGCACTGAGGGCACGCATTCAGAGAATAGCTGAATAAAGAGTGGTTTGATGTAAATTTGCATGATGACAAAACAACTAACATAATTTGAAAAGCAGAAAAACAGTCTAGTAAACAGTTCCAGTGAAAAAATTCACATCCCTTCCAACCCTGATATAGAATGTTCCAGTTTGTTCACTATGGGTTGCTGGTAAAGTGAATAATGTACCCCTGAGAATACAGTCACATGTGACTGGTTGCATTAGTCACACATAGAGGTGGGTCCAGCAGTCACAGAGTGGTCCTTGTTAATAATCCTGCAACAACATGAATGGGATAAAGTTTCAGCTAAGAAATCCAGTCCATTAACTTTATAAAATAGAAAGAGAGCACCGTGTGAAAGAATTGCACTTTATTTACTCCATCAGTTCAACAGATAAAAACACAAAAATGACATAGATATAATAATAAATTAAAGTTACAATGTTAAAAGATCAATAAAGGTTAAGATGCCAGCGGAAATGTTGCAAAGAGCCCCCCATAGTCCCACACACTTTCATATTCACTGTCCATATTCCTTACTGGGTCATAAAAAAACATCCATCTTCATCCTCACACGCACCAACATTTTAAAAACCAAAGCCACACAGTTCAGACCAGAGTCCGGTGTCCTCTTTCTGCTAATATAAATAGCAATTTCAGCTTGAATTTTAGCCAAAATAAATCAAATAAAGCCTATTTGTTCACACTTTACACTTATAAAACTAAATGGACACCAGGGGGTCACTGCAGTGTTTACAATGGGCACAAAAGCATTCATAGCAAAAACACCTTGTAAAATATGCCACTGTCTGTTCCTAGCTGATTTTGAGAGAGAGAGAGAGAGAGAGAGAGAGAATGCCAGTGTGAGAGGTTTAGGGTCACTAAATCTTCTCAAGTCATTTTAAACTCTACACTTCAAAATTGCATGGGTGCTTAGACCAACAGGGTTTGAAACTCTCCTGTTACTTAAAAGTTTTGTAGTGAAAGCTTACTTTAATCTGATGTATTTTAACACATCCTCAAAATGCTGTAAAAATATATGGCCTTCCACCTGGAGCAGAGGAGGAACTCAGATAGCAGCCTCCTGCACAAACCTCTCTCTTATTTTCTCCTTGTGCTCCTTTTGTCCACATTCACCATTTGTTCTGCTCCTAATGTTGACACCTGACCTCCAAGTGCCTTGGCCAGCAGTGTCCGGAATGCACACACACACACACACACACACACACACATAGCCATGAGGAGAATAGATCAAGGAGCATGGTCCAAAAGGATCCAAAATGTGAATGGAGTGAAACCAGGGGGAGAAAAGTTGCAGTATTTTCAGGGGAATCTGTTTGTGTTGTTTTACTCATGAATATTGCAGGAGAAAAAGAGCCTCTGTGCCTTCATAGTACACAGAACACAGAAAAAAAATTATTTATGTGCAAACATATACAAAATCATACATGTATACTGTATCCTAAACATCTGCAGTCTTGACAGGACTCTACAGGCAGGATATAACAGGAATAACAATGCTAGTCAATGTCACAATGCATCAATCTCCGGACATGAACAACTGATTAATCTGCATTCATTAAAGCTGGGAATTAGACCTGTCTCATTAAAGCTGCGAGTAGGAGCCAAAGCGGTAAAGTAGCAGAACAATGGCTCCAGAAATTCATCTTGCCAGTCATAATAAACTTACAGTCAATCAGGTGTAAATGTTTTTTTTTTTTTTTTTTTTGCACAAATGTAGTCTCCGCTAACCCTGAAAAGTTCTGTTTATACTACTTTGGAATCTGTCAAGCAACATATGGCCCAGGCAAACAAAACAAACCTCAAAAACATTGTGTTAACCTTTGAAGATTGCTGGGCTAGCATCTATGTGCAAATGAATGCATTAGTAAATGACTGGTCAGATTTACAGCTGAACTTGTATTGAACTCATCTGAACGATTGCTACTTTCAATGCAATTTATGGCTACAATACAAGTTTAAAATAAAGTTTACCTGAACTAAACTCAGGGTGGTACAGTGGTGCAGTAGGCCAGGGACCTGGAGGTTGTGGGTTCAAGTCCAGCTCCAGGTGACTGTCTGTGAGGAGTTTTGTGTGGGTTTCCTCCGGGTGCTCCGGTTTCCTCCCACAGTCCAAAAACACACGTTGGTAGGTGGATTGGCGACACAGGTGTCCATAGGTGTGAGTGTGTCTATGTTGCCCTATGAAGGACTGGCGCCCCCTCCAGGGTGTATTCCCGCCTTGCGCCCAAAGATTCCATGTAGGCTCCGAACCCACCGCGACCCTGAACTGGATAAGCGGTTACAGACAATAAATGAATAAATGAACTAAACTCACTTATTTGTAAATAGTTTTTTGTACATCCTCAATTGAAACAAACTGAGATGGCAGCACGGTGGCACAGCAGATAGTGTCGTTGTCACACAGCTCCAGGGTCCTGGGGTGCGCCGGGTGACTGTGAGGAGTTGTGGACTGCCTCCCTGTGTCCGTGTGGGTTTCCTCCAGACAATGGTTCTTAATGCAGTGCCTTCTGAGGGATCATAGATCACATTTTTGCTCCTCAAGAACTTTCCTGCATGCTGCTTTCATAAGAAGTCATGATCACATTATTACTTTTTTAACTTGAGGCCCTAAATGTTGAAAAACAGTGTGATTAAACTCCATTCAACTTCCTTGATGAACTTCCTAAAAGATTTGAGAGAAACAGCTCATCATTGTTTTTCAGTCACCTCATGTGGGATGCAGTGTGCTAGTTACTGTCTGGAGTATTCTAGTCTCTCCTTGGTAGGCTGCATATGACAGACAATGAAGTTCAGTTAACTTTAAATTTTAGCCATCTGGAACTTCAACTTCCTTTCTCTTGTTTAGGCCCTGCCCCTTCTCATATGGTTTCCAGGCCAAGCAGGACACAAGGAGACACAAGCAGCCTCAGAGGTGAATTCCATCTAACAAACAAACAAACAAACACACAAACACACCTAACAAGATAAGCCACCATTTTGATTATTAAAAAAGGTGTGATAAAGAGGATAAATTAATGAGCTGTGCAAGTTTATACAAAAATATTAAGCAACAGGCGATTACAACGTAAAATAGGAACTGCTCACTTTAGACATTAATGCTAACTTTTACATTTTGTCTCAGATCAACAAAAAGCATATGGACCTTTCCTTAGACAGTTTGTCTTGGATTGTTGAAAATCATAGACCATATATATACACCACATCTCATTTTCAATGTGGAAGAAACTGCTGCATCTGGCTTCCACCTTTTGAATAAATGCAGAACTTTCTTTTATTTATTTATTTATTTAGTTTGCAATTTTTTTTTGCTCTCTGCCCTTACCTAGACCCTTCTTGGCAATATGGGGGCCCAGGATACCAGGAGCTGAAGGCTGAAGTGGCTGAGGTTCCCGCCTTAACCCCAGGTTTGACTGAAGTTACTACAGGTAATGCTAATTATACACTGCAGTCTTTACACAAACTGTAATACACACACAGAGAGAGAGAGAGAGAGAGAGAGAGAGAGAGAGATTAAAAACAATATAACAGAGAGAAGATGAAAGTGCTAAACAAATCTGAAATTGTAATCCATCAGAGAGATAACCTTGGGGACATTGTTTGCCAAGAAATTGGACTAAAAAAAAAAGTGCTTTACAATAGATATTTTAAACCTGTAACCAACATCATCAGCTTTTCCTTGTAAAATGTTTTTTTTTTTTTTTTTTAAACATTTCTGTTTATTACTATTATACCTTTTTTCCATTTATATGAAGAAGGTCATGACATTATGCATCTATATAGTGGATATGTGCTGAAGGAATATTAAATAACGACAACAAAATATCTAAACATTTCACACTATATGAATATTTTTAGTCTTACCAATTGAGATGCACTATTTGAGATGCAAGTTGATGGCGCACAGTCTCTGCTGACAGCACAAAAGCAAATACAGCTATTTTTACCAGAGGGCCTGGACCCTAAACAGTCCGGCTTATAAAAGGACTTGGATATTTTTGGTAAGGCACTAAAAAGGTAACATCAAGGATCATTTGATAAGACCTCGATGCAAAACAAACTCATGGGTTTTCCCCCTCAAGTCCTTGTGCATCCTGCCAAAGAACTTTTGCTCATAGCTACCAGTTATCTGTTTCAGAATATTTTAGGAAAGGAACAGAATAGCCCTGATCACTTGCAATAGAAAGAATGCCAGAATGACCTGCTGTCTCTCCAGTGAATGTATCTCAGTTAATTATACCTCTGTACTAACATCTTTTAGTCTTGTGTTAGTATACCCACACACATTTCTTAGAATAAACAAGTTTCAGACAAGACTTAGATCTATTGAATTCTTCACCTTTATAAAGATGCACCTGTTGTGGACACAGGTATTCAGTTGGGCATGTACAGCTTGTATAATCTCCACAGAAAACAAAAGGAAATGGAATGCTCTGTAGAAACTGCACATAATGGAGTTTCCACATTCTAAATGCAAAATGTAGACTAGAAGGGTCTAGAAAAGCACAAGTCTTTGAGCTCTGGAGTAGTGGAACTGCATTCTGCGGGGAGGCCGGGCCCTTTCAGTACCTCTGAGAAGTTTCATTTATGATGTTCTGAAATTGATCAAACGATCATTTTCTTCAGATGACTCTTCCTCAATCTCCCTGTGGTCTCTAACAGGCTGTGGTGAGCTGCTGTATGTGGGCGAGCCAGTGACACATCGTAAAGCAGACAGCATTGCTGGTAAGTACGGTGTGTGGATGCAGGATTCAGAACCTGTGGCACCATATGGCCCAGGAATGGTGTGGCGGATCGATTCAGTAGGTTCTGAGGTGCGGCAGCTCTTTGGCTATGAAGACATGGAGCAACTGTCCAGAGGCTTCCCTACCAAAGTTCTACTCTTGCCCGAAGCCGTGGAGAGCACAGGGGCCACAATGTATCGCGGCTCACTCTACTACCAGCGGCGCCGGAGCCGCACTCTCATACGCTATGACCTGGCCTCAGAGAGCGTGGCTGCCCGCAGGGACCTACCCCATGCGGGATTCCATGGGCAGTTTCCCTACTCTTGGGGTGGCTACACTGACATTGACTTTGCCGTAGATGAGGAGGGACTGTGGGTCATCTACAGCACTAACAAAGCTAAGGGAGCCATTGTGGTTTCCCAGCTGGACCCCCACAGTCTGGAAGTAAAGAGAAGCTGGGAGACTAACATCCGGAAAACCACAGTGGCCAATGCCTTTTTAATCTGTGGAAGGCTGTACACTGTGGCCAGCTATACCTCCCCCAACACCACAGTCAACTACAGCTTTGACACAGCCACCAGTCAAAGCAAAGCCATTTCAGTGCCCTTCAAGAACCGGCACCGCTACAACAGCATGATCGACTACAACCCAACTCAGAGGAAGCTTTTTGCCTGGGACAACTTCCACATGGTGTCGTATGACATTCGACTGGGGAAGAAACAGTAAATCTGTGTAATAAATACAACTGCGAGCTATCATAAGATGGGGAAGCGTATCACAGACTGCAAAACTGATCACGTTGCTTTGTGATTATTCACAAACTACAGTTTAAAAGAAAAGAATGATCATATCTAAGAATTCCATAATCAAGAACAAACACAGCCATATACACAAGCAAGGTCAACTCGTTTTCCCCAGTCATTAAAAAAACAAACAAAAACACAAGAACTGCATAAATATCAGGGAACTTCTAGACTCACCACACTTCACTCACCTATGCAGTCAAGCCTTAAAAGGCGTATGCCAGGATTTATGATTTGGCTTCTTCATTACTAAGCTACAAATGTAGCTAGAGAAATTCAGTCAACCACTTACAGCTGCTCTGGTCTCCAACTGTATGTGGTTGCACAATGTTCCTATCAACTTTTAATATTAATATTCCATAATGGACAATCTACACATTTTTGTGGTTGACATTGTATATGCATTATAACTTGCAAAAGATTATTTTTTATAGGTTGATTTTATGTATTCTTTTCTTTGCAGTGGCATGGCCCACTTAATGTGTTAATAGAGATTATTTTTCTACCTTTGCTTGTCTGAGATGTGTTTGTGTACAGCACTGAAAAGTTGTGGAATGGAAGGGTCTTTCAGCTACGAACATTAAACTGGATTAAATCTCTTTCAATATTTAAGATATACATAACATTTTACATGTAATTTATTTCTATTTTACATGTATAAGTATCAATTTCTGCTCAGTGAATACAGTATTGTTCTCAGATTGTGGTTATTCAGAGATTCTATACAATTTACAATAAATAAAGATTATTGAACAATGGAAGAACTCTGCACTTTTTTTTGGGGGGGGGGGGGGTGCTTATCACATTATTACCGAAATATACTGAAATATATATTTGAATATACAATTTATAGGTTTTATATTAATACAAAAAACACTCACTGCTGAATATCATTTTTAACAGCATATTATTTTATTAGTTTCTGTAACCAAACCAAGAGAATGTAAATAAGACCTTACATATTTTATTACAGCGATTTTACCCCTGTACAAGTAAAACAAAAAACAAAGAGGAAAAAAAAAAGAAAAAAAATCATTCCTCTCTCCACTCCTTCCTCTCCTGTTAAGTTTCTTCTTTGAGAGGGCCACACAAACACCTGTATATCTATAGCCCTCTCCCTTGCCAGAGCAATCTGGGAGGAATGGACTGGAGAGGGTAAAGGCCTAGTTGAATGAGGCCTGTGGTCATCACAACAGAAAAGTCCTTTTTGCTTCTGAACTAGAGTTCATTCTTTTTTTTCCATCCTTTCATGCTCTTCATTAGAGGCTGACTCATACTACAATGTTTTGTCTTCGTTTAAATTTTTATTATTAAAATAAAACAGTGCCGCTCAACTCAACCCAGACCCTACCTGACCTCCCTGTGCTGCAACTGGCTGTCAGAGAGATCAGGGTCCCGCCCTATGGCATTGTCAGCAGCACGGCTGGGAGAGTTGAGGCAAGGAGAATGAAAGACTAACGAAGTTTGAGTTGGCTGGGAAAGAAAGTGAAGCATTTGGAACTCCTCCACTTGTACGCAAATCAGTGAAGGGGAAGTTCTTGAAATAATAAGACGTCAGTCATAAGACTCGTCTAGTAAACAATTTTTTTTTTAAATAAAAAGAATGGGGAAAAACTATTTAAAAATAAAAGTAATGTACTATCTGTGGACCAAGCAGAGCTGTGAGCTATTATCAGACAACCTGTGTGTAGAAGGAAGTGGCTTTTTTTTTTTTTTTTATTTTTTTTATTTTTTTTTTAATAATGCCTAACCTTTGGCTAATAATTGAAAGTAGAGGTTTCAAATACATACATGCTCCCACTATCAACAACCATCACAATTTAAAAAAAAAAAAAAAAAAAAAAAAAAAAAAACCTACAGAGAAGGCAGGAAGGCTCACAGTGGAGACTGCAATCAACAAATCCATCCGTATTCAATCAATACTGTGTCTCTAACAGCACATTTCTCTTAGGGAGATCAAAAGCGCAAAAGACCAGAAGCATGTGAGAGTTATCAACTGATTTGTTTTGGCATACCACTTGTTCAAAAGTGATTTCACCACAGTGAGAAGGAATAAGTGAGCAGTGACCCTGCACAGATTGTGCACTCACAAATTAGGTGATGTGGGTAGTGCATGTTTTCTTCATGTCTTATACACCAAAACCTGAACAGCAAAAATTGAGCTTGAATAATAAAGCCAGACATTGCTCAAAACCTATTAAACATATTTGTTCCTTGAACTTTAAAACACAAAAAGAGGGGAGAGATAATTCTTCAGCAGAAATAACAGCGCCTCTAACAAATGCATCCTTTCTTAAAGAGGGGCGCCGTGGGGTGGACAATGTGGGGGGAGAGAAAAAAAAAAAAAAAAAAATCAAATTGCACACTCAGCAGCAAATTTAATTCTCCTGTTGCTTTGTATTTGTCCTGTACCCTACTCTGTGTACAGTGATTGATTTTCTCACTTCTGTTTATTTAAAAGGGGGGAAAACAAACAAAAACAAACAAACAAAAAAAAAAAACGCGCATCCATGCTAAAGGTGCCAACATACAAAAGACCCCTCATTCATAGTCAGAAGAGTACAGTGGGGAATCTGGAAAAATGTAGCAGGATGGGGGTATGATAAAGGCAGCATAGTACCTCTTAATCAGTATGCTATTGTTCATTTTGTATACACATACGTCTCTCCACAACCCAACTGTCCTGCTCTCCAGCAAGGCTGTATGCGTTATAGCAGATCTCTGTTAAGTCTCTCTATCTGTTTTCTGTCTTCTTGTAATTGGATGCCTTTACTTGCTCTCCTCTGGTTTGATGGCCTGGGGCTTGATTGGGCCGGTACGAATAGGCTTGGTTGTAGTGAGTGGTGCTGATTTGTCAGACTCAGCACGGTCAGGTGGAGCCCCCTGGTGGTTAGGAGCGACACTGTCAATAGGCTTGACCGCTGCGTCCATACGAGCCTTAGAAGCTGAAGCCTTTAATTGCTGCTGCTGCTGCTCAGAGAAAAACTTATGAGTGGATTGTAGTACCTCTGCTCTTTGCTTTGCCTAGAAGAGAAAAATTAAGAATAAAAAAAAATTCAAATCGTAAAGAAATATTTAATATATCCCTAATAAGTGAGTAACTTTTCCCATAGTTTTGCATTTATACCTTAAGGTCCTGCTCAGCTTTGAGAGCAGCCTGTGTGCCACGAGGTGCTAGAGGAGGCCCAGAGGGGACACGGGGTGGATGCTGGGGCCTGGGATGAGGCATCAGCCCCCCACTCATGTTGGGAGACATAGGGGGACCCATTGGAGTACGCTGCACTCCTCCAGGAAAAGAGTTGGCATGTGGGGGGCGTACCAGTGGTGACACCATGTTAGGCTGAGACAACATCTGAGGAAAACGAAAATGATAATGGCTATATTTAACATTTGTACTCATGCAGATAAAGACAACAAGTATATCATGAGTATTTTTAGCTGTTCACCTGTGGGTTGAACTGTCCAGGGAAGTGCTGTGGGATACGCATGCCTTGTGATCCAGATTGAAACTGTTTGGGATAGAGCATGCTGTTCATCTTACTTGACTGACTGCTAGGGCTTGTTGAGCTTGCCCTAAAGGGAGGAGGGGAAATTTTTTTTTTTAAAAAATACAGATTTTAAAAATGCTGCTAATACACATTGCATGGGAAAAAAGACGACATCTTGGATATATCCAGATGAAATAAATCTGACCATACCTATAAGGACTTGAGGTTGGAGTAGTGCTCCTTGCACTGATTGGAGGAGTTCCAGGTTTAACATCCATTCCACTTCCAAAAAGCTTCAGGTCCATCTCGCACATCTATCACATACAGAGATTACTCTCACTGAACATTAAAGGCTTCACATATATTGACAAAAAAATAAAACTTTTTAGATGCATTAGATTAACACAATAACAGTCAGAATTTTACGAATATCAGTCACAATTTCCATAAAAATAAAAGTGCATTTACAAATGCTGAGAACAAATTAATGTATGAGAAGTTGCGTGTACCTTGCTAGAAGGCTGAATCATGCTGTGTGTATTCTGGCCGATAAGGCCACGGTAAGGCTGGCTGGCTGGGGGTTGGCGGTTCAGGTTTGGTGGTTGGGCCTGTGGTGGAGTTGGGGGAAGGGACTGTGGCAAGGCCAGCAGTGGCTGACCCCCACCAGAACCAAAGCTTTGCAATGACAGCTGTGAGCCTGGCATAGGAACAGTAACCTGGAGAAAGATGTAACAGTAAACTGATTAATTTAAACTTCATTATGTAAGGATGGTAAATTTGGGAAACTTGCAATCTTTCTGGTAGTAATATGGAATTGCATGAAATATGCGGAAGAGCATTTCATAACCTTAGTCTTCAATGTTATGGACTTAACATTAAGCCCACTTTTTTCAGATTACTGAAGGTAATCTTTCAAGTATCAGATTCGGAATCATATTCTGTAAAAGCTAGACTAAGTAACTTGCTTGATTCGACGTGTAACAGAACATTTGATTATACAGTGGAACCTCTACCTACAAACTTGATCCGTTCCATGACCCGGTTCGTAAGTGGAAAAGTTCGTTTCTCGAGTCAATTTTCCCCATTTAAAATAATGGAAAGGCAATTAATGTGTTCCAGCCCCCACCCCGAAAGTCACCCTTTTTGAACTGATATGTTTACAAAACCCGCAAATTAGTAACAAACAAATAAATTTAGCATTACTAAAAATAAAATAGAAATACATTGGAAACAGTAATAAAAAAGAAATAAAAAAAGTTTTAAGTGGTTACATATCAAAGACATGTCGACTGGCTGGAGGAGTAACAGGCACTGGCTGCATGACGGGAGGTGGGGGATGGGTGGAATAACGGAGAGTAGGCGGGTGAATGTGGGGAGACGAAGCGTGGATACGGCTTAACTTAGCACGAATTTCGATGTCTGCTATTTACACGAATGCTAAATCTACAATTTGCCAATCTTAAAAGCTCACTCAAGTCTGGGCGCTGGGAGACTCGCCTATTGAGGCCAGTGGCCATTTCCTTCCAGCCGCCAGCTCGGCAGAGGCTCGGATTAGTTTCTACGTTCGTTAGTAGAGGTTCCACTGTATTACTGGTAATGGTCTAAAGCCTCCTTTCACTTGCTCTTTGCCTTGTAAGAAAGTTCACTCAACACTCCATTCAGCTTTTGCACATCCATTTACACTCAATATGGGTGCGTCCTAATTGTGCACTTAACACTAATACTAGTCTTTGAGTATGAAAGTTGAGAAGTATATAGTTAGAAGTATCAAACTAGGATATCCTGCAAAATTCACAATCCATATTTAGAACCAATTATATATTACTATTTAAACAAAAATTATTTTAACATGTTTTTCCTGTAGGATGCTATACATTACTCATATTTTTAATTCAAGGTTAGTTAATGAAGTACCACTCTTCTATGGGAGTCCTTGACATTTCAAAGTAAAAAATTTGTACTAACCTGCTGAACTATTAAGATTAGTATATCGATATATTAAAATATATCGAGATAGAATAGAGCGAGATGTGGATTGAGGCTATATTGATATTTGAAGTTTAAGTTTCTCTAAGCTTAAAAATTGTACAGAGCCATTATGTTCTCTCACTATGAGGCTTTGCTCTCAGTCAGTCTCTCACACACACAAAATGGAGGCGAGTAACAGAGTGACGAGGATTTAGTCTATAAAAAGAACATCGGTTCGGTTATATGGATATGGTTTGGATTTTACCGGTCAGATGAGAAGCAGAGACAGACTATCTGCAGGGAATATGCCGAAAGGAGGTAGTATCAAAATGAGGGAGTACTTTGTGCTGCTGTTGTAAGTGGTGAAATAGGCTGGTACCAAACTTCTGTACGAAGCCGTTAAACTCCATGGTGCTACTGTTCTGAATTATTCATGTCCCAGTACCACTAAACCGGTTCAGACAGCATTGCAAGCTTCATTAGCTAACGCTGTGCCTTACGATAATTGATATTATTAAGGCGATTGTTTACTACACAGCAAGGGATATGCCCCCCATCTCAACAGTAGAGCCAAAGGGCTACAAAAGGCTGATTAAAACTCCTGACCCATGTTTCCCCAATGTACAATTATGGGGAAAATATAAGACACCCAATGAAAATCTTTGTCTTAAACATATTTAAACATGGACATTTGAATATTGAAAGATGAGGTTCAGATAACACAAACCTGAATGTTCTGTTTATAAAATGTTCATATATTATCGTATATTGCCATTCAGCTAAAATATATCAGGATATAATTTTTTCCATATGGCTCAGCCTTAAGATGAGAACATATTATATACCCTACAGTATTAGTTTGTAGTACACAGCTGGGAAACAGCATTTATGTCTGTACAGATCAGCATGAACAACAGTCCCAGTAACATTACTTGGGTAAATCAGCCTGTTATGCTGAGCCACCTTTTTTGAGCCTATGCATATAACGTAAATCTGCGCAGATATTTGTTGTAGGCTGAACTTTAACCAAACACGACCTGAGTGTTGGATATTTAAGGTCCTACAGAGTGACTCGCAGCAGACAGATGATACTATTGTAGCAGATATTTCTTCTAACTCACTTTTCCTCAACTTAATTGTAACACATCTTAAGGGTGAAACTTTAAATACAAATAAATTAATGGTTCTACTGTACTGCACAGAAACAAAAATAAATAATATTAGAACACTGGCAATAATTCTCATGTATTTGTTCAGGGCACAAACATTAACTATAACAAACCCTTTTTTTTTTACCTGTTGTAATGCAGAGCTGGGACTTTGCGTGGAGCTGTAGTAGCTATTCTGTGTGTGCTGCTGAACTTGTCCAGAATACAGGTTTGAATGCTGACTCATCCCCGGGCGCTACAATAAAACCATAGTACTAATTAGACATACTATAAAGTAAAATGCTTATAAACGTTTTTGTATACATAAATTTTACATTTTACCAGTAAAAGACGTTAAACCCAACCTGTAATATGTGTGTATCTATGAGCTGGGAGCCACCCATCCCTGATGGTTGGTTGAGCTGGGGCTCAAACAAGATGGGGATGTGCTGGGTGTTGGAAGTCTGCTGGAAAGCCAGACTAGACTGAGGTTTGGCCAACTCTGGAGGCTGCACACCTGGGTAACTATGCAGGGCAGTTCCTGACAGCATCATAGGAGACGGCTGGGATAGGCTATTCTGCATGAATGCTTGCTGAGACCTGGAGAAATAATAAATATAAATAAATGAAGTGCCCAGTTTGGCACAAAACACAAAAATAAATTAAATGACTACAATGCTTACACAACAGGAGATACTCTTGAGTTCATTACGTCTGAATGATTAGGCATACCTATATGGCTGAATGGAGGAGCTGAAGAGATCTTGTGGCTGAGAAACTGGAGGGCCAGTGCTGAGGCCAAGCTGAGCCTGGTGCTGGGGTTGACCCTGCAGTGGGGCGTAGATGGGGATGGGAATCTGCTGCACTGCTGTAGGCTACAAGAGCACAAAATATTTAGATGTCAACAAACAATATATTTTACTGCATACATGCTAAACCTAGCAATAAACCTAGCTTTTATCTTTAATTCCGAGGATTTTAAGCAGAGAAAATATAAAACCGTGCTGAAAAAAAAAACTGATCCTCCCAAACCAACATCGAACACATGAATTGCACTGATCAGAACAATGTCATTACAGTTATAAAAAACCTGTGACAAATCCTTGGCAAAATTGTTTTCCAATTCAACATTTTTCTCCAGGCATACATTCAGAACATGTGAAGATTCACAGTTCATACCTGTGACAGACCAGGCTGAAAGCCTTGCTGCTGGGCAATGGAGGGTGGAGCTATGCGAGCATGCGGTGTGCCAAACAGGTGACTTGTATCCATGTAGAAAGCTGGGATTTGGGCTGCAGAACCTAGAACAAAAATATACAAAGTACTCTGACAACTTAATCCAAAAAGTTCAAAGAACTGAATAAAAAGTAAGAAACAATAAGAAGAAAAAGTAACAAAACCCAGAGAAATCAAGTCAATTTTCACTATATACAAAATAGAGTCTTAGCTTGTATTAGCATGTGTGTATTTATGAAAGAGCTACATTAATGACATACCTGCTGCAGACTGGGATACGAAGACTTGTGGTGCCTGCTGCTGCTGCGGTAACAAAGAGGGAACACAGCCGAGCTGGGAGAAACTGCTGTTGGACATTCCAGAACTGTGCAGCTGCTGAGGCTTCACTTTACAGATGTTGGGAGGGTCAGATGCAGACGTAGTCTTAGTGCTCAAAGATGATGTGGTGTAGGTGGAGGAACCTGCAAAATTAAATGTCATTAAAATCAAAATCCTGAAGAACAATGAGAAAGTACAACTACTTGAGAGCTTTTTGTACAAAGCAATATTAGGCAAAATAATGTACAATTACACTAAACACTGACATTTGAATCCATGGTGTTATTTGATTACTGGGTTTTTTTTAGTTCTATAGAGAATTTTATATCCTACCTGATAACGATGTACTAGGCGTAACGGAGGCCACAGGTATTGGAGGCACAGAGGCGCTGGAAAAGGAGCTATAGGAGGCACTGCCTGCTGCTCCTCCACTAGTGATTGGGGAGGCAGAGGAAGTGACAGGAGAGCTCTTTTCTCCCAGACTAGGGGAATTCTCCCATGCTTTACGAGCTGATTCCATCTGTATAAGTGGCAGAAATTAGCCATATTAATGCATACCACAACAGATTAAACTGAGACAGAAATGTATTAATTTGGTAAACATGGGAGCATCTGTAATGCATTATGTTGCAAAGCATTATAGAAGTATACCCTTATCTGAGTATGCTTGCTTATTGAGTCAGAGAATTGTAGCTTGTGCGCAAGTGCTTTACCTTCAGTGTAAGGTCCACTGTAGCAGGAGAGACAGTGCTGAGGCTGGAGCTTTGCTGTAGGGCTTCTCTTCGGGGCAGGGGCAGAGAGTGGGGCAGCGCCACCTGAACAAAAAGGAAAACATGGAAGGCTTCATAACATGTAAATTCATAACATGCAACAAGCAGACCAAAAGAAGAGACCAAGCATGCAAGAGGAAGAAAAACAAACAAGGTGAACACCTACAGTGCAAATATCACTCACATTAGCAACCAGGCTCTCCTCCATTTTGCTCCCTCCGGTGGGTACAGTGTCAGCCAGCGAGGAGGATGGAGTAGTGTAGTCAGTTACAGACTCCTGTTATAATTATATCATCCTCATTACTCATGGCATACATCATTGAACTCCATATAACATAAATCAACAAATAAATTCTTGTTTCTATATTCAATATATATTCATCAAATACAGGCAAGTTAAATTGCATTATCAAATAAGAAACTTTCTGCAACCAGCATAAATTATGGACATCCTGCCAGTTCTTTACCTTGGAGCTGTTTGAATATTCAGCAGAGGGGACTGTGATCATACCCTCAATATCTCCAAGTTCTGAAACTTTGTCTTTAGGAGGAGAGCTAGAGTCTCTGTCCCGACTGCCTCCAGGACCACCTTTCTCCAAGCCTTCTCCATCTGATTGGCGGCCATCTTTGGCCTTCCTGTTCTTCAAAGAGCGCTCTTTACCAATGGGACCCGGCTTATACTCCTTCTGTTCAGGAGCAGCCATATCAGGCAACTGGTGGATATACAGTCAGGGTTAGGTCATGTCAGTATTTATACTTCACAAGAATATAAGAATCACTGTATAATATTAGATACAATATAATCTATGATATATTTAAGAGAGTGTGAGAGCAACACAGCATATACTGGACTTTCATTAAATTATTAAAAAATTACTTACTTTCTGTGATTTGATAGGCCCAGCACGAGGTTGCTTCTGTCTCTGTTCTTTTGGCTCAGGTAATTTATTTTCAGATGTTTTTTCTAGCAGAGCTGGTACTCCATCACTGTCTGTGCTACCCGCAGAAGAGGGAGCCCCAAACTGGATACTCTGCATACCAAGCTCCACACCACTCTCTGTTCCAGTTTTAACACCCTAATCACATATACAAAAACATTAGAACATATTTAAAAACATATAGACTAAATAAGACACATATTGGAAGCATTATTAAGACTGTTGAAGTATTAAGATGATTTTAAAAGTACATTTTGAAAAACCCTTAAAATGCAATAGTGTATAAGAATGTAATCTGTTCCTTGTATGGGCCAAACAAGTCAGTGAGGTTCAAGTAAAAATCAATTTACATTAAATACATTTAATGAAATCATGTGAATATTATAATGTAGAGAGTACCACATTCACTTCAGAAGTCCCAGTGAAGGATGTCAAGGGCTTATTCCAGGCACTGACTGAGGGTGGTTGAGGAGGGCTGATAGGTCCAACTGTAAATAAGGACAAAGCAATTAATATAATGCTAATATGACAAAGACCAAAGGTGTGATATTTCGAAAAATCTACATTTGAATTTGCAGGGCTGCAAAAAAAAAGGGTAGTTAAAGGACAGTTTTCAGTCCTGATGGCAAGTTTACCATCTGTCAATTTAGCCCAGACAAATACAAATTTACTGTGATGTGAACTTAACCATTTTTCCAAAGGGTAGTTAAAAGGGTTTAAGCCTTGTCCTAGACCATGTCATTCTTTATACAGGGGGGGAGTGTTAAAAAAAATTCAATTTGCAGTGTAGTCCAAGACTAGGCTTAATCTCTGTCTATGGAAATCGTGTGCGTGCGATATGGTCAGAAGAGTCACTCATTACAATATTCTCTGCTAGCTTATGAACAAATATGAGGAAGTACACCAAATTAGACAGACCTGAAAGCATGACTTGTATAGGAAGAAAATGCAGCACTACTATGCTCTGAATTTGCTGTGAATTTCAAGTACCCCTCAACAATTCAACTGTATACATTGAAATTTGGACCGATACTTACGTTTCTTGACATCTGGGAGCACTGTGGAAGCAGGGACTTTGTTTTCCCAGAGCTCTGTACCCAGTGTATTGTGTGTCTGTGTTTTTGTAGAGAAGTCTACAGTTGCAGGGGGCAAAGGGGCTACAGCACCCTCTAAAGGCTGGGGAGAGCTTGTGGTCTGGGCCTGAGTTGGAAGGCTGTGCTGGGACACAGAGGCAGATGTCTGTGGCTGAGTCTGAGGCTGCTGGGATTGTTGAGATGAAGCAGTCTGGGACTGACTGACTGGGGTGGCAGCCTGCTGCTGTGACACTGCTGAAGCTTGCTGCTGTTGCTGCTTTTTGGCAAGTCTTGGAGGCAATTTAGAGCCGCCACCACTTCTGCTCTTCTCTCCTGAACCCTTTTTACCCCAATTCTATTAAAATAAAACAATAAATAAATCAATAAATAACTGATTAAAAAGTGGGAAAATATAACATGTATTTTTCTAAACCAGCATTTAAACCTCCCATGAAGTTTAACAAGAGCACAGATGGCATTAACTATGTTCACCGGCCAACTACAAGTCATTTTTACTCACCAGTGACTCAACTGCAATCTGTGACAATAAATGACAACAAAATGATTAAATCTGATTTTGACCTGTACAGTCTGTTCTTCCTTCTTTCTCCTCTCCTCATCCTGCAGACGTTTCTGCTGCTTCCGAGATACAACTTCTGTGAAGCCATCATCATTAGTGTTGGACTGCGGGTCCTCAAGAGTTGTGACCTCTGGATGATCATCAATAATCACAACACCTGGAGTAATCATGAAAAACAAAGCAAAATTAGCAATGTAATTTGAAAAATAAGGCTAAAATCTTCACGCATCAAACGCATCAAAAAATAGTTTAAAAGAAGAGATGGCATTATAAAATATGACACTCACTAGCATAGTTATTGAGGTCAAACTGAGAGAGAGCATTCTCCTTCTCTTTAGGTTTCTTCACGGCTTGCTTGGCCTCTTCTTTGCGGCGTCCAGGTGCTGGCTCTTTACTGGCCTTTTGACTTGCTCCTGCCTGAGTGATATCTGCACTCTGAGCTGCAGCACTACAAGGACAAACAACTCAGTATAAAAGAGACAGCAGAAATTTGCCTATAGCAACCTTAGGCAGTTATACAGGCTTGGGGTGTACTATAAATAACAGGAACAGAAACGTTTCAAATATGGATTAATCACAAATGGGACATCAGTACAGTTTACATAAAATATCACTCAAATCTGCAGTTTAATGGCACACATTTGAAGACAATAAGAATGATCTGGAATACTATGACAAAGCCATAGTAAAATAAATATATGAATGGTGACTGTAGGTATCAGGGTCTGAAAAACAAGTCAAAATGAAAGTCCTCTTCCACTTTCACTGATAATCAATGAAGCACTCACCCCCTACGTCCAGATTTGGCTCCAGAGCCACCTCTGCGCTCACTCTTGCCTCCGCTGTACCCTCTGCCTGGTTTGGCCCCACTGTTGCCTCTGCGATTCTGCCGATCAACTGGCCTCTGGCTGGAGAAGCTCCTCTTGGCTGTGGGGATAACCTCACGTTTTGGAGTTACCCCTCCATCAGCTGAGGACCTACTCTGGGATCCTGCGATTTGGGGAGGTACAGAAGCAGGAGTTGTGGCAGCAACAGCTGCTTCCAGTGCACCCTTCCTTTCCTCTCGTTCCCTACGCTCATTGAAGTCACTGCTTTCTGACGCAGTCTCCCATTCCTCGTTGGCCTGGTCTGAAGAGTTCTGATTGGATAGGTCAGGTGACTTGCTGCCAGCAGCAACCACTCTGGTAATTCCCATCTCAGGTAGTACTGTCTCTGTGACAGGAAATTCAGAAGGACTGGGGGCAGAAGCAATGGGTGCCGAGGTGGCAGCAGCACTTTCGGGTAAAGTGACAGGTGTTCCAGGAGCTTTGGATAAACTTGGGGAAACAGATGCAGGTGCTGGGTCAACCACTGCCTCTGCAGCAGCTGCTTCACCTGCTATGACTGCTGCTTCCCTTTCCTTAAGGCGCCTGAAACGTGGAGGTTTGTCCTGCCTGGGAGGTCGTGCAGGCCTTGGTCTTCGTGGTCTCTCTCTTGTGTTTTGGCCCCCTTCTCTTACTTTCTTGCCTTCATATTTAGGTAAGCGATGATCGGCTGGTGCACCTTCCAAGCGGGATGTGTCTGCTTCTTCTGGTCGGAACGTTTCCATGGGCTTGGAAGGCCATGATAGACTATCTCGTGCACCGGCCCTTCGCAGAGGAGCTGATCTTGGGGCACCTCTTTCTCTGCCGCCTCCTCTTCGGTTGTACAGTCCTCTACCACGTCTCGACGGTTCACCCTTTGGGAGAAATCCGGGTTTAGGGCGACCCTCCTCTTCAGCCCTAGAACCAGATTTGTCTGTCAGATGTCCAGGCCCAAACCCTGAGGCAGCTTTGGTGGAGGGGCGAGACTCGGGTAAATCGCGACGCAAAGGTCTACTGGACTTAGCACTGGGTTCACGATCAGAAGCTCCAGTGTCACTAGCAGACTCTCTCCCCTCACTTTCTGAATCTGTATCTGAGCCTCTTCTGCGTCTGCGTTTGGGTAGCACTTCAAAGTCTGAACTTTCGCTACGAGTCTCACTTTCTTCACGACACCGGAAACCTGTCCCACCCACAGCAGTTAGTAAATCTGAGCGGGAACGTGGTTCTCTATATGGCAATTCGCCTCTACTGCGTCCACGGTTGCCCCGCGCCCTACCACTGTAGCTACCCCTGTAACTACGGCCACGTGAGTAGTATTCACCCCGACCTCTGCCTTTAAAGTTTGCATCAGAAGACCAGTCATTTTCTCTCTCCACAACCCTGTCTCTTTCACGTTCCCTTTCTCTCTCCCGCTCCTCTCTCCGGTAGGATCTAGGTGGAAGGTTGGACTCTTTCCGAGAAGGTAACTTGGGTTCTGAACGTTTCTCACTGGGTGGAGGCTTGCTTGGTTTTTCATCATGTACAATTGCAGTAGCTGTACCTGCTGGGAGCCCTTGCTCTTTTGCCTTGCTAGTGCCAGTAGCAGCCATCTCCTCTGGTTCAGCCATGTTCTCCTTCTGATCATCAGAGGGCTTCTGTCTCTCAGACACTGCAGCTGCAGCAGACGAAGGGACTTTGACAGATGACCCTTCTTTCTTTGATCGCTCCCCTCGCTCATGTCGCTCCTCTTTTTCTCTCCTCTGTTCCCGTTCCTCCTTCATGTCCCGCAGGACAGGTTTCTTTATCGGTCCGGACCTCCTAACAGGGCGCTCCCCTCCAGCTCCATCTCTTCTACCTGTACCTGACACACGTGAGCCCCAACGCAATTCAGCCTTCTGCTTGCTGGATGCTGGCAATGGCAGCTTGTCAGTTTTGTGTACGCTTTCAGTAGCTGTAGGTGGGGTGCCCCGGTTAATTGCAGGTCCTGGAACAAAGGGCTCCTTTCTACTTTCCTCCAACCGTTCTGTGGTACTAGGGAGATCCAAGGCCTTTGGCGTTATTGAAACTCCTTCAAACCTTGGTTCTTCCAGTTTCAGTGAGTGGCTAGAACCTTGTGAGATGGTCCTTTTAATAACAGACTGCCCAATGGATTCAACCTCCTCTCTGCCTGAGTGTGGCGCTGTTTCTGGCTCAAAGGTTGATATGACTGGTGTTCTGTCTGTCTGTATGAGACTTGGCACCTCTTCTGGGGCATGGCTAAATGCAGAGAGAGTCTCAGAAGAGTCTCTAAAGAAGTCACTCTTAGTCCTGGGCTCCAGTGAGCTGGGTTCCTGGGGGTACACTGCCGACAGTCGCCTTTCCAGCTCCAGACCAGCATCCAATCTGGGAGAACATATGATGAAAGAATTTTAATCAGTTATGCTCATAAAATAATTTACATTATTTCATTTTGTTATTGACAAAGGTCATTCAAAATATGAGAGGCCTAATAGAGTTATGTAGTTGCTCAGAATAATCATTTGTAATTTGCCACATTAATGGTGGAAATTTAAAGACAGATTTTCTTCCATTTATTGGCATATATTGACTGCTAATACATTTTCCAATGCTGCAGCCAACAATTAATTCATTTGTGCAATTCTGTCCTCAAAACCAACAAATGTGACGAATATATAATTACACATAATTTCCTAACCTTTGCTCTTTGCAATCTTCCCGACATTTAGGGGGTGTGGCAGAGGGCAATGGTTCAGCTGAAGAATAAGGGTCAGAACCCCAAACCATTCGTGGTTCACTAGGAATGCCATGCTCTCTGATCGGACGGGTGAGGTGGTCAAAGGTGTCAGAACCAGAACTGCTGTTATCTGTGGGCTCTCTACGAACCAACTGCTTCTGAGGCATTCTACCTGCTAGAAATGAAAAATAAAATAAAACCATTAATGACAATCTGAAATGCAACTTAAGGATTAACACAATAAAACAATAATAGCCAGTAAAAGGTAGAAAGTAAAGCACATATAAGGAACACCAGAAATGCTGTAGAAAATTGAAAAGAAGCCAAGTCAGTGGTAAAATGAGATAAAAAGCACCCCTTATAAAGCATGTGTTTGATTAAGTACATAAGTGAGCAATATTCAAGCCGGTAACATGAAGTGCTTCATTGGGCAGACCAAGAGAAAGAACGTGCACCAAAGGGGACAGAAGATGATTAAGGATAAACACTCTGAAGGTGGAATAATCTACCTGGATGCATGGGTGGCATATCCATAGGAGGCCGTCCAGACATCATACGTGGGTCCATGTATGACTGCATCATTAACCAACGTGGATCAAAACCCATGGAGGCCAGATGTTGGTGGTGAGGACCCAGGGGCTGATAAAGAGAGCGATGCTGAGGAGGAACTGAACCTCCTGAGGGAGACACTGAGCCTCCACCACTCTGTTGTTGCTGCTGCTGCTGTTGTTGTTGCTGTTGCCATTGCTGTTGTTTTAGCTGCTCCTTTGAAAGAACAATGCTTGTCAAAATTTTGGCATTCTACCTATACTCAAGCATCTGATCTGACATGAAATCTAAAAGTTTTCTTTGTATGCCAATCACTCTACACTGTTCAAAGGTAACCAGAACTAACATATTCCTTCTCATTGGTGAATGGAGCTACTTTATATTAAAATAAATAAATAAATTAATAAATAAATAAAAATAAAATTGCGGTACACAGAAGTATTAATACCAATTGCTTAAATATCCATGTTGGCAACACTGGCAAAAACACTTTCATGATCAACATGCCTCATATAGTTCTTTTGTAGTCAACTGCCAACAAAGATTAAGACATTTATTTAACTTCTTTAAAAATAATACATTAATATAAAGTAGAAAATTTACATCTTGCATGTACGAAGAAATAATACTAACTTTGCCAGAAGACTTGATGCACACGTCAAATGCATAGATCTAATTTAATAGTACAGCAGACATTCACAGACAGCATAGTGCTAAAAGGTTCAGTGCTTTCTGCCAAGGAGGGGAGCAAATTAGCATTGAAGCCTGTATGCCCTTGATGACAAATACTGTGATTGTAGAATCCTTATATTTTTCACACCAAATCATGAGGAAAAAAAATTTGGATGAAACGGCACAAAAATGTAACACTTTCAGAAGTATATACCTGTTGTCTGAGGAAGCGTGGTGGCAGAGATTTCTGAAACTGTTTGGAGTATCCAGAGGGGAGTGATGGACGGACACTGGCAGCTGCCTCACCCTCATTTTCAAGCTGAGGATGAGGAGTGTCCTCATTGCCTGAGTGATCCAGCCGAGGAAGAGACAATTGAGGCTCCTCCACTGCAAAAATATGAATCATCATTTGATGTTGCATAGAGTGGAATAGGGTGAGACTGTAAAGCTTACCTTTTTTAAAAGACACTACACAAATGTTATGTACAAGTTCTATTTTTTACTACGGTGCCCTGAATACCATTTTTAAGACTTCAGTCATAGCATTTGACAAGGTCGATCTAAAATAAAGACTGAGCTGCAGCCCCAACATGCTTCCTTGCATTAGGATGTTGTAATGTGTTAAGCTGTTTTAGGCTTCATTCAGGATTTATGTTGACAATGCTGAATATCGGTGGATTGCTGGGACAGCAGAGCAGTTCACTTTTATGGATATGGGTGGATAGGAGCAGCGCCTTTATAGATAAGCACATTTATCTAGTATTTAAGATAATAAAATCTAAAACTCCTACACATAAAAACTAAAGACCTACCCAGTGAATGGTATCAATATATAGGGAAAGCCCCAGTTTTTAATCATCATCTAAAACTACATGTTCAGTTGGCAAAATGGTTAAGTTCACATCACAGTAAATTTGCATTTGTCTGGGCTAGGCAGACAGATGGTAAACTTGCCATCAGGAATGAAAACTGTCCTTACCTCGACATTCTTCAGAGTTAAAGTAGTCTCTCATTGGTTGTCTCTCCACCTGCACCTCATCAGTTACAACAACGTCTACCTCTGTTACTTGGGATTCCTGATCAGTCCTGTGGGCAGGAGGGCTGGGCTGCCTAGGAGCAAACTGTGACTCCTCCTCCACACTTGGTTCTGGTCTATCATGAGAAGGCATGGGCACAGTTGGGTGGGGCTGTTGTGGAGGACCAGCTTGAGGGATAGATGTTTCAGTAGGCAGGTTAGGCACTGCTTCAGTTTCTTCTGTCTCAGCATTGTGAACTGGTGTGGTTGATTTTGCAGTCTCTGTTGTAGCAGCAGGTCGTAGTTTCTCATTGAGTCGTTTGAGTTTCTCAGCACAGGCAGCTAGTCTTTGTTCCTCCATACGCCTCTCTTCTTCTTCACGCCGTCTCCGAGCACGTTCCACAGCTTCAGAAAGCTCAGACTGTTTCTTTCGTTTCTGCCGCCAGGCCTCAGAATCATCCTCATTTGCAGCTGCAGTGGACGGCTTTGCCACACGAGCAGCACTACTTCCTACAGTGCGCCCTGCTGCCTGACCCTGTGCAGATTATCATAAAACAGCTGTTCAACAACTTCATATGAACATGACCATATGAAAGAAAAGTCAGCTGTCTGAATTAAAAACTCATCTTATTTACAATGGGCACTTTAACCAAACAATTTTTATTCTCACATGCAAATATACAGTGAAACCTTGATTTACGAATGAATCAACTTATAAATTTTCCAAGATCTCCCCTAACATCCTCCACCTCTGCCAGCATCTTCGTCTTAAGTTAAATACACTTAATAGAACCAGTTTATTTCTTTACACACACATATATATATCCCCTAAATATAAAAAAGTTAATTCTATCATTACTTAATGATAATTAGACTTAATGATAGTGTGACCTGACCTAACTATTTACTAATGCTTACTGTCTTAAAGCCCCTTAGTCCTAAAAGTGGGTAATGTTTATGTCAGTATTTCCCTGACCAATCGCAAGGCTGCCCATAGCCTGAATAGGGTCAAGAGTACAGCAGAGATAGCAGCAACATTCGGTTGGTATGCTTAACAGCGGAGAGAGAGGTCACACCGGGCTGGCCTGTACAGCAGAGTAGCAGCAGGGATAATAGTCACACTTGGCTAGTAGTACAACAGAGATGGGAAGCATCAATTTGGAGAGATCTTAGAAGGCATCCCGTTAACGAAACCACACCAAAGACTTCTGTAGGTTCGTACATGAAAGGCTGTATAATGCCATTTCTACCCATCTGTGCCCTTTTATTGTTTATTTTGTGTAAATGACAACTGCAGTTCAGAGTAAAAACGCAGAAAACCAGCGACGGCTCGAGGCTGTGTTGCCATGGTAACAAACAGCATTCTGTCCGCCAGTGATAGAGAGCTGTCAGTCACACACGGTCATTAGTATATTGGATCACGCCCACACCAATCTGAGGAACATATTTTGGTTATTTTTGAGGAGAGATTTATCATTTCTCTATTGTGTGTTTTGTTTAAACTTTGCTGAATGTTTAACATAACATCCAAGTTTAAAATTACAAAATGGGTTCCAAGGTATGGAGGACCAAACCTGCCAAAACTAAAAAAAATAAATAACTCAAAATTAATTTTTTTACATAATAATGCTAATATAAAAATAAATTTAAAAACCCAGAGAAAATAAATAAAACCTTAAATTAAAATGTGTTTACCTGCATGTGTTAATTTATTTTCTCCTGACAAATTTATTTATTTTTTCTTTAAAAATATATTTGTTATTATTTTAATTTTTATTTATTAACTTAATAACTCTTCATTTATTTCTATGTATTTTTTGCATTCATTTGTTTGTTATTTTCTCATTTTCCTTGCTCTTATATAATAAGGGGGATGTCCATCAATGACGTAACCGTGTCTAAACATTCTTATTGGTTGATTGATGCCTGATGCTGTAAATCAACTGTACATGCCTTGCTCCATCAGCGGTATAGAAATGTCGGCCTTAACATACCCACAGCACAACCTGATGGAACACTGGGACACAGTCTGCCCACCAGCTCTCACACATCAGAATGAGCTGCAGAATGTGCTGCCAAAGACATATTTTTTTCTGAACTCCTGAACTGGATTACATCATTAAGGCATTCCGCTTTATTCGAAGAGTAAACACATCTATGAATGTATGACACAGGGCTGAAGGCGCAATTGAATCCATGAAATGGCATGGCCACTTAACAAGTGGATACATACATTGCTTCATTTCATTGAGGCGAGCAGCTGGTTCTCTGAGCAGATCCAACGCCAACCTTCGCCCTGACATTTGCGCTCTCAGAAACTTGCATTAGAATCAACCGCTCTGTTCTTGACTCGAAAAACACGCCCCTTTCATTAGCATATATTGTAGGAAATACAGAAATAAATGTGAAAAAATAAATAAATTTTGAAAGTGGTTTCTTGTCTCATAAAGACATTTATTTCTTTTGTTTTAACATTCCTCATTTTTTTTTCTCTTCTTTAATTCCACTTTTATTAATCTATTTATTTATATTTTAATTTTGGTCCTCCATACCCAGGGTCTTCTGGTAATGTTAATTACGTTACCCTTACTGTAAGATGCTACCGAAAACCTGTCACGACAGCTCCCTCAATGATAGTGAATTTGAAAGTGGGCTAATTTAAAGTGCCTTTTCACCCAAACCACAATCTTAGTTTTAAAGATGTTTAATGATAAACTTTTCATTAATATTAATGCATTCCAGTACATTATTTCTCATTATTTTATTGTATTACCCTGTAAATGTCCCTGTAACTGTTGTACTGTAAATTGTCCTTCATTATCTTGAAAAGGTGCTTATTAATAAAAATGTATTATTGTTAAATCTAAACGGAATAAATACCACTCTTTGTACATTAACCTACAATGTAACAAAATCACTTGTCATGACAAAGTCCTTATGATTAATACTTTGCAATAACACAAAATGCATTCTTTTACCTGGTAATCTGGCAATCCTGTTTTGTTGTATTGAGTCATATTTCCTGGAGAAGGAGCTCTAGGGTCTACATTTTCTGCCCAAGAGCCCTTGCTTTCGCTTTTCTCATCACCACCCTCCTTCCAGCCTTCCTGGGTCTCAGTGTTGCGTGAACGTATTCTGTCCACCTTACTCATCCACTCCCTGAATGTAAAAATATCCATGTCACATCCTATATTTATAATGCAGTGGTTCCAAAATTAGTTAAAAATGCCCATGGGATACAACTTCAATAGTTACAACAGATTTTGTTCAAGGCCAGTAATTATTCTTTTTAAATAATCAGCAAATTCTCCATTTAACGACCTTCATGATACAAAAGAATGTTAAAAATATGCAACAATAAAATCAATCAAATGACAATACAGATTAATCATTTACCAGTCTCCTTTCTCCTTGGCTGAATGGTTTTCCTCATCATCACTGAAGTTCAGTTTCTCTGTGTAGTCAACTTCCATTTGGGCACCTGCAGATAAATACAAATACAAAACATTATGATCTGCTGTATATTAATACTGAAACCATAAACAACTTCTATGCGCATTTGTGTAACAAAAATATCACGTTGCTTACCAGCCCAACCCTCATCAGCATCAGTGTCTAGATTGTCAAGCTCCTTCAGTTCAGAAGCACTAACAATAGAGGGCCGATCTGGATCCTGCATCCAGGACTGAGGTGGTGCTTGAGAAGGTCTTAAACCGCCTCTTGTACTCCTTAGGGAAAAGAATAAAATGAGCATGTTATTGAAGCTATCTAACAGTAAGTTTCAGATCATACTCAGAAAATAATTGGGACACACTTGAAATTTGTAAATCATCTTTGAGCTGTATTGCATAAATAAAAAAATAAAAAGTCTGAGGTTTCACCAAGAGGCCAACAAATATTACGGTGCCCACAATTGCATTTTGTTTTTCCAAAATTAACCAAAAAAATCTATATGGCACATTCATGGCTGCAGGCAGGACAGTTACCCTCTTCAGCAGCCATGTCTTTGCAAAATGTTGAAAACATCTTGAAAGCAGCAGATTGCTCCAAAATCTCTTTGAAGTTGAACGTTAATGGCATTGTCACAGTAGTGTAACTACCTTTGCCAAGCACACAGACAAAAACATAACAGATCTTAGCATTTAGAATTATTGCTGCTAAAATCTGGATGGACCCCTGGTCTAGAGAACATGGGCAGTACAATCCTTCTTTAAAAAAATAAATAAATACATAAACATTTCCACTGTACAATGGTCCATCCCAGATGCCATTGGCATGCCTGGAAACACAAAAGGCTTAATTTGGGCTAAGAAAATTTGTGGATGTAACTAAATAACATATATTTGACAAAGCAATTCTGAGCCCATGGGTTTACATTGATCAAAGATTAATGAGCATTGTTCCTGATGCATTGTCATCTGAGGGACTGGAAATCATGTTTGTTTTCTACTTAGTCTCATGCTCTCTTTTCTGATTCCTTGAAGACTTAAATTATGCATTATAAACAAATATTTAAATATAGTTCTATATTCTTCAATCATTTTCTTGCTCATTTCTTGCTAAAGTTGTGTTCATTAAGCCAGTTTTGGCTCCTAATTGACTAGGACTTTGCTGGATGCTGCTTTTGCACTAAATCAATCACATTCACTTGTTGACACCACCTGTTTCAATCTTATTACCATTTGATGGCAATAAAATGACCTTCATATACTTTTTATTTATATATTTATCCTGATTGACATATACAATTCACATTTTCTACATGTCCTTTTTTTGTGCTGTATTTATGCAACATAACTGCAAAAACGGAGCTAGCAAAACTGCATTAACATTTTACCTAAAATACAAAAGTCAGGGTTCAATAAAACCAAGGACTTCTGACTTATTACAATAATTTGCTTGTTGTGTATAACAAACTACTTTCACTAAAAATGACCAAGTGACATCATCTAGTGCCCTGACACAGGCATCTATTAAACCCTTTTTAGTTTAACTTGAATTACTCACTTTGATCCATCAGGTTGACCAGAAAATCTGAAGTTTCCCTGAACAGGTGGGTATGGCATCCGAGAATATCCAGCGAACATCTACACAAAAAATATGATTAATCTGGTTTTATTATTAAAAGAAAACTTATATATATATATATATATATATATATATATATATATATATATATATATATATATATATATATATAATAAAATATACCCCCCCCCCCACACACACACCACAATAATGTACAGACACACCAATCACCATTCTTTAATAAACTAATTATTTTCCTATACTATAAACACCATCCTAAACAAGCTATTTTTCTATAGCAGCAAGAAATCAATCAAGCCAATATCTTTAAAAGCGAATGAACCACAGCTCACATTGGGAACGAGCGTCCAGGGACGGTGAGTAGAATTTGCTTTTTAGCCAAACAAGAGCAAGGAGAACCTAGGCAAGCCTAGTTTTGCCAGACCGTCATTAGCCATTTTCAAAAAGGTGTTCCAAAAGACGTCCAATTTAGGGCATTTCAGAAACAGATACATACCCTTGTCATTGGAAGATCTGCAAACAGCTTTGGCGCTTCATATCAATGTTTGTTTACAATAATATCAAACTATAAAAATAGTTAATCTTGTCAGTTGCTGACAGTGTGTATGATCCGGGAAAACCTGCAATTTTCTGTTCACATAAAGCTACCAATCTGAAGCACCATGCTGAGATGACATTAAAGCAACTCGTTTACCAGAAAACAACAAGTTAAATTAACATTTCTAAAACCAAGCACCTTAACATTCAACCAAATCAACCAAGTAATCTATACTTGATAAATGAACCGGGCATCGCTGGGAACTAGATATTTATTACTGACTTACATTTCTATAAGGGTCAGAGTGATAAAGCGGCACTGTAACAAATTCACAGCCTCATTTATTTTGAGTAACTGCCCTGACGTTCTAGCTTTAATAATTTATTTTTTTTACTTTGTAAAGTTAAACAAAAAGCTGTGCAGATGTAATTTACTCAACAGAAAGTCAGTAACGGTTAGATGCATTCAGTTAGATAGCAAGAAATGGGGCAGGGGAAAGCCTGCAAACAGCAAAATCCCAGACATTTTTGGCTATTTACAAATCCCTGCTGGACGCATTTTAGGTCTCATATAGAGGACTTGTCTGAGGAAATGGGGACTATTGATCACTCTAATGTCAGTGGAAACATGCCGAACAGTTAAAATTTTGTTCACAAACTGGAATGTGAAATATGGCTGAAATAACAGTTCCTACTCATGCATGTGCATTTCAACATTAGGCATCAGTCAGTGAAAATGCCTCTTCTAGGCCAGCCCAGTAAGAAATAGGTGCACTGTGAAGAGGTTTAAGCATCACTGATCTAAAGCTAGAGTAATCACTTAAAAACATGTCAGCATATCCATATAATCTGATTGTTACACTTTTTACTAAACAGTGCCAATTAAGAATTAATATATAACTCATGTCCATTAAAATAGTTGCTCATGACTTAAATCACCTTTTCACTTACATAAGGTGGCATCATGTTCCTGAACTGGGCATGGAACTGAGAAGCTACACCTCCAGGTGGTTGCTGTCCACCATTAACCTTGTGCTGGGCAGCAGGAGCAGAAAGCCTGTCTCTGGCATCTCTCTTTTCCCCAGCAGCAGGTTTCCCTGCCTCATCGGAGTCCCCTGTGGGAGAAGGAGTGCCTCGACCAACCCCCACTTCCTCAGTGGCCTTGCTGTCCATTTCGGAGGGGCTGGGAGCTACGTTCAGGTTTCTACCTCCACCCTCCCGCCAGCTGCCCACATCTTTGGGGGGTGGGAAAGAACAGATTAAAACATTTAGCAACATTCTTAAAATTATTATTTGCCATTAAATTTCTGGAGTTAAAGAGTTCTTACTCTGAGGTCTGAGGCTGGGCCCTGGTCCATAGGGCTCCTCCTCCTGTTCGACTGATTTCTCTGTTTCACCTGCTGCCTGCAGACTGGGGAACTCCTGGTGGAACTGGCTGCTTATTCGCGGACCTCCTAATTGCACAGAATATTTTAATGAAAAACAGTAAGGTATGCAGCCATTAATTAAAAAGGCAAGGTAACAAAAATAGCTTTTAGTTCCTAAAACTAAGTTACAATTTCAAAAACCATTCTTACCATGCATACAAACAGAAAATTAGGTCACAGTGAAAACCAAAATAAAAGTTTATTTTCTATCAACCACATAAAGAAAAGCATGTGTACTGTTGCTAACCATCAAGTGGTCCAGGTTGCTTGTTGTTGGCCCACGAGCGGCTTGGGCCCAAAGGGGCTTCAGCCACCTGAGGAACAGCAGGCTTTGGCTGCGGAGGAGGGGTCTCCTGCTGCCTATAATCACAAAGAGGAGAATAAAAGCAGAGGGGGGTGGGGGAGAAAAAAAAATCTTAATTCAGACGCAATGCTGTCATTAGCAACAACATCAAAAAAAATGGAGCAGGGGAAAATGAAATTTTCCATGGCAGTAACTAAGGAGACTAGCATAAGGAGGAAAGAAGGATTATATAAAGAAATAGGAGTGTAGCAGTGGCAATAACCAAAAAAGTCAGAGAGTGGGTGCAGATGGTAACTTATGATATTAAACGACAATGGCTGTATCCTCATTTCACTAGTTCATAATAGATTAAACTGCTAAAACCACATTTTTATATATATATATATATATATATATATATATATATATATATATATATATATATATATATATATATATATATATATATATATATAAACCACATATATATATGAAATACATTTCCACAATCTGGATGTCTAATGGTCTAAGATTTAACTCTTCATTCCAGTGATTATATATTCCTAACTCTAGAGAGTTATTGTTTAGTGATTTCCCTGCTTAAACAGGCATACTAAATCCTGCAATAAATAGAAGAGCTGGATGCCAGACCTCCAGGACCAGAAAGGAAGAACCCAGCTTTATTCCATTTACCAATTATGATGGAACATTACAAAGATTATATTTAACTCATGCAGTTATTGAACATACATTAGGCAAAATTTACTGTTCATCCAACAGCCATAGTTATGTCATTTATGTCATAATTATCACAGCTGTTATTTTTGCTGTTCAGGCTCATTTATCTTAGGTACTACTTGACAAAATTGTTTTTTGGACTAGTATGTTGTACCTTTCTTCTCCAGGCTGGTCTTGTTTGGAGGCCCACCCACTACCGTCCTTTGGAACAATGCTGACGTTGGGATCGTTGCCTTTGTTCTCTGCCTTCAGGCTGGGAAGGTTGGCCGGTGGGGGCATACGTCGACTGACCGCAACTTTCCCCAAACTCTGGAGCCCATGTCTGGCGGCAACTAAAATGGAATATGTGCAAATTTGTTTTCAAGCTTACCCACATAGGATTTTTTAAATATTTATTTTTTTATTTTAAAAGCATAAACATGAAGTTAACCCAGAATTCACAAAAGGTTTAGCTAATCAAGAACGGCAGTACTCATGATGAACACAGAGTGGCTCACAAACTCTTTTACTTTATTTCCTCTCTCCTAAGGCTCATAGGCATGCATGGTGGTGAGTCAAGAGGACAAAGGCTGCTTATTTGAGTGGATGATGCTCTAGAGGGGAGCTGGGGGTAAATGAAACAAGGGGAACAAAATCCCATCCAGTACTTTACGTTCCTCCTAGATGAGCAACACTTAGTGAAATAATGTATGGCATCTTAAACTATATCCTTGTCAATGGAAGCACCTTGCAAATTCTGCTAGTCTTAAGACACAGGACCCTTTTAATTGTTCAACAAATCATACTGTACTGAGGAAAATCACGGTTGTGTTTGGTAAAGCATCCATTTTTGCCTTACCTGCAGTTTTCTGGGTCTCCAGAGACTTGCCCTTGTAAGTGTTGAAGAGGCTAAGGGTTGCATACTTGGTCTTGCCATCCTTTGCCTTGGTATTCTGCCCTGACTTCTCTGACATTTCGCTGGAAACTCATTGAGTCTGGTCCTTCGGCCTCGCCCCTCAGAACCAGCCTCCTGCAGAGGCAGAGAGAGAAAGAGAGAGAAATGTGAGTATACTATTCCTCTCCAAGTCTTGAAGGCAAGTTAGAAATGCCTCAGAGTTTACTTCCTTCCTGGCACAGAAATACATGCAAAAGCCCAAGTAAGATTTTGTAAAGTTAGACTGCCTAAAAAAAAAAAAAAAAATTAATAAAATAAAATATCTCTCAGTGGTTAGTTACAAAGCCGACACACTGGTGGAAACCTTTCCTATAAATGCCTTGTACTTGTATGAGTATGATTTATTGACTTAAATCATACTCCAATTACAACATTAACTTACATTCGATTCCTTGCTTGCATATTATGAAGTGTTTGTATGTTTTACCATCTAACAGACAACTTAAGATGCAAAACTTTAAACTTTAAAAGCACATTGCCATAAATCAATGAAACGTCATGTTGCCGTGCCGACTGGTGGACTGACAGCCAGAGGGGGTGGGGCAGAGCATACAAGAGCCACATGGAGGTCCATTCATAATTTATGATGTAGTGTCAAACACCGAGAGGGGCCAAAGCCAAATGACAGAAAATCATAGGGGCTGAGGTCAGGGTCACTTCAACAAACCTAGTTATTAACTCCTCCATACACTAAACCTACTTCACTAGAACATACAAAGGCACCTTCTCAGATCATAAGCATCAATGTTTTACTCTCATACAAACAGCTCAACCATCAAAGCCAGTTAAAAAAAAAACACCATAAAAAAAACTGGCTAAATCAATGCTGCATGGACAGAGCTAAAATAAATATACTGTCCAGGATCTTAGGGTAAAAATAAGCCTTTAAAACAGGCTGATGAGTTTTATTTCAGCTGTCAAAAAAAAAAAATCATACACTTCCAAGATGAGAAATGAAAGTGAAAGCAGTGTTGTTAGATCATCACTAAGTTACTAGGAAACACATGCATAAACAATTTCATTAAAATTAGTTTTCAATACAGATTTGGTTGATTTTTTTCTTAACAAATCCAAGGCATCTCCTTGAGCACAAAGTAGTGTTTAGATTAGGAGGAAAATTGGGAAGATAAGAAACTGAGGTTAAACAGACCTCTGTTGCAAAGAACTGGCCAAACAATCAGATGGAGAGCAGAGGCCTTAGAGGCAGGTGTCAGGCAAGGACACCATGCTAAAGCACTACAACCAAAGGGACCAAAGTGTCTGTCAAAGCTTTTGTCACTTCATTAGGGAGAGGCCAATGCGTTTGTATGTCCTTTATGCTTTAGCCTTCACCATCCAAATACCTGCATTAGTAACAGATCAAAAGATCAGTGACTAGCAGTTTGTAGTACTGAAATTATGTATGGCCCAAAAGAGGTCTCTCAGATTTGACAGTTTGTAAAAATTAAAGGAATGTGCTGGTATGAGGACATAGGAGACTTTTTTTTTGCTGGCATTAAACTTATTTCAGAACCATAATATATATATAAATACACCAATTAAATAGGACAACTTGTAAGACATCCTTAAATACCATTTGGCAATTTGTTGTTTATCTACTAATTTCCACCAGTGCTTCCTGCCAATTTCAATATATCTAGCATCTGTCTCCTAAATGCACAAAACTTCCACATAGGCACATAACCCTGATGTGCATCCAAGCAACCACCCTTACTGAACTAGTGCCCCTGGGGAACAGACTGAAGTCAATAGCTCATCAATAGATTGGGCAGGAGTGCTCCTATATAGAAAATAGTACTGCTTTGTAAAAGACAGCTTTTGGTCTCCACTGAGACTGGATCCTTAGAGTGAAACAGACACTGAGATCTTGCTCAAGTCTGTCAAATTGATCCTAATTCAGTATTAGAGGACCTTCAGTTACTCTACCTATTTTGTATAGGTTTTTACTCCAACAAGGAAGTACAGAGATGAACACTTGCTTGTCAATGTCTTCCCTGATTTCCCCCTCTTCTTATTACTGCAAAAAGGGAAGATGAATCATGTCTCATCTGTTCCTGCTTCTGGTGAGTCTAATGCCCCCTAACTGTGGCCCCACCAAAAAAACCAAGACTAATTTACTGTTAATTTCACACTGAGTATACAGTTGAATTTCCAATAGAGGTTTCAAGCTCTCCTTACTTTGTCAAGCTTCATGATGTAGGGCTAGCCCCAGCTTAGTCACAGCCTGGAATCACAGGCCTTTTCCCTCACGACTGTTGAATGGACTTCTGCGTTTAAAAGCCCATATGATTGGAAACTACAAGAGCCATATTTTTATATTAAAAGCTTTTCAATGTTGTTTTCAAAGTGTTGAAGTTATAAAACATTTGTTTACTCTCCAAATCTATATATAGAGAGTTAACTAAAAATGGCCCGTTTCGGGGATACCAACGTTTGTTTGTGTACTCGTTTAGTCTACTGTAGTTTAGATTCAGTCATTTATGAAGCTACAAACAGTACTTCACCTACGATTGATATTTTTTGGCCGAGGCACATCACAGAGGACCAATCAGAACAGAGTTAATATACATACATTGGTCTTAAAAGTTGGGCACACTAAAATAACCATTATATGGACTACGGAGAAGCCATGCTAAAACACTTCATGAAACATAAAACCACATACATTTAATGGCCTTCGATGCTACTTTGAACCCAAAGTGACTCAGTCCTAATATAAAAACTACCAAACCCGGACGGAAAAGCAAAGGTAGGGTTACCGTGTAACATTTCCAGGCAGATACTGAAGGGAAAGTGTGTTTTTTTTTGTGGATATGGGATTTGGGGGAGACCCCGGCCCGGTGAGCTGGCCTCTAGACACAAGCCCTCCTTAACGAAATCAACCTGAGCTGTTCACCTGCTCGATTCGGCCTAAAGCAAAACAAAAACCGACATACAACACAGCACACAGGCCCCAGGCGCTGTATGCGAGCAGTAACACCGCAGGATTACCGCGCTGGGTGGTCTCTGGAGGTGAATTTCTCCCGGATCGACCCTCGCAGGGCGCTAGCTTTAGCTCGACTCTCCTCCCGGCGTCGCCGCCGTGCTGAACACAGCACCGCGGCACCATCTCCAGAGAAAGGCTAAGCTAACCTGAGCCTTGACACGCCGCCCAGAGCTATGAACAGAGATGTTCAAATCATCCAGTCATGAAAATACCTGGCGTATGATTCCCCGTTTCCCATTCTACCTTAAACCGTGCAGCGGTTTACACTAAACCGCACCATTTAAGGTGGAAGTCAAAATTCGGATGGTAAGCTGAACTCCAGCTTCACTTGAAAAGAAGAAGCGTCTTAATGCGAAGCGTGGAGCAGACGCCAGGGGGGTACCACTACATCATATAAGATGGCACGGAAATTAAAATAAAGAGATCTGGAGATTTAGATGAGGACAGAAGTAGCGTGGAGCGCGCCTCCTGCCCATTATTGTTACCTGTCTCCGCCGGTCCTTCTCTCTCTCTCTCCGTAAAGCGGCTGTATCTCCGGCCCAGTGTGTGTCTCTCACTTTCTCTCTCTGTCTGGCGGTGGATTACAAAAGCTAACAAGCTAATATCTGCTATGCTACGTTAGCTTAGCTCCAGCTCGCGGTCTCTCTTAGCGCGAGGCCCCACCGCTCGCGGTCCTCCAGCAGCTCTTCTTTTCGTTTCTCGCTCCTTTTTTAACCGTTACGGGTGCTACGCTGCAGGGCCTGTACTGCGAGCCCCTGTCGTGTTTCGGCGCGGTCTTTTGTCCTAGGTTTCGCTGCTGGTGTCTAGCGTGAGACTCACCGGTCTCTTGCACTCTGAGGCCCGCGGCCTGCCGCTCGCTCAAAGATGGCACGCCGCCAACACACGGCCGTGACGTCACTGCGTTCGGAACGTTATTTGAGAAGCGGAGGCGCCGAGACGCCACGCCCGCAGGGGGCAGCACGAGCTAAAGGCTTAGAAGAAAATTATCTTTATTTTCTTTGTCACCATTTTTATTATCATTATTAGAATATATGCACGGAGAGAAACTTATGTATTTCCGCATATAAACAAGCCGACTGTGCTAACAGCTCGTTCATCTATTTCTAAACGCATCTGAACAATTGCCACATTTGAGTTTTACCACAGAAACACGTGGTTCTTCCTCTGTTTCGGGGGCAAAAGATAAAATCTTGCTTGAATGTTTTTGTTGCTTTATTACTGGAAATTTGAATGCTGTACACAAAATATATATATAAAAAAAAATTACTAAAACTTCTAGAGAGAACATAAACGACTAGCATAGGCCTTAACTGAATATTGTAAACACAATTACACATTTATGATAATATATAAAATTTATGGGAAATATAAGCATTTTAAAAGAAACTAGAATAAGTCAGTTTAATATTAATAATATGCTTTAATAAGCTATGCTCACAGCGGCTCTGCCCTTGTATCGGTAAGTGAAGGAGTGTGGTGCTGTGTTAAACAGTGCTTCAGGGCTCTAATGATACGAAGATCTATCCTCACGTACAGAATTATTGTTTTGTTTCTCTCCATTAGTGCCTCTGGAATTAGGTCTTCTGCACTCCAGAGTATTTCTCAGGCTTTGCCTCTGCTTGTTTTTCTCGTTTCACAGAAATAAACAGTCAACTACATGATACATTTCTACTTTATAATTGCATTGTTCCAAATATAGTTTGAAACAGGCAAATTCAGACAGCCAGGACTTCTTACATCATAAAACAAAGGAACCAATCCAGGACATGGTTTTTAAGCTGTAGGTAAATGGAGGACGGGTTGGTGGAGATAGTGAGGCAGAGACTAATTGTATAATCATAGATCTGTGCTGAATTAATGCAAAAGTGTAGGGTCAACTATTAACAATTTTAGGAGGATTTAAGGACAGAAACTTGTTCAAATGTGTTAAGGCCAATGCTAGAGAACAAATATTTAAGCAAAGTTTAATGAAACGATAGATAGAATGGCATGTTTAACATCTGCTGTTAAAAGTGCTGTTGACTCCAATCTGTTTGTGAGCTCGAAACCAATCTAATGTTTTTATGATGCCCTGGTGTCAGTAAATGGGGAAAAAATCTTTTAACTCTTCTTTTAGAAGAGATGCTATTTCATTCATTCATTGCTCAGTGCAAGAACTAGTAAAATTCAAAGAGGTGCTCTAAATTTTTAATTCAGTATCACAGTATTTCAAGTAAAGCAAGAAAATGTTTTGCATTTGCAGACACTGTACGATTTTTTTTAAAGGCAGCACAATCAATAGTTTGTGGCAACAGTGCATGTCTGGCAAATGCATAAATCTCACACTAAACTTTGTTTCTAGCTTTGGAACACTTCATTCCTCTACTATGTAGCAATTAGGTTCCAATTTCCTTTTTCAATAAGGTTTGAATGCTGTACAAAATAAAAAAAATATACAAAGATATGCACAGAATTCATTCATTTTCTGCAACCGTTTATCTATTTCAGGGTCACAGTGGGTCAACAGCCTATTGGGAATCACTGATTGCAAGGCATGCAAATAAATGATACAAAGACAATATTTAAAATGTTGAAACCAAGAAAAGGTTTGTCCATTTTGAATTTGATTCCAGCAGTTCATTCCAAAAAATGACAGGGGCATGTTTACTACTGTGTTGCATCACCTCTTATTTTTACAATAATTGATTTTCAGTGGGTGACAGGTCTGGAATTTTTTTTAGCACCCAGACTCGTTTACTAAAGAGCAAGCCTGTTGTAATCAATGAAGAATATGGATTGTATTATAGTTTTACCAACACCTTACTCCTGTTTGAGGGAAACAGATTTATATTAAAAACCTTAAAGCTAAATGTGAATCACTATAACAGAATGAATGTACTTAAATATATACTTCATTATAAATAGTATCCAACAAATGCACTGGTATATGAAGTGAGTAAAATGTGACTTCCTGGCACTCATTAAGTTTTGTATATTTTAACATAGAATACATATAGATGAATTTCTCCTCTGTAATACTGTATGTATTTGGAATTTTCTACATATAACAAAAACTATTTAATTCATAATTAATGTAGTAAGATTGTATACAAATCATATATTCATACACAGTATTTCACAAAATTATTTGCTAATGTTACCTGACAAAGACAATATATAAAGTCAATTTAAGATCACATGCAATTAATGTCAAATTCCAATACTGAAATTTTCAGTTAACTAAATTAAGAATTTTATTTTACATATCACATGCAAAAATAATTAGTAGAAAACAATAAGCATTATTAAATCAATTCATAATAAATGAATTAATTTTTTTTAATTAAAATGTAGGCTACATTACATGTAGATCCAGTTTATATTTAAATGAAATGTTTATTACAAACCAATACTATGCCCTTAAAGCTAGAATACAGGGCTTCATTGTAATAACGTTGCACCACTTGCAGAGGGAAGATGTAACGCCTTGTGAATTATTTGACAGAGGCTTATCCATAAGATTTAGAGTCTGTAAATTATATGCTTTTATATATAGTTTTAAAAATATGTAATTTTAAAAGGTTTCACTACCCTAAGACATACTATTCCCAGCAGCCTTATTTCATATATTATTCCTAAAGGAGATGAATCAGCAAAAATCTGCAATAAAGTGATCACTGCCTTGACCCGAGCTGTGGTAGATAAGCTGTTAGCCAGTTGAGGTGGGACGAGAAGTCTGGGAGGAAGCCAGTCAGACTAGACTTCTTGTAGTACACAGCTGAGAACAGAGTAGCAGCAGATAAGAACAGGACAAGAGGAAGAGAGGAGTGATGCGACTCCCTCACAGGGATGTTACGTGTTTTCATGGGCTGAGCCACACGTTCCCACTGGGTGAAGATAGCCTGGCGAGCCCCATCCCAGCGACCTGGACCATTCAGCCGATACTGATATGGAGTGACAGGACCAAATAGAACCCTCCAACCCAAACCAGGATCCGTTACAAATAACCATAGTAGTCTGGGACGCACACCCACTTGATCAGCCAGCTCATCCATATAGGGGAGGTAGTCCACTTGGATGGTGTGTCTCTGGGACGGCACATACCTGAGGGAGTATATCTTTTGTAAGTTTTTTTTTTTTAATTAATGAATTAATTTTTTATTTGCTACAATGTTTGCTGTTCCATAATTTTGACCTGAGGGATCTGGCAAATTTTTTTATATATAAGAATTACTATTGAAAGCTACTTCTGTGGGTGTAGATTTGTGTGTTCTACAAATAACAAATGCAGACCTTTCCTGAGGTGCCTATATTATTTTTTTATCCCTATTCCGGCAGCATTAAATTCTCTGAATGAGACACTGAAATATGCATATCAATCACACTATACATACAACTATTTATTAGCCTGTAGAGTAGAACAATAAGGAAAATGTCAAACTATACATGATTCAGGGCCTCTAGGACTAGAACTAGATTCCCCAGATTCCTGTTAAGAATTTAATAATAGCTTAATTTATTTTAAGTTTATCATATGTGCTGCAATTTCATAAACATTTGTCAGTGAGTGTTTTTTATTTTTTCCAGTATTTATTCATTCATTCATTTTCTGTAACTACTTCATGCTGGCGGCACAGTGACACAGCAGGTAGTGTCACAGTCCCACAGGTTGTGGTTTCAAGTCCCGCTCCAGGTGACTGTCTGTGAGGAATTTGGTGTGTTCTCCCCATTTCTGTGTGGGTTTCCTCCGGGTTCTTTGGCGACTCAAAAGTGTCCATAGGTGTGAGTGTATGAGTGAGTATGTGTGTGTTGCCCTGTTAAGGACTTCCAGGTAGGCTCCGGACCCACCGCGACCCTGAACTGGATAAGCGTTTACAGATAATGAATGAATGAATGCTTCATCCTGTTTAGTACTGCAGTACAGGTATGTAGTGGTTTATTACCTTTTAGCCATGCTATCCTCCTTTGCTTTGATGTCTTTTAGCATGTATTGCATTGATGGAAGCTTTAGCTGTCCTATAATGCGACATAAAACCATATCAGTCACATGCACATCGTATATTCTGGGGAAAATAAAACAATCTTTGATAACAGAAAATGCAACAGAAAAAACGGTACATAACATAGATATAACAGGTAATGCAGTTGTTTATTATGTTGAATCTCATAGCAAAATGTAAGATTTAAAAAATATTAACCAAAAAGGTGGGCCACAATCAGGCTGCTTTGGAGATTTAAAATGGTTTACCTTTAAAGACACGTGTAGCCCAGCGGGCCTGCATCTCAGAGATGGGCATGATGGCTCCCAGAGGTTGGATAAGGCCAATCACAGCAAGAGTGTGCCTTTCAAGGCCTGGTGGGAAAACATGCTTATACAGCGATGTCTTGTTTGCTTTCACTGATAACACATGATCAGGCAGGAATGGGAAAGAAAAAGTGTAGCCTGTAGCAAACACCACCAGGTCAATGTCATCCTCCACTGTACCATCTTCAAAGGCCACACTTGAGCCACGAAAATCCCGCACATTGGGCTTGATCAGCACAGTGCCCGATATGATGCGATTAGGCAGTTCATCATTCACCATGGGATGCTGGCTAAAAAGCCTGAGGGAAAGAAATGGGTTTGAGAAACTGCTCATCAAATATCCAAAACAAAATAGTAACCACCGGATTATACCTTCCAGCATAACCTTAATGGAAATACGCAAATGTTACATATTACAAAAACATATAGCATTTAACAAGAACTGAAAGCCAGTCCACTCTCTCCTTATTTATTTACACAGACATATCTTATGTACATTAATTCTTCCATACATCATCTAACACCAATTCTATTGTTGTTTGTGTCAATATACACTGATCTGCCATAACCTAATGATGCCCTCCTTGTTTCTGCACTCTTTGTCCATTCTCTCAGGTCCATTGATCATAAAGGAGCACATACTATAGTGTTTCTTTAAGCATCCTTATCTTAACAGCTGCTTTATGTACAGGCTGGGTTGATTAAAACTGACAATACCTTTGCTATCTCCAGTGAGGTTTAGATTAAACTGGGGTCAGGTTATCTGAAAAGATCCTTTATGTACCTTGAATATAATAATACAGATAATGAACTGAATGTTTTTAAACTAAATTAATATACCTGTGTTTTGGCTGTAGGCCATACATAGCATGGTTGAACCTCTCATTGAGCCTCTGCTCTCCCTTGCTGCACATCAATGCAAAGGGTGTAATAGATTGCATCATTTGAACTGCCCTGTTGAAGACCATGTCCAGGGGAATACCCTTATTTCCCACACGATTCAGGATCCAGGAACCCCTCCTTGTGCTCAGAAAAACCTGGAAAGAGAAAATACATTTGAGTTAAGACCAATGTCCTTCTATATAAAATAAGATAACACTTTATTGATCCTGAGGGAAATTGTATATATATATATATATTTTACAGAGATAACAATCACATTTGAGCAGGGGTGTATCAAGCTTTTCAAAAGTGGGGGTGTTCTCGGATGGGAAATTAAAATCCTTTCTGAAATACTCATAGCTAAATTCTAATTACAATCACAACCAATGATATCTTCTGGTTTTTCTATATTTTATGTACATCTAGGCCTACAGTATGGAAATACTGTGACTTTTGACTTAGCTATTGTGAGGATAGCTAATATTCCTTCTCTCCCCATACTACCATTACCTATGCATTTCAACCTATGCTGCCTTGCATGAAGTCCCAACTTATATAGTTAGTGCCAGGTGAATAAAACACTTGAAGGTGAAGAAAGTGAAGAGGTGAACAGGTGAAGAAAAAGCTTCATGGTCCCACATTTCCTAGATCTTTGAGTGAAAACCACAAAGCAGACACACAAGGGGTTACACATTGCAAGGTCGCAAACTGTCAACTCCATTTAATTGGGTTTGCTTGAAAAAGGAGTCTATCTTCCCCTGCCTTTTCCTTTTGTGCATCCTAATATTTCAGGACAAAAAGAGAACGATTTTTCAAAACGTCACTACAGATTAATGACTAGGGGGTCTAGTCTTTAACCAAAGCAAAGCCACAAGTAGCCCCTGCCTTTACAAAATAAGAGAAAAACAAAACTGAGTTGTGAACAGCTTTTAACTTTTCAACCAATATATACAGTTATCTAAAATATACAGTTATAATATCAGGAAAGGACACAATTATGAAATCAGTCTGCCCAAAATACTGCAGTGTTTAATGCTTGAACATATTGACTGGCTTTTTTAGCAGGCTTACTTTACATTAATCAAATCAGGTTTCCTCTGCTAGGATAATGCTATTTCAACTAGTGCATCAGTGGCTTTTTAATTTGGTTAATTAAAGATTGTAATAGGCATTCATTTAATGTTTATTCTTTATTTTAGTCTTGAAATGACACTCGCCGTCAGGAAACTCACTGCACCTTCTCGTGTACGTAGGGTTGCCAACATTCTAAAATCAAAATAAGAAATGCAAGGGCCTTGTAAATCATTTTCGACTGTAGTAAATCAGATAAAATATTTTTGTTGTCAGACATTTATTAAGCCAGCTGCCATCAGTAGAATCTGGCAAGTAGAATCTGTCCATGTATTTTGCAAATACTGTATTACCAGTTTAAAATTATTATTTTAAATTGTTCATTAATTACAATAGAGAATGGGCAACTACATAAAAGCACATTGCATTGTGGGTAGTGTTCACCATTTTAGAGGACAAACTCCATAGCAACAGAACAAAACAGCAAGCGCTCCCACTATTTTGCAAAATCCACGTAAAGAAGGAAAATAAACAAGCTACCACAAGTTACGTTTCCCGACTTGTTCCATGGTTTCACAGATTTATTTCCAAGCTGGAAAACTGAAACAACCCCATTCCATTTGCGATAGGTTTTCCACTCAAGTAGTGAGAACAATTATGGCAGTTAATAACACAACAATCTTTCACCATTTCACTGCGTTTTAGGCCGGATGACATACACAACACTGCAATGTGTATGTATCCACTCTACGCCACTTGTCCTCTTTTCCCAAAATGCCTTGCGTTGCTCACAGTGGTTGATGTCACATTCCCGTTCTCTATAAGATTTGAAGTGAAAGAATCTTATTGGTCTAAGAGTCTAAAAGACAGTCTCATCAAATTATCAGATGTCCAGTCAAAATGCCATAGAATTAATTGTGTTTAGGACTCATAATTGTCTTACACTAACTTTAATGTATATGAAAATATCTAATGTGATTAAAGCATAAAGAATTACTTTGATTAAAAAATTCATCTGTGATGTGTTGAAGGAGAATGAAATGTAATTTCTCCAGGACACAGTGCTAACATTATTTCTATCTAAAAGCAGAGTTGTAGTTCCTAGTGTTTCAGCTCTGACCCGCTGCTCTCAGTGCGGCTGCAAAACAACCCCCTGTTGGAGGGACTGTGACTCCATTGGCTGCAGAAATGAATGATGGACAGATAACTCTGGCTGCTGATTGAATAAATAAAGGTCAGGACCAATGAAAAGCTCTTTCTCTGTTTAGGTGCAGTGGAGATCTGCCCCTCACTCCGACTGAGAGAAAGCCCTGTGTTTCTGTCTATCGCCATAACAGTGTTACCTCAAAAATATGGAACAAAACGCGTCCCGCATCGGTTCAAAACGGAACACAGCTGATACATTTGCTGTGATTGGCTGAAAAGCCGTCTATGTATTCGTTTGCGTGTGTGTGTGTGTGTGTGTGCGTGCCTGCCTAGGCTTGCCGACCCCTGAGTTTCAAATTTTAGTATCGTTTTAATCTAATGGAGGAATGGAATCACACACCATCTAGTTGACTCAGTTGAATGCAGGATATTGCAGGGAAAAGGTGAAATTAATGCGGTTGTAGGACAATTATGTAAATATTCAGAGGGCCCGATAAAACAGCCTAACCGCTGTAGTTTGCCCCCCACTGGTGTACATGCTCAGAAACTGAGTAGCATCACAGCCAACACTTTCTGTATATTAATGTTATTAGTTTATGTTATTGGAGGAGATGGTGACATATAGAGCTTTGTTATTTTAAGTACCCTAAGCCTGACATTTATGCTGGTAGATCTTTCTTTTTTTTCAGATTTCAGAAGGTGTCTCAAAGCTGCTGAAAGCTGGTGTTGATGATTGTCATGGGTTACCAAATGTCATTTTAACCAAAACCTTGATGTAATACACATGTATAGGAACTTTGCTGTAGCAGTGGTGAACCTACCTGTTTGGCCATCCTGCTAAGCTCTACTGCAATGTCTCCTCCTGAATTGCCGATTCCAATCACAACCACTTTCTTGTCACGCCATTCTTCTGGAGTCTTGTAGTCCCGGCTGTGGAAATATTTACCCTTGAAACTGTCTAGACCTAAAGAGATGTAAATAATTATTTCCAAGACATCTCAAGATCTGACTGATCACAAAATTTAAAGAAGATTAAAACGTGTATGTTGATAATCATTTTTCTTATGCCTAATGAATAATGGTTTGCATTGCTTAATTGTTCTTGCACTAAACTAAATTCTGCCTATAGTTAATGCATTATTCTCTTACTACAGAGAAATTCTCTCCTATAATATTTAAATTTTTGTCACAATGTCTCAGTATGGTTTAGTGCTTGAAAACAACAGTTTCTTCTTCTTGAGCTTGATGTAGTGTGCTTTATATACGAAATGTGTTTTTACAATGCACCTATTTTCTGATTCTGATTTTGTTCTACCATGAATAATTGCAGGTAGGCTGAGTCCAACTAAAAATCCTAGAACTATAGCATAGCTTCAGGTGGTATTTAAGTTAGACATAGTAGACATAATATAAATTCTTGAACCCTCAAAATTCTTTTTTTAGAAAATGTGTAGTGGATGGCTACTGTTACCTGCAATACAGTGTGCTGTTAAAGCTTCTGTGTCACTTATAACCTTTATTAAGACAGTCCAAAGTATATCTTTGAGTTTGTGTCACAGTTTCCAATATTGACATTTTGTAACAGTCACTTTTTCAGACATTGTATCTTACAGAATATCATCAGGACTCATATTCACTGGCAGCATACTGCTGGACCAGAAAACCCCTAAAATCTGGTGAATGCACAATTTCTGGTAAAATATTTTCCTTGTAAAATAAATTCAAAATAATGTGGCTATGAATATTTAGCATTGTAAATATATCCATAGACAAACTGAATTGTGCTGATGTACCTGGAAAGTCTTTAAGAGGAAGGGAAGGGTGGCAGTGGTGTCCAGTGCAAACCAGCACAGCATCAAACACGTGTTTCTCTCTGTTTCCCTCTTTATCTTCTGTCTCAATGTCCCATTGGCCAGAATGAGCAAAGTCTGATCTTGGAGTGACTCTAAGGACTTTTGTCTGGAATTTAAGCAAAGCTTAAGAACTGGCACTTACTTATTTACTTACTTACTATATATATATATATATATATATATATATATATACACCTCGGTGGCACCTGTAAACACAGTCCAAAGATTACTTTGGTTGCTGCCACAATTTCCAATATTGACATTATGCAACAGTCTAAACTTCAAAGTTTTACTACAGTTCACTTTGATTCTTGCCATCTATCTACGCCTGCAGAATCTTAAAGACAATATTTGCTTTAATTGGTAAGCTCTTTTATCCCCATAAAAAAAATAAAATCTAGGAAATGCACAATATCTGTCAAAATATACACATAAAAGGTCCAAATAAACAAGGATTTTGAACCTTTACATAAATAAGCATTGGTTGTTTAATTGAAACATATCTAGGCATTCATTCATTATCTGTAACCGCTTATCCAATTTAGGGTCGCGGTGGGTCCAGAGCCTACCTGGAATCATTGGGCGCAAGGCGGGGAATACACCCTGGAGGGGACACACACACACACATACCTACGGACACTTTGGAGTCACCAATCCACCTACCAACGTGTGTTTTTGGACCGTGGGAGGAAACTGGAGCACCCGGAGGAAACCCACGTGGACACAGGGAGAACACACCAACTCCTCACAGACAGTCACACAGAGTGGGAATCGAACCCACAACCTCCAGGCCCCTGGAGCTGTGTGACACTACCTGCTGTGCCACCGTGCTGCCCCATATCTAGGCAATTTATGTTTATTTTGAGCATTGCCCTATTCAGAAACTCCAGTAGGCTTCCTTAAGGCTAAATAGGGAGACTGTGTTCATATCAGTAGAGTTGTAAGCTCACCTCTAAGTGAATGTACCGACTGAGCTGGAAGTGCTCGGCGTACATACGGAAGTAGTCCATGATGTAGGAGTTATGCATGTAGTTTGGGAAATGGGCAGGGATTGGAAAATCACTGAAGCACATCATCTCCTTTGAGGTGTTGATGATCACTGAGTGGTAGATGCTGGCCCTGTCTGCCTCAGGATTCTCCTGTGTAAGTCAGTGTGAAAGAGGAAAAACTTTTTGAGCATTGGAATTATTCTGACAATCTGAGGAAAACCATGTAGTAAATAACAACGCAATCTTACAAAAGTGACTTTTCACAATAACATTCAATGCAAGACCAAGGTTTATCCTTTCATCTCACTTTAAACCTCCAGAGTCCACCAATGTCATCACTGCTCTCGAAGCACACTGGCTCCAGCCCCTCGTCCAAGCAGCACTTTATGCAGGTAAGTCCAGAACTACCCCCTCCAATCACAGCCACTCGTCGAGCCATACTGGGAGGTAAAAGAAAAGAGAAATATACATCATGCAGACAAGAAGGGGTTGTTCAATCAAAGTTCATACACTTTGATTCATACACAATGATATGTTTTCTTTACCATCACAACAGCATAAACTTCATATAACTATAATGAACACTTACACAACTCAGTAAACAATTCAGTAAGCTAACATTATTTATTAATTCTTTCATCTTCTCTAACCACTTCATTGGTACTTTAAATGGAACACAGATAAAGCAAGGAGCCCACTCGATTACCCGTCTACAATCATTAACACAGTGCTGAACCATGGGATTATAATATCAAGTCCTATGGGCTGGACTGAATAGCTTTCAAATGAAGAGAAATGATGACTATAGTTTTAATTTTGCACAATACACTAATAATAATAAAACTGGTAGGTAGGATAAGTGCTGGAGTATACCTTTGATTAATGCTGATTATTTGTGATCTGTATTTAATTAGTTGCATCTGAGTCTGAAAACAATAATTGTCCAAAATCACTGTCACAATTTCAAGATGCACATAATCACAGTTAAGCACTGAATATCACAATGCCATAATGTGCATTACTACAGTGCTGGTGCAATATTGATTTTTAAATAGGAACAATGTGTCATTCTGTTAATTGTGTCTGTCAAAAAATTGTGATATTCGTTGGTCAGAAAAGGTAAGACTTCAGAAAGTATCCAACTCCTAAACTGACAAGTTGTACACATATTTAATAAAGTCGGGGCACATTCTAAACAGTACAAACATCCCTAAAACTGAGATATCACCACACACGGGTTTGGACGGTGCCTTTTAAGCAGTGGTGGAGGAGCAGTGTGAAGCTGCTTTTGTCGTTAGATGTTTGTTCAGAGCAGGTTTACGCTGATTTGTCCTGTAATATTTACTATGGTACGTTTTAACAGATATTAATTGGTCGTTTGCAGAGTAGACCAGCTGTTTCTCTGGCGAACCAAAGAATTAAGAAAGTCAAAGGATTAAAGTTTTCATTTCAGCTTCTAAACCTTCAAAAATTCAGAGCTCACTTCTGAAATGGTTGAGATTTCTTGTAAACATCTAAACATGTTGATACATGTTCATAATCCAATACTGAGATCAGACTGTACTAATTGATAGCCTCGATATCGACAACTCGACTATGGATTAATTTATCGCCATGTATAAAAAGATTATGAAGCAGAAGTTTGGATTTTGGCACACTCACCTTATTATCGAAGAGTCAACACTGTAACTGAATACAGGCAAACAGTAAACCCAGTACTTCCTCCCACTCCCCTTCCTAACCGCGCAAGAGGCGGAGAGAGAGAGAGAGAGATTGACCATTCCCTCTCCCCCACGTTTAAAAGGCACGAGAGAGAGAGACCTCCCTCTCTCCCACGTTTAAAAAATGCAGCTAAGATGTAAAATGTAATTATGCTGTTTTCTAGACAAACGAATCAACTTGAAACTTGTGTTAAATGATGTAAAACATCATAAAATGGCATGCACAAGAAAGACATTTTTACAATTACACCACTAATACATTACACTGTCCTTACAGACAGCAACAACAAAAAAGCTAAGAATATATGTGTAGAGTCACTGGTAATAAAGAGTAAAATTATATGTTGTTTGTTAGATTTGTGAGACCGTGAGATGCCTACTTACCACAACAGGTGTAAAGTAAACCAGAACCAGATGTTTTTTGTTTGAATTAACCACTTCACCTCATACTCAGAATTATGTATCAGCTGTATGCAAAACAGTTATAGAAAGCCAACTACCTAGCAACACTTAAACATCAACCCAGGTTACCAGGTTAGCAATCTTCTGGGATACTGCAGCCACCTCTTAGCTCCTGGGGCATCATTCAAAGACATAGAAATTCCTAGACACTACCTGGATTAAAATAACAGCCACTCTCATGATTACTGTGATTCAATATAAGGGACAGATCTGAACTGCAGGCAGGCCAGTCAAGCACACGCACCCTGTGGCTATGAAGCCACACTGTTGTAGCACATGAAGAGTGAGGCCTTGTTGAAATAACCATTGACCTACCAGGAAAAATGTCAACTTTATGGCTATATATTCATTCATTCACTTTCTGTAACAGCCCCCTATTAAGTTTGGAAGTGTGTTCTGTGCCTACCTAGAATCACTGGACGCAGGGCAGAATCACACCCTGGACAGGGCAGTAGTCTATCACAGGGCAAGACACACTCACACTGTCACTTACAAACCCACACCTATAGATAAATTTGAATAGCCAATCCAAGTTTGGACTGTGGATGCAAACCAGAACACCCAGAGGAAACCCACACAGACAAGGGTAGAATACACCAAACTCCTCAGACACATGGTGGGGCTCAAACCCACAGTTCCACAAAACTGTGTTACAGTTAAACAACCTGTTGCACCACCATGCCAGATGACAACATATATTTCTCAAAGATCCCAATTGACACCTTCACCTAATAGGTACATGTATTCATACATATGCAATTCATGCACTTTGAAAAGTGGTTCCAGCCTTGCCTTGTCTAGATTAAGATTTCCTTTCTATACTTTTTCTCAGCATTATGTATGTTATTGAAAAATCATAACATTTTTTGCCATCTTTGAATTGAAAAATTTACTTTTTGTATTCTCTCATGATGTTTGGCACCAGTTGGTTAGCCATGACACCTCACAGAAACTGAGCTTTTAGATGCACATTTTATTTTTTACCTGCTTTTTGTGTAGCATGTCAAGTAATTTTGACTAGTTGTGTATATTTACAAAATTTATATTTAATTATTTTTAATTCCATTCAAAAACTGAAACTTGTATTTTATACTTATTCATTACACACAGACTGGTTTTATTTCTTTTAATTTAATGCTTATAACTGACAACAAATGAAAACCCCAAATTCTCAAATGTTTTATAGGCATTTCATATTCATTCTTTCAATGATGCAATGAGTGTATCAGAAACAATTATTCTGGTTTTGACACACAACACAAGAAATCTATTTTCTTTCATATTGGGATTATTTTGTTATTTAAGCCTGTACCTTTGCAAGCTCTTTAACCTACACTGGTTCATTAACAGTTTTTTTTTTGTGATCAATTTTTTATTGTTTTAACACGGACAGTAACCAGTACTGCAAATACACATAACACAAATCTCACATATACACACACACACACACACACACAATAAACACGAGTACAAGCATAAACAGAAAAAGGATACTAACAGAGAAGAAAATAATAATAATAATAATAATAATAAAATAAATAAATCAATCAATCAAAAGGGGGAGGGGTGTTTTACAGCATATTCTTCAGGGAGGCAATTCCATCGTACCAAATATTAACATTTGCTTCATTAGCCCCATTAACTCTGGCAGTAGAGAGTTTCATATACATTATGTCCATGAAAGAAAAGGTCCAGGCACTAATTGAGAGAGAATGAGGAGGTTTCCAACGAACTGCAACCAATTTCTTTGCTGCAGTGAGACCTGCTAAAATAATACGTTTCTTACTTTTGGAAAGAGAGAGTTCTGAAAAGTTGTTAAGCAGCAGAGTAGGTATGTTGACAGGTAACTCCAGCGAAACAAGATTTGAAAGCCTAGTAGCAAACCTTGCCCCAAAATGAGGCTACAGGAGGGCATTCCCAATACATATGTATAAATGTACCACAAGCCTTTGTAAAACAAAGTGTGCACATAGGGTTATTAAGGATATTCATAAAAGAAAGTTTGCGAGGAGTAAGGTAGGTTCTGTGTATATAGTTCCAATGAATTAACTGATGATCAGTGTTCCGGGAAGTTTCTTGAATATTAGACCAGACCTTAGACCAGTCAAAATCATCATCTAAATCAGAGCAGTCCCGTTTCCAAAGTGAGTATGAAGAAAGAGGTAGATAGGATGCTTCTAAAAAAAAAACGATAAAGCCTAGAAACTAGACCCTTGGTTTTATTAGAGTTACTAAAGATGTCGTGAATTGGGTGGGTAGATAAACAATGTTGTAATGACATACCAGTTGCTCTAAGGGCAGATCTAAGCTGTAAATAAAAGAAAAATGAGGATGTGGGTAAATTAAAGCTGGATTGAATATCCTTAAATGGAAGTAAGCCCCTATCATCAAAAATGTTTCTTAAATGAAGAATACCCCTATCGACCCAGTGAGACGCAGTAATAGGCCTTCCTCCAATTAAAAGGCCTCTATTATTAAAAATTGGGGAATCTTTATGCCACTTACAAGATATATTAGCTAGTTTTTCCATGTCCCGCCAAGTCTGAATGAGATATAAAATAATTGGCCCAAACCGTAGTTGGCAGTGTTTGTTACTAAGGTTTGCGAAGAGAATATCCTCCAGTTTCCAAGGATTTATGGCATTTTGTTCAATCAGGCGCCAAGCGACACAAATTGTAGAGTCCAACCAGGAAAATAACTTAAAATTAGGAACTGCTAAACCACCTTCCTCTTGTCGCCTTTGTAGAATGGACATTTTTAGACGAGATCGCTTATTCCTCCAAATAAATTTAGACGTAACAGAATGAAGTTTTTCCCAATAATCAGAGGGAGGAGGAAGGGGAATACTGGTTCATAACAGTTATCAAGACATAATGATATGAAGATGATATAACAGATGTTTCCAAGATGATAATATCATTTTAAAAACAAAAAATCTAAAGAATCTAAAAAGATTTAGATATTAGCAACATCACTCAGCAGGCGGTTAGTTTATTGACTTATGCTCATGAAAAGAAAATACTCACAAAGAAAAGTGGAAAACCACCCGTTTAGGGATAAATGGACTGAAATTATTCACTTAATTATCTCACAATCAACCCCTCTGAAGTTTCAGCGTTGTGAAAGTTTGATGGACCTATAAGAACTTCGTAGTGGACCTCCAAAATTCATATTTCAGTATCACTGCTCTACAGAGAACAAAATTCACAATGACATTTTACAGCAAAATTCATACATCTCTTCTATCCACAATAAACTCTAAACTGTGCCAATGATGTAATGTTTCCCCAATGTGTTAAATTTTGTTATAGTGTATTTAAGTGTGTATGAGTGCCTCACTATATATTGTAAATGACTAGATATTCAACAACACTTAATTTGTCTTCTAAGATAATTGATTCTACCAGGGATATGGCATATGGACACTATATACTTTTCTGAAATCTTATATATTATTTGATTTGAGACTGTGATCTTACAGTTCCACAATGACAGAACTATATGAAGGTGATAAGGGATTTCATCCATGTGACCTGATCCTGAAGGAAGCTGGGGTTTCTCATTTGCAGTGAAATGACAGTGAAAATCAGCAGGATGCTCCCGGCCACACTCAGCCAGTGGATGTGGCTGGAGGATCTGGGCTCTGGAATGGGCCGTGTGTTTAAAGGCTGAGTAATGCGCTCCCACTGGGTAAAGATTGCCTGGCAAGCCCCCCTCCCAGCGGCCTGGACCCCTCAGCCGATACTGATATGGTGTAGTGGGACCAAACAGAACCCTCCAACTCAAACCAGGATCTGTTAAAAACAGCCAGAGGAGGTTGGGACGTACACCCACTTCCTGCGCGATGGTTTCTATATACGGCACGTAGTCCACTTCTAGAGCAGCACTCGCTGGATTTGAATATCTACAAAAGATTGAGAGACAAGTTCAAATAACAGGAGCACAGACGTTATAGTCTTCAATAAAAGAGAGGACCCTAAATATTACACATAAGTTTATATTCTCAAATGCTCAAATTTTCAGAGCACTCTAACTGACTAGGCCAAGCTGGAGAAAAAAAGAAGATTAAAGATAAAACCTGTTAATTTTTGCTTCCATTTCTTTCTTGATAATTCTCTGCATTTTAGCCAAAGGAGGAAGATGGATCTGTCCTTGAGGGAAAGAGAATATATTCAGTAACTTTAATAACATGTTTTACTCACAGTGTACTGCACTGAAAAATACTTTTAATAGACACTTGAAATATATCAGCCTGAGGGTGGTGTTAGAAATATCCATCCATCCATCCATTATCTGTAACCGCTTATCCAATTTAGGGTCGCGGGGGGTCCAGAGCCTACCTGGAATCATCGGGCGCATGGCGGGAATACACCCTGGAGGGGACGCCAGTCCTTCACAGGGCAACACAGACACACACACATTCACTCACACACTCACACCTACGGACACTTTCGAGTCGCCAATCCACCTGCAATGTGTGTTTTTTTGGACTGTGGGAGGAAACCGGAGCACCCGGAGGAAACCCACGCGGACACGGGGAGAAAACACCAACTCCTCACAGACAGTCACCCGGAGCGGGAATCGAACCCACAACCTCCAGGCCCCTGGAGCTGTGTGACTGCGACACTACCTGCTGCGCCACCGTGCCACCCTGTTAGAAATATACAAAATGCAATTTTCATTCATTCATTCATTATCTGTAACCACTTTTCCAGTTCAGGGTCGCGGTGGGTCCAGGGCATACCTGGAATCATCGGGTGCAAGGCGTGAATACACCATGGAGGGGGCGCCAGTCCTTCACAGGGCAACACACACACTCACACATTCACTCACACCTACGGACACTTCTGAGTCGCCAATCCACTTATCGTGTGTTTTCGGACCGTGGGAGGAAACCGGAGCACCCGGAGGAAACCCACGCGGACACGGGGAGAACAAACCAACTCCTCACAGACAGTCACCCGGAGCGGGACTCGAACCCACAACGTCCAGGTCCCTGGAGCTATGTGACTGCGACACTACCTGCTGCACCACCGTGACGCCCACAAAATGCAATTTTATGCAAAAGAAAAAAATACAAAATGCAATTTTATGCAAATAATTTAAACCCCACATTTAACTGGAAATAATACAAAGATAACATTTTATATGTTGAAATTGAGAATATTTTTTAAATTGTGCCTGTTTTGATTGTGTTGCCAGAAACACATTCCAAAACAGTAGGGACAGGTTCATGTTTAGCACTGTGTAACATCACCTCTTCTTTTAACAGCACTGTGTAAGCATTTTAGAGCTGAGGAGAATACATTAAACATCTTGGCATAACCTTAATATTGTTTTCCATTTCATAAAATACCAGTTGTTTTCAGTGGGTGACAGGTATGGACTATTTTAGCACACAGACTCTTTTACTAAGGAGCCAAGCAGTTGTAATCCATGCAGAATGTGGTCTGACCTTGTCTTACTGAAATAAGCACCCAACACTGTCTGGATAGCAGAATGTTGCTCCAAATCCTGTATATGTCATTCAGCATTAACAGTGCCAGCACAGATGTGTAAATCACTCATGCCACATGACCCTATAACATCAGAGATGCTACCTCTTGAATGCTGTGCCCTTATAACAAGCCAGACAGTCCGGTTCCTCTTTAGGGCAGAGCATCCATGATTTCCAAAAATCATTTGCAAATTATTCATTTGCAAAAGTTTCTTTTTATTGGTAGAAATTTTTTAAATGCAAAAATTTACATTACATTCAATTCTGTTGTAGTGTTACATTCATTAACCATTCTGTTATAATGAATTGTCCATATGTAACTAAACTATTAAAATTTCTTATTAATTAAACTAAAGGAAACATTTCCCAATTCACCTCTCTCCCCTGACAGTGTTTCTATTTATATATAGACTTTTCTTTGGTATAGTTAACTTGTATTTTTGGATGCAACGACAAACTGTGTTCACAGACAGTGGTTTTGGGAAGTGTTTCTGAGCCCATGCAGTGATTTCCACTACAGAATTATGTCTGATTTTAATTCAATGTCACCTGAGGTGGCGAAGATTACAGCCAGCTAGTGTTATATTTTGGTGCCTTGCAAATGCATATTGAGATTTCTCTAGATTCCCTGAATCTTTAAATTATATTATGTAATGTAGATGAAATTCATAATTTGTTCCCTATTAAGTTGAGAAATGTTATTATTGAATTGTTGCACTATTTGCCTTAGCCATTTATCACCAATGCAAGAACTGGAAAACACAAGATTACATGCTTCAGGAAATCAGGACTTAATGATTCATTCAATACCTGTGAAGACTCTGGTCACCCAGCGTGCCTGCATCTCTGCCAGAGGCATTATGGGTCCTGTGGCATTAAGAAACCCAATGAAGGCCAGTGTTGGATGCTCCAAGGACAGAGGGAAGACCCTTCTGAAGAGAGTCAGTTCTCCTTCTGGACCGTTCTTAATGAAGGGTGGCAAAAAGGGAAAGGACGCCTTGTACCCTGTACAGAAGACCACTGCATCAATCCCTCCTTCGATTGCTCCATTATCAAACACAACAGTGGAGCCACAGAACTCTCAAATGTTAGGTTTAATCTGCAGTGACCACTGGAGGATTCATGCTGGCAGCTCATCATTAATTAACGGGCGCCTGTCCAGTATCCTACAACAGAGAGACATCAAATAATTCAGAAACGCTTGACATATATCAATCAATAGATACTATGAGTATTATCCTTTCTTATTTACTTTCAGCTAAAATAACCTTTGGCTGTGAAAGTATTTTTTAATCATTAAAACCCTGTCCTGTGGGCTAAAGCTCAACTAAAATAGACTGCACAGTTAAATATTTATGGGCTGACAAGTACATGGTTAATGGGATGCAATGGGAAAACTAAAAATTACTATTATGATCTATTTTTCTGTTGTTTATACTATTTTGTAAACATGAATTTTTTTAATATAAATGACTATTTTCCTAATCACATGTTGAACAGAACTGAACTGAGTAGAATCAGATCCTAATGAAATTTGAAATGTTGTGATGCACTGAATCATTTCCTAATTACAGAGATTTATCCCTTATCTGTTGTGTCTGCAGGCAGTAAGCTCACTTTCTCAGCGAATCTGCTGATCTCCACTGCAATGTCTCCTCCAGAATTCCCAAACAGTACTCTCTTCCCACAGAATGCTTCAGGATCCTTATAATCCCAACTGTGAAGACATTTCCCTGGGAATGTATCTACTCCTGGAGAAGAAAAGAGAATCATAAGAGAATGAGATTGAAATATGAGGGAACTGTCTGAGTTTAGTGTGTGTGAAGAGAAGTGTGATCATACCAGGAAAAGCCAAGAGAGGAGTTACTGGACGTGTGAAATGTCCAGAACACACAAACACAGCATCAAACACGTGGGTTTCCTTACATCCGTCACTGCTCTCTGTTACCACCTCCCACTGACCAGAGTGAGAGAAATCATGTCGAAAAAAGAAGAAAGCCTTTTTCATATTGAAGGAGAAACCATATGTTCTTAATAATTAGTGGATTCTGTCACTTTAGGTGAACCCATTGCAGACAATGTTGTTCATGTCTGCACTTACAGGTTAGCCTCCACAGAAAAGCAGTCTGTTGGAAAAGCCCCCATCATTGTCCTGTGTAGCAGTGTTAACTGTTATATCTAGTCTAAAAGGTTCCCTAAATGTTCTAAATGCAAACTGCCTATTAATACCTTTCATTTCCAATGGCATGCTGGATTTGCAGATGTCCACAAACTAAGGATGGGAAAAAATGTGGTTCTGCACACAGCTTTGAAAGATTTTTTTGGACAGAAGTCCTATATCAGCTGCACAAACAAAGGAGGTACTTTCAGCTCAGAAATGTGATTCAGTACCCTGCAAAAGTCGAGCCATAAAAGTATGCAAATTATTGTTATAATAAACCGTACATTTAAGTTTTTACATTTAAGTTTTCCTGTTTTTGTAAACTATTAACAACTTCAGTTTTTTGTGTGTTCAATTTTAAAACAATACATTGCTTTCACTGGCAAAAACACATTTACTGCTGATAAAGAAAAGTTTTAAAACATTTGTTTAGGTGCCTATGGTATTTGTACACTATTTTACATACAGAAGAAAAGAGTGAAAAAGGACCTGAAATGATGTAAACAATTGTTCAAAAACACAAAGAAAGCAACCTTGAGGTGAATGTATTTGAGCAAGTCAAAGTGCTCTGCGTAGAGTCTGAAGTACTGCAGCAGCAGAGAGTTGTGCATGAAGTTTGGGAAGTGTGCTGGCATGGGGAAATCACTGAAACACATCATCTCTTTGGAAGTGTTCACCACCAGAGAGCGGTAAATACTGGAGCGCTCAGGCTCTGTGGTCTCCTGCACATGGAAGAAGCACAGAAACATGATTAAGGATGTGCAAAGTCCTTAAGACTACCCTTCATGTAGAATTTTGTAAAATAATCTAAGTACTGGTCATTCATTTTTCAG